>NW_017729025.1:14884452-14900750 GCF_001723915.1 Gavialis gangeticus | reverse complement strand
GGCCGCCTCCCCCCGCCCCCACCTGCTGTGAGGTCACCGCCAGGCGCCTATGCCGTCACGCCGCGGGTGTGACGTCACTGCCGCTCGCCCGTGTGCCGCGCGCTGGGCAGCGCTGCCTTAAGAGGGGGCTTGTCCCCGGTGCAGGCGGCACCCGGTCGCGACCCACGGGCAGCTCGCGCCCTGCCAGCGCATTTTGTCGGCGGGGCCGGGCTGGCAGGCCGCCCCGGGACCGCCGACACCGCTCCTGCGTCGGTGGAGGCCTGGCGCGTCTGTGGCCCCTGTAGCAAGGCTCTGCTTTTCCAAGGGGAAAGGGCGACGGGGGATGTAATCCACTTCTTGAACCTGTAAGACCTCTGCGGAGTCCTCTGACCGATTTTATTTTATTTTATTTTTTTTTTTTTTGTGGCTTGGCATGGGGTATTTATTTATTTTATTCTTTCCCCCTGTTGCTGTTTTCTTTTTTTCCAGACGTGCAAAGGAGGAGCTGCCACAGCGAATAGACATAAACGGCAAGCGGGAGGGGGAGAAAAAAGCACGGGGTCTCATGGCAGTTGCGTATGCTCTCGGTGGGACTTGCAATCAGATACGTTAAGGCAGAAGAAAGGCTATAAATACAGTTGCAGCGGAGGAGACTGTTCCTCGAGATGACTGTTGCTGTGACATTTTGTGTATGATGATGAGTTGGGGACGGGGTTATTTTCTGAAGTCGGTTTAACGCCAGTTTCTTTTCCTTATTTTTTTCTTTTACATTTGCTGCGTAGTGTCACGTAGGTGACTCTGTAATGGGGGTATAATGCTCGTCTGCCTCGCAGGGGGTAGAGGTAAGCTGCAGTCCCTGCTGTATTGCAGCTTGGACGGGCATGAAAGTAGCCAGCTTGGTATGGCTAGCCGTGTAGCACCCGGGTTAATGTGGGCTGCAAACCCCATCTGAGAAACCGAGTCTGGGCTGCATGGGTTAGCTCTGCTGGGCTGCGTCCCCTCAGCTCTGCTGCTATCAATATCCGGGCCAGCCGGCTTAAAGTGAGCTTGGGCACATCTCCATCTCCATAGCAGGGGATGTCTTAATGAATGTTTTGCGGAGCGCTTCTTGTTTGTTGGATGAAAGCTTCTACATAAATACCTATTATATTTGCCTGAGGCTCCTCCAGAAAAACAAAACACCGAGGTAGCCAGTTTCTTGGAAGTCCAAAGTCTAAACGCCATAAATGCCTGTGGGCTTGTTAATGTTGTCGTTGCTTAATGCAGGGGCAGAAATCATCCTGTTTGCTTTTCTGGAAGGAAAAAAAAACCCAGCAAAAAAAAAAAAAAAACTAGTGTCCTAATCCTTGCTGAAGTGTTATAAGGCTGCTAAGCAGCATCTGGATAAGTGAAATATTGGTTACATTGAGCAACTTGTTCCTTTGGCCATATGAATCCCTGGTGTAACTCCATTTAAATTACACCGTGGTTGCTTTTGCCCTTGAAATCTTAACTGGAAACCTTTCACAGTGTTTTGCTTCCTCTTTAATAAATGGCTAATCCCTTGCTGCAGGGGATGGGAGTGTTTTTGAATGCAGTGTGTTTGGTCCTAAGAGGAGGGGGAAGGGAGTGCCTGGTGTAGCTTTCCAGTAGCTCCCGCCTTCTGTGTGCCTGAGTGAAAGAGCCTTATTGACTGGGCTCAGAGTGTCCCGTCTCCTCCTGGAAGGTAAATTTGCCATGACATGAGGCCTTTAAAGGAAAGAGAAGGAATATCCAGGCTGTTATCAACCTGCTTTGGAGGAGGTACAAAGGCAGTGTCTCATAATTGCATCACCTTTTGAAATTGCCTTATGGAGTGACTTGAATTTAATTGCTTACAGTTGAATTTCAACAGGGAGGAAAAGTTGAGGGACTGTTTTTTGCTTTTTTTTTTATGCCAGTCACTAAAATTTTCAGCTATTCTTGCATGTTCCCTGTGACTGGACATTGTTGGGGTTATTTGATCCCAGCAGTCTCCTGCCCAGAGCATGGGGGCTGGACCCAATGATCTCAAGAGGTCCCTTCCAGCCCTAAACTTCTGTGAAGCTGTGATTAGGGATGGCTGTCTTGTTTTTTCCTGTTGGCCTAGAGCAGAGATTCCCAACCACCAGGCCGCAAAGGGTTGGCTGCCGGATCATGGCATGAGCCCCTCGCTCGGGCCCCTGTCTGTCCACCCCAGGCAAGTGGCTTCTGCTGTTGGCAGTCATATGTGAGGTTAAAGCTGGGTGACGAGGCAGCCCCAGGAGGGAGGCAGCCGCCTCCATGCATCTGTCTCGCTCCCGTGCCAGTCCACAGTATAAAAAAGGTTGGGAACCACTGGCCTAGAGAAGTACTGCACTCTCACAATGCACAAGCCTTGTGTGATTAAGTACAGGTAAAATGTTGAGATCTAGTTTTGCATTGGCTTAATTTATGAAGAGGGTTGTGAACATATGGAGCCAACTTGTCAAGCGCTGAGATGGAATAGTCTGTGTCTTTCTCATGGTTCTGTTTTTCTTACGGGTGTGAATATGATCTTTGTGCATCTCTTTACATCCTGGGCTCCTGTTGGAATGAGCGGTTGTTCCATTGGATGGAACAAGACCTACTTAGGCAGGGTAGGTGGGTAGATGTCTGCCTTGTAGACTTGGGTAGATGTCTGCCTTGTAGACTCACTCAATCCAAGAGGCATACACTTGCAGAAACTTCAGTTCAGCACATCTGATGAAGTAAGCTGCTGCTTGCTTAGTGTTTCTGACTTTGCTCTGAAGCTCTGGGTGGCTGTGGTGTCTATAACGTAACAAAGAGATCGAGGTAGCTCCAGACTTGCAAATCAGTATCCTGGCTGTAGTTTCTCTTGTTTGCCTTTTAGTATGTGGCTAATATGGTAGTATACTTGTTAGACTGGTACAATTATTTTAGCATTTGATACGTAGGACAGATGTTGGTAATCTCCTTGCTTTCCCCTCAGTCCCTCCTCACAAATAAGATAACTGGTTGCAGTCAGGATATCAAAATCACTCTTCCAAAAGTTGGTATCAAAAGCTTGATTCTGCCTCAAGTTTCTACTGTTGGTTCTAGGATCGTAAGCCTATGATTCAAGCATAATACTGCACTGATGACCCACATTTCTCTCCTTGCAGTTTGCAACTGTTAACAATCCATTTCTTTCCCAAAATATATTTGGTGCAACTATACAAAGCCATCATGTCCCTGTCTAAAACGATTAACAACTTTGACACTCTTAGTTACTGGATATGCAGCTATTCATGACCTCTAGATGCTAAATTTTGGAATGTGATTTTTTTTTTTGGGCGGGGGTGTTATAAAATCAGGAAGCTAGTGAGAGTTGCTTTGCAACTGAGACACCAACACATGCTATCTAGAAATCTGAGGGTTTTTTTTTTTTTTAACTCTTAAACCATATTGAAATCTTGTTTTAGCATGTTGTGGTTCTCTGTGCATAGCTCTAGTGTTCAAGAGTTTTATTGCGGCTGAGGCATGCTCACTTCTTGTGAATATTGTTCTTGTTAAAACAAGCCGAGTGGGCTGATTGCCATTATCGTAGGATTTGGCTGTAGTTGTGGAATTAGCCTACATTTAATTTCTTCGTACCTTTCTTCTTCCCTTCCTCAAAGGACCATACCTTTTTCTGTTGTGGGAGGGAAAGAATCTGCTGCATCATCTGATCTCGGTGGGTATTACGTGTGCTTTGCAATTGGAGATGCTATGGCAGGACAAGTAGGCATATTTGAGCCAGTGTCCATCAAGGCAGCCTGGCTTCTGACAGCAATGAAACGGCAGCAGTGTAGGCCATGCAGGCCCACCCAGTACCCTGGGTACTTTCCTCAGGAAACTAGCCTGCCCTTCTTTGTATTGCTGCTGTAATTGGTGCTAACCTAGTGTATCCATGCCTGCATATGCTGCAGTATAGTGGAGCCTGTCTAGGTACAGATTTAACCACGCATACAGATTGGAGATTCGGGCATCTCTTCTGAGGAGCTATGACTTGGCATTCTAGCAATTAGTAACTACTATGTGAACCAAGAGAGTCTTGTGTGTACTTTGGAAATGACATGAAGTGACTGTTATACAGAGATGTTTTGCCTTATTGTGTCCAGGTAACTCGAGGTAAAATATTGACTAATGCTTCCAGGTCATAAGGATTTTAAAAAAATGCATTCGGCAAGTGTGGAATGCAGTTGGTAGCAAAATAATGCATTTAGGTGATATTGAATTCCTGCCAGATAAAATTTTACTGTCCTTAATGTACCACTCTACGCCGCCTCTAGTGCTTGGAAGCTAATGTATACATGTTTTGCTGCAAGCCAGGGGAACGTTAGAGATTAAAAATTCAGCAGATGTTATGGTTCACTTAACTACTTGTGCTTACATCATTCAGGTCATCCCACACACTTATGTTCCTAATGTTTGACTTAAGTTTTGAATTCTTGAAAGGCAAATTTATCTAATACAAACTACCATGGCATCAGTATGGCTGATTTGGTAGGACCTTGCCAGTGCAGAGCAAGTTATTCTGTGCTCTTCTCAAGCTTGAACCTCGCTTTTGCAAATGTTTTTTTTCCTTGTACTGGGCGGATTCCTGCAGTTTCTCTGGCTTTAGAAACCCAAGTGCATGTGCACTGTTGGTTGGTTGGTTTGTTTGTTTGTTTGTTTTTATTTTTTTGCATTGAGATAAATGAGTTTCACCCCAGAGTCCATCAGTACAATGAACTGTACATAGTCTTTCATTCTCACTGGAACTTAATGTTTTTCCTTGTAGAAGAAACCAGTATTTTTTGTGTCAGAGCCCCTGTATTGTTTCAGGCAGGATCTTTAAGGCCAGAGAGAAATTCATCTTGGAGAAATCTTTTGACATTTTAATATACATTCTGTCCGATACGTAGTTTACCAGCTCTGTAAATATTCATTATTAGTTTTATTTTCCCCTTTGGTATGTCTCTGAGTCTGTAAACTTTCTCGGGTTCTGCTTACAGTATGAAAAATACTGGAAGACTATTTCAGTATGGAAACTCTTTTTTTTTCTGTACTAGGTAAACTTAATAAACCAGCTTTAGTGTGTAGAGAGTTGTGTAACTTTCCACTTCCTTGACTCTTTCCTTCCCTCCCTCTCCTCCCCCTTAAATCTGGGCATCTTGCTCCATACACAGTACTGAAGTGAAAACACACGTTTTAGTGATAGATACATTTTGGATTCTGGAACTGCAGGTATGAAATTCTTCCTTTTGATGGTTCTGTCACTGTTCCTATACTGGAGGGGGTGGGAAGTAAAACCCACTCCAAAAGAAGTCCAGTATGAGCTAGGCTACCTCCTTAAGGTCTGCCTGCTTCTGGTACATGAATTATACTAGAGATGTTCTAAAATTATTTTCATTATCAATAATAGAATGACTGGAGTAAAGGAATGGGTGGGGGGTGTGTGGCATTTTCATATTGTGTGTGAAATAAGACATTGCAAAATGCTATCTATTTAAGAGGAAAGTGGTTTACTATGCAAAATATTGGGTAAGTAAGGCTTGTCTGCACAGAGATGCTGACGGTGTGATGTCAGTGGGGGATACAGGTTATAGCAGTTGTCTGCCTGATGTCAGGGAGGTCATTTGAAGTGCATTTACCTTCTGCATTTGCCCCCCTTCTGCGCAGCTCATGCACATGCAAAATGGTTTTAAATTGGTAATGCTTGATCCTCCTCTAAGACTGCTGCCACCACCACTTTGATCCTGCTCAGGAGTGTTCTGCAGTGATCTAAGGCTACTTTACACCTGAATGGAAGCATCTGGGCAGGGTTGACACTTAGAGTTGTGTTCATTGACCTCACACCTTGAGTTCACGTTAACTTTCCTGAATGCCCTTGGGTAAACTCACCATGACTGTGTTCATGACTGAGCAAACATCATATCAGTTGGCCATCCTGCATAAAGGCAGAGGTTTCTGTGTGAGTGAGTAAGTCTAGTGATGAGCACAGTAGCAATACCAAGGTAAGAGGGAACTGCAGAAGATTCTCTCGGTTTCTTTGTGACTAACATCTGCCAAGGGCTACAAGTTTCATTTTGTCACACAGTATATGAGTATTGTGTGACATCATAACATACCAAGAGGCTAAACCAGCTTATCATTGGATAAAAGTGGCAGATCAGCCACACAAGGTGCTCATTGAACAGCAGCTTTCTTGTGGAGAAGAAGTACTCTGGAATAATGTAATGCAGGGCTGGTTGGCATGTTATGATTCATCATGTGATGCTCAAATATGATGCGAGACAAACATTGGCCCTAATGATGCTGGAGCATGGGCAGCCTCTGCATGTCACAAATGATCAGGGACGGATAAGTAGCATGGAGGCAGATAGAGCAGCTGAGGAGGCAGGAAGCACAAGGCAGAAAGCAAAAAGCAGAGCAGCAGATTAGGTAGAAGGGGAATTTAAGTGGCACTTGGGAAGGGTGCAGGACTTATTTGTGGCACACCTGCCAAAAAGGTTTGGTTCACTCCTGCTAGAGGAACTGAATTCGGGATGCATAAAATAAGCCAAAATGTGTGCTCTAAGTATGAAGAAGCCTGCAGTCGCCATTCAGAGCTGTGCTCCAGGAGGGCTTAAGGGGCTTCAGGGTTAAAGAGAAGGCAGTGCTTTCAGGCTAGGAGGTAGTGGTGAACAATCCATTGTGAGATTGAAGAGTCTCTGAAGACCATGTTAAAAAGCTGAATTTGGGCATAGACTTATTCCGTCACATATTCCAGAGTCAATAAACCAGAGTTTGGAAGCTGGAGACTTACAAGGTTAGGGCTTTTTTGTAAACTAGCTATGTGGGATCACTTTTCAGATGTGCTCTGTGTCCTGCGTCTTAACGTGCAGTTTGAGCGGATGAGTTCTATTCAAGGCAACTATCTTTCTTTGAAGAAGCCTGTTTGGATTAAGTTAACACTGTGTCTGTCATAGGCACTGCTGAGAGAACTTGCTTCAGCTAAACTCCCAACAGATAATCTGTTGTGTATGTGTAAGCTGATGTCTCAAGACGTATCTGAAAATCGTACTCTCTTCCTTTCAGCTTGTCCTCGGTTGCATATGCAAGTTATTGTGTTTGGTTCTCTGCAGACTATATTCAAGATATGTTAAATCTCACGTTGCAAAAATACCTTTGCGCACAGCTAATTCTATCTGCTGGGGGTATAAAGGACAAACTAACTTTATCGTTTTGCTTGGGGTCTGCTAATTGCTATGTTAATTACTACATATGACTAACACTACTATAATTTTTTTGGCAAATGCAGCCAGCAGCTATTTTATAGCCATTAAACATTCCTGGCCCCTCTGAACCATTTTGGTTTGCCTTGTGATTTGCACTTGGTGCCTTGCTTGTTTTTCACCAGTTTTGAAATGACTAGTTTTAAGTTACTGTTGTTCTGTACTGAAACCTTGCTTTTCTTTCTAGGACTTTTTCAGCACAGATTTTAAAATACAAAAAAAAAAATCATAAATTCAGTATAACTTGCATATTGAAAACATGCAGTAAAAAGTCAGCTCTCTCAATTAAAAACATTTTGCAGGCCATCTATTGACTTGTACTGTGTCTTTTTTTTCTTTTGTACTATATAAAGAAGGCATTAAATATTTTTAAACTCCCCCCCCCACACACACACACACACATTAGGTATATGGGACATGTCAAGTCTGTCTTTCACTTCAGAAGGTCCTTCAGCAAAATATCTGGAGTCATGTTTGTAAGCTCTTAACCTGTAAAGGAGTTAGGGTTGACTGTTCAGGACATCTTTCCCCAGAACATTAGATGAACCAGTATTGCTGTTAACACTCACTCAGCAGTCTAAGATTTTCTTCTTTCTCTTGCTCAGCTTCTGCTCTTGTGGCTCTTCTGCATGCTTGTCTTGCTTGTTCTTTAGTTATCAGGCTGGATAGGCCATAGTTGAATGCAGGAAGAAAGGTTTTGTAGTTTTTCAAGAAAAGGGTTGGGGTAGACATGCAAGAACCCTTTCCAAAACTCAGTTGTTTTGCTGGTAATGCTGTTATATCAGTTAGCCTTGTCTCAAACATCTCAAGACAATTAAACAGAAATTACCCTTTGTCTTTGTATTATGTTTCTAGCCTGCCTGTTGTCCTAGTAACATGGTGACAAGCTTACTTTTGTCTATAGTTCTTAGTCACAGTTCAAGATTGAGAGATATATATAAAAAAAAAAAATCACTTTTTTGCTTTGAAAATTGCAGTCTTGTATGCTTTGCTTTCCCTGCCCCGCCTTCCTCTTCCTAGTGTATCTTGTGCTGTTGGTCACTTAAGGATGTAATTTCTTCCTCCATGAATTTAGTTCTGCTAGGCTTTCTAATTCCCCTCTTTGCTTGGCAAAATGCCAAACTCAATCTTGCTTATAATTCCTGTGATTTTCTACAGTTATTTTCTTTGTTTTCATGGTAACATCACAGAAAGACATTAAGCATGCACCTTAAGTTAAAGTTTGCATATGCCTGTTCCTTACTGCACATCTTTTTCCCCAACAGCTTAGCAGTTTTGAAGTAGCTTTGATCCTCCTATTTTAAGAAAGCATTACATTCCAGAAGTGCGACCAGCTAGGCCTAAAGCTTACTTCTGTTGGATCCGTACTTCCTCAGTGTAACCCAGGTCACTCTACCTCTAGGTGAGATATATCAGGCTGTGGTAGCTGATGTTGAACTGTTTCATGTTGGTAGCTCTTGTGGCTTTCTGTTTTGTGGGGGAGAATTCCACTTCCATGTTCCATTTTGATCTGTAAATCTCGTCTTAGTTTGGATCCTGACACTGAAACTCTGCCTGTTGGCAAGGCTTCCATCATAAGAGCTATCAGCGTCCACTACCTATGTGTTAGCTTTTTAAAGATGCATCTTCATTCTTCCTCCTGTGCGTTCCCTTGTGCTTGGATGGAGCTTTCTGTAAATTTCCACGAATGCACATCATTATTCTGCTCCTTTAAAACTCTTCTTTTCCTAGGTTGCCTGTCAAAACTGTAAGAGTGGTTAGGCCAGTGGAGTGCTAATGTTTCCAGACTCTGAACTAGACTCCCAGCAGAGGTGGTGCAGGCACCTGCCCTGGGGATCTTCAAAAGGAGACTGGACACACACCTTGCTGGGTTATCTATGATTTGACCCCAGCAGTCTTTCCTGCCCGATGATCTCATGCGGTCCCTTCCAGCCCTGAACTTCTGTGAATCTGTGATGTTGCTGCCTGTTTGTTCTTTTGTACTTCCCTGATCTTTCTCCATCCTTTAGTTTGCTTTTACTTAAAAATAGCGGTGCTCAGCCTCTCTGGCCCCACGAGCTAGATGAGCGATGTGGAGCTGCTGTGTAGGCTGGATGTGGCGTGTACACTGGATCTAGCCATGGAGTGACTACGTTCCAGTGGGATCTGACATGTGGGGCCTTTTCATCTGGACCATGGGGCTCCCCGTGATTGGGACACTAGCAGTGGGGGAGCAACAGCAATGTTAATTGCTGCTACTATTCCCTGCCATCAGATTTCTGAACCCAATGGATAGCCCAGTGGGCAGGATGACAGGACTGTGGGCCAGATTCCTCCTGGAGGCTGAGCACCACTGCTTTAAGAGATAAAATGTTATGGAATGGGCAGGGCCCCTCTTCTTCATGTAGCATCCTACGTCTTGGGATCCTTGTCCATGATCACGGTTTTAGGCACCAAGGGTAATACTGCAGCTACAGCTAGATAACTGAGGTGCTCAATATAATAGTGCCACAGGTAGTCATGGGGTTTGGCAGCTGGTCTCTGTATGAAGGGCTTTAGTCTCAGAAATGAATTCCTTGGTTGGATTTCACCTAAATTTTTGAACTTTAGGGTCCAGTTTAAGGCCCATCTCTTTCAGGCATTTGTATTATGAAGTGAAGAGGTGGACAGATCAAGATTTCCTGGCTTGAGAGAAGAGGATTTTCTGTAGTTTCAAAAACAAGAGAAAAATGTGTTTATGCACATGTACTGGAATATAAATAAATATCAGCAGAAAGGCACGCTTGCAAATCTGAAATGTAAGTGTATGTGTTGCTTCTCCTGAAATCTTACTTGCTGAAGGATCACTGGTAACAAGCAGTAATCCACCTGCAAAGATGTTTAGAAAGGCCCTCTGGTTCCTCAAAAAATACTTGTAAGTTTTCCTTCATTCTGTGGCTTGCTCTGGTGACCCAAAGCTTTGGCATAAACAACAGGGCAGACCCTACAATAAGAGACTGTGGGACCTGAACCTGTTCAGCCTTCACAAGAGAAGGCTGAGGGCGGACCTGGTGACCATCTATAGACTCACTAGGGGGGACCAGAAGGGTTTGGAAGAGACCTTGTTTCCCCTAGCACCCCCTGGCATAACAAGAAATAACGGCCACAAGTTGTTGGAGAGGTTTAAATTAGACATCCGTAAGAACTACTTCACAGTCAGGGCGGCTAGGATCTGGAACCAACTTCCAAGGGAAGTGGTGCTGGCCCCTACCCTGGGGGTCTTTAAGAGGAGGCTTGATGCCTACCTGGCTGGAGTCATTTGAGCCCAGTTTTTTCTCTCACCCAGGTGGGGGGGGGTCAGACTTGAAGATCTACAAGGTCCCTTCCGACCCGACTTCTATGATTCTATGATAAGGCAATGCAAAATGCGGTATTGGAGGAACACACTTAAACACTAGTTAGATTCCAAGGCAAGAAAAATATCAGAGGGAAATGAGCCGGGTGTTAAGGTAGCTCACATGGAGGTGTCTTCTCACTCTGTCTACAGCCCAAGCTCTATCCCGGGGTGGGCAGTTATTTTGGGCATGGGGGCCGCTTACTGAGTTTTGGCAAGTCATCAAGGGCCACATGACAGGCAGCCAGGGGCAGATAAATATTAATGTTTAAAATTTTTTTTAGCGGCTCCGAGGGCCTGATAGAATGGGCTGGCGGGCCGCATTTTGCCCACCCCTGCTCTATCCACCCGTGGTGCTAAAATTAAATGCCAGAACAGCCCCTATAGCTCTTTCTAATGAGTTGCCTAATTATTTCTTCTCCTTTCTTGCATACTTTAATAACTAGTGAAATAGGCTTGTGACAATGTACATGTTAGACTTCAAAGTCCACGTTCACTTAAACAAAGGCAGTTCACTTACCTTATCTACTGTTGATTACCACCTGAACCATCTGGCTCCTATTTTGGTGGTGGTAGCAGGGAAGGGCACAGTTGGATCTAATTTTCTTTAAATGTGTTTTTTGTTTGTTTTTTTTTTTCTGGAGCCCAAAATGCATCCAGGAAATGATAGGCCACTATGGTGTTTCAGGCTAGCCCAGTATAACCCTTGTACCAAACTAGCTTGAACTGGTCCATGCATTACAGGACATCCTGTTAAATCAGATATTTATTGATTGGAAAAATAAAGAACAAACTGATAGGGGAAACAACGCCATGGAAATCGCACAACTTACGATTGACACACTCAGTGTTGTGCAAAGCAAAAGTATGTGTGGTGCTAACTTACATCATTAGAGGCTGTTTAACTTTTACAAATGTTATTCTATTTTGTTCCAAAATAAAACCAGAGCAAACTTTGGTCACAGACCACTTTCTTTAATCTTCCAGGATACCCATAAGATTAGGTGCAGGGCCAAATTAAACTTCTTTAAATGTTAAAGACTTATTTCTCCCCGCTTCACCCATCCCCAAATATACAAACTCCACTTGAGTATTCCTTACTAGTTAAATTGTGTAGGTTGAGGAAGTGATTGATTAGATAACTGCACAAAATAGGACTGAAGATGAAATTAGCCAAGTAATCTGCATGTACCATTTTACAGCATATGCAGTGTAGGGGTTTTTGGGTAGTGATGGAAAGAATTGAAGTCAAGTTGTTCCTTATACATGTGGGCCAAAATATTCAAATGTGGGTGTTTAGAGTTAGGCAGAATGTCTGAGAGATATAAGTATCGGGACCTGGGATTTAAGTCTGTTCCCCCGCCAGAGTATGAGTTTCTTCAGCCTGAGCTCATGAACCAGGTTCAGTAGCTAGAGGCTACAATGCTCTGTGGACTGGTTATGAGAGAAGAAATATTTGACATACGTTTGGTAGGGGATTAGACTAGTAACCTCTGCTGAAGCTGATAGAAAAAGCAGTTGCTCTGTCCCTCTGAAAAACTCTGCCAGTGTTTTAAACGGCTAAAGTCTGGTGTCCAGATCTGAAAATGTTGGCCTCACTGTGTGCTGAGGCTTTTCCAGAGCAATAAGTGATCCGATCAAACGCACGGCTGGCCGAAGCAGGGGTTCTGAATATGAACTTCACAGGCCAGACTTGTTTGCCTCTTGTAAGCAACACCTCTGCTTTGCTTTGAAGAGAGTTTAAGCAATGAGGGCAGGAAGAGCTAGTGTGAGGTATGATGTCATCTGCTTTAAAAAAAAAAAAAAAAGACCGAATGCATATCTTCCGATTCCAATGGCTTGTATTCCGAAATAGATTAGCACTGTGGCAGCACCATAGCTCATCCAGATAGTGGTGTGGGTTGAAGCACTTAATCTCCACGGAACTCACACCCTTTTCTCCTAGTGATTAACCTAATCTTGCTGTACGAACATGAGAGAGAGAGAAATTGCAGCTGTCACGGCTCATCTCTGGGTTCCATGCAAAAAAAAAAAAAAAAAAAAAAAAAATTAGGGGGGTTGGGTGGGGAGGAGATGGACATGCCAGAGTCTGTGATGAAAATGTTCGAAACGTATCAATTTACTGGAACGTTGTCCCAAGGTAGGTATTACTCCTTGACTAGGGGGAAAAAATTGCCGTGTGAAGAACAACGAAGTCTGGGCATAATTGTTCAAGAACAGTCTGCACCAAATTGCTAAAACACAAGGCAGTTACTATCTGGATTAGATACGATTTCAGCAGGACTAAAATTCTGGTCTGTTCTGTGCCTGTGAAGTATTCACTGAAATGAAGGGAGATGGCTCAGATGTGGACTTGTGCTGTTGGCTCAAAATACTTGCCCCACATGATCATGTTGAACGGTCTGTACTTAAACAGGCACTGCCTGGCCATCTCAGTGTGCATGTGGCCCTAGACCCGACAGAGAGGATGCATCAAAGGATGTTCTGGAGAAAGCTTTGGAATAAGTTTCTGTCTGAGGTTGAAGTGGAACGGAAGTGCATTTGTGCACGTGTGTTGCTTCAGATGTGCATCGTTCTGTTGACTCCTAATTTAAAATACTTTTCTTAGAACTGGTGCTTCTGAGAGGCCATGCTGCTTGATGGGCCAACTCTAGTTATGCCAAGGCACCAGTGCAGTTATCTAGCTCCTGGTTATTCCACCACTGGTCGGGACTTCCTAAGCTCATGTATGACAATATACTTTGCTGTGGCAGTCTAATTTTTCGCATGTTGGCTGGGAGAGTTGCCTCTACAGTGGGGGTGGCCAATTTTATTTCAGCTGGATGGTCTCTCACTGTAGAGTCTGCCCTGCTGTCCCCGGATCACGCGGGTGGCCCTCCTCTGGACCCTCTCCGTGTTGTCCACATCCCTCTTGAAATGTGGCGCACAGAACTGGACACAATACTCCAGCTGTGGCCTGACCAGCGTCGCGTAGAGGGGGAGGATCACCTCCTTGGCTCTACTCGAGATGCACCTGTGGATGCATGACAAGGTCCGGTTAGCCCTGCCAACCATGACCTCGCATTGTCGGCCCATGTTCATCTTGGAGTCTATAATGACTCCAAGATCTCTTTCTGCCTCCGTGCTCTCGAGTAGGGAGTTCCCCATTGTGTAAGTGTGCTGCTGGTTCCTACTGCCCAAGTGCAGCACCCTGCACTTGTCCGTATTGAAACGCATCCTGTTCCTGTTAGCCCACCCCTGTAACCTATCCAGATCCCTCTGCAATCTCTCCCTCCCTGCTAGCGTGCTCACCTCCCCCCAAATTTTGGTGTCATCAGCGAATTTAAACAGGTTACTATGGGGTTAAACAGGTATGGGTTTTTTTGGGTTGCTGTATGGGGTTTGGAGGGGGCTGTATGTGTCTGTCTGTGTGTATGGATGTGGGTTGTGGGGGAGGGCACCATGTGGTTCCCAGCTGCAGCGTGGGGCTCGCAGGGCTCTGGCTCTGTGCTTCCATGTGGGGCTCTCGGCTAGAGTGCCGGGAACCCAGTGTGGAGGCATGGAGCTGGCCCAGCCTGATGGCGTGGGATTCCCCGTGGCTCCTGGCACTAATGCACCAGTGGATCAGGCTGGCTCCATGCAGGACCTGGCATTACAGTCGGGAGCTGCATGCCACAGGGCTGACGCATCTAGCTCCGTGCTGTGCTGCCTGGGTCCCGGCGTTGCAGTGGGAACCACATGGTGTCTGGAGGGGATGTTGCTGGGAACCATGTGGTACTGGGAAGTTCCCGGCCAGTTTTGTGCCATGCCATGTGGGTCCCAGCTGCAATGCCAGGACCCACACAGAGCCACTGTGACCCAACCCGTCCTGGCCTGATGGTGAAGGAACTGAGCACTGCTGGGCCAGGCTAGCTGGCTCTGTGCCACACTGCATGGGTTCTAGTGCTTCATAGAGCCCACCGGCCTGGCTGGGCATCTCCCAGCAGTGCATGGTTCCCGGCTGTGTGGCTGGGACCGCACAGCGTAGCAGGAGCCAGCCAGAAACCATGAGGGCCTAGCCTGGCCTGGCCAAGCTGGGCTAGCTCATGCTGCGCTGGCCATCCTCCCTCCCCCCTCCATTGGCCCCTTTTTATTTGAGTTTCCACTCCTGGAGGGAGGGCAAGGGAACAGCCTCCAGGTCCCAGGCCAGAAGCCTCCAAGCAGGTTGGGGGCTGGGAGTGTGAGGGGCCAGGCCAGCCTTGCTGCTGCTGCTGGGTCCTGTCACCAGCTCCTCCTGGGTCCTACTGCCTCTGGTGCCTCATCATCTTTGATAGGCAGCCCCCGGGAAGATAATTTCTAAACCTTTTTTAGGGCCCCCATGGGCTGAATAGAATGGCTTGGCAGGCCATATCCGGCCTGTATTTTGCCTGCCCCTGCTCTACAGGCATCCTGGCTTAAAGCTTTGCATGAGTGTTTGCTTCTGACTGGCTTCAGCCTGAGTGGAAATCCCAAGGTTAGGACTTCAGGATCACAAGGAAAAACGCCACTGTGTTCCATGTAGCTTTTCCCGTTTGGTCCTTTGTGTAACTTTGAGCAGCCTCAGAATTTGTTTTTATTGGTTCAAGGGCTTTGTCAAGTAAAGGGGACAGTTCCAGACTCAATAGAGACTTGTCCTCCCATAGCCAAGGGTATGGCGCTCTGTAGTCAGGGTGGTGGGAAGACATTTAATCTGTTTATCTTTTTAGTTTAAAACTTTCTTTTCAAGTGGAAGAAAACAAGGCCCATTTCTGGGGCAGTGGCTATCTTGGCAACTCTTTGTTACCACATTTATTTTGACAGTAAGATATTCAGTCTTTGTTTTGCTGGAAGTAGCTTGGCTCTTGGTAATGAAGAAACTGGTTCCATGGAACCACAGTTCGGCGTGTAGATCCAAGCATGCAGCCAGACTTCCTAAATGAGTCAGCATGCTATGACCATGTGCTCCAGTGAGGGGCAAAGGCTCCCCCAGCTCAGGGGTCATTTATAGAGGACCTTGCCATTTAAAAAGCTCTGAGCCCTAACTTGCATACAGCACACTGGGGTTAATGCACACAGATTTTTAACCAGAGTCCCAGGGGATCTTTAAAAACCCTGTGATCAGGGCTTTTGCGTAGTCTCATTTAAGACAAGTTAATTGGGAGTGTGGTTTTTTTTGTTTTTTTTTTTTTAAGTGTGCGGTTCCTTACGCTGAAAAGAACACTCTCTACCCTCTGAAAATCAGTGCCCTAAATTAGCAGAAAATCT
Organism: Gavialis gangeticus; assembly: GCF_001723915.1. Classification (NCBI taxonomy): domain Eukaryota; kingdom Metazoa; phylum Chordata; order Crocodylia; family Gavialidae; genus Gavialis; species Gavialis gangeticus. Next base: position 14,884,922 of record NW_017729025.1, on the reverse strand, counting down.
GAGTTCACAGAGCTACTGATTTAATTTTATTTTTTTCCAGAGGGTAAGGATCTTGCTTTGGTGCAGCACTATAAGAAGAAGGCTCAACATAAATCTCCTTCAGGTGCTGTTCTGTAGAGCAGGGGTCAGTAACCTGTGGCCTGCAGAGTTATTGGACCCAGCCTGTGGAGCAGGAGCTTTGGCATCTGGCAACAGGAGAGGTTACCTACACCACAGCTGGGTGCTAAGTCTGGTGCTGCACTGTGTTGCTTCTCTCTGCTTCCCAGCTAAAGGGAAGAAGTGGTGGTGACTGGGTCCTAGGGCTGGCCCATCATCAACCTGAGCCGAGTTGTCGCAGCCTACCACTGAAAAATGCTGCCAAACCCTGCTCCCGAACAGTGGTTCTCAGGCTTTTTTGTACCAGGTCCGATTTGTAAACATCAATGGCCAGTCCTGACCTGCTACCCCCAGCCCCCGTGGGGGGGGGGGGG
>NW_017729025.1:14874505-14879168 GCF_001723915.1 Gavialis gangeticus | reverse complement strand
GGGGGGGGGCGTGTGTGGGGCCCAAGGAGCTCCGAATGGCCTCTTGCAGGATGGAGCTCTGGCAGCCTGCAAGGGGGGAAAAAAACAGTTTCCCATATTTTTTCAGTTCTAAAGGAGAATCCACTTTCATAAATGGATCAACAAACTTTAAACTTGGTTTTCAATCCTTCCATGTATTCTTGTGACCCACAGGTTGAGAAACGCTGCTCTAGAGGACAAGGTTGCCACTGAATGGAGAGGGATGCTCTTGGCTGATGTCTTCTGCATAGTCCTGAAGGAGTCTCAGACTGGGTACATCTCCTCCAGGCAGGTAGCAAGTGGCTACCTCCCTTGCTGAGCGGTGGTACTTCTGCAGTACTACCAGTCTGGCCATGGGCTGAACTGCCAGCTGAGTGAAGGTGAAATTATGCTCTGAGCAGCAGCAAAGCTCCACTTCTCTTGGGATTTTTCTCTTTACCCAGACTTAGCTGAAAACAGACTTTCCACCCATGTCAGGTTTAGTCTAGCCTTTGCAGCTCAAAATACCTGTGTTTTGTGTGTGGTGTTTTTTTTTTTTTTTTTTTTCCTCCCCCTCAACCAGTTCTTCCTTGCAGGTGCCTGTCTTTCAGGCCTCTTAGAGAGAGCCTCCCCAGGCCCTGGATCTCCTCTCTGTCCCTCTGTCAGACAGGCTGTTACTTCCTTGCAGGGCTCATAACTAGAAGTATGTGACGCATAGCATGGCTCCCAGTATTAAAAATGCCTCGGGGCTGTGATGGGCCTGTTGAAGAATGCTTTTGCACCCCTAAGCCCACTGCCTTGTTACTTGTCTCTTTGGTGCATCTTCCACCTAATTTGGCTGGTACCTGAGCTTTTTGTAGGGCAAAACTTAATGCTGGCTTGGAGAGCTGAGGGTCCAGGAGATCCAAATGTAGTATATTAACATTTTAGATGTGAAATGACCTCTCTTCTTGCAAAGTCTGGATGGAGTCCTCTGTGCTGGCAGTGGCATCTGGTATGTGCTTAAAATTGCTGTTCCTCTTCCCCTGCATCATCTTATAACACGAGGCAGTGTTTTAAGATGCTGCCCTTGTTTTGTGGCTTGTTCAGCTTGCGTTACGCAGCAGAGATGTGTTGTATGGTGTGAACTTGGTTTTCTTTTGGATGTTGAATTTTGTGGCCACTCCCCAAATTTTTGGCTCCCATTGTGTGAAAGGCTTCTGGATACAAGATGACACTACTGTGTTGAGAGATGTCAGAGGATGTGTACAGTGAAGGCTTTGACGGTTGGGTGGGAAGCAGCTGAGTTTATCAGCAGAGTGGAAAGGGCAGAAAGTGCTGTTACATTTTGAAGAGGGGGAAGCAATTGAGACTCTGTTTTTGAGGCAGGAGATACAGGGCTTTTCTCTCTATCTGTGTGACTGCATCTGCAGAAGAAGAGAGGTGTGCGTGTGCACACATGAACACATGCGTACTCTGTCAATAATTGGGTTCCCTGTGATCTGCCGCTGCATCCATCAATGATGGATAATGGCTAGAGGGATCAGGAGGGAGTTGGTTAATGATGGCACTTGATCTAGTTGTTAGGAAACAGGTATAATCCTGAGCTGAATCAAGCTCAGTCCTTAAAGAAAAAGATGGTTTCTTGCCCTGAGGCTTCTGTTCCAGATTGGAAAATACAGTGCGGTATGCTGATGGAGGGCCTGGGGGAGGGTTGTGTTGGCGAGAGATCAGGAGATGTCTGTTTATGCCTGTAGCTTGTTCATGCTCCTAGGGAGGTGTCCAGGGGGATGGTGAGAATGGAGATCAGCTTGCTCTCAACATCCCCTGCCAGTCCTGAAGTTCGGGGGCTATAGGAGAAGTCCATGGAGGTGCCTATGGAAAGATAGCAGGGGAGCCACAAGGTGAGCTGTAACTGATAAGGCATGAGCAGGGGCTTGGGACGGGGTGACCATAGAGGCAAATGGGGCAGGGGTGATGCTGGGTAGGGTTTTCACTATGAGTAACGAACAGGGCAGAGAAGTTCCTGGAAGCTGGCATGTGGGTCCAAGAAAGGTATATATTTTGATAGAGGGGCAAGCAAGGAAAGCATGTACTGAATGGAAGCACTGCCAGCTTGTCTTTCCTCTAGACATGGCCATCGCAGGGAATCTATAATATGCTTCTTGCCCCAGACACAGCTCTTGAAGGACCTTCACGGCTGATCCATGAGCTTTGCTTTTTGGCAGGGCCCTAAGATACTTGGCCAGTCCTCAGAGAGGTCCACCTTGAAGCTCTCCATGAGCACTAACAGTCAACCTTGGTGCAGCCCTTAGTGAGGGTATGAATGGAGGAAGCCTCTCTGCTACACCTTCTGGAGATAGAGCCCAGAGGAAGGGAGGAGGGTTGCACTTGAGCTAGCTGAGGGTACGAAGGTGGCTTAGGCTTCTGGTGATCTGCCCTGTCCCTGATGTCCCTAAGTCTGTACCCTACATCAGCTCTGGCTCAGCACAGCCCTTACACTGGGGCTTGCAAGTCATCTGCAAGAGGCAGTTGATAGCAGGCCTGCATGAAGGAGGTGCTTCAAGTTGTGAGGCTTTTATAAAGCATCATATGTGGATCACAGAGGGGAAGAATCCCCCTGACATGCATTGTGGGTATCTAACAGGAATTACTATAATAACGGAAGGTATATGTACAGTACCGGGCAGATGGGGTGTGGGCTCTACCTCGGTCTCGCAGCTGCCAAGATTTCTTCCCTGTGGGTTTAAATCGCATCTTAATGAGGTGGTGCTTGTGCACCTTTGGACTGAACTTGACTGTTCGTACGTGCCCTACACAATGGGGCACTCCTGGTTTGTTCCCAGCTCTGCGTTCTCTTCTCTGCATTTAATAGGTAGTTCTTGAGTTGAAAGATGACGCTAATTGCTGGTGGCAACTAACACCCCCTCTCTTTTGCTCTTCAGAAATGTCATTCTCGTGAGCCTGCAAGAATCGTAGAGTACTGTAATGTCTAAGCCTGCATGGAGGAACAGCTCTTCTAAGGTACCTTTTTAACTGATATGCTACTTGTCATAGGAACTGCTTACCACTGCACAGGTCCCTACTGCCCGGTTCCTTTTCCTTCTCCCCTCCCACCCCCTTTCTCTACTCAAACTCTTGAGATCCAGCTGCAGATACCCTGTGTTTCTGATGGACCTGCCATATGCAGCATCCATGTCGTGTGACCCCGTGGAGCTCGGTGTGCCCAGTTTCTATCTACGATAACTAGCTAGGGAATCAAGGATAGATGTGGAGCTCCCTGCAGGCACAGGACCTGCTTGGTAGGCTGGGATATGCTGTTAACTTGGATGATGTTTCGGAAGCTCATTAATCTGGTGTTGGGTGTTTAGACCAGAGGCTTTTGGCAGTATTTTTTGCCATGATGCACAGCTGCATCCTACAATCGGTTAAATGTATCGGTAATGTTGAACCGAAGGTCTCTTAACTGTTCGTGCTGGCCTTCATAGCTTTCAGATATTAGCCTGCTCTGCTGCTTGATCCTGCAGTGATGCCATAATACTGAATTTTGGACAGCCCCTAACATTACCATGGCAACAGACTGATGTCAGAGACTCAAGGACATGACTTCAATGCACGATCATGCAGAGGCAGAATCTGGTTTGTGAGGGAGAAAGCTGACTAATGCACATCTGAAAAGCAAGCAAGGGGGGGGCGGGAATGCAGGGTACAGCTGACCGAGCGGGATGCTTCAGTAGGAAAATTCCCCGCTTAAAAAGGCAAATGTGAGTCTGGTCACATCTTAAGGTAAGAACACGCTGCTTGGAGATCTTCTCATAGAGTGGAAAAGCTGGCATCCTGCAGGTATCTTTTATCTTTTTAAGCTGAGTGTTCGGTCTCGGGTGAGAACTTGCTCTAGTTTCAGACCTTTTTCAGTGTGCCTCGGGGAACTCATCGCTATCTTGTGTCTGTAGTGAAAACACTTCTGCTTAGTTCATACTGCTCAAATGGCTTCATTTGTTTTCCAAAGCTTTTCTTTTATCCATAACATTTGAAGGTGAAAGGGGAGCTCTACATCTGCATTATGGTCACATTTTCCTATATCCTATTAGCAGATTCCAAGATTGTTTAATGTGATCTCCACCCATTTCATTTGGCTGCAACCTTTGCTCCCATGAAAACAAGGCTGATTGTTCTGAATTGCTGTGTATGTGCTTTGGCACGGCATGAAGGTACCTATAATAACACTACCATTGTCTGAAAAAAGAAAAAAAAAAGCCTGTTGCAGTAATAACTACAAATAAAAAGGAGCAGGGCTGGGGCAAGACAGATAATGGTGCTTATCCCATCCACTGCATGCAGCAAACTGTCTACTAGCCTTCTGTGTAACCTCTTAGCAGTGATCTAGATCTTGGCATGTGAATCTGGAGGAGGGTGAGCTAAGGTATTTGCATATTATTCTAAGTACACTGTTACCTGATAGTCAACTATCAGCTCCTCGGGTCCAAGGCTGGGAGACCTAACCACTTGGATTGTCCTATCTTTATTTGCATGCTTGGAAGAGTGTTACAGCTAACTTCAAGTGAAATGTTCCCAATTGCAACTAGCAGCTATGCACCTTCTAAAGAAAGATGCCTGCAGGTTGGATACGAGTGCCAAGTGGGGAGATACTCCTGATACAAGCTTATGAGTAGATGGCCTAGCATTT
>NW_017729025.1:14872301-14874323 GCF_001723915.1 Gavialis gangeticus | reverse complement strand
CCCGCCCGCCCCCCCCATCTTGAAAGGATGTGACAAATGACTGAGGTGCCTCTGACATGCTGCCACTGTTGCTCCTGGCTGCCAAGGAACTGTGCACGCTACTATAGGATACACTTTAGAAGCGTTTCATTGTGCATTACTTGAGGGGGGTACACTGCGATTGATTGCTTCCTGAGTTTACAAAAATGAGCCAAGACTTTTTGCATCACAGCTGTTTTCCAGAGCAGGAAGCCGTTAGCACTCTGAGAGAGATTGCAGCAAGAATAAATTGGAGCTACTGGGCTCAACTGGGAGATTAGCTCTCCGTGCCCAGTTACCAGCTGAGGGGGCTACGTGGGATTAGAGCTTTATGTTGGTTTGCAGCGATTGACTGAAAAATCATGGGCTGCAAAGCGTCTGTCCAGCTAAGGGAAGTCCTTGCTTGCAACGTGTTTATTTCCTCCATCTCTTTCCTCAAAGAAGTTTGAGGGTCCAAGAACCATAAAGCAGCAGCTTTTGGGGGGGGGCTTGAGAAACCTGATGAGCACACAAGTCCGCTCTTGCAGGAGCAGAATGAATGAACTGCACACACCAGGCAAATGCAGGCATGTCCAGCATGTAGCAGAGGGGTTCTGGGAAACTGCACAATTTGCCTCCTATACTGTGTAAGTAGTTTGTGTGGATGCTTTTTATTTTTTTTATTTTTCTGACAGTGTCTCGTGGGATGATTTCTCACTTGGGCAAAAATGCGTGTTATGTAAGTGCCTTAGAAATGTCACCTAGCTTGTTTGCATGAAGCTGTGCGAAAGAGTTTGGAAATGGACTCAGTTAACACTTGAAGTGTGTGTTGGCATAAAATCAGACAACCGATGTGAAGAACAGGGGATGCAGTTCCTTTTTTTTTTTTTTTTTCTTTCCTTCTTAAAGGAAAGACCTGTTAGTGAGAAGAGGGAAGTGAAAAGGAGGGGTAGTTCTGTAGGGTGGTTTGGGGTGGGGTGGGGGGTTGTTTTGCTTTTAAGACCACACTGGGTGGAAATACAACAGCGAGGGCTGATGGCATGTAACAATAGATAGCTGATCAGAGAAGTACCAGAGAAGAAAATGTGCATAAAAATGACTTCTTCTTTTTTTGTGCTCATTCTTGCTAACAGTAGTTCCCAGTGAGTGTTGAAATAAGCCTTGAACAAATTGGTGAGCCCTTGTGCTATACACCTTCTCTCTGGCATCTCTGGCTGCCTGAAAGCCTTTTTAAATTCTATTTGTTCCTCTGTAAGCAACAAGATGCAAAAGAGAAACACGTAGCAAAAACAGTCGGTTTCCTTTCGTGGTTTATATAGGTATCAGCTGGATGCTGCACTACTAAGGTGACCAATTTAGAGAGAACATTTGGCTATGCAGTTGGGTGTTTTTGAAGATGCACTTCCAGTCATATCTGTTGGGAGCACTTGGATTTTCATACCACACCCTTTGGGTTCAAACTGACCCAACAGTGGTGCTTTTTGTTCCCTCTCCCCTCTTTAAAACTGCTAATAAAAGTGCTTTTCTGCATAAGCCTCTCTATTTGAGAAGTAATTGTATTGCACTAGGAGCTGCATGTGCAGCATGACTAAACCCAGGGATTCCTCCTGCTCCAGCACATAGTTTCATGGCTCTGTAGTGTTTTGAGAGGCTGAAGGGTGGGATGCAGCTACAGTGAGTTCCCAGATTCCTATCAGTGTGGGTTAGGAGGGGCTGTTTTTAATAGTGATGATAAAAACAGTTATTCCCAGTTGGAGGTTAGTCAGTGGTACAATTATCAGAGCTATGAAACAGTTTTTCCAACCCAAGTTATCCCTGCACTAAGACAACTGTTTTCCTCCCCTCTTTTCCCTTCTCTTCAGGGAGATGTTTGAAATAATTTCCTGCAAGCTTGTAGAATACTAATAAGACATGTCAAATACAGAGGGATTAAGTTGCTACAACTTGATTATTACTTGAGCAGTCTAGCTTTCAGGCTAGCAAATTTAGGTTCTTGGGTTTTAGGGGGGAGGTTTTTGGGTTTTG
>NW_017729025.1:14865496-14867301 GCF_001723915.1 Gavialis gangeticus | reverse complement strand
AAATTTAGGTTCTTGGGTTTTAGGGGGGAGGTTTTTGGGTTTTTTGTTTCGTGTTTTTTAAAAGAAGGATTTCATAACAACTGAACTAAATCCAGTGCAATGAGCAGGAACGCTGGAATCGGTGTATGTCTTAATCTGTCCTAGTATAAAGTCTGTGCAAGTGGGTGCTCTATTTGAATCTTCTTGCACATCGACTCTAAAATGTGTGCAGCATTTTTTCTCAGGGAATTGGTAGTCCTGCCAGCCTGAAATTTGGTTCATGTTTAAAAAAAAAAAAAAAAAAAAAAGGCAGCTAGAAGTAGGTCAGGGCATTTTCATCTAGCTGCTTTGGAATACAGTATTCCCCTACCAGTCTGTCAATTTTCAGTTGAATTTTCTCTTTCCGCTCTTGAGGGGTAGAAACCTCCATGTGAGGAACTTGGGTACAGGGAAAAGGGTGAAGTGAACTTTGTATCATTTTCCCACCCCCCCCTCTTGTTTCCTTTACACATTCAACATCCTTTTCTCTAATCTTTCTGTTAGCAGCTTTGGAAATTACCTGGAACAGCACATAACAAAATTTTCAGAGGAATATGCCTTTAGGGAAGCCAGTGTCTCCAAAAATGTAGTTTGTTTTGCATCAACATTTCCTACTTTTGCTGCAGCCCTGTTGAGAGTATACTTTCAGTTTATATGCTGCAAGATGTGTAAAATTAGATACAAAAAAAAATGTTCTTTTTCATCTGTGAACATGCTCCTTGTGTGTGGACTCATAAAACAGAAACCACCCTACACTGAAATTTGGATGTTTTTTCTTCCCAAGGAATGGCTTAAATAGCAGTTCATGCTCTTTGTTCTATGTGGGTTAATGTCTGGAAGTTAGGAAAAATTTTTATTGGGTATTAGTTGGAAGACCTAGATTTGCAGTTGCTAACTCTAGACCTCTTTTTTTTTTTTTCTTTGCTACTGATTTTTGCAAGAGCCATGAAGTTTGTAGGTCTCAAAACCAGGGTATTTTGAAAGGGCTGTTGTAAAATCTAAGCCAATGATGTAAGAGGATACTGTACTAAATGTTGGTATTTACTACTACTACGTGCCAAAAAACAAGCTTATACATAGTTGAACTTGTTAAGCAAAGTGCACTGTTTAACAAAGGACAGCTTGCATGTGTTCTCCATTGCAGGATTTATGGCATCCGACTGGTAATTCATAAGCAATGGCTTTTAACGGATGTCATCACTTTTCATTGCATTTATCCAATGCACCTTTTAAGTTGAAGTTTAAGGTTATGGGGGCACATGAGTGCTTTTGGGTGAATATAGCCCTGCCTGGTCCCCATCTGTGTGGACAGCCTCTGTATTTGCAGTTGTTAGATGTAGGGGAACTTAGTACTGAGGGCAAGTTATGCATGGGGTATTGCCCCCCCCCCCCCATGCCACTTGCTGGGTCACACTTTCCTGCTGTGCCAAGTGGTTTTGTGATTTCCATTTGCCCTGGCAAGCTCAAACCCTAACATTTATAGCTTTTTACATTGTTCTTTCACATGAGTGCTCTGACTTTGATCTGGGCCTGAAAAACTTAAGTGTAGACACTTCAGCTCTGTGTGATATGGCATGTGGAGAATAGGCTGTTGCACAGAAATCATGAGGCTCGATCCTGTGAGCACCCAGCACCATGGCAGACAGAGTCTAATGTGGAATGAGGAACAATCGCCTTCAGTGTGTCAGCTAAGCGTGAATCTAAAACGTTCACGTGTATACTGAGTATAAAAGAGCACTTGGCCTGTACAATTAGGTCTGGGGATATTCTCACTTACGTAGATGCTG
>NW_017729025.1:14858219-14860496 GCF_001723915.1 Gavialis gangeticus | reverse complement strand
CTTTCGGAGATGCTGGGAATGGGGGGGGGGGTGCGTGTGTGTGTGTTCTCTCTCAGCATTGTTAGTAGGGATGGGGACAGAGTTAAGGTATATGGTTTGGTTGAGGAAGGTATTCTTAATTTCTAATGCTTAAAACAAAAAAAACTCCAGTGTTTTTTACTTCATTCTGTTTTCCCTGTTTAACTTTGTGTGTTCGTTTTCTGCCTTATCACTTGCACACGTGTGAAGATGCCATGTGTAATGTAGCATTGGGGGTTACTGCTGAAATGGCACAGTTAGGAATCATGCCAACCAAGGCTTCTTGCCTGGGTTAGTACTGTTGCCACATGCATGTTCTAAGCTTTACTTGCATGTCTTTTACAATGAAGAAAGTCAGTGTGCAACTACAGATATGAAACTTGTAAAAACCAAAATGGAAGTATTGCTTTCATATGCAACAGGTGCATTGATGTTTGTTAGAACCTGACTTAAATTTTCTTTTTAAAGCCATGCAGCAATAACATTACACTAACCATTTTTGCATTTTTTTTTAAAAATGAATTACTAGAGGAAAAGGGAAAATCTGGAACTGTCTGACTTGCCAACCTGCTCAGTCTCCTGGCTCTGGAGCTGCTCTGTTTGCAAAGGTAACAAGTGCCTTGATCTGGAGTTATTTGACTAGAAACCCTCAGCCAAAATAAAGACTTCAGAGTTTGTCAAATGTTAATCAACCAAATTGCAACACAGGCTGGTCTTCTCTTATGGATATTTGGGCTTGAATTCAGATGTTCATAAGTTAGGACAGTTCTTTCAAACCTAGCAGAGCATGATTGATTTCTTTTGAGACCTACTTGTACATCGAGTTTGAAGTTTGCTTTCGGCTGTTTTGAGTTACCCATGTAAGATGAAAGTTGGTTAAATTTTGTAATTTAAAGCCCAGGTGAGGCGTTCTCTTCCATAATCTTTACAGTTGTCTCGACCTTTGCTGTGGACTTCCAGGCAGATGCTATGGGTGGGGAAATACCAGCACAAATCCTGAAAGTTTTAGCATGTGAAAATAGCGTGGGAAGTCTGTGCAGTTTGAACTACAGATAGATGTACTGTAACGGTTGGCATGAACTCTGCAATGACCTGTCCAAAACCAAAATCCAAATGTTCTGATTGTTGTTGGTTTTTTTTTTTTTTAACTTGCTGCCCCTCTCATCAGGTCTGAGGCCCTGCAGGGGAGGAGAGAAGGATTGAGCTGACTATTTTTACCAAAGTACCCAGCTCTCCCAACAATGATGAGAGGGTTTGAGTTGAGCTCATGTGACTAGAACGGTGTGTTTGTTCTTTTGTTGTGGCAAATGGCACGAAGCTTGATTTACATTCTTGCCTCACTGCTGTTTGGACACTTCTTTAAGCAGTGCGTGATGGAATAACTCATGTCTTACCCTACAGGGAATAGAGAAGATTCTGTGCATAACTTGTGTGCATCAGCAAAGGTGTTGGGAAGGGCATCTTTGTGTACCTGTAACATCCTGAACTGGTCCCGTAGTGATCTCATCTTGCACTCCTTTATATCCTGGATGCAAATGACCACTTCAAAATTTGTGCTTCTGTATTTCAGCCAGAACCAAACAAGCAATACACTGAAGTTTAAGCATTAAGATAGATTATCTGGTATTAGTTGTCAGATTTACCTGCTCTGACAATGTCTTAATAGCTTCACCTGGTAGAACTGTTAGTGAAACCATGCATTTCAGAAGCTTGCTGTTCATCTGTCTGCTGTGTAGCTGGACACTAAGATTTGCTTCTGTACATCTTTCAGCAGCCTGGGATTCCTATCAAATGTGTGTACTGGTAGTGAGAGAGCCCTTGCTAGTGTAATGTCAGTGTTAGATTTTTTTTTTTCTTTCACTTTCTTGTTAGCATATAGTGGCAAGATGAAATAGCAGTGATGGTGTCCATAGAGTGATTCCCAACCAAGGTCCTGCAGGACCTTAGAGTGCCTTGAGAGCCTTTTTAAAGTGCCCTAGAGTACCACAAAGTATTAACACTGGTAAGTGTGCAAGCCCCAACACATGATTCACAAGATTAAACCCAGGGATTTCAAGTAGGAATCCATAGCGTCAAAAAAACACTGTCCTGTTGCAGTTTGAGTTGTTTGCAAGAGAAGTTTTTGCTCTATTTATATTTCTTTTTTAAGTCAAATATTTAAGTGAAGGTTTAAGAGTTGGCATTTTATGAGGGATGTCTTGAGTTTAAAAAGATTGAGAATCCCTGCGATAGAGGCAAAGGTGAAAATGGTGGGTTGGG
>NW_017729025.1:14852285-14853219 GCF_001723915.1 Gavialis gangeticus | reverse complement strand
TATGAGGGATGTCTTGAGTTTAAAAAGATTGAGAATCCCTGCGATAGAGGCAAAGGTGAAAATGGTGGGTTGGGGGGGGGGTTAGATTTTTTTTTTTTTTTTGGATGACTGTACAGCAAAGAGGTTAACTTTGCTGAGAAATCGTCTGGCTGGACGCTACCAAAAACGGGCAAAGGAAATCAGTTTTTTTTAAACTACCCAAGGGTGTGTGTAGTACTGCTATGTTGTTACAAAAGTGTCACTGGTTAACTGGTGATCAGCAGTAAGGGATGGATGGGGTGTAATCAGTATGTGCATCGTGGGGCAGCTTTTCTGCTGTAGCAGCAGCACACCTACCAGTCATGTGCCAGGATGAGTCAGGCATTGAAACAAAAACAGGGTGATCAACAGTCATTCCAGACCCTAATTGCCTGTGTCATCACCCTAATACTGAGCAGCTGTCAGCAGGTTGGGCTGTTTGGGGGAGGGGTTTTCTAGAGACCTTCTAGTACCTGTCCAGGTTGGACAGCCATAGCAGTCAGAACAGTCCACAACTTGGTCTCTCTGTTTTTCCCCTCCACTTGCACACTCGCTCTTGACTTTTTTTAAATAACCTGTGGGTTTGGTCCTAAAGCCGAAACAACAGAAAAGCACGTCTGCCTCTTGTTTTTGCTTCTAACATCTTTCCTGTGTGGGTGAATAACGCGGCAAGAGCACGAAGTCTCCAGCGCTGAGAGAACACATCAACTATTTTTAGAGCAAAGTCTGTGCATCTGCAATGAGAAGGACTCTAGGCATTCTCCAGTCGGCGTTCCCAAGGAAGTGGTAGCTGTTCAGCTGAAAGGTTATTTAAATAAAGAATTTGCACAGCTTATCAAATGGCTTTGTGGGCCAAACAACTTGGATGTGGCTTGGAAGAAGTCTCAAACACCCATGTGTGGCAGTAGCATTTTTT
>NW_017729025.1:14843884-14847285 GCF_001723915.1 Gavialis gangeticus | reverse complement strand
TCAAATGGCTTTGTGGGCCAAACAACTTGGATGTGGCTTGGAAGAAGTCTCAAACACCCATGTGTGGCGGTAGCATTTTTTTAACATTGATAAATTAGGTTCATTAATAACATCTAACATTTAGAGAGAAATCCAATCCTCTACAATATACGTAAGACAGATATATTTTATCTTCTATCAGCAGTGCTCCCTTAATGCAGGTCCGTGTCCACAGGAGCCTTGTGTTCTCTTTCTCTTCCTGTCAGTCTCTGGAAGTTCCTTTTATGCTTCTGTTGAACGCTTTTGTGATGTTTCATCTCTATGTAATTCACCCTTTTTCCCTAGAGTTCTGCATAATACAAACCTGGCTATCACTTACCCATTTCTGTTTTTAAGTTTTTGAAATTTATTCTGATTTTTTTTGTTCTGAAGTGTTAGCTCCTAAAACTGTCACTTCTTCTTTTTTTTCCCCCATCAATATTCAAAAAAAGTTTCTCAAACTTTCTGGTTTGGGGGCAGGAAAAGATTCTCTCTCTTTTAAAGCAAATTCCATCAAATTTTCAAGTAAGAATCTCTTTCCTTCTCCCCCATAGAACGCTGACTTGCTAGGACAACACTTCTCATACTAAAACTTCCCAAACTTTTTGAAAACGGTCAGTGATGCATATTATTTATTTATTTATTTATTTATTTATTTATTTATTTATTTTTAAAGAGTGTCACTTCTTCTCTTCCCGGCTTTTACGGTTGTAACTCTTGCAGCCCCTGCAAGATAAGTGATTAGTAGCAGTAGCCATCTTTTGCCTGTACCTACTTAAGCACCACAGCAACTCTGCAGCTAAATGTTGCATAGTAACTACTTCTTTTCAGTCACTTTGGGCTTGCTACAGCTCATGTAGCAGGTAGGACCAGAGGAGGAGGTAGGCTGCCACCACCCAGAGACCAGAATCCTGTGTGGTCCATGTGATGTAACTTTTTGCAATGGCAATTATTGATTGCATTAACTCTGTTTCCTTGCAGGATGAAGCAGAACAAACCTAGTTCTTATTCAGCCTGGAGGAAACTAGCAGGTGTTATCTGTAGCCAAATCTCACAGGGCACCTGAAATTCGTGGGAAGTAGATCAGGGAAAACTCTCGTGCTAAAACTGATTGTGAGATCTCAGAAAGGTTTTATGTTACTAACGTGCGGCTCAACCAATCTGGTCTTTTAGTTTTCTGCTCTTGATGGGAAGTTTTCTGGATCCTGTGAAGTATGGTGTGAGCTACTGATCAAGAAAGCAAGTCTTTAAAGCAATCGAGGCTCATGGTAGAGGTGATATCTTTTATTAGACCAACAAGATCTTTGCAAAAAAATGTCTTTAATTGCTGCAGTTTGAGATAGTATCCTGCAGTGACCTGCTCTATGGGAGGAAGACTGATTCTCTGTGTGATGCTTTATTAGAACAAGACTGTTAAAGTTACTCCCGTGAGCTTTTTTTTTGAACGCACTTCTTAGCATCTGTTGGATCTACCAGACACTTCACCTTCTTAACTGATTCGTTACCTTATTTTTCCCTCCCCTTATTTGGCCTCATCTCTTACGTTGCACTCAATAAGTAAGAACTTTGTCATCTGACCTGTCACATTTTGATGCCTATAATGTTTTAAAAAAAAAAAATAGTTGCCAGGTGAGTTGCTGGATCTTGGAGAAGGCTTGTTCCACAGACATTAAAAAAAAAAAAAATAAGGTTTTTGACATGCTCCCTATCATTCATAGTAAGGTTGCCTAGAGATGAGTTGATTTAAGTGCCTCTCTCCTTGGGCTTGTACAAGGTGCTAAGGGTGGGTCATGGTACCTGGATGAACTAGACTTTTTCAACCTTGATCTCAGCCTCTCTCTTGGCAGCCTGCTCAGACCCTGGTGCCTGCATGTCTTTGGATGACCCACTGGAACTCACCCCATGTGAGTTGTGACTTGACTTTTGAGGAATTAACCATTAGATAAACTCTGGTCAAAACCTACTGATCACTTGTGTGAGGATGTAGTTGCAGTGTGAATAAAAATGATGATTTTTCTTGTCTTTTAAACATTATTTTAATTTTAAAATCTTTTAAAAATAAGTCTAGTTCACTTTGTTGTGGCAGGGCCTCAGTCTTAAGGTTAAAGCCTAAGCTTACAGTTATGTATTGAAATCTAAATTTAAAGCAAAATAGTATTCTCCGGCAGTGGATCTTTTTGTTCAGCATTTAGCTGACGTGCAGTGACCGTCACCTTCTGAATGCTTCTCCTAGCCATAGAAAATAATAATCAGTGGCATAATGATGGTGGGGTGACCAGGGCAGCCCTGGGCACCAACTTGGTGGAGGAGCGGGGTGTGGGGGGACGCAAAATTAAAAAGGCTGCTGCCGGCAGCCATGTGAGTTGCTGACACTCGCACAAGTGGTGTGGCAGCAACAGGACATCCCTGTCCCCTGGGCACCTGACCACATCACCACACTGCTCTGTGTGTGCGGTATGTATTTGTGTAGGAAGCAGTCGTTATGGTATTGCTTTTAGCCTTGCCCCTGGCTTTTATTGCTCCTGTACTTTGGATCTTTTAAATCCTGTGTGGTTCTGACCCTGATGTGGTAAAATACCAAGTGCCCTCGTCTAGTTGGCATCCACTTCCTCTAGCTTTCAGCCCAGGGTGTCTTCTCAAATGCATGCTTTACTGCTGAAAATACTCATGCATCTCCCTGTTCTGGTCTTGATGTTGACCCATCCATTCAGCAATGCTTCAAAGCCCAAAAAGATGCAGGTCTTTCCTTCTGACATGGAGACTCTCACCATTATACAGGTAACCCCCGCTATTTGAGGTTTCAAATATTTGCGAATGCTGAACCCGCATTTTTAAATACACTTTTATACACTTACAGGAGCTCCCGCCACCACTGGAGCCATGCCCACCCCTCCTAGCCGCCAGGGGCACTGCATTCATGAACGCAGTGCCTTATTCATGGATTTCGCCATTCGCGGAGGATATGAGAACATATCCCTTGCGAGGGTTGCCTGTATTGGGTTAAAGCATGGTTACAGGACATCTGCAGATGGTTTTGTGCCAGCGAGAAATCAGTGACTGTTGAAACAAATTGACTTTTTCTCTCTAGCTTTCCTCCTCTGAGAGAATCATAAAGCATGTTAACACACACTCAGGGTTCTCTTCAAGCAGTGATTTGCACTGCAGAGTGGAGAAAAACCATCCATCTCATTAAAATACTTTAGAAGTACTAACACTGAAGAGGGCACCTGAAATCGGTGCAGCGTAACGGGCCAAAAAATGGTCCTACGATGTGATAAATACTAGGGTGCCGTGTAGTTGAGAGATTCCAGAATTGGGATCTCTGTCTGGTAGAAAAACCAGGCACCTCCACTGATGGTCTCTCATCACCCTGTTGGATAATG
>NW_017729025.1:14842226-14843729 GCF_001723915.1 Gavialis gangeticus | reverse complement strand
GGGGGGGGGGGGGGAGATGCATCATTTACAGAATAAGCAGCATCACTTCTACAGCGTTTAGAGAACATCTTGGTGATCCTGCAGTGATATAACTCCGCTTAACTTGAGACCCTGTTGCATGCCCACAAGGTCAGGCTGATTATCAGCTGAATGGACCCTTCACTCAAAAGGTCTTGCTTCCAGCCCATGACACTTTACTCTTTGACAAGTTTGGTGCTTGAGAATGAAAGTGGAACATGCAAGGGCTTTATTTTGTGTTCACCAAGAATGGTCCAACATGTGTAGAGCACCAAAATGCTGGAGGACTAGTAGAAGTTGCTGTCTCTTTGCTATGCTCAACTAGGAGCCATATTTTTGCTGGGCGGATGGCCTCTGCCTCATTTTCACAATTCTCCGCATGTCACCACTGTCAGTCTGGGACTTTCCTTTTAAAGTTCCTTCTGGAAAAGGCCAAACTGTTGCCCTTCCTGTGAGCTTCAAAGAATGTGGTACCTGCTTGGCAGAGCTAGACCCAACTCTCTCTGCTCTCATCTGTACTTGCTGAGCTGAAATATTTGCTTTTACAGGCTGCTATCTGTTTTTTACAGACTGCTGCAGCAGCAGCTCACAAATCGAATGAATCTTCTCAGCACAGTGACCTGCTGTCTATTCAGTTGGAGACACGCTCCTCTTTGCACCACTGAGGGATGGTGCTTGTCTTGGACAGATGTGCCCAGGGCTGATTCAGGGAAGGAAGCTGGATCTGTCTTTGGTTCTGCTAGCTTTGTTCTGGCTTTGGGTGCACTTCATTGCATCTGTTCTGTCAACCTAACCGTACTGAAAACTGCGATTGACTGGAGGGGGACAGCTTCAAGGGAAATACTCTGCTTTGAGCAGTGTTGCTTCTCTGACTAGCTGAGGGATCGAACTGCTGACCTCTGGATATAAAAGTGTGACATTTTGCTGCTTAAGCGGCAGGGGCAGATGAGTTGGCTTCCAGGCAGCAGCAGTCTTAGCAAATGCCTTTGTGGATCAAACACTAACCCTGTTTAAGAGGTTCTGCTATAATGGGAGTTGTACATGCATATCACAAAAAGATACAGCATGTGTTGCTTGCTTCTTTTTTTTTTTTTCCTCAAATGCAATAATATGAACACATGCCTCACTGATTGTATTCCTTGCAGGCTTTTCAGAAGTTCAGCTTCTATTCTTGTCTTTCCTCCACCTGTTTCTTGGTGCACCCTCTTTGCCTATTCCAAATTGCCTTGGTCCTCCTTTGTACCTCTGCAAGAAGCAGGATTAACTTGATCTGAGCCAAAAGGCAATGTTCCTGGTATGTTGCTTGTAACTTGCTGTGGAATTTGTACCTCAGCTTGGCTTTGCTCATAGACAGCTAAACCCTAAGAGGCCTTTTAGTTGCACCCTGGGGAATTACACAATTATGTGGCTATGCAGTTTTGTGCATTTAAACCTATGACCACACGTAACCGCATAATTTTGCATAACCCAGGCGAGCTCCATGCC
>NW_017729025.1:14836269-14837226 GCF_001723915.1 Gavialis gangeticus | reverse complement strand
CCACCTGTTTCTTGGTGCACCCTCTTTGCCTATTCCAAATTGCCTTGGTCCTCCTTTGTACCTCTGCAAGAAGCAGGATTAACTTGATCTGAGCCAAAAGGCAATGTTCCTGGTATGTTGCTTGTAACTTGCTGTGGAATTTGTACCTCAGCTTGGCTTTGCTCATAGACAGCTAAACCCTAAGAGGCCTTTTAGTTGCACCCTGGGGAATTACACAATTATGTGGCTATGCAGTTTTGTGCATTTAAACCTATGACCACACGTAACCGCATAATTTTGCATAACCCAGGTGGGCTCCATGCCTCTACCTCCACAGGGCTGCCAGCACTCCAGCTGTGAGCTCCTGCCTGCAGGGGGGGGCTTGTGGGTGGGTGAGAGCCCCTGCTGCCAGTGCCCCTCTGGGCACTCATGGCCGTGGCAGGAACAGCCCTCCAGCAGCATGGGGCTCTACTAGAGTCCCAGGGGTTGCACATGGCGGCACAGAGCTGGCCTGCTAGTGTGCATCTGCGGACCAGACCAGGCTAGCTCTGTGCCAGCATGTGGGGCTCACAGCACTGCATGTGGGAGCTACGTGCCATTGGGCTGGGCCAGCTGGCTCCATGCCTCCACATGGTGCTTCCAAGCACTCCAGCAGGAAGCTGCCCATGGAGGCATAGAGCCTGCCCAACCTGACTGGCATGCAGCTCCTTCCTGCAGTGCCTCAAGCCCCACATGGAGGCACGGAGCCAGCCCAGTCTGATCTGAAGGTGCGCACCAGCCGGTTAGGCCCATGCCACTACATGCAGCCCCTGGGACTCGACACATAACTTTGAACTTTTCTGTGCATAATTCCCTGGGGTGTATTTAATGTGTGGCTACTTATCTTGTCAGCATTGTGATGGTTGGGAGTTGGATATAGCATCTGTGCCCTCTTGTGAAAGGGTTAACATCCATAAACAAGTGCCAGGTATTTATTGG
>NW_017729025.1:14829634-14831269 GCF_001723915.1 Gavialis gangeticus | reverse complement strand
GGGACTCGACACATAACTTTGAACTTTTCTGTGCATAATTCCCTGGGGTGTATTTAATGTGTGGCTACTTATCTTGTCAGCATTGTGATGGTTGGGAGTTGGATATAGCATCTGTGCCCTCTTGTGAAAGGGTTAACATCCATAAACAAGTGCCAGTTATTTATTGGAAAATGACTACCATAGTGCATGTAACACAGGCGCTCCATATGGGAACTCATTAAGGCTGATGGTGTTACAGTATGCAAAAAGGTGTATGGCATGTTTTTGTTTTTTTTTTTTAATGCCACAGTAGCCATTACCAGCACACCAGCATAATCCTGGCTGTATGTTACAGTTCCCAATAGAGCTGAAATCCCAGTGAGGATGACCCAAAAGGAAAGCTAGGTGAAAATCAGAATCTAAATGCTTTCATTGAGGGTGGATGGGAAGGAATGTAGACAGGGGTCCCCTGTGTCTGTCTTTCTCTCTCTTGCTAGGTCTTAAATACTTAACCTTTAAGAGGCTTAAAAATCTTGGTTCAAATTCCTCAGGGTTTTTTATGAAGTTACTTGTGTACATATCTATCTTGAGCACAAATGTATGTGTTTTTTGGGGTTTATCAGGAATGATTTATGATACTGGTATTATTCTGTGCTATAACTTCCCATATGCCATGGATTAGGCAGTGATTGCACTAACATGTGTATTCTGCTGGGAAGCTTTGATTCCTACTACTGCTGATCAACAATTTCAACTCTTGGAACATGCAACCGAAAAGCTTCTGTTATCTGTCAGTCCAATGCTGCTTACTTCTCCTGTGTGACCTCTCAAAGATATGATGGAGTTTCTGTTGAGTTTTCTGTGTAGACTGTAAGATAGTAGGGAAGCACCGATTTAAGATTTTCTTGGCTGATACTGAGCTGGTTATTCACCAGGCATATTAGCTAATATTGATCTGATTAACTGATATACAGGAGCGCAGCCGAGCAACGTGGAGAGCAGCTCCTTGCAAGTAAGTCTGTGGAGCGGAAGGTGTGTATGGGGGAGGTGGTCAAGGCCCCCACAGTGAGGGAGGGGGTGGGGCAGGAGCAGGGGTTGCTGCCCAGCCAGGACAGCGAATGGGACCCTGGGGCTGGGGCGGGGAGTGGGATAGAGATGCAGGCAGCTCATCCAGGGGATCAGCATCCCAGCACTTAACAGCAGCAGGGATGCTTGAACTAAAGCTCATCAAATGAACTTCATTTGAAGTGCCACTGCCACCATTTATCAGCACCGAGACAATTTTAGGAGCTGAGCTGAAGAGGGCGGAAGCAAGCTGCCCAGTGTGGGCTTGAGACTCTCTGCTCTGCTGCCTTTGCCCCAGGAGCTGCATGCTGGCTGCGTGTCCCCTGTCCACTGGGTGGCAGTGGCAGTGGTGAGTTGCGCCTCCTGCTGCTGGGCAGGCAGAACTTGCCGCCACCACTGCTGCCGGGTGGGCAGGGGATGCGAGACCAGCGCGTGGCTCCCGGGGCAAAAGCAGCAGCACAGAGCCCTGAGCCCACAGTAGGCAGCCTGCATCCACCCTGTGCACAAATCTGGGGGGCACATGCCCCCCCCGCCTTGCCTGGGGGTGCATGCAGTGGTGGGGAGCTGTCTCCTGCTCCCTGCCCTGGCCCC
>NW_017729025.1:14823673-14829362 GCF_001723915.1 Gavialis gangeticus | reverse complement strand
CACCCAACCCCTTCTCCTTCACAGACTTACCTGCAGGGCGCTGCTCTCTATGCTGCCTGGCTGTAGTCCTGGCCACTGTGCATGGCAGCTGTGTGCATGTACACGGCATTTGGGGGCCCTGGCCAGAAAGCATCTTATATTTATGGGTGACATCAGCTATACCGCCCCCAAAAAGCTGATAGCCAATCATGTTAACTTTCCTTTTATCTGTACTGATCTGATTTTATATTGGTGCACCCCTGGTTACTAGGTAACCTTTTTTAGGCTCCTGCTTAATTCCATATGGACAAAAGACTGGTCCACAGGAGGGGATGTGAAACTCAAATTTTACCTGCTTTTCACAGGGAAGGCACTTCAGCTCATTTCTGAGTGGGCCATGATCTACGGGTTTGTGGTTGAGAGTGAAGTTGCCGAGCTGCAGTCAGCAGTGGTGCAGCATTGACTTAGCTGAAGCACCCCCCAGGCACCACATCAGAAGAGTTGCTTTTGATGGGCAAGTTCCTGCTTTTTGGCAGGCACTTGCCAACAGCTTGTGTGGACTCCCTCTCTGGAGAGGTTTTGATTTTAGCAAACAGTTGGCCCCAGCCATTGCCCCCCATGCAGGGTGACTCTGCTCGGTGGAGATCTTGTGGTAAGAATGGGCGGCGGGGGGGAGCAGTTGACAAGGGTGGAACAACCTGCTACAATAGCTGAGAAAATCTTCTGGGTCGGAGGGTTACCATCAGCTCGGTCAAATAGCATTCCTTCATTATGGCATCACTGCGTCCATCCTCTGGAGAGGAAGTAAACCGTGCACTGTAAAGCAATCTGTTGGCAGTTCGCACTTCAATGCTTGAGTTTTTCCAGGCCTCGTTTGCTTTGTCACTCTTTTTCTCTTTACATTTCGGTTTGAAGGTGATGGTGGTTACGCTGTCAAACGCATGCTTAAAGCACAGCTAAGTGTCTGCTACGAGGACACGGGCAGACAAGGTTCTTCGGGTAAATCCAATATCTTTTATTAGACCAACTGAAATAGTTGGAAAAACAACGTATACCCCTGCTACGAGGACACGGGCAGACAAGGTTCTTCGGGTAAATCCAATATCTTTTATTAGACCAACTGAAATAGTTGGAAAAACAACGTATACCCCTGCTACGAGGACACTGATTTAAAGGAAGCGACCTACTGCAGGCCAGAGATACTGCATCACGGCTTTGTTTTGGCTTCGTTTTTCTCTTATCTCTACGTGGTGTTAACCAAGGCTGGCTTCCATGAAGGTCTAAGAATGGGTGGCAGCATGTGTGGTTTTTTTGGTCTTTTCTGAACTCCATTATGTCACTGAGTTGAAAGCTTGCATTGCTTCTTGTGGCAGCATTAACAGCTTTTCTGCTCCAGCATGTTCATTTTCTTTTTTTTCTTTTTGTCTCTAAAAACCTTGCCCATGTGAATGCCACTTAGCGGAAAATGTCGTGGCCTATGTGCAGTGTTTGAATGGATGTTTAATATAAATCGGGGCTGTCCAATGGGGGGCCTGAGGGCTTAATGTGCAGCTCACGGGCTCCTACCCACTCGCCACTCTGCCTGTTCCTCTTGCGGCAGTGGCTGGGGACTCTGAGCTCCTGCTCCACCTCTGGCGTCCCTGTCCCAAATACTGGGGGGGGGTTGCACAGCAGGAGGGGCCAGGCTGCCTGTGTTGTGGGGGAGGGAGCTGAGCTGTGCTTGGCAAAGGAGGGAGCATTGGCTGTGTGCTGCTGGTGACTTATCTGTGCAGCCAGGAATAGGATGCATTGGGGGGGCGGTTCCTTGTGTGGCTAGGGAGGGCAGCTACAGTATGCAGACCCCAAATGCTCATTGAGCAGCCTTGATGGAAGGTGTTCTGTCGGCATCAAGCATTGTGGTCACGCACGGGGTCAAACCTAGCACGTGCCTTTGACTGGCCTCTGGAGCAGACGTATTTTTGTGACGATTTATATCTTGGTGGGGCTCAAACCTCTGGTTGGGCCCCAGGTACCGTGGTTTCGGGTCTTATTCATGTACCCTGCCATACAAGCACAGAGAGCCAGGTTGTGCTTCACAGCTCTGCTGGGATCTAATGATGTCTTCTGTTTATCGGTTTTGTTTTTTCCAGTTTCTAGGTGGCAGAGACGCAGTGAAACGCTGCGTGGGGCAGGAAGAGCGGATGAGGGAGCCTGGAGCGGAAATAGAGATGGATTGGCTGTGACAGCGTGCCTTAGCCGGGGAGGCAGTTATGATGAAGAGTTCCTGCAGAGCTGGCCTCCACAGGGAACCTCTGAATTCCACATCCTCCACCGTCCACCACGTCAAAAGGTAGGAACAGACCAGCGGGTCCAGGAAGAATTAAATGCGTAGCAGTGGTTAGGCCTGCTCCTTAGTTCCCTGTTACTTTGTGTGTCCATCAAATACCCTAAATGCGCTGTTGGGGCTAACATTTGTGTTTTTTTGTTTGAGCAGAATATTAGCAATAGCTGGAAAGGCTTGAGGGCAGAATTGTTCCCTAACACTTTGATTTGATAAGGACAATTACAGATTCATTACTGCCGCAAAAAACCCCAAAGGCTTCTCTAAGCACAGCAGCAGCAACCACTGTAAATTTAATAAGGGAATGTAGCTTTTGAAGTCAAAGTATAATTGGAGAGTGGGTCATTGTAGGGCTTAAAACCTAAGAGCATGCTTAAAGCAAATAAAAATATATTGCGGTGATCTGTCTTGCCGTGGAGCAAGTAAATGGTATTAGCTGAAATTGTTTTCCTCGCTCACCTGTTTTATCTGCTTAAAATCAGCAGTGTGCCTCTTTTAAGCAGTGGTGTTTATAAAGCATTCCTACCAATGCTTTAAAGAAAATGCAGTTTAGAAAACACTGACCTCAAGTGGATATAAAGCATGTTTCTTGTTTTTAAAGCGTCTTCTAATCTTCTTGTGAGTGGAGGGCAAGGGCTGGCATTTAATTTCCAATACTTGTGTGCATTTGAACCCTACCAAATGCGTGTCAATAACTTTCTTGGCCTGGTGGATGGATGTGCTTCCTCCATCAGCTTGAGTAACTGGGAGCCAGATCCTGTAAACTAGGCAGAACTCGGGCCCTGGGCTAACAGATCCATGGGACCCAGATTGTCCGCTATGTTGTGTTTGGTTTGTTTTTTTTTCAGCATTGCTGGCTATACTGGTCAACCCCCATGCATTAGGGCTGTTCTGTGTCTGTGCCCCCAGAGCCTTGCCCTCCACCAAGGGAATCTTCTCATGAGTAGCCTTTGGCTTCCTGTGGCCTGCTTGAGCAGGGCACAAGGGGCAAGCCTGGGGCTGTGGATCCAGCCTGAAGACCTCTTGGGGGGGGGGGGTTCCCAAAAGTCCAAGTGGGTGATTGTAATTTAACGCTAACTCTCATCTAGCACTACTTCTCTCCTAGATGTCAAAGTGCTTTACAAAGGAGTTCAGCATCGGTAGCCCCACTTGCAGAGGGGGAAGCAGAGGCGTGGGGAGGGGAAGTGACTTGTCCAAGGTAACTTTCCTGGGAAAGCACCGTGAGTTGTACCCTGTGGTCTGGTCCCGTGTAGCTGGTGGCACCATGGTTATGGAAGTGCAGAGAAGGAGGTTGCATGTCTCACTGCAGATTCTCTTCACATACTTGATTATTAAAATTTCAGGGTTTAGCCAAAAGCGTCCTGTTCAGCAATGCTGCTGTGATGCCTTGCGTTCTCATCATTCTCAATAGGATTAAGCTTCCCAGTCAGGAGAGTTCCTCACCAGCATGTTGCATTATGGGAAATGTAGTCCTTTAGGGGAGTTTGGTCCACAGAAGGAGAAAACCTGGTTAGGTGGAAAGCTTTTCTACTAGGCATAATACAGACTTCTGTTCCATATTCTGACCCTTCGTAAAGCAAGTAAACCGACCAACCTACATTTCTAGGCCAGGAGTTGGCAGCCTTTTAGGAGTAGTGGACTGAATTAAGGGAGCTCAGTCTGAAGGCAGACTGCTGCTACTTCACCTCCCAGCACTGTCCCGGCTGGGCTAAATTGCTTGGCAAGGTACGCCCCGAATCCTGCCCTCCAACTCCTGTTGAACACTGTTGATTTTGTGAAGCTATAACAACTGGTTCACATTTGAAGTATGCTCTGTCGTCCTGAGTCTGTGGGCAGCTTGAAACGAAACAAAAATAGCTCTTAGGCCATCACCTTTTACTAGGAACAAAGGTGTGATCTTGGTTCAGTTTAGTGAGCACAGATTCTAGTAAGCTCTTTATTATGAACATGAAGTAGCTTGTTTTAACCTGAGTTAACTGTTGCCATTGACCTCTGTGTTTCCTTCACAAGCTACGGTACCTCTCTTCCCTCCCAGTGAAGGACGCACGCTCTTTGTTCTGGCAGCTTGATTAGTGAATAAGTAATTAAATGACAGCTTTGCAATTTTACTTCATTTCTGATCATTTTTAGCAGAAATCTCCACTAATGCTTTTTTCCCCCCAACCATCTCAAGCTACTTTAGGAGCCCCAAAGCCATCAGTACATCTACCTTGATAAACTCCACAGTCACTCTCTCCACTGTAAAAACTGACACCTCAAAAACCAAGTGGTAGAGAGAGAGGGGCTGAATTTGATGGCAGGCCAAATAACATAAAGCATAAGATGCTGATTCTGCACACTTTTTTTTTTTGTATTGAATTTGTTCAAAAATATAGAATTTTAATTTTTTTAAAAAAGTACTTGCAGCTGCCACTACTCCCAGCTTGTCAAAAACAAAAATGTAAAAAATGGAGAGGTTGGGGTAGCTGTGAACTTGGTTGTGGCTCATCATTGTAAGTGAGTTTTGATCAGAAGTTTTATTTCGTGTAGAACATGTAGAATTGGAATATATGCTGCTGCTGCTGCTTTTCTTAAGTTTTTCTAATCTTCACAACTTTTCTTCCAAGAAAATCTCTCTCTAAGGTCGGTTAATAGTTTTGTTTTTTCCTAAAATACAGATGTTCCTCCCCTCCAGTGACCTGAAAGTTGAGGCAGGTAGCATCACTATTCTGTTGGTCAGGCAGAGTTGGCACGGAAACTTGATAGCTGTCCAAAGCCATTGCAGTAGAGTTTTCATTGTGTCTGGATCTATTAAAAAGATACCAATGCTGAATTCAAATGAGGTAACTAGTTTGGTAGTAAAACTTGATTCAGTTGCTTTTATGTAAATTTTTAAATGAGTTAACCTTCAGTAATATTTTTTTTGCTTTGTCTTAGAGTAACCTAAATAGTGGAAGAAATGTAAGAGCTTAAATGAAGAATCTATAATAGATGATGTCCAACACTCCTTTGTCTTTCTCCATAGACCATAAATAGCTTTGAACAGCTGAACTAAACTCTACCGGCTAAACTTGTCGTCTAAGCATGTTGGTATAATCAGTTTAGTCCCATTTTTACTCCTCTAATACTCTGTCTTACCTTCACTTGCTGTCTCCTTAATAGAGGAAGTCAGCAGGGTAAATATCCTTTGTCAGAGAAAACGTTCAATGCATATGTAAAACAGCAGTCTGTTCAACCTTGCAAACTTCCCAACATGCAGTGGTCAGGGGCCATGTTATTTCTAGTTTGCAAAGTGGTACATATAGCTGCATAGTGCATTTTCATGGGTATGGCTCCCGGTTAAGTGATGTGCTACCTGCTGAACTGCAAGCCCTGCTTTCTGTAGCTGCCTATGCTTTTTTTTTTTTTTTT
>NW_017729025.1:14814293-14823565 GCF_001723915.1 Gavialis gangeticus | reverse complement strand
TTTTTTTTTTTTTTTTTGGATGGTTACTCATCCTACAGTTCAATGACCCGAGACACGAAGCAACAACAGACTCTCTCCCTGTACCTGAAGGAGGGTGTCTGTAGGAAAAAGTTGTTCTTTGCAAACTTTCCACAACTGTTCCTGTTGGTCTAATAAGAGATCACATTTACCTAAAGAACCTTGTGTCTACCTGGGATGATGCAGGCACCCCTTTTATCTCTGTTAGTCAGTGTTCTGGTGTGTTCAGGTCCCCACTGCTCTGAGTTGTTGGGTACTTACGGAAACAACTTGGGTAGAGCAAGATAAGAGGTCTGACGAGTCCAAATGAACACTTTTTTTAATGTGCACTCACAAAAGTTGGGCCCAGTCTACAATAGGGTCCAACCAGTGAAATGGGCACGCACGGAGCTCTTCTGGAGCAGCAGAACCCTCCTTTCACCTGGAAGGGTTACACTGGCTTGGCAGAAGTGGAATCCAGCTGCTGCTCTTGCTGGCTGGTGGGGCAGCTGGTTTCATCCCAGAGCACATGCCCAGAAGCACCTGAGCATGCATGCGGTCCAGTGACTTAGTGATGGTGGCTGCTTTCAGCCACCACAGCTTTTGGTGGTAGAGACAGGCAAGTATAGATGCACCATGTTCCTTCCTAGCTGGCATTTCCAAGTGGCTTCTGTGTGTAGTGCTCAACAGAGTCTGTTGCACTAATCCAGCTGGCAGGGGGGAAGAGTAGCCATTTGTGAAGTGAGGCTGCAGTCTCCTTGTTAAGCCCAGTTAAGGAGCTGGGAAGGCAGGATCCCAGACTGCATCCCAGAGCAAGGTAGAATAACCACATACCAAACTGTCCTGTCTTCATGTTCCCAGATTTCCTGCGCCCTGTCTGAAAAGGCAGAACAATGAGCAAAACAGAAGCAGAACAAAGATGGAGCCACCGTTGTAGCTCTGTGTTGTGGGTTTGCTCAGCTCAGGCTTTAGCAGTGATTGAGGTTGGAGGTATTGTCCACATATACTAGTATAATTTTTTTATGCCTGCTGTCAGCAGTGAGGAATAGTCACTTCTAGACTACTTGTCCTGATAATTGCTTGGGAGCAGCTGGGGGCCTTGCCACAGGTTGCTCCATCTCTAAAAACCCAACAAATGCACTGTGCAAGTCAACTTGGCGTAGGTCCACTTGGAATTTTAACCATTTTAGAAGTACACCACCTCAAGCAAGGGCTCTGTGCCCTGTGTGCATGCAGCTAGGGCTGTGTTGCGTGGCTCCAGTGATTCCTCACAGCTCTCTGCCCCTGTTAGCAGGTTTGGCGCTGCATGGCCTGGATTCTCTTCCTACTCAAGTGCCATCGGTAGAACTGTTTAGTAGGCTCTGCTGTCAGTCATTTTGTACAAATCTAAAGGCAGTGGGTTTAGACTGTATAAATGGCTGCTTATTAGGGCTGTGCAAAGCTTCAGTCCCTGATTCAATTCGGTGGCTGAATCTCCAAATCCAAATGGAATCGGAGGACCCTTTAATCTCTCTGAATTGAATCAGAGATTCTGCAGTTCAGACACAGATGCAGCTTTCAATGTTTTTCTACATATCTCTAGGTAGCAGGTGGCTCAGAAGTGCTGTGATGCTGGGAGGCATGGAGTGTCCTACAGAAGCACGGGGTGGGGCGTCCCCAGCGGCCTGCAAGTGGACCAGAAGCACTTCCAGTCTGCTGGGGAGTGCGCGGGGAGGGTCCTCGGCTCTGTGATTGGTACCTCCTAGGTCTGGGGGGGTACCTGGGGTCCCCCCACAACCAATCACCAAGTGGTGTTAGGTGCAGGTCAGGTGCACGCTCCCCAGCAGACCTGGAAGTGGACCAGAAGTACTTCTGGTTCACTGCCGAGCATGCAGGGGGCCCCCCACACTCCTGTGAGATGCTCCATCCGCCCCAGCATCACAGTGATCTCAAGCCACGCTGGTAGTTCGAGGTACGTAGAAAAAACATTTTAAAGCTGTATCTGTGTCCAAATCGCTGATTCTCTGACTCTGCATTGAATCTTCATATTTGGATTTGGGTGAATTGAATCGGGGGCAGTGATCCAAATCAAAGAATTGAATCTCTGTCCCTGAATCGGGCTGAATCTGGATTGAATAGGGCCTACTTCACACACCCCTACTGCTTATGGCAAGAGGTCATGGAAGGGGAAGAGTCTGGCTTGCTTTTTTCAGACCCTGGAACCTATTGGGGAAAATATCTTGTTAACTGAGCCTGTGTAGCACGTGAAATGCTTTGCTCAGTGGTGCTAGGGCTTCATGAGCTGTGGGTAGGCAAGTGTGGGGGCTCTGGCGAGTCAGCGGCATTCACCTCCTTGGCGCACACTCTAGTCAAAAATGCGGCATTCAGCTCCCATTTTTAAACGAACAAGCCTGGATTATCCTGTTGTCAAAAGAGGGTTTCTAATGTAAAAAATGTAAATCTGTTACCATAGGAACATAATCTATGGCTACTTTTGTAATATGCTTAGGTGATAGCCCAGTGAAACCAGAAGCTGAAGTCCCCTGGTAATTGGGCCCACATGGTAACCATAGCCATTCCTAATGCACAGCCTTTCTGTACGTTAAACGAACACTTACAAATACTTAAATGCCCTGCTGGAAGGGAAGCACAGAGTATGATACAGTAGTGCAAGAGCTATTGCTGTCATAAGACCACTTATGTTCAGTTGTTTCTGACTTATAGCTATGAGATTAATGTAAAAATATCTGCTTGATATTAGCTCAGTTCATGATGGTGCAAAACACTGGATTCATGACTATCAATTAAGTTACTGCCATAAGCAGATATTTAGAGTTTTCCCTGCATGTAAAATTGATAGCTGTATGGGCAAATGCATTTAGTGCCTTGTTAGCGAAATTCTAAGGGATAGATCTGATTTTTGAGAGGCCTCAAAATCATACCTGCTGCGATCCTTTGTATCCCTTTGATTGCCAGGTTCTCCAGTTGGCTCTGACAGCCAGCCTTTTGTTTACTGAACAGGCTTTTTCTATTCAGTGACTGACTTCAGAATAAGGAGTGTACATGTTACAAGCCTCGCGGTTGGATTATAACTGAATGGACCAAAAAATCTCTTTAGTAGCTAGCATCATATCTTGGAACAAGGGGACAGTAGAGAACAAGCAGGGGGTGGGGAGAGCATGTTTGTATTCAAATGCTTCCATGAATTTTTATAGAGAAATTATGGCAGGAAGCCTTGTTGTGCTCCTTGAGGCTCATGAAACCATTAGCATTAGCCTGAGTTCTCGGAGGGTGAGCCGTGGCGATGTCCGCTGTCCAGGGAAGGTAGCACTGCTGCCCTGTAGACTTCTGCTGCCTGTGGTGTGCCTGCAAGGGGCCTTCTGATGCTTGGAGTCAGGGGTAAGCAGGACCTCTTTGGGCTTTTAAATTTATACTGGCTTTGTTTTTGTTTTCTAGGGTTACTGGCATGCACTTAAAGCCATATCTCAAGTTACAGAAGAGAGAAAGATCTCTAGAAATAAGCCAAGACTCCCTGAGAGCCCCACACATGAACCGTCAGAGGTCGCCACAAGAGAAGTATACAAACAATTGCACCAAAGTGAGCATTTTGCCGAAACCTTCCAGTGCGACACCATCTCGGAAGCTTTTGGGAATTCTTTACCCTAATACTATGTGCAATACAAGCGGGAAACCTCCAGCTGAAGGCCCAAGCCCCCGAGAGAAAAAGAGCACCCTGTCTGCAACCATCCATCAGGGGGATGAAGGGGAGGGACCACTGGATGTTTGGGCTGTGGTGAAGCCTGGGAATACCAAGGAGAAAATTGCTTTCTTTGCAGCCCAGCAATGTAGCAATAATCGGTTAGGCTCAATGAAAATTAAAAGCACCTGGGATATTGATGGCAGAGCAGCCAAACGGAGGAAAAAATCAATAGACCTTAAGAAAGCAAAGATTCAGTTGGAAAGGATGAGAGAGGCTAACGCAAGGTGCTCTCAGCCTGAGCCTTTTGCATGTGGCATTGAACATTGTTCTGTGCATTACGTGAATGAGAACGGTGATGGGATAGTTCCAGGTCGATCTCTATCTGTAATAGAGATGGTGGCTTTTCTGGAACAAAGGGCAAGCGCTTTGCTGGTGGACTGCACCAAAACCTGCACAAATGCCACTTCAACCCGGTTGACTGGTCAACCCAAATGTGCTCCACCTGCCTCGGACCCCTTCTCCACCGTTGGCACCTGTGAGGAACATCCCGAGAAGGATGCTTGTGGGACCGGCGAGCAGCAGAATGAGCCCGTGCGGGTGCTGGACATGGTTGCAAAGCTGGAATCGGAGTGCCTGAAACGCCAG
Source organism: Gavialis gangeticus (assembly GCF_001723915.1). Lineage (NCBI taxonomy): Eukaryota > Metazoa > Chordata > Crocodylia > Gavialidae > Gavialis > Gavialis gangeticus. The sequence continues at coordinate 14,819,244 of NW_017729025.1, read as the reverse complement.
AGCGAGCGCGAAGCGGGGAGTCTGTCTAGAAACAACAGTTTCCGGAGGAACGTGGGGCGGGTGTTACTGGCAACTAGCATGCCGGCCGAGAGCGAAACAGTGAAGGCATCTTCCGAAGCCCTTGATCAGGAGGTAAGTTTAGAGGATCCTGTGACGGCGGAGGATGTTGGGCAGAGAACAAAGCGTGGCCCTTTGGTTGACAGTGAATTATGGGAAGTCGCTGCTTCTGAACCACAGTCCTTGCCAGTGCTGGTGGATGCCTGTACGGTGAACACGGACTTTGAGCTGGCTCGAGACCCCTCGGCAGCAGCGAGCAGCAGGTACAGCTCTGAAAGGCTGAGAGAACCTCTCGTCTCTCCCCCTTCAGCACGCCCAAAAGCTGCTGGGCTGCTGCCACCTTCCTTCCAGAGCAAGAGTGTTCTCAATTGTACGTCCGAGCCTGTAACAACTGCTAACCCACGTTCTCCTCCCGTGAGGAAGGAGTCCTTATGCATCAGCATATCTGCCACCAAAAGCGAGAAGGGATGCAGGAAAGACCAGCTGTTTCATTTAAGCTCTGGTGGGGAAGATTCACTACCAGGGAGGCTCTTCTTTCCCCAGCCTGCTCGACAAACCAATCGGGAACATAAACAGTTGAGGGAAGGCACTAACAAAACCCCACAAGCAGCAGCCCAGCGGGAGGATGCTTCTGAAGATGAGTGTGTGTGTGTGAACAGCATTTCCACAGAGCCATTTACCCTCCCAGTAGCTCTCCCAGAAAGTGCTTTGCAGGTACTTGACCCTTCCTGTTTAAAAAAGCAGGTGTCTCATGACTTTTTGGAGACCAGGTTTAAAATTCAGCAGCTGTTGGAGCCTCAGCAGTACATGGCCTTCCTGCCCCACCACATCATGGTCAAAATTTTTGGATTGCTTCCCACTAGGAGTCTGGTGGCCCTTAAATGTACTTGTTATTACTTCAAATTTATCATTGAATTCTACAATATAAGGCCAGCAGATTCCCGCTGGGTCCGCGATCCCCGCTACAGAGAAGATCCCTGCAAGCAGTGCAAAAAGACGTATGTGAAAGGGGATGTGTCACTGTGCCGATGGCATCCTAAGCCATACTGTCAGGCTTTGCCATATGGGCCAGGATATTGGATGTGCTGTCACAGGTCTCAGAAGGGCATCCCTGGATGCAAATTAGGTCTTCATGACAATCGTTGGGTTCCTGCCTGCCATAGCTTTAACCGTGCTATTCACAAGAAATCCAGAGGAGCAGAATCAGAAGAAGAATATTAGTGCACATACACTTTCTTGTGAGATGTTATCCTTGGTAGGAGGAAATTCTTATGCCTTGTGCTGTTTACAGTGTATATAATTGTTGTGGTTTTTTTTCCCCACAGGGCTATGAAACTGCACATACTTAAACACGAGAGCCTTTACCTTTTAGATTTAAAGATTAGCTTTTAGCCCCATCCATGTAAATAACACTATAAAAAAAACTAATTGTACATATAGAGTCTACAGCTGGCTGAACAACTTTAATCACTACAATGCAGCTATGATAGTGTTGCGGCTACAGTTGTGTGTGTTTTTAAGTGTCTTGTTCCAAAATCTGTATATCCTGTATAATATATGAATGTTTCTGGGAAGAAACTCTAAATAGGTAAAGGTCAACTTGTTTAAAGGATCGTCAAATGAATTAACTGGACAACCTTTAAAATTAGGCTAGAACAGATATGTCATGGTAGTGTGGCAGTGGACAAAAAGAGAAGAATATTATTGTATAGTCAGAATATAAAAAAGTTCTTGTCTACCTTACCCTAGTTGTCTGGTTTTTGGTTTGTTTTTTTTCTTTTCTGTTTTTGTTTTTCATTTTTCTTTTCTTTTAATAAAATGTGCATTCTGGATCTGCCTTATCTGACTTCCTCTCCATGTGACACTGCCCTGAGACCAAGTAAAGTAAAACCTATGGGCAGCAGCTTAAGCTGTGGTGTAGCTAACAAGAACTACTTTCAGGACGTGGATGGGAAGGGGCTACCTGGGCCACTGAGTCCAGCCCTTCTTGCTGGTAACTAACTGCTTATCCAGTCTTAAAACATGCCCACTCCACACTGGCACTTCAAGAGCAGGAAACCAGGGCAAAAATCTGAGGAGATGAGACTGTAGCAGAGAAATGAACTGTTTTACCTCTTGTGCAGAAGACTCCAGGAAGAGGACCATGTCTACCTACAGAGGAAACCACTGCATTTCTTTACCTGAAGAAGAATTCCTGATTCTGTGCTTGAGTTTGACCCTGGGACAGAAGACCAAGACCCTCAAGCCAGGTGCCTGTGAGGTTTTTAAGTGCTGGCAGAAGCTCCAGAACCTGCCAGTCAATTTTCAGTCTTTGCTGTAGGGATTTGACTTGTATTTAAAAATAAATAGCAAATAACTCTTATGAAATGGCCTGTCATAGGCATCAGGGGACCATTTGAGCTTGTGCTCTTCTGTGCTAATTTTGCTGCTTGATGGTATGGAGTGAGCTTGGAGCACCAGCTGCAGGACTTAAAGGCAACTTTTAGGTCATGTCTACAGCAAAGGTTGGAGTGGCTTATGCTTTTTTTTTTTAAAGCGGGGGGTACTACTAAGCTCCCAATTTAACTCTCTCTTTAGTCCTCAACTGTGGCTTGGTTCTAGTTGGCAGCTGGCTACTCATGTACTTCTGTTTAGATTGGTGAGATGACTGCTGTCTGTTGGACTAGGCCCAGCAGAAATAATGCTGAGCCAGATCGTGGGACTGGCCTCACTAGCTATTTTGCTTATGTGAAGTTCAGCGAGGTCCCCCTATAGGTACAATTTGCTTTCAAGTGATAAGACCCAAGCTCTGGGGGAAATTAGCCTTAAAAGAAATTCCAGGCAGTGCAAAGTCCAAGAGTAGGCATGTGGACCCTCCACAAAGGCTCCAGCCTTGGGTTTTGAGCTGTATCTACACGCTAGTGTCCCTGCAGGTATGGATACCACCTTGTGCTTATCTGCCCCTCTATGGCAGCCTGAGGGATCTGCACTTCTTCCTGACTTCTTGAACAAGTTCACCTTCTTCTGTCCAAACTGAGCAACCAGTGCAAAGACCTCCAGCTGCACAAGATGACTCCCTCCCAAATGGGAATAAACACAGGACTCCTAGGAAAGCAGGGCTGGAAGGGACCCTCACAAGATCATCTAGTCCAGCTCCCCACTCAAAGCAGGATCATCCTTGACTATGCTGACCCAACCAGGTGTGTCTATCTAACCCACACCTGAAAGTTTCCAAGCATGGAGAATCCACTTTTATATTTGGCTACGCTCAGAGAAAGTTTCTCCTCATCTGCAGTCTAAATATCTCTGCTGCAGCTTCATACCATTGCTCCTAGTCCTGACTCCTACAGCCACTGAGAAAAGCCTATTTCTAGCCCATGCCAGAGCCCCAGCCAGACAGGGGTCTTGCAAAAGCATTATCCAGTCAAAATACCAGCTGTGCCTGGCAGTCATTTTATTTGTAGATGCAAACATCAGTTGTAACAAATTGGAAGAACAAGAGCTTCAAATTTTGAGGATTAGTTAGGTAAAGACAGATTTTTTTCAGGCAAGGCAGAGAAGTGAACATCCAGCTTCCAGGAAATAAAAAGATACAGCCAAGGGTGTGAGTGACCAGCCCCAGAGCATCAACACTTAATTCAGCAGGGCCAGAACAAACTAATTTAATCCTAAGTAAGCCTGTGGAGTCTCCATCCCTAGCAATTTTTAAGAGCAGGTTAGAGAGATTCTGGGCTTGGAAGGTTTAGTCGGCTTGAGCAGGGGGCTGGACTAAATGTGATTTGAGATCCCTTCCAGCCCTGCTTTCCTGAGCCCAAGAGGAGCCATTAACCTTAACCCACTGTGCTGTAGTGATAACCTACTCGGTGCAGGAGTAACAAGAAATCTAGTTCAGGCAGAGCCTCCTGTACATGCATACCAGCCAATGCCAGAAATAAGGGAAGGCAGGAGGCGGCAAATGGAGCCATGCCACTGTCCATGGTGACATGCACTGTCTTGTTATTGTCATGGCTGGAAGGGGTGAAGCAGCAGACTGTGCTGAAAACTGGTAGAGTTTTCTGAGCAGGCCTTGTAATATAGTTTAGTCTAGTCGTTGCACTTTATGCACTCCGGGCAAAGCAGCTCTCCCAGGAAACATCACAGCAGGCCAAGACCATCAACATGTAAAGCTTGGCTTCATTTGAAATCATTGCATGCTCACTGCTGGCTTCAATAGGCATAGCCCTGGCCACAGCAGTAGCCAGGCCTTGGGGCAGCACTCCCCTCTCGCTACTGCTGCAGTGCAGAAGTTTTGGGCTTTCAGGCTTGGCTGTGCAAAGACAAGTGAAGTTAAAAACCTAAAAGGAAGGTGTGACTGAGCTGAACAAGCTGTACAGAGCAGCTGCTAAAGGCAAGGGCAGGAGAAGAGCAGGTTCCCTTCATTAATAGACTCTAAGCTGTAACCGGGGCCCAGCCCTCCCACTCCTGAGGAACACGAGACTTTACCTAAACCACATGCTTGTTCCATGTCCTGCCCTCCAAAACCCCGCTGCTGAGAAAAGCAGCAAGGCAGCATGCAGAGACCATTTGAATTTGCTTCACGGAAGCCGTCAGCATCAAAGCCTCAGGTTTAATGCAGAGCAGGGAGAAAATGCTCTCCTGCCCCCTCTTCTTGCCCAGGGTCACTGAGATAAGATGCTCTTGCTAGGCAGGGCCCAGCTGAAATAGCAGCAGCAGGCACAGAGCAGAGGAAAATATCCTGTAAATAGATAAGGGCTGTTGAGGCCACTTCTGGAACAGGGCATGCAATTCTGGCCCGCTTACTAGGACAAGGCAAGGGAGGGTGAATGAGGTGGGCTGCAGCTCCTGAGTCTGATCCAGAGGCATCAGATTCCTTGAAGACTATTCAGCCACAAAAGGGAAAGAGCTGTGCCTCCTG
>NW_017729025.1:14806591-14809293 GCF_001723915.1 Gavialis gangeticus | reverse complement strand
TCACCTAAGCATCAGCTCTTAAAAAATAGCCTCTTGCTCCTGAAGTCACTACCCATGGTACATAAAAGGGGTAGAGCTAAGCTCCACACCAAAATAAATGGCAAACTCCAGCAGAGATGCACTGTTCTCTTTCCTCCTGGTCCATGCAGGGGTCTGTTGAGTGCCCAGTTCAAATGAAGCTAATTCTGTCCCTCCCTCTGAGTCCAGGCCTTGCTGGTTATTCCATTAAGCATCTGGGGAAAAGCCCATTTCAGACAGGATGCTCTGAAGATTCAGGGCTGACCTGGTAAAAGAGGATGACTGAAAGCAATGGCTCCCCTCCTCACCCTGCCAACAGGCTCTGGCTCAGCTGTAAAGTAGCCTTTGAAGATGGGAAGAGTGCCCGTGATTTCTAATTGTCCCAAGGTTTTCTTCCAGCTGCCCTGAACCCTCTGCAGCTCCCAGAATATCCCCTGCCTCACTGCTGCAACCAAGCCTGTCCAAGCTGTCATTATGGCTCACCTCGACTACTGCAACAAACCATCAGCACCCCCAGTTCCATACGAGGTGGGGCTGCTACAAGCTATGGTGCCTGTGACATGATCATAGTCTTCTACTGGCTCCTTGTCAGCTACTCCCTCAACCTTGCCCTTCCCTCCCTTCCAACCTCTGTGCACGTGGTTGGCCTCATGTTCTCAGTGCTAGCCCTTTGTGTGCATGTACACTGCGCAATCCCATTAAACTGGGCTCTTTGGCCTGCCTGGCAGGAACAGGTCTGTTTCACTAAGCTGTAGAAAAACCACCTTGGTTCCTCTTCCCTGCATACCATCTGTACTGAAATAGGGAGGTCCCTGGGGCCAGGGCTGCGCACGCCCCACGTGGGAGGACTGGGACCAGAGATCAGGAATTCCTGGCTTAGCTCCATGACATGGTTTCTGATGAGACATCAACCAACAGCAATGAAAGAACCTGGGTCAGTTAAAAGAACAAGGAGAGTCTCCCTATCACACATCAGTGTGTTGCAATTGTGGAGGATGGAAAGAGGTCCATCTGTCCAGTTGGTCACAATCCAAAATGGGGTCAGCTGATCTTCAAAATTCATTTTCACTCCAGAAAGTTTCACAGTTAAGAATCCACCATCTAAAACACGAATTGTCCAAGACCAGGACCATTTCTTATTCTGTGCTTCTGCAGCTACTAGTGTAACACGGCCCTCATTTCAACTGGCACGAATAGAGTTAAATATTTGAGTTAGCTGTTGAGACAGACTGCTCATACTGCTAGGGAGCATCTACTTACAATTACCTGATAATGGACATCAACAAACATGCAGGATCCCCATGTGGCAGCGTAAAAAGTAATTTACCCAACAAATAATTTAGTTGACTGAAGTCAAATTCACACTAGAAACATTCACTGATACCGCAACATGGTAATGTGCAAGACATTTCCTTACCTGCAAAGGCCCCAGCAGTTGCACTGGAGCCAAGTGCTTTGGTTGGTGGCACTTACTGCAATCATCCAAATGGTAAAAGCTATCACGGGAAAAACAAAAAACAAAACAACCCTCTTCTTTGTCCATGTAAGAGTGTCCAGCCAGGATGTCTTACTGGTCAGCAATACCAGCAAACATTTTCTAAAGCAGACTTGGCACAATACAGAAGGTATTTTTGAATTTCCTCAACATGATTAAAATCCAAGTGCACAGGGAAAAATATTCAACGCCAAAAACAACCGTAGAAAATTACTGTTAAAGATTTATTGCAGTAATACAATAAAATTTAGAAAAAAAAGTGTTTATAGTTACATCTATTTTGGAAGTTGCAGAACAAGGCCTGGCTCTTTTTTGTTTTTGCTGGATTTTTTTTTTTTTTAAGATGACACATGATTCTAGGGTGTGTGGCCCAAGACACTTTAAGGATACCCAATTTTCTGAGGATGGGTTCTTAGCTCCATCCACCCCTTGACGGTGTTCTAGATTGGGCACCCAACAATCAAAGGTCACATTAGAAAACCACAGCCTAGATGGACAGAGCTTTATTCGTGCTACTGCAAATCGTTTTGTAAACTCTCAGCTGGCTGCCTGCAAACAATATGCACAGCTCATGGATATGCTCTCCTCCCACTCGCTCCGTCTGCAAAAACAATCTGTACAATGACTCCAGAAAATTGCACTCCAGTTTGGGACGCACACGATTTCTCTCGCAGCTACACATGTGCAGAACATTCACACAAAAAACAAAACAAAAAAGAAAAACCCTGTAACAAAAGCATCCATTGAAAGAACAGTTTCCCATCTCATTTGAACCACTGATTGGCACCTTTGTGCACTTTTGGAGTGAAATTAAATGGTTGAAAAATTGCTTTAAAAATATGAAAAACATGGTGCTTATAGAATTCTATGGCGTTAAGGGTTTTTTGGTGAAACGTCAGTTAAATTATATGTTACAAATCAAAGGACTCAGAAGGTTGGAAGTGACCTCAAGTTCATCTAGTCTAGGGGTGTCCAACCTTTTTGAATGTGGGGCCGGATCATGAACTTTTTATCACCCAGTGGGCCGGTGAGCCATATTCAAAGACCTCACAGGAAGTGGTATCCCATCACCCTCTGGAAACGAAAGTAGTGTTTACTTTAGTTTCCCGTCGCAGCACCTGGGGCCTCAGAAAAGCTTGGAGGGCCGCATGTTTCATAGTTTCATAGATTAAGGGTCGGAAGGGACCTA
>NW_017729025.1:14802314-14804396 GCF_001723915.1 Gavialis gangeticus | reverse complement strand
CCGTGCTCTCAAGTAGGGAGTTCCCCATTGTGTAAGTCTTGATTGGACAAGCCTGATCTAGTCCAACCCCCTGCGCACGCAGGATTTGCTATTAACCTAGCCCAGGCAGATGCCCGTCCAGCCTCTTCTTGAAAACCTCCAGCAAAGGGGATCTGAGACAAGGAAGGGCTACCCCTACAGCATGCGAGATTCCCCAAAGGCCTCCCCCATCCCAGACCAGGCCCTTCTTTGCATCCAGGATCAGATGCATTCAGTCTGGCCTGGCCCTAGGATTCCGGGACTTGCGCTTGCATGAAAACAATTCTAATCAAGTAGCACAAAGGCTGAAATGAAACTGTGACAGAAACATCTACATAGAAGGATATTTACACAGTAGAGTCCAGTGCAAAAAAAAAAAAAAAAAATTCAATGGAGACCAGAATGAATCTGAGGTGAGAAACTAGTGGCCCAGTATACAGTACTCAGGAGCATCAGCTGATTGCTCATAAACACCAGGGATCTGATCAGCTGCAACTAGTAAAGTGCCTCAATTTGAATAGCAGCCACATCCTGGCTTCCCCCACCCTTGGGAAGGGTTCAAGTCTTGCCCTATCAGAGGGTCTAGGGACATTGTGCAGCCTTGATTGAGACTGCATCAGACCAGCAATCTTGACCATTCACTTCATTGTTCCATTTCCCCAAATGAAGTCTTGGGCTGAACAAAGCAGACATGGCTGAGGATAAAACACCTGATCTAACAGTTTATGTTCCAATAGTGTAAATGTAAGGGTCTTTGGTTTTATAAAGAAAGCAAGCCCCTAGTCAGAGATGGGGTAGAGGAGGCTTCCAACCAAGTCTTCTCACCACACCCTCATGTCCGAGGTCAAGTGGAAAGAATGGCCGTCTATGGGAGAGGAAGGGTAAGCAGGCCTAATGAACAGTGCCCCTGGTTGAAGAGCGTCTTACCTACATAAAGCCATCTCATCTCTGGGGCAGACCAGCAGTGCAAGAGGCCCTTCTTCCAGCACTCCTCAAAACAGAGCAGTGAAGTAGTGCCCAACCGGCATCCAATGGTGCCACAAATCTCATTTCTGTGGCTAGAGGAATAATGCTTCCTTAACCCATTCCACCAAGACAGAAAGAGCAAGGTGAGCAAAGCCTAGACTCTGCATCAACAGAACACACAAAAACACCAAGTAATGCCACACATGCATTTTGCTCACCACTGCCTGCCAGTACCTGTCTGTACAGGACCTCTCTTGTGAGGAGTCTCCTCAACAGAAGTGCTGCTATAAGAGATTGTAGGGGAGAGTGGCAGGGAGCATCTGCTGGCAGGGGAGGGGATGTTCTTATATATTTCCCCAATAATTAAAGTGTCAACTGTATAAAATGTAAACCATCCATTTCTGAAGCCTGGCTGGGCAAAACATCCTTAAGCAAAGTAATCCAGATCTGGGAAACAGAAGGAAATGGGAGGGCACTTGTTAGTGAAAGCATCTGTCTATATCACACCTCCTGTAGTTTTACAACACCGCCTGACCGTATTAATAACATTTCTGCGGGGAATTTAATCAACTTTTCTGCCCTTAAAAAAAAAAGTAACAGAAAAAAAGCCCACCATAAGCACAAAATAAAAAGGGTTTAAACTCACATAGTGTGAAGAACACACAACTTCATTAAACTAGCTCAAAGTGAAACTCACTGACCTTAAAAATATGGTGCCTTTGTAAGTGATGAAGGTTATTGCAACAATGCGACCCTTCTGTATGGCTGAAAGTGGCTCTAGGCAAACGGATATCCAGTATTTCTTTGGTGTATGATATGAATATATTAATAGAAAAGAGACTGGGTGCTTTGGACAGCATAACGTGAAACGTCTGGACAACCTACTAGTGGGGAAAAAAAGTATGAAATGAATGTGTTTCCTACAGGAGAACTGGGTAAATCTGCAACCAAAAGTTAAAATAAAAAGCAAGCAGCTTTGTAAGTTACCATTCATGCTGGTTCTCCGTATTAAAAATATGGCAACAAAGATTAGAAACCGCATTGAAATGCATAATTTTCACGTCCTGAATTAGCAAAATACCCCTAAAACAACCCCCC
>NW_017729025.1:14800053-14802105 GCF_001723915.1 Gavialis gangeticus | reverse complement strand
CCCAAAACCCCCCCCCCCCCCCCCAAAAAAAACCCTATTCTGGGAGCCTGCATTTTTGTTGTCAGCATTGTGTTACGACCAGGTTTCGCACGCACAAACACAACCCGGTAGCCAGTTAATAAGACGTTCGTCATGTGTGGGCGTATTTGCACAACCAGAATATTTAGCAGCTCTCTCTTCCCCCCCATGCCTGGCCCTGCTCCAAGGATTGCACATCCACTTCTTTAGGAAGTAAAAAACCAGAATCTGCTGCAGGGCTCTTCTCCATGACTCTGCAATGCAGACGGGCCCAAGGCACCAAGTGCCTTCGGAGACCAAGTCAGAAGGGCGTATGTGGCAAATTTACAAAATGTTACTGTCACAGTCATCTTGGGTAAATAAAAAGGTTCTTCTGGTTTACAAAATTAAAGTCTGACCTTTTGTTTGTTCCAGGCACTACTTAACTGAATAGGGAAAGGTTTCCTACAGCGTCGGCTGGGGCAGGGATTCCTTCCACTAGTCTGGCGAACTCGTCCTGTGTGCTCATTAACGGTGTCCAGTGTATGCCTTAAACCACGAGGTCACAGAGGCCGCAGCAGAAGAGATCATGCCACCAGCACTGCTGCTGGCAATGGGCTGGGACACCTGCGTACTCTGACTCTGAAACATCTCTACCGGCTGCGAGGGGATATCACAGAACCGCGGGCTTGGCAGATTTTCCCAGTCGGTCCCAAGATCTGTCTCTTCATCGCTGACATGCTCATCTCCACTCTCGTCCGTCTCACCAGCAGCACTGGGGTCCACAAACTCCATGGAGTCTTCAAGATCAGCACTGACCTCGAAAGGCCCAGATCTGCAAACACAGATACAGTCCTGTTAGCCCCTCTTGGTATGGAACGAAAGAGGAAGCGTTTGGTCAGACTGGGAACCAAGTCACAGCCAGGCCCAGCCGAGCCTGGTAAAAGGATACGTTAGCTGTACGTGCAACATGCCCCTTTGATTACCAGCTGGCTGAGAACAAAAGTCAGTGGCTACAAAAAATCCACTCTGGAAACTAAGTCAGGGCAGTCAGACTGGAATGGGCTATTTCAGTTTTGAACTGCAGAGCAGGAAGAATTTCTAACAATGCTCTCCTTTTGGCAGTAGATGTTGAAGTGTTAAAAACAAGCTGTCTGAACAATCAGTCACTGACGGCTCAAAATCTGCTGTGACAGCAGCTGGTTTTATGTTTAAAGCTGGCTTAAGCCAGGTCTACACTCCAGATTTCCTGGCACAGCAGTGCTGGCAGAAGCCCCTAGTAGCGACAGGGGGTTATGGAAAGGGTATGAATGCCCCCACCCCACACACACTTGTACAACTCTACCACAATCCCAAGTGGACCTCGTCAGCCCATGCTTGTTAAGCAAACTGGATTTGCTTAGAAAGTTTGTCACAACTGTACTGCTCTCCTCTGCTGCCCCTGAGATTCACCCCCCTCTCACACTACAAAGACTCCTCCCCACAGAACGTCCAGCAGTACTGGAAACCTGAGAGCTGGCAGTTCTTAATTTTTGAATCATGGCAACCTGCACTTTTCCTTAACGTAGCTTTTAAATGCAGTTTCCTGGAGAGATTTCTGGGACACAACTGAAAAGATAAACAAGCTCCGTTATGTGAAACCATGCTGCCTACTACGCAGTTCATCAGCAGAATTAAACCCTTTATATGTGTTGTACTGACCTCTGCCCCTTGAGCACGGGGCAACTGAGAGCAATGGTAGGCTCCCCTTTGTGGCAGGCAGGATAAGCCAAGCTCTATTCCAGATTGTGAAGAAAACTTTTCTGGTTATAGATGTTTCTGGCCCTGGCTCCACTAAGCCAGGCCCCTTCTGCTACTGGCCCTTTTAGCCTTTCACTGTCCCACTCTCTGAGGCTCCAAGCCTCCACATCCTTTCCTCCCATCCTAGGGCATCCCACTCCCTACCCCCTTGGCTCTGGTCTGCCCTCCATTTCTTTCCCTTGCATCTACTACACCACTCCCACACACCACTGGGCCGGACATTGTGGGGATTATGGAGACTTGGTGGGACTCCAA
>NW_017729025.1:14798637-14800042 GCF_001723915.1 Gavialis gangeticus | reverse complement strand
ATCTGCTCAGGTCCCTTCCGACCCTAGAAACTACGAAACTACTTCACCAGCACCCCAAGCCTCAGTCCTCATTATCCTATATTCCAACCTACAAGAGTAGCACCAAGAAGCACAGGGTTCCCTGCTCCCAGGTTCTGGCTCATCATCAAAGCCACCCTGCCCCGACTCCTGGAAAAAGCAGTTTCAGGCAACATCCAGCTCAGTCTCTATGGGTCTGTGCTGGAGCAAAGGACTCGTGGACTCTCGCTTTCATGCCTGCATTCAGACAAGTCTACTGAACTGCTGCCATTTTGGTTGGTCTGACACCACTTTCCAGTCACTGGTCCCTCTTATGCCTTTCCCAGCTAAGACCTGAAACCTGAGCACAGCTGGGACACCCAGGATGAACACCAGTGCCTTCACAGAAGGAAAAATCCTCCCTCCATCACGTGGCATAAAGAGCAGAGCCAATGGGGATGGTGGACCAGACAACCTCTCTACTTCAGCCCACAGTGGGAACAGAGCTCCGTGCTGTAATCAATACCCTTCACCCTCTCCCAGTGGAGCCCTTATATCCACTCTGGTTCATTGTGTCAGGACCTGCCCTGACTTGTGCAGGGAAACGACAGGGAGGATTTGCCCTTTACTATTACTATAGCAACAATAAACCAGATTTTCTAAAAACTAAAAGAAACGTTCCATCGCAAGGCAAGACACTTCCTTCTCTTACCTGCCCAGGTTTTCAGTGTCTGGACTGACCAAGTACATGAGGTTCCTGAGTGTGTGTAATGGATGCAACAGATCTAAATTTACATGCTAGAAAGGGAGGGAGAAAAGAAAAATAATAATCAGCTAGATCTAAGAAGAGACTTGTAAGCATAGTAATTTTAAAATGTGTTTAAAGAATCCAGAGAGATATTTGCCATACCTGAGAAAAACAAAGGTAAAGGATATTAGCATTCAGCTTCTTCACTGCCCCGGTAAACTTCCGCCTGCTCAAGTTCTCTCCACAGAATTCGCTGTTTAAAAAGAGCCACATGTTCAAATTGAACAGCTATTAAAATTACTGACTCAAGACATCTGCATCTGTTCCATAACACTCTGTGCTGGCTTGTCAAACTACACTAGGAGTGAATAGACCTATATAAACCATACAACCGTGACTCAGAGCATTTGGGATACTGCACAGTCTCACCTTCTAAGAGCACGGCATTTCAGTGCACAATAGCTTTTCTGGCCAACTCTGCTCACTTAGTTTGTGAACAGTCTTTGGTTTCCACAGGGATGAGTAAAGTGAACAGAACGTGGTCCCATAAAGCCCCATTATGGCCAGAAAGGTATCTTAGCAGTCTAAACCTCTTGTTCTCCATACACAGCAGCCACTGTAGCCACTGATCAGACTGAAGGTTGACTGAGCCCTCGCCTC
>NW_017729025.1:14789158-14793637 GCF_001723915.1 Gavialis gangeticus | reverse complement strand
TACAACCGTGACTCAGAGCATTTGGGATACTGCACAGTCTCACCTTCTAAGAGCACGGCATTTCAGTGCACAATAGCTTTTCTGGCCAACTCTGCTCACTTAGTTTGTGAACAGTCTTTGGTTTCCACAGGGATGAGTAAAGTGAACAGAACGTGGTCCCATAAAGCCCCATTATGGCCAGAAAGGTATCTTAGCAGTCTAAACCTCTTGTTCTCCATACACAGCAGCCACTGTAGCCACTGATCAGACTGAAGGTTGACTGAGCCCTCACCTCCTTGGAAAGATAAACTGAGTTTTGTGCAGTTTGCTGTATACAGACCCTATCTGCTCTGCATATACACTAAACGTCTACTTGGGTTTACATTGGTATCCCCCTCCCAACTACAGGGCAGCAAGCTGTATTTCCCACTGGACCTGCACTCTGTCCCAGAGAAAGTGGTTGGCATACAATACAGCCCAGAGCTGCAGCTCTCTCACAATGACTACTATTTAGGCACAAGAGTAGCCTCAACAGTACTATTCAATATGGCTAACAACTGCTGAATTAGGCCTCAATTTTGTGAAACTGAGAGGTCCTTTAGAATTCAAAGCTAATGCCCTTTTTCATTCCTAATTCACAATCACTGAATATCTGTGCTACAGAACAGCTGTAATTCTGAGTTATGCCAAAGACTCCCACCCATGATCCTTATAGCTCTGGCAGAGAAAATCAAATGGCACAAAAATGCCTCAAACCATTACAAAATCCAGAGCCAGATAGCAGCTGAATGAACTGCTTAAAGGACAAAACTGAATTCAAGTCAGCTCTAAATCAGCCCATGGTTCAGCTTCTTAAAGATTCAAAATGACTTGCCTGTTACACAATTTCTTAGGAAGATTTACATCAAGTATAAGAGACAAGGTGTTAACCAGCTGAGTTGCATAGCACAATGCAGCACTGATGGTGTAGGCAGGGTTATTATGCTCCATATCTAAAAGAAAGATATCACCAAAATCTAGTTTTAGTCATATGCAGGTAGGCCCATTATTGAAATCTCTAAACAGTGCTATGTGCCAGTTTCCAGAACTGCTGAAATCCAGTAATCAGTCTCAGATTTAGATCAAATCTCAGGAAATCAAATCTCAGGAAAAACTTCCTTGCTGTAAGAAGAGCAGGACAATGGAAGTTGTGGAATCTCCTTCACAGGAGGTTTTCAAGAAAAGGCTGGATAAGCATCCACATGGAATGGTTTAGGAACAGTGAATACTGCATCGGAGCAGCAGGTTGGACTAACTGATTCTTGAGGGCCCTTCCAGCCCTATATGGCTCCATATATCTGGCAAAAGTTAGAAGGAAACAGTAATACAGGGAATAACTATTACATTTACTCTACAGCGAGTTGTGTCAGGGCTGCAAATAATTTGCACTGTTTCTTTGCTAGAGTTTTGCGCTATAAATCTGATTAGTGTCTCCCCACCAAGAGAATGTGCCAGAAGCTTGACCTCTTTATGACTGACTTACGATTGTGTTGTAAAAAGGCTCACCTGCAGCTAAGATTCTGCATTGCTCACAAAAAGTCAGGCAGGCCACAAGCTTGAAGTGCCTTCTGCTGGCTATGCAGCACTAAAAAGATCTACAGAAGCTGGATCGCTCAGGAAGCCAATACTAAGTTTCTTACCTGGTCCTGGCGTGGTTTTCTTCTCTTCCACCCAATTGTAATATGCTGAATAGTCTCCATTATTAGGAAGGGTTATCCAAGGACCAGTGATGCTGATGCTGGTGTCTCCGTTTTGATCGTCACACACCCACCTTCCAGAGAGATAGGTTGTTCTCCTGGCTTCTGCAAGCTTGCTCACAGTGCTAGAGGTCATTGCATTATCACTCTCAGAAGAAACATCCGCAGGATCTCTGTAGCACCCAGAAAGACACCACGCTGTAACAAAAGGCTTTAGAGGTCTTAAAAAATACAGGCAATGTGCATGGCAGGCAAAATACCTGAAATGGTAAACTACAAGAGTCTCTGCTACAAGGGTCAGAGTTTCTTTACATCTTTTGGTCAAAAATCTCAGAGGTTGTATTGTTTTTGTTTTTAATTTGCAAGATGCTTTTGGATATCTCCAGCCTGAGTTTAAGGTAATAAAGCAATGTATATATGCCAACACAGTACATCCATCAACACCCTCCTAAGATGAGGAGAGGAACTACCTGGCCAGTTCTGCAAAGTCTGTGCTGGGAAAGGGGGTTCCCCCCAGTGGATACACAGTTTCCAGTCCAGTAGGTTACTTAAGCACCTGCTGGCCCAATTATGAAAGCCAGGGAAGTCAAGAAAGATCCAAGCTTGCCTGAGTCAATAGCCCACCAGACTAGTACAGTTAAAATGGGCCAGTTTCTGTAGCCCACAGCACACAAAGGAACAACTGCCTAGTATCATGTCCAGCCACCTG
The DNA here is from genome assembly GCF_001723915.1 of Gavialis gangeticus. Classification (NCBI taxonomy): domain Eukaryota; kingdom Metazoa; phylum Chordata; order Crocodylia; family Gavialidae; genus Gavialis; species Gavialis gangeticus. The sequence continues at coordinate 14,791,213 of NW_017729025.1, read as the reverse complement.
TGACCACCCAATCCAAATGACCAAGTGACCATTTACAGCTAGGTCAACCAGGACAGCCATCAGAGGAAGGCTGAATGAGGCTTGAAATCAAATTTCTAGTTTTGTAGCAAGATGTCTTAACCATTCTGCTACCATATTCCTATTTATTTCAGTATACCCACTAACTTCAATGAGACTATTCTTAGGCTTAAAGATGGGCATATGCTTAAGTATCCCCCTGAGCCAGGAGTTAGATGAGGAGATGTAGGCTGTCAGACTCTGAAAACAAAGGTGGGGCCTAGATGGATATGCACTGAAGTAAAACATAAGCTGTTTTGAAAAAGAAAGAAATTAAAAAGGCAATATAAAATTGTGTTTTAAGTAAGGGTAGAACCCACTTACTCTTTATACTCCCAACTTGCCAGCCACATTTGATTAGGACCAAAGAACACAGACCTAAAGTCCAGGTATAAATCTAGAGACCAGCCAATGGATATCAATTTGCATTAACTGTGCTGTTCTAGAAGATCTGCCTTCCATACCTCATACCCGTCTTCACTTCTTCAATGGGAAAAATGACAGAGGTCAGCTCCAGTATGTGAGACCGTCGAAGATCTGCCAAGTGCTCATGCTGGGTTTTCAGATCACAATTCTTTTTTTCCACCAAATCTCCCAGCCTGCGGTTATGCCTCTGGATCTTCTCTTTCTTCTCCTGGTGCCTCTGAGCCCTGCGATTAAGCTTCTGGTTTTCATCTTTAACTCTGAGAAGCCCCTCTGCGTCTGTGAGAGCAAGAGACATTAGCTGTAGGAAACAAGCTGTGATCTACGGATAGGTCATGGAATTATTAATGTTCAGGGCAAACAAAGCATATGGCAGCCTAAGAAAAAAACGTTTCACTGCTATTCACCACTCACTATACTAGGGTACAACACTTCAGTCTCTTTTGAATTGTACCCTGGGCAGCCATCTCTTACTCTTCCCCACACCCCCACCTTCCCTACCTTCTCAGGCAGTGTCATGGAGTGCAAAGCATTCTGGGAACAGAAGTCCTCTGGACTGGCAACGGAGTTTGCTACTGGGGGCGGGGGGAACTTTCACCCCATTTTTTTTTTTTTTTGCCACTGAAGCCAAGTCCAGAGGGTAAAAAAATGCTGGATCCAAGGACTGCTGCTGGTCTACAAAACTACAGTTCCCAGAATACCTTGCACTCTGGGAATCCCAGCTCTGGATTGCACCTGGAGCTAGGAAGCGCCAGCAGAGTGAGGCAAAGTAGCAGCAAGGTAGGCTTCAGACTAACCCAGGGGTGAGGCATTCCTTCTCTTCTTCCTGCTCCCCTTCCTTCCCACACCCATCCCCTTAGGGGGCACTGAAGGCACACCTGCTCACCCACCCCATGTTACGCTCCTAGAAGTTGGCACTGATCTTGTCTTCTGCCCACCTGGACATTGAGCGGGAATGTCAAGATTCCCTAGTTTAATTAAGTAGCCGGTATAAACATCACAACAAATGCACGTTACCACGGTGTTGGCTAAGACGGCTCCCACTGCTGTACTCAGAACTAGTTCGGAGCACATGGTTGTTTACAATGTGCCATCCACTTGGTGCCCACCTGCTTGGGCTTGCTGTACATTGTCTGCGCATGTGGAGCACGGGGACCCCAGCAAAGCAGGCCATTCCCTATGGCAGCATCAACCACCACCTCCATAGGCAACTGCACAAACTGTAACATGCAGCTGTACTGAACTGCTGCAGCTGCCTATGTTCAGCTTCGGTACCAGATACATTTGCATCCCAAAATCTCTCCTTACAAGCATCTGCTAATCTGTTGTGCAAAATCATCCAGCTCAAGAAAAGAGCTGTCACAAGCACGTCAGTGGAGACTTTTGAAGATACTCTCCATCTTTGAAAAGTGCAAGAAGATGCTGTACTCAGTTAAAGGTCTCAAAAATTCCTTTTCCTAACTTAGTTTGAACAAGAACGTCCAGTTGCCAGGCAATCAGTCACACTTCTCACAGTCTTTATCAGAAATAATATTGATCAGGTTTCTAATGTTGATCAGAATATTCACTTTCCAG
>NW_017729025.1:14777494-14784158 GCF_001723915.1 Gavialis gangeticus | reverse complement strand
TCGCATCTGGAAATTGAATTCTGAGATATTTGACATACCAGTTAAAAGCAAATTTATGAAATGCAGTTTGCGACTTCAGCAATTTAAACAAGTACAGAGACATTCCCTAGTCTCTTGGGGAATGCTGTCTCAGTGCAGGACAGCAGTTCAGGGCCAAGTCCTGACATCATTATTAATCTGTGAATCACAGATGACCCTAGAGTGACAGATGTCATATGGTGTTTATTACGGTAAGGAGTTGCTTCATTATTTAAAATAAACTCTACATCTGTGTGTTAAATGTACCAACAAAAGCTTATTAAAATGGTCAAACTAAAGAAAATTAGTTCATAAACATGCACAGCGTATAACTTGCTGGAATAATGGAAGTAATCTTTACTTGTATGTCCAATTTCTTGGGCCTATAATGCAGGAAAAATGAAGAGTTGGCTGCCTGAGCTCTGACAAGTGAAAATGATGCAACATTTTTCCCAGGTTACTTTAGAGTCCCAAAAAGTCCAGGTGAAAAAAATAATGCATTTTCTTCAGCTTTAGAAAATAAATGATGCAGAAACTAGAAGTTGAGAAAACTGACAGTTTGCTTCAGTAGTGTAGAAAATATTTAAACATTGCTGATTTCTTTGAGACATTCTCATGTCAGCAGCATAATTTAGTAATTTGGACCAGCTCCCCCAAGTCCCCTTTTAAGTAAATAAATAATAATAGTAATAATAATAATAAAAAATGGGTAAAAACTGGTTTCCAAGTTTACACACACGCTGCATTTTGAACTCAACTTTCTTCCAATGATTCTAATCCATCTTTCATCACTTTGAGACCAACAGCAACACAGGAGGAGATGTTCCAAATATAGTTTTTCTTTAGCAATTCAATCTGCTTGTAACAAAACCCCTTGACATGAGTCCAGGTGGGAAATCTTACCCCTTGCAGAGCCACACTTACAAAAACATTAAAAACTGTCTTAAGTAGTAGCACAACTAGGGAAGGGGGAGCCAGGCACCCACCCTGGGTGCTAGCTGTAAGGGGGCACCGGGAGTCCCCCTGCCAGGAGTCTTTGCTGCAGTACTGGAAGCCCTGTACTGCCCAGCCACAGGAGCTGGGTAGCCCAGCACCATACCAAGCAGTGTGTATGCGGCGAGAGTGAGAGGGGTAGGCAGAATGGAGCCTTTGCCAGAACAGGCACAGCCCTACTCCCAGTACGTACATATGGAGGCTCATGCAGAGCAGACTGAAACAACCTGGAGTGTTTGTGAATTTCCTAGGAACCCAGGGTGGGAAGGAAATCTCAAGATATTATCTATTTCACCTCCAGGCAGGATCAAGTATACTTGACTGTTTCCAAAACACATTTATCTAATCTTATTTTTTTTAAAACCACAAGGGAGGGGCTGCCACCAACATCCCTGGACATCTGTTCCAATGTTTCATCACCCAAATATTTCCCTCTGATCAGCACCACCCAACAAACGGTCTGCAAAAAACCCTACCATAAAGCTAGTGGCCACAGGGAATTAAAAATAGAGGTTGAAAGGGAGGTGGAGATGGAGCAGGGGAAATGCATAATATTACCCACAGTGCACTGTGTGCTCAGTACTCTTGCCCATGGGTGAGAAAAACCTGAGGACCACTATCCCAAGTCCTTTATGGCCTATGGCTCCAGAGTCTGTTTCTCTCCCTAAATGTAAAACTTTCCACTCAACTTTACTGAATTTTGTTCTGTTAATTTCAGACCTTCTCTCCAATTTATCCAGATCATTTCAAATTCTGATCTTGTCCTCCAGTATGTTTGCCAATGACCCCCATTGCTTGGAGTCATCTGCAAATGCTATAACTACACAGAATCTGTATATTTTTAGGGAAAGGGTTGAAAAGAACTGAACTGATGGGCATACTCTTACAGGACTTCAAGATGCCCACCCAGGCGGAAGACCATTTGGGTTTTTTTGAGTGTGTTTTTTCAACCAGCTATGCATCCAGTTTGTGTGTCTAGACTTCCTTCACTTGCTTGAGAACATCATGTAGGAGTGTCAAGATCCTTGCTAGGTACATCATCTGCACTCCTTCCCCTCATCCACTAAACTAATGACTTTGTTAAAAGAGGAAGTGAGATGGGGGGGTGGACAACTAGCCTTAACAAACCCATATTGGCTACTTTTCTATCATCTTATTAGCCTGTGGACCCTGGACAACTGAATATTTTTCCCATAATCTTTCCAGAGATCAAGGACCAAATGGCCTTAAGTTCTGAGTCTATCTTTTCCCCCTTTAAAAAGATAGGCACAAAGGTTGGCCTTCTCTGGTCCTCAGTCTTCCATGAATTCTTCAAGATAATTACTATATTCAAGAACCTGTCAAGAATGAATTTCAGCAGGTTCTGTCAACCTCAAACCATTTATATTATTCAAACATTCTTTAAGCCAGGGTTGCCCAAATGGCAGCCTATGAGCCAAATGCGGCCCACAAGGGTTAATCTGAAACTCCCAGGCTCCCACCCAGCCACTGCTCCTCCTATGACTCCAGCTGCAGTATGTGGATCCCCTGGGCTTCTCCTCCATCTGCCACTTCCAGTGCCTGCACCAGAGGGTGGTGCAGCATGGCACAGACAACAATATAGCAGTGTGCGTGGCCTCTGCTAGAAGTTGGACAGACCTAATCTCTCCTTGCTCATGATTGTGTGCATTGACTAACTGGTCACAATTCTTTTATTTATTTTTTTTGTGAAGACTGAACCAAAGATAACACCAAAATCTTTAGTCTTTTCTGCAGCATTTCTTATTTGTTTACAAAGCCTTTGCCTTGATGCCTACTGTGTTTGTAGAGCCATGCTTGCACCTCTATTTCTTTACTCAGACTTAACCATGTCTGTTTCCACTGGCTGTATGATTTTTCTGATTTTCAAGTTATTCAGTGCAACCATATCACTATCTTACTACCTTATCTTGCTACTTTTCTTTAGCATCAGGAATTTAAACATACTGTATTTTGTATTCTGAAACGTGATATGCCAAATCTCATATTTGTGAAGTCATCACTGACTCATCAGATGCATAAATACTGACAGTTGAAGTACAGTTCACCCCTCAGGCAAAATTCCCATGAGTGTTGCTACCCAAGGAAGGATTTTGAGATGTGGCTCCAAACCAGGCAGCAGGGACAAGGCAGTACTCACCAATAACTACACTGAATTTACAGTAGCTAATGTGTTGCTTTATGCTCCTCACCACACTGGAACTGCCAAAGAGCACCATACTGAAGGCAGCTGTCCTTGAAGAACAGCCAAAAGCCAGAATAAATTGCCAAACATTTACTGTTTAAAGTAATCCCAGAATGGTTTTAACACCCACCTACTTGAATAATATGCATCTATGGTTAATTAAAACCCAGACACAAAAATGATTAACAGAGATCAGTCACTGATTCCATTTCCTACAAAACCTCCCACATTACCGTCTCAAATGAGATCAGACACCATGATTCAGAGGGGAGAGTTTGGAAATTCACCATTTTAAAAACTAAATCTCAATTTTACATGGACTGACTGGATTCTTACTCTTCAAGGCAGGCACTACATGCTATTAATGCACAGCCATTACTTACTTCTTGTCATCTCATCATTCTCTTTGCAAATGGTTTGTTTCAGCTGCTCAATCCTCATCTTGCAAGACATTATTTTCCACCTCTGAAAGAGAACATGCTGTGCATCACAAAATGACTTGGATACAAGCTTTACAATTAACACCAATGCCTACAGCTACGGCGCAAAAAGTACCACCTGTATTTTTAACTGAGTCACACCCTAGGAATTTCAAATGGGTTCTTGTGCAAACAGAAAAAAAAAAGCCATAAACAACAAGGAGCTTCCTGCAGCAAAGGCAGACAATGCAAAGGGCTTCTGACTAAAAACATTACCAAGAGTGGCAAGTAGTGCTGGCTTCGGACAATCTGCGCTTGCAAACCCAATTCAGTTTTGCTTGGATTATACTTTCAGCCACGCAGTACTGTCCTCCCTACAAATTAATCTGAGAGATCAAGGAATCTTAAGAATTGGAAAACTAGTGAAGACTTCAAACAACTCACCAGCTGATCAGTAACCTCCTTCCCTGCCATGGCCTTCAAAACACTGCAAGGGTGGGGGGAAACACAATAGAAGATTAACCAACCATCAGGACAACCCCAAACCAAGTAAGGTATAAGGAAAAAATGCTCCATTTTTCCCTCAAATAATGAAAACACCAGCAAAATTAAAATGATAAACTTACTGTTTTTGGAATTCTCTCTGTTTGTTTTTAAGATGCATTAACCTCTCTCTCTTGTCTGAAAACCTAGAAGAGATTAGATCAATTGATTATTTATATTACACACTTTACACAGTGGGGTGAAGTGGTATCTTGCCATCACTCTGGAAGCAAGAGTCCCAAGTCCTGTTCTAGTCTTAAGCCAAAAGATGCCCCAAATCAACCTGCTGTAGATGGATCCCTGGTCATTTAGGCTGGGGAACAAAGGGAACTTGATGCTAGCCCTCTCTCTCTCGGGTGCTGTCAGATACAGAAACTAGTGTGCCTTAACCATGCTACCTGAAAGCACCACTAGGCTTCAAGCATGGGTGACTGATGCCACCCGAATTGGGACGGCACTTGCTCCTCCAGCAGCCAACAACCGGTTGGAGGGGCAGGAGGGGGCAGTCTCCGGTGGCTGGTTGTACATACCAACCCAGAAGCAACATTTCCTCTAAGCTAGCTCTAAGAAGGAACGCTGCCTGGAAGGACCAGCAACACTTCTCCTGGCGCCCCCACTTCCCAGCCACCACTCTCGGGGGGCGAGGGGCACCTGCCTGCCACCCATGCCCGCTGCCTAAGCAGATGACGCTGGCTGTGAGGGGGCGCACCAGCATTCTCAGGTGGTACATGTGCACCCCCTACGCATTGCCACTGGGCTCAAGGAAATCTTTGTATCATCTCATTGTATAAAGTCAAAGCATCAGAAATATTATTAAGAATCCTGAAGCTTAGCACCATCTATGTCCCTTCCTTTTTTCTTAGCCTCTGGTTAAGTTATGGTTAAATTCACATAAATCCTTATGGGATTCAAAGATATCTTTTCCACCATAATATTAAGTGGACCCCTTTGTTGCAGAAACATCTGCTAGTTTTAACATCAAAAGGTGTCTCTGTTATCCTTAAAAAGTTTGCAGCTGAGCAATAAAAATTATGTTACAGATTTAAAGGAAAACTCATACATTTCAAAATTATTGGCAATTTAAGATCTAAAGAAAACCCCAAAAGTATATTCTAAATTCAAAACATTGAAAATCATGCACATTTTCACAAGTCTTCAGTTTATTAAAGGAATCCATCCTGATATTAAAAAGGCTATACATTAAATGCAGATTTTCACACATTATACCTTACAGAAGTTAGAAGGGGGAAAATGTATCATGGACAGTACTAATATTTTAATGGGTATCTAGCACTGTTTGACATACCACCGAGCAGTAACTCCAAGGACAGCAGCACCATGTCAAGGAATTTATCATAACTATATTTTACTTCTGAAGCCCTTGATCCAACTCTTACTTTAGAACAATGTTTTTCTGTCCACTCCTCAGCCCTAGCACACATTTGCATCCATCACAAAGCCGCCATACCCCTGTCAACCCAAGTTCCTCCAAAGCCTAAGGTTTGAAGTTTGTGAACCTCTGAGAATTACTTGGAAGACAGTCATCATATGATTTCAGCCCTCAAACACATGACTGTCTCTATTCAGCTTCACCTGTCAGGTGCAGAAAAACACACTCGGAGCGTAGTCTATGAACAACCTAGGTAGGCAAACAATAGTTTCATAGTTGGTAGGGTTGGAAGGGACTTGAGTAGATCATCAAGTTCAACTCCCTGCCATGGGCAGGAAAGAATGCTGGGGTCAAATGATCCCGGCTAGGTGTCTATCTAGCCTCCTTTTGAAGACCCCCAGGGTAGGAGCAAGCTCCACTTCCTTTGGAAGTTGGTTCCAGATCCTAGCCACCCTGACTGTGAAGCAGCGCCTCCTGATATCTATCCTGAATCTACTCTCTGTCAACTTATGATCATTATTCCTTGTTACTCCCGGTAGTGCTCAGGGGAACAGGGACTCTCCCATTGCCTGCTGGTCCCCCTTGGTCAGTTTATAGATGGCCACCAGATGCCCCCTCAGCCTTCTCTTGTGGAGGCTGAACATGTTCAGGTCTCGTAGCCTCTCCTCGAAGGGCCTGTCCTGTTGCCCCCTGATCATGTGAGTGGCCCTCCTCTGGACCCTCTCTGTGCTGTCCACTTTCCTCCTGAAGTGCAATGCCCAGAACTGGACACAGTACTCCAACTGCGCCCTGACCAGGGTCGCACAGAGGGGGAGGATCACCTCCCTGGACCTGCTTGTGATGTATCTGTGGATGCATGACAAGGTGCGATTAGCTTTTCTGACCATGTCCCCACACTGCTGGCCCATGTTCATCTTGGAGTCTCACTCCAAGATCCTTTTCTGCCTCTGTGCTGACGAGAAGGGAGTTCCCCAGCCTGCAGGTATGCTGCTAGTTCTTTCTCCCTAGGTGCAGCACCCTGCACGTGTCAGTGTTGAATCCCATCTTATTCTCATCCGCCCACCCCTGCAACCTGTCCAGATCCAATTGCAGCCTGTC
>NW_017729025.1:14769538-14772494 GCF_001723915.1 Gavialis gangeticus | reverse complement strand
GTCATCCATGAATTTGAACAAGGTGCTTTTCACCCCCTCATCCAAGTCACTGATGAAGCTGTTGAACAGTGCAGGCCCGAGGACCGAGCCCTGGGGGAGCCACTGAGCACATCTCTCCAGGTCAAAAATGACCCATCCACCACCATTCTCTGGGTGCAGCCCTCCAGCCAATTTGCGACCCATTTGACTGTGTAATAGTGCCAACAACTGTCAGAAGAACACAGAAACAACTAAAGGTAGTGAGTTAGGTAATGAAGAAAAAAGGTTAATCTTTGCAGTGTTCTGGCAAGCTATGAGTACTGCACCTTTTCCCTGATGTCTGCTGGGCCCTAATATCCCTCCTACCCCAAACCTTAGCTGGACACTGTGTTCTGCCAATCGAAGAGCTCAACTGAGGGCAAGATCAACAGATCACTGAATTTTTTTAGCTGGAAAATGTAAGAGGTCAGTTCTTCATCCTAGGAGACACCCTGCATTTTCCATGCCATACTCCATGTCATTCAGTTCAGGAAAAGGTTTGAAAATCCCCATCTTAAGAATTGTATTTATAGACATCTTCCCTTCCATGCATTCATCCCAGTGGCAACTTTGGCAACACATACATGGGAAACTGGTGTTCATAAAGTCTAGAGGCAGCTGAACTCCTTCTAAAGCATGTTTCTCACCTGCCTGAGTCTCTTTTCTACCTCGTCCTCTCCTGGACATATGCTTTTCTGTCATTTGGTTGCTTTCTGCTGTGGACAGGATGCCTGCCTCATCTTCCTCTCCTAGCACACTACCTGGGTGCCTCCATTCTCTTCTTCCTTTGACAGCCCTCTCCTGCTGGTGGCCGACACATTCATCTTACTCATGAGTCCAGGCCAGAGGGTACTTCTATTTTCTTCTGCTCCCCCTCCTTACACAGCACTGCTCCCAACAAGCAGCAAGTAAGATACCACCTGCCACCATCCAGATGTCTTGAGAGAACTTCTTGCTTTCTTTAAAAGGGGAGAACCTGAACACCAGCATTGGGAATCAGAGAGAAAGCCCAGATCACATGTTCAACCCGACTTTCTATGGCTAATGATGGTCGCAACATTAAAAGCTCTGATTTCCTTAGTAACTTTTTAGTAATGCAAGAAAAGTTACTAAATTATTCTGTTCTTTCCGGTACCGCAGCTAGACTTTTAAGTGGGAAAGTCCACCTAAAATTCACAGTGCTGTCCCACCACAGCTTGCTATTGCCTTTGTGGCCTTTTATTGTAAGCCGCCTAAGACTTTTGGAGGAGGGCAGCAAAGAAATCAGATCCAATCAATAAATCAACATAGGCCAGGCATTACAAGAAGCAAACATCATTGACAAGCCTACTCTTGGCAAGTCTACTCTTGACAAGTAGCCGCAAGAGCAGGCTGAGAGGTGATCTAGTGGCTGCCTACAAACTCACTGGGGGGAAGGGTCAGCAAGAAATACGAGATACAGTGTTTACCAGAGTGCCCATAGCAGTAACTAGAAATAATGGCCACAAACTGAAAGAGCAAATTCAGACTGGACGTCAGGAAAAAATTCTTTACAGTGAGGGTTGCCAAAATATGGAACATGCTTCCAAGGGAGGTGGTGCTGTCCCCTTCCTTGGAGGTATTTAAGAGGAGACTGGACAGACACCTGGCTGGGGTCATCTGACCCCAGCACACTTTCCTGCGTGGGGCAGGGGGTCGGACTCAATGATCTAATAGGTCCCTTCTGACCCTAACATCTACGAAACTTTGAAGTCTGTATGCTTATTTACTCAACTGTGTGAAGCTGATCTGACATAATGGAACAGGGGAGGGATTTATCTGAAATCCTGAGCTTTGAGGGTTCACAGAATACAGTGTCACTATGACTAGCTTTGGGTGTGGTTCATTCAGTTTTGGATGCCTAAGTATTTAACCTTATAAAGGCAGATCTCTCTTTTGGCTGCTGACTATTTAGTCAAACATCAATATTTGTTATTTTTCAAGGAAGCCAACAGAGGTGACACTTCAAGAGCTAGAGGAGATTCCCAAGCCCGAGAAATACAGTGAAACTAGCATTCCAGCTGTTCACGGAAGCACGTCTCTCTTTTCTGAATGCTCCCACGTTACCAATCATCTTGGAAAATAACATCAAGTACACTGCATGGAACTGCTGCTGATCCCAGAGAATTATACACACCTACTGTATCTCTAGCCTTTGGTTAAAACTAAATACAGCTTTGCCCAGGGACATACTACTCAGCAGTCTTGTATGGAGGAATCATGACAATTCTTTTCATTTTTAAAAAAGCTAGATTAAAAGTGACATGGAAAAACAGACAAACAGAAGACAAAAAATCAGTTGCTTTACTCATAGACACAACTTCAGGGAGAAGTGGTGTATAAGGCTGCAAAAGAACTGCAGACCCCAACCCCACACACAGTCCCCTCCATGGTATTAAACAGCTCCTTTAAACTTAACCATAGAAGGTTTCTCCAAAACAAACTTGCTAGCCAGCATAGCACTGCCAAGCCTATAAGGACGCTGCAGGTTTTTCCTCCCAAGGTGGAGGACCTTGCATTTTTCAGTGTTAAACACCATCAGGTCCTCGCCTGCCCATTTGCTGAGCCTGTCCAGGTCAGCCTGGATTGCCCTCCTGTCTTCAGGTGTGGATGCTTTGCCCCAAAGTCTGGTGTCATCGGCGAACTTGGCCAGTCCACTTCTGACTCCAATGTCCACGTCATTAATGAAGATGTTGAACCATATGGGTCCAAGGATAGAGCCTTGGGGGACTCCATTGGTCACAGGGCAGCATGACGATTGACTTCCGTCAACCACCACCCTCTGGGTCCGACCACAGAGCCAATTTCCCAGCCAGTGGATCATGGTGGACCCAAGGCCACGACTGGCCAGTTTTGCCAAGAGGAAGAAAGAGACTTGGGGGTCATCACTGACCAGAAGATGAACATGAGCCTTCAATGA
>NW_017729025.1:14754959-14764538 GCF_001723915.1 Gavialis gangeticus | reverse complement strand
CGCATGATCAGAGGTCAGGAAAACAGATCTTACGACGACAGGCTGAGAGCCATGGGGCTGTTTACCCTGGAAAAGCACAGGCTAAGGGGTGATCTGATGGCCACCTATAAGTTTATCAGGCGTGACCACCAGGATCTGGGGGAACGTTTGTTCGCCAGAGCGCCCCAAGGGATGACGAGGTCGAACGGTCACAAACTCCTTCATGACCGTTTCAGGCTGGACATAAGGAAGAATTTCTTTACTGTCTGAGCCCCCAAGGTCTGGAATAGACTGCCGCCAGAGGTGGTGCAAGCACCCACTTTGAACACCTTCAAGAGACATTTGGATGTTTATCTTCCTGGGATCCTATGACCCCAGCTGACTTCCTGCCCCTGGGGCAGGGGGCTGGACTCAATGATCTTCCAAGGTCCCTTCCAGCCCTAATGGCTATGAAACTCAACTCTTGGTAAGTGACTACATTTAGACATGATGTATACAGGGAAATTGGTTACATATATCCAGGGCCTTTTAGTTAAGGGAAAAAAGAAACCAAACAAAAATAGCACCCTGAATCAATAGCTAGGCATTCCTACCACATGGAAGTGAGAAGATATATAATTCAATGTCCAAAATTATATAATTCAACACATATGCAAGGAAATCTTTCATTAACATCAAATACTATTAAGTCAATATGGCTAACTATATGTTCATCAATTATTTCACTAGCTTCACTACTAGAAAGCAACAAAGCCCCACTTTTTTTCTTTTTTGCAGGCGCTGATGGTGATGGCAATACATAGGTACATTTTACATATTGCTGATCTTCAGGACTGTATGTGTTTGTACAGACCCTGCCACATGGAGCATAAATCCTCTTTGGCACTCAGAGACATGTTAAGCCAATTCTGCCAAAAGATCCATGATGTATGCGCTTAACTTCTTTTTAATATTTTATAAATAGTCTCACTAAAATTGGTAGAACTATCCACATGAATAAACCAAAGCAATTGCAGGTTTATATCACTTAAGATAGTATTTTTAGTTTATTATTATTCAATTATTATAGCTTATTATTAGCTATCTAAACATATTCGATTTTTAAAAACTTAATAATCATTTATGAGTTCCCTAATTGCACGCCTAACTTGTGTGCAACACTTCTGTATCTCTACCCTAGCTATTCTTGTTACAAAGAAATCAGAAGGAAAAGTACATGTAATAGTACATGCTTAACATGAGAAAAGGAAAAATCCTGTTTGTCCCAGACAAAAAAGTTGCACATTAGAAACTTGTACCATACAGAAATGGTAACTAGCAAATATTAAGTGAATACATTCATAATTTGTGTCACCAGAGAATTTACACACACACACAAACTGGCGCCTTATCCTCAGAGACTCCAGGGGAGGTAATGATATGTTTTTCTGATAAGTTGGCAAGTGGTTTAGGATGTCAAATTGATGATTCTGCATGCTAGAAATCAATTATTATTTTAGTTTCCAAAGCAACAGTAAGTTGGCTGCACTGACAAACAATTAACAGAATTGTATTCTGAACACAGGAACAGTATTAAGAATATTGACAGCAAGATAAGAATGGAAAAATAGGGCATGTGCTTTATTCTTTCTAATAGCAAAACGCTCATTCCTTGACTAGGCATGTCATTCCTGGTATAAGTTCCGGTTTATAGATAGCAGGGTTATTGTGCAAACACAGTCATTCAAACGTTGGATGCAAGGCAAAGAAACCCAGCATGCTTTTATAAAATGCACACTGCGAAGTTACATGATTGGTGGACTAAATCTCCATACTCAAATGCCAGAAGGATGTTGGCATGGATTGTAAACATGCCAGAACATAATATGTGAAGAATGGAAAAAAGAATGTCAGAGTTCATATTACTGGAGGACTTCCGGACACATCATACATAATTATAATTGTACATCAACAGTTAGAGCTTCAGTATCTCTCTTTCACACAAACACACTAATTGCTAAAAAACACACATTTTCTTTCATTGCAAGTTACCATTACATGCAGTTTTTGTTAGAAATATGAGCAACTTCAATGCTACTATAGCTTAACATTACTTAGTATGTGAACATGGGAATGGGAGGGGCCTTCTGGGCCACCAATCCCAGCTCTTGGCATCTGCATCCATTTACCCAAGGAATCCACCCACTCCCTCCTCCCCCCCACAACTCGGCACTTTAAAACTTTTCACATATTAACTACAAGGCACAGTACCCAAAACACCAAGAAAACCCACAGATAAAAGCACGGGAAACATGGGCACTGCCAGTACCCTGGTGATGCAGTAACAGGAACTATTTGATTAATATATGTTCAGAAGATCCTACGGGGAAGGACCATGCCCCAAACTCCAGGGAAAGGCAAAAATCTCACAGCTCCTGCCAATCTGACCAAAGAGAAAGTTCCTTTCTGAGTCTAAATTTTGTGATCAATATGACCCAGAGTGGAAGAGCCGAACTCTCTAGCCAAGAACCTCTGAGTTTTTTTTATAGGTATCAGGAAGGAGAATCACTGTATTCCAGTTAAAGCCTCCTGGTCTTAGCTGCGGTCAATGTCCCTATGCTCCAGAGAAGGTGAAAAACCAGGAGCCAGTCACATTCACGAAGGGCAAATAATTTATTTCTGGCTTGTACTAGCAACCAGCAAAAGCCATGAAAAGCATGGGATTCCCTTTCCCACAGTACAAGATACGTACCTTGTAACCCAACCTGGAGACTGCAATTATCTGGACCAACATTAACCATATGCGATACATGAAGTCTTAACTCCCTGTGTCTTATCTTACCAGCCCTTCCATAAACTCATTCAATTCAGTCTTAAAGTCATTCAGGTTCTTTGCCCAACACTTTGCTTGTGAGAGCACAGAAAATGCTCTGGCACAAAGCAGTTTAGAAGTGATGTGAAGCTCAGTGCTGGAACATGAAAATGATTAATTACTTATTAATGTAATTCTTTTGCACTCAAGGTATTGATGGGAACTCCACTGCCTGGAAAGAGTGATAATTTATTGCATCTTCTCTCAACAATAGCAAAACAAAAGTGACCAATGTGTTTAATAAACAGCGAGCTCAGACCTATTCCAGTTCACAAGAATGAGCAAAAATGTCAAACTATGTTAAATGCAAGACTGGGAATGTCTCTCCTCTCTCACTGCACGATTCTACGTATCATGAATTGCACATCCATGTCACATATATGACTGATGGGATCATGGCTAGGGCTGTTTTTATCTGCACCTTTTCATCACTGAACAGACCACTCAAGCAACTCTAATCCAGACACTACCCCAACACAAACGAGAAAGAGAATTAACAAATGTAATGATGATGGGAGATGGGTAGATTTCAAAGTGCAAACTCAAATACAAATTAAATGTGTTATCACTGACTGCAGTTGGCTCCTAAACCTGCCAATCTGCAAGATCACATTTTATGGAATGTTTCTCTCCTCACTACTTCTGTGTAACCCTCAAATGTTCTCAAAGACATGAGCCAATAAAGAATAATGCTTTCCCACCTTGCAATTACTCACTGAAGGTACTACTTTTAACAACAGTAGATACACTTTTCAGGTTAGAAAAGGTGATTTTGACATGGGGGGGGGGGTGTCCCATTAATCCAAAAAAATAAGGGTCAGTTACAGGAAACCCACAAATTACAAGGTTTTGCTCTTACCATTCAGTCTCCTGTTGCAGAGAAACTGAACTCCATCAATGTGATTTACCTTATGAATCTGAGGATGCTGTGGAGTTGCTCTGTTGCTGCACAAGAACTGTACTCTGAGTTCAGAAGACTTCTCTGAAAGACCTGGTGCTATTCAGAACCCTGTAGAGGCAGCAGTGGTGACACTCAAGTTGAGCTGCTATTTAGGAAAAGTAGGAGTATCTGGAGAAACAAGAACTGAGGGTGCTCAGATAGTAGCAAGATCCCCCATAATGGAGGAAGGGCAGCCTTCTCCTCTGATAGCAACTAGAAGGATCCAAGAGAAGGAATAAAACCACCAAGCAGAGGGGCGCAGCTCAAAACATAAAAGGAATTTTCTAGCTAAATGTGGATGGACCCCCCAAATACCACACAGTAAATCAAGACAGAAATCTGAGTAGCCATCACATCGGGGCAGAAAGGGCTTTTCAGAATAAGGTTGCCATCTTAGCATCTCTGCTAGGGTTCCCATTCCCAATGATGCCTAAACAACAAGGTGTCAGATAAGTGTCTTGAGCCCTGGTTATGAACACAGCACTACACAAGATGTCCTGAGTCACTGAGTTCAGTCCCCTATATCTGCAGGGAACTATTTGTTTGACAAGGTCCATATAATGTCTACTCCAGTCCCTACCTTCAGTCCACAGCTACAAAGCATTTTAGCAAAAACTATGCTGCAGACAAGGGTATTGCTAATGCCTTGCCACTGCAGGGCCAGGGGACTTGTTAGTTGAAAATATGCTCAAATACTCATTGGAAGAAGAACACATCCTGTACTACAGAGGAAGGCAAGCAAACAAATGGTTCACTCCCAACTCCAAATCTGCCACATGGTCCAATCCTGAATGTACGAGCTCAAGATCTACTATTCAGGTTCCAGAGAGAGGCTACTAAGTTTTATTAGGAATACCAGCATGTTCCAGGCAAACTCATATCTCTAGTTGTGCCCAATGTCCAGTGCCTCAGAAGCAGGTAGAAACCCCCTAAAATCAAAATAACACATTCATGGGGAGTGTGGAGAGAGGAAAAAGTCTTACTTTCCTTAGAGGTACTCAGCAGAAGCCATGAAGCATGCAACTGCCAGATACATCCTGCATAGAGATATAATTTCCTTTCACAGTCATCATAAATACTGAATGCTCAAATCCATATCACATGCTTCAATCAGCATTTCAGAAACACTGTATTCTTCCATAAATTTGTCCAGTTCTTTATGACAGCAATTTAGATACCTTGTCCCACCGCTTTTTCAAAAGAATATTGCAAAAGTCCACTTGTCTAATAGTTGGAAACCTTCTAACTTCTAATCTTAATTTGTTTTTATTGGTCTGTATCCATTAGCTGTAGCTTACATCATTCTCCTCTCCCTAATATTCACCGTGTGAAAATATTTATAAAAAAATAATATCCTCTTTCAGTCTTTGTTTTGCCAAGCTAAAACCATGCTCATTTAATCTCCTCTCATGAGATGGGTTATCCTTTCCCCTAACCACCCAAAGTAGTCCTTCTCTGTTCTTGTTCCAATTTAATTGAATGTTGTACACTTGTACACAAAATTAAAAACAGGCCTTACTAATGCTTTTAACAATGGTAATAACACTTCCCTGTCTCTTTAAAAAATACTCTAATACAATTTAGAATTGTATTAGCCTTTATCATTGCCATATCACACTGACAGCTCAAAATCATCCTATGATCAGCCTATATTATCCAGATCCTTTTCCACACCCTCCAGTCTCCACTTATAGCAAATGTTCTTAGTGATCACATATGACTTCATACAATTTAAAATCATTCCATTTCCATTGCTCCATTCCACATAGTTTTCTAATTCTTCCTGTACAAGAAACCAAACAACCTCCCTACTGGCAATTACTCCCAACTTTGTGTCACTGGTTATTAAGGAGTGAGAGCAGTCACTCCACAGTAAAGATCACAACTGAGTTTCCATTATAAGCTTTTATTTATTTGGACAAACTCTTAAAGCTATGGCAAGAGTAAAGGCAAAAAACAAACAAACAAGCAAAAGAACAAACCCCAACCAGCTAATTTACAGAAGCATTGGGTAACTTCAAACAGCCTTAAACAAATGGGTTTCTGATCCATTTTAGGAAAACTAATACATAGCTTTGTGGATCTGTGACAGAATGTCAAGTTGCAGAGTAAGGCCCCAATTCTATGAGCCTACTGGCTGACCTTTTTTGGCCATAGCAAAGCCCAGTGACTTTACTGGGACTCCACTGAGACCCATTCAGTGGAATATATCTTCAGGCTGCATATGTGCAGACCAGTTTGCAGATCAGTGCACGAGTGGACTTTCTGAACCTGAATATTATTGAAGATAGGCTCAATTTAGCTCCAGATAAGGTCCAGCATACAGCATGCAAAGCATACAGTTTACTGAGTAGATATCTACAGAAAGTTTCCTGTAACGAGGGCAGAAAAATATTTTCAGGAAGCTGGCTAGTAGCTGTATGCATCTGTTCTTAAGACTCAGCTGACTGGGAAAGAGATGGTCACTTCTTTGTCTATTCTTACACCTAAAGGTACATGATATTCTCCACCCAAATGCAACGACCCACATAAGCAAACACTGTTTGCCACCTTTCCAAAATAGTTTAACAGCTGTTGACTGCCTTTTTTTTTTTTTTAGTGAAGAACCATAAGTATGGTAAGGACATAATCCAAAAATTGTGACTATTTGAGACAAAGTGCTGTGCTAACTGCTTTTAAGGAACCACAGCAAGTCACCTTTATTTGAGACACCAGCTTAGTGGTTGAAAACGGCCTATGAAGTTAATTGACCTGCACCTCCACTATGTAACCAGAATACTGTTTGAAGTCTTAATATTTATGTAACAACCTTCTAGACACTCAGTAACTAAGAAATGCTTAGGTATGGATGTGTGCAATTAACTGAAACAGGGCAAAGACTTTAACAATTCTAAAAAGTGCAAAAAATGCAAGTGGATGGAAGTAAAACCTATGGTTTTCCCACAAAAGTGAGATGTTTTTGATAGTTTTAGAAAACACTGGTTTAATGTAGAATATATACTTACGTATATTTTAACACACACTATTGTTTTTTCCCCCCATGTTGCCTGGAGTTTTCTTAAATGCCACACTCTGAGTTATGGAGCCCTATGTTACAACATGCGATATCGGATGCCCTTGTACACGGTTATCACTCACAGCGATAGACAGTCACAGTGCAGAGGATTGCAGAGGGCATTCTGGTCCAGCCCTTGCAAAACCATTCAGAGCTCTGTGAGCTCCCTACCCTGGCTCCAGCCACCTTACACCACACTGCGGTACACCAAGCAGGGGGAAGATTCTCTTGGTGCACAAACACAGAACAACTCCCAATGACCCCTTCTAACACTGTCCGCAAACTGGACTGTGTTGTATGGTTTAAACAGGGATGACAGATTCTTATCCCATGAGCTGGGGAAAGCTTCGGTGATGCATTTTGTCCCTAGGGGTTCTCTGCTTGTTCCCTCTCCCACCTTGCCCCACCTGTTGTATTGTAATGGCTCACTCCATTTTACTCTCTGCTCTACCCTGTCCTTTTCCAGCAGCTGATGAAGTGAGCTTGGGTTCACTCAAAATGAATCTGAAAAGCTTCAAAAATGGACTGGACCCATTCTTGGAAGAAAGGGGCATCCATTGCTACAGAGCCTGGGAGTGAGGGGCACAGCTTAAATCAGAGCTTCCTACACCTGAAATGCTAGAAGCTGCCAGTGAGACAGTAAGGGGGAAGGAGGGGTATGGGAAACTGTTCAGACCCAGGTCGCTCCCTCTCTCAGCTTCCACTTGCTCATTATCTTCTGTCACACAGGGGCAAGATGGACCTCCGGTCTAACCCGTCAGTGACAGTTCTTATGTTCTCACAACACTGTAGAATCCAGATTCCAAAATGGACTGGGCCGTTCCTGGGGGAAAGGGGCATCTGTCCCTATGAAGCCTGACAGTGGGGGGCACCAGTTCCGAGCCAGAGCTTCCTAGACCCGAAATGCTGGGGAGAGAGTGACAAGGGAAAAAAAAAAACCCTGGCCAGACTCAGTTCATTCTTCCTTTCAGCCTCTACTCACTGCCGCTGTGAGACCTGGGAGACGGGGCAAGATGGACCTAAAGTCTGAGCCAGTTCTTAGGTTCCCTCTCAATATAAACCTTATGTAGCAATCTTCTCTCTCACTGTATGTGTGTGTTTTTAAGCCTCCCTAGAAGCACTGGATATTGGCTACAGCTAAGACTGGAGTATGCCAATCCTCCTACTAGGAGCACAACCAGAGGCTCCTGTCTACAGCATCTTCACTCAGTGTCAGGCTGACTGGCATATTTGGGCTTGGGGATGAACTTTACCCTGAGGTCAAACAGGGATGGACTCTGGGGGGCTTTGCCTTCCTCTGTAGCAGGGGCTGTGGTCCTCTACCCAGTTCTCTTGACCGCACGTCGACAATCTCATAAGGTCCCTTCCAGCCCTGATGTTGATGAAATCTATGAACATTTTATAAAAGTACCCTGTCCAAGAAGCACCCTGTGTGGAGAGCACCTTGTTTGCAGATGATACCAAATTATGGGGCAAAGTTAACACACCAGAGGGTAGGGAATGGATCCAGGTGGATCTGGAGAGGTTGGCAAACCAGGCAGAATGAAATAGGAGGCAGTTCAACAAAGACACGTGCAAAGTGCTGCACCTGGGCAAAAAGAACCACCAACACACTTCCAGGCTTGGGGATGACCTTCTCAGCAGCACAGCAGCAGAAAGGGATCTTGGAGTCATAATTGACTCCAAGATGAATGTGAGTCATCAATGTGACGAAGTGATCAACAAGGCTAACTGCATTTTATCATGCATTAGCAGATGCATGATGAACAGGTTCAGGGAGGTGATGCTTCCCCTCTATGCAGCACTGGTCAGGCCGCAGTTGGAGTACTGCGTCCAGTTTTGGGCGCCACACTTCAAGAGGGATACAGAGAATCAGGAGAGGGTTCAGTGGAGGCCACTTGTATGGTTAATGGCCTGAAAGCAAGGCCCTATGAGGAGAGACCGAAGGACCTGGATCTCCTTCAGCCTGCGCAAGAGAAGGCTGAGAGGTGATCTTGTGCCTGCCTACACATTCATCAGGGGAGGGCTGAAGGGAATAGGAGAAGCTCTGTTTACCAAGGACCCCTTGGAGTAACTAGAAACAATGCCCACAAATTGATGGACAGCAGATTTAGGTTGGACAGTATTGCAGTATGGGTTGCCACAATCTGAAACAGGCTCCCAAGGGAGATGGTACTCTCCCCTACCTTAGGTGCTTGTCCAGTCTCCTCCTGAAAACCCCCAGCTGGGGGCATCTGACCCCAGTGTTCTTTCCTGCCCAGGGCAGGAGGTTGGACTCAATGGCCTATTGAGCTCCCCTCAGACCCTAACATCTATGAATCTATAAGCAGGACATGGGCTCTTGTGGTTCCCCTACCGTGTCAGGGCAGAGCGCCATACACGAGGGGTCGTAGAGGTCGCTCGGGATGGGACAGACCCTGCCTCCAGGGGTCAATCTGCTCCAGCCCCGCTTCTCGACGACCCCCGATGCAGGTCTCACCGCCAGGGTAGGAAGGTGACACCCCAAGGCCCGCGCCAGGCCTCCCCGCCCCCCCTCGCGCGGGAGGAGGGGAGCCTTCCCCGGTACCTCTCAGAGTCGCGGCCGTCGAAGAAGACGAAGTCTCCACCCTGCACGCACTTGGCGCAGGTGAGGCGGCGACGCGTGGTGTTGCAGAGCGGGCAGCGTTCCACCGCCACATACAGCCCTTCCGCGTCCTCCTCCGCGCCCAGCACCGCCGCCAGCCCGCCCGTCGCCCCCTGCCCGCCCGCGGGCGG
>NW_017729025.1:14753828-14754473 GCF_001723915.1 Gavialis gangeticus | reverse complement strand
GACGGTTAACCGTCGCCTGAGGGGCGGGGGAGGCGAGGGGCGGGGCCTGTCGGTTGGCCGTTGCCTGAGGGGAGGGGAGGGGAGGGGCGGGGCCTGTCGGTTGGCCATTGCCTGAGGGGGTGGGGCGTGAGGGAACCTGCTACAGCCAACTGCCTCCCCCAAGAGTGCACTGGAGTCCCACAGTTCAACAGTCAATCCCCGGAATAAAGAGAAGTCTGTCCGACAGTGCCTGAGCCCGATAACGAACCCCTCAGGAATCCATAGTCCCAAAGTCCCCACTCACCATTGGTTCCCACCCTCCTTAGCACCAGCTCCTCTTGTGCAAGCCACCACATACTATGGTCACCCCCAGCACCCTGGGGTGCCTTCCGCTCCTTTCAAGGGAGGCTGCGAGAAGCCACAGCCTGCTTAGGTAGATGGAGGTTGGCAACATTTCTGGGCAGAGTGCCAAAAACACCTGCAACTTGAGACGATGGGAGCTATGAGAGGCCCAAATCTTGCTGTTGCCTTGTAGTCCCGGCCCCTTCCCTACTGTCCACCCAGAGGCATGTGTGCCAAGAAAAATGCCGTCGAGTGCCACACTCCGGCCCCCCAGCAGAGATTATAGACAGCAAGGGGCTGGAAGGGTCATTGGGTCCAGCCCCT
>NW_017729025.1:14747657-14752787 GCF_001723915.1 Gavialis gangeticus | reverse complement strand
CCCCCCCCCACCTTTTTTCCTCCTTCCTATCTCTTCTAAACAGCCTATAGCCCTCTATGTCTACTGCCCAGTCAAAAGTTTCATCCCACCATGTCTCCAGTAGGCCATCCAGGTCAATTTTACTACTTGCAAGCAGGAGAGCAAGCTCCTCCTGCTTGTTCCCTATGCTTCTTGCATTAGTGAAGAGACACCTTAATCCCCACCCCCCGAGGGAGTCCTGGGCACCCCCCCTACCTGAGAGACAACTGGTCCCTTGGTATATGCCTGAGCTCTTACCTGAGCAGGTCCTACACCTGATTGAGTTTTTTCTTGCTCCTGTGGATCCCCATCCCCCGACGAACTTAGTTTAACGCCCACCGGAGGGGGGTTTTAAACTCATGAAATCATGAGTTTTATGATTACGGTTTCAACCTGCATACAGCAAGAAAAATGGCTGGATAACTCTTCCACTACAAGATGCTGGAAAAACTAGTAAGGAAACAAGGAGAAAAAAAAATCTGCTCTCAGTTCACAGCCAGTGCAGTGCAAATTCCCAAAGAGTCCCAGGGTAGAAACAGATGTTGCCTGATGTCTCAGTTGTGCAGCCATAAAAGATGTTTTTTACATTTTTTTTCCCCCAACATGAAAGGAAAAAAAAATCCATGGCATAACAAGAGATGGTAGTAGACTGCAGCTTTATTGTGGTGTATATCTATTACCCCTTTGGCAGAAGAGTGCAAGCAACCCTCAAGCCTAGGAGCACCTGCCTGCTTTCCCCACCTGGAGTAGCACCCAGGGAATCTCACGGTCCCCCTCTATAAGCAGGGAAATCAAGTTTCCCTACTCAGCCCGATACATTTTTCCCTCTTCCCTCCATCACAGAGGAGCAGGTCTGGTAGGGTGGGGAAAAGCACCCGCTTTCCCCACTCAGTCAGCTGCAATGATTGTGGAGTATGGATCCGAGTAGGGGGGAAAAAACCCCACTTTCCCCACTCAGTCAGACTTGTCCCCCAGTGATGGCAGCGGATGGTTCTGGCTGCCCAGGGAAAGTGCAGAGATCATATCACCCTTTGTCCCACAAAGGTGGCATGAGGGGCGATGTGTTTCACCCAATGAAGTGGAAAAGCTGTGCCACAACACAGCATGGCACAGCTGATCCACCTGATTCAGAGACATCTATTTCTGGCCCCAGTGTCAAAAGGTGGAGAGAAGGGTATGGAGTAGTTTAGCAATATCTTGATGCTAGTAGACTGTCTTAAGAGGAAAAATGAGGAGAACCAATAAAAAAGTTATTTCGAAAGACAAAGCCACCAGAACTAAGGTTGAATTATCAAGAATGAAAATGTTCATTAAACATACAGGCCCCATTCTTGTGTTAATTCCTTAAGTTTTATCCCCAACTTAAGTATACCGACATAGTTAAGTAGTAACACCCATCCACCCTCCTTAATGAAGATACATTTAGAATTAGTATAAAAAGGTGCTTACCCTTATACATAATTTATTCTAACTTAGTTACGTTGTTAAAATGTTAACTTTATACCTGGCCTATGACTGTTTTCCATGTCTCCTAATGTAAACTGATTCGGCCCTACTTCCTACATCACTGGTAGCTTCAAAATAGGTTTAGTGCACGTAAGACTCAACCCTATGTTCTTAAAACAAACAAACCAAATAAAATATTAGAACCAGGAAGTCATAAGTCAAATCTTAAAGATCGCACTTCAAAGTATTAAAATTTACTGTTCAAGTGCTATAGCTAGCATAGGGTTATCCCTCCTCCACTTTATTATAGATTTGTCACAAAGGAACAAAAAAAAAATAATCCTGAAGTTATCAGGGACAACAGGATTTTTCCAGTGGAGCAATGAAGGAAAAAGCAATTACACAGCTTTAGGAGGAAGGAAAGTCTTCAGAAATAGCATTAGATTCTTCCACTTGTCACTGACCAAAATAGACACATTTGAACAGGAGATAAACCACACCAGACATAGCTGTTAAGTCTTATCATGGGCAGAGGCTTGATACAGCATGCCTATCTGTCCAATACAAGCAGCAAGAGGGGGAGAGAAAGGAAGCTTCCTGCTCTCCCCAGTTTCCCCATGTCATCTAATAGCAACCTCTAGTGGTCAGACAGGGAGCTACTTTTCAGCTAGTTCTCTTTCCCTCATGTCTATGTGGTTCTCAACCTTTTTAGACTCAAGGTACTGCTCAGAAGATGCCAGCTCATAGTTCACACACATTTTCTTTTTGATTACAGAAAAATAATATTGCAAAGAACTCAGAAAGCAGCACCTTGAAAGGATCTGAAGGCACACCCTTGTTAAGAAGCACTGATCAAAAGGGAGAATCTACTATCTTTAGCTGCAATCAAGTGAAATAGGAGGGTCTTATCCTGTGCACTGCGATCTATGCTAGGAAAAGCCATACGGTAGTACAGGGGTTGCCAACCTGCAGTACCCATGCCACAAGTGACACAAGCACCCTGTGTGTGTGGCCCAAGGCAGACAGGGAAGGCAACACAGCTGCAGATTGGGGAGGAAAAGGGGATCAGAAGTGGCATTCAGGGAGGGTGCAGGGCTTACCTAGTGGCACGTCTGCCTAGAAGGGTGGCCCTCACTGCAGTAGTGCATTTACCTCTGCCATATGGACAACATTTTAGTAACAGTAGTTGTGCTAATAAAAAATGGTAAAGTAGCTGCAGTGTACACAGGAAGTCTTGTAAGTGCCCCTGGAAGAGACTACCTAATGTTTACAGCAGAGAAGTACAGAAGAGTAAGTGAGCAGGTGTGTTTGGAGGAAGGGGATGGGAAACGGGTTGGAAAATCCTAGTTGCAAAAGTTTGTGCTGGCAATACTTGCTCTCTGTGGTAGATCTCAACTCTAGCTAATAAATTTGGATAGTTAATAATTTTCTTAAATTGGAAAATACATATCGTAAAAAAGTTTCTACTTTTCATAGATTTCCTAGACATTAGGGCTAGAAGGGACCTTGCGGGATCAGAGAGTCCAGCCCCCTGCCCCAAGGTCAGGAAGTCACCTGGGGTCAAAGGATCCCAGCAACAGAAGTGTCCAAACACTTCTTAAAGGAGTCCAGGGTAGGTGCTTGCACCACCTCTGGAGGGAGCCTATTCCAGGCCTTGGGAGCTTGGACAGTAAATAAGTTTTTCCTTATTTCTAGCCTAAAAAGGTCTTGGAGGAATTTGTGACCGTTAGTCCTTGTCATCCCTTGGGCTGGTCTGGTGAACAGACCAGATCCCGGATCCTGATGCACCACCCCCACATTATATACTTATAGGCAGCCTCCAGGTCTCCCCTGAGCCTGCACTTTTCCAGGCTGAAGAGTCCCATAGCTCTCAGCCTCTCTTCGTAAGGCCTATTTTCCTGCCCTCTGATCGTAAGTGTGGCTCTCCTCTGCACTCTCTCAAGCTTCTCCACATCCTTCCTGAATTGTGTAGCCCAGAACTGGATGCAGTACTCCAGCTGCGGCCTCACCTAGGTCAAGTACAGCAGGAGGATGACATCCTGAGTTTTACTTGAGAAGCATTAATGGATGCAAGCCAGAGTCTGGTTTGCTTTACCAGCTGCGACACTGCACTGGTGGCTCATGTTTGTCTTGTGGTCAGTCATGACCCCCAAGTCCCTTTCGGTCTTAGTGCTAGCAAGTGTAGCATTGCTGAGCCTAAAAGCATGCTGCAGTGTTTCCACCCCCCCAAGGTGGAGTACCTTACATTTACTGGTATTGAAAGTCATCAGGTTTGTATCCGCCCACTTTTTCAACCTATCTAAGTCAGTCTGGATCGCCAGACTATCCTCCGGTGTGGACGCTCTACCCCAAAGTTTGGTGTCGTCGGCAAACTTGGCCAGTCCACTTCTGACACCTGTATCTATGTCACTGATAAAGACGTTGAAGAGAACAGGTCCAAGGACGGAGCCACTGGTCACGGAGCACCGTGATGATTTGCTTCTGTTGACCACCACTCTCTGAATCTGGCCTTTTGCTTTGGTTTAAAGTCAAACCTGTAAAACTCAGGCTATTTTAAAAGGTTGCTTTCCAACCAGAGTTAAAAAGATGCATGTAGATTCAAACAAGATTGATGGGATGACAATAATGCCTATAGTAATCTGCCCTTTACCTGTTCAAGTCCCACTTGTAGAATCTGTCACAAACCATTAGTAGAATAGCTTGCAATATTCAGGTGATCCCCCACCTCTTATTTTCAGTTGCCAATAGTGCTAGTGCTAGCTGACTACTTTCAAACATCCCAGCACCAATCATCATCATCATCTTGACCTTTCTACTGCATAGCTAACTGGATATGGCAACACAGAAAAAGAAAAAAGTTCATTTCACAATTCAAGAGGCTGGGTATTTGACCATAAAAGAAATTAAAAGGACTCCTGCTGAATTTTATAAACTATATTGTAGACAAAAAAATAAAAAATTCTGAACAAACATGAAAAAGTTATGTTTCAGTAATACAAAAATGTGGATCAAGGCCTTGACATTTCAACAAAACTGCATTAGGCACCAGCTCCATTCTATTGAAGAAGCACACATTGGGTTTATTACAAACATTATGAAATGGCTTGTAAGTGCAATGGTCCTAGCGTATATTCTTGTTCAAAAACAGCTCTTATTGTTAATTCAATAGAGCTCTACAAAAACGGACCAAACTCATATGGAACTCAAATCTTACAGCAAAATATGTAACTAAGTAGTCTTATTTGTTCCATTCAAAATGGCTTTATCTTCTTCATAAGCCAGAACTGTGTATTTTGGGTTCAGAAATGCTCTTACATTTGCTGTATGCACGACCACACAAACTCACACATTCCTTCTAGTCTTCTGACAAGCTGCATTAAGATGCTTTCCTAAAACCCTTTAGAATAGGATAGATGTTCTCAAATGCCTCATAGATTTCAGAACGTTCTTTGGCACCTATAAAATATTTGGACAAATGTAAATATTTTTAAGAATAAGATTTAGGATAGCACGCACAAGGCTGCATTCAGTTGCTATTAAGTGACATCCATTGAAATCCAATAAAAATCAGTATTAAGACACATCCAACAGCTTATAAAACCATTTTCTTGTGGGGTGGAGATGGAGGGGGAAAGTTTCTCAAGGCTTTTTTTTTTTTTTTTTTTT
>NW_017729025.1:14746473-14747505 GCF_001723915.1 Gavialis gangeticus | reverse complement strand
TTTTTTTAAAGGAGAAACTTGAGCAGCAAGCGGAAAGAATTTCTCATTCATTTTTTGCACCATTCTCATTTTGAAAGAGAGAGACTGGTTAGTACTAATCTTTCAGTTTGGATTCTTACATGAACATGCTAAAACATATTTGCAGTTGCCTTTAATAGACTATTGGGCAAAAGCCCAAAGGGAAGTCATAACATTTTCTGGCAGCGTTTCTACTGTTGTCTCTTATAAGAGACAAAGTTTAACTCACTAATTTTTACATCCAAATTTAATCAAATATCCCATTTTTACATTACATGTAGAATTGAAGTATTAGGCAGCAATTAGTGCTCAGATTTCTTATGAACAATTCATGAAAATTAGTTTTAGAAAGCTGCACAGACTGATTAAGGTAGCTCTACACTGTTGCTAAGTTAATGAGAAATTACATTTAAAAAAGCAGAGGGGGAGAGAGAGAATTTTTGCATTCACACAGAATCTTGAAGACTGGTCTGTAATATTTCCCAATTCTAGAACACTTTTCACTCCAACCCGTATCAGGACTTTAGGATTTTTCTTCTTGTTTCTACCATCATATATATGAATTCATGTTGCAGTCTTTAACCCCGACGACTTTTCCCACATACAACTTTTTTATGGAAAACCACACACTAACCAGCCACAGGTAGCCAAAGATATTCCTCATCAGCTTGGAGGTATAACTAGGAACTATTAGGACCAAATAACTGGCATTTCAGTGAACCTCTAGCCAGACTAACAGGCATTTAATAGATGCACTTCCGAGCTGGCTCCTTTTTAAAGTTTTTCTAGCTAATGAGATACATAACAGCAACCAGCAATGTCCCTGGCCCTGCTTGGACATTCAATTGCAATATTCAAGCTACCAGAAAATTCTTCTGGATTAGGGGAAAGGATCATAGGAGCTCAGGAAGTCCTTTTTTCCTATTACAGTAGGGTCCAGTTTCCAACTAGGACTTACCTGAGCCCTTATGGGCCTGCTGCATGAGTTTTGGTTTTTTGGGGGGGGGGGGGGGT
>NW_017729025.1:14743882-14746312 GCF_001723915.1 Gavialis gangeticus | reverse complement strand
GGGGGGGGGTTGTTTTTGCCAATTGTGTCCTCAGAATATTTTGGATTTCATCAGTGGAGTGGAGCTGGCCAGCATGACCTCACAGGACCTACAAAGGAGGGGGTTGGGGGAGAACACATTTAAGCTTTTTATTCTGAATACCTCCTTGGTCCAATTCATTTAATTCATTCATGGATTTGTTAATTTTTGAAGGTCCTTCAGGTAAGGGCAGCTCATTTTGTTTGTTTCTGAAGCACGTCCGAAACCCTTTTGTTAAAGTGGACCGGATGACATCTGAAGGTGCCATCCAGTCCTACCTTTTCATGATTCTGTGAAAGAGGTCTTATATCTGATGGGAATACAATTTAGAGTTTTATTCAACGTACAAAAGGAGAATTTGCCTAACACAGTAACTACTGCAGAATGAATGTTCTGGAGTGCTCATCCAGGAATATTAATATTTACCTACAAGCCTTGAATTCAAGGCTTATCCATCATACATATTGATTAAATACAGGACTTGCTTAAGGTCAGGTGTACTACAGAACAGAACAGAACTGAACCAAGATAAAGACAAATTACATTTTAGTGCACTTCTGCTCCCCCCCACCCAAAGCCACGCAAATACCATACTGCATTGCAGTGGTAAAGTAGTTTTCTAATCAAGAGGGGAAAGAAACTAATTTCTAAGAGAATTTTGCATCTTTTCCAATGTAATGGAATCAGTTATCAAGACAGATCTTAACTATGCTGAAAGGTGATACCTTGGCCACAAGTCAGGAATTACTTTGCTTCAGGAACTCAAGATGCTTGTTGAGTGGTATGGAATTTTTTTGGAGAAATTATTTGAACTTCTATGAAGCCTTTTAGTAACGTATTGTCTTATAGCTGTTATTTGTATTTCACTAAAAGGATACTCCATGTTTTTTACTGGCAAAAACTGTTTGTGCTATAAGTGTTAGCTTAGCCAGCTTCTAACTAATAGAAGACAAGATTTTTCTTCATACACATGTTACTGCTGTATGAAGGGAGATTACTTACCAGTCAACACAACTTTTCCAGAAACAAAGATCAGCAACACAATCCTTGGTTTGACCATTCTATAAATAAGCCCAGGAAACAGTTCTGGTTCATAACTGTTTAAAGAAAAAGGAAGAATGGGTAGGAACACCACTTTATGGCTTTATTAAAGCTAGCAAAAATAAAACAAAATGAACAACTGTCCCCCTGACTGATCCTCCCCTCTGAGGCATAGGCTGCTTATACACTAATGTAAGTTACTTAACCACATTCAGAAGAAGCTGTCTTATCTAGGAGTCAATACATTGAGATATGTGTTTGCTATTTTCATATGTCCTTAGAACCTGTAAATTTCTACTGGAGACCTGTAAACTTCTGTCCCCACTGGAATTGTGGATGTTCAGTCTCCTAAGAGGTGGGCCACCGAGCTCTAGAGTCTACAGTTACACTCTCGCATTTGCGGGAACTGGCATTGCACTAATATTGGACCAGGATAGACTGAGGCCAACAAGAGAAGTTGTTAGACCTCATCTACACATAGCACTTCAGGCCTGATTAAGCAGTTATTTATGACTTAAATTATTCACCTGGCCACATGTTCAATCAGTTAATAGCATGATAAAAAAAAGAGGAACAAGATACAAAGTTATTCCACAAAATGTATAACAACTTTGTAGTCACCTCCTATCATGCCGTTAATTAAACTAGTGGCCAGGGACCACCCTGTGCCTGGGAGCCTTGTCAGCCAATCTGAGCTCCCAGCTGACAGGGCTCTCAGCCATGGGGTACCCCTCCACATGGGATCGGGCTCCAAGTGCACTGGCAATAAGGCACCATGGGCTCTAATGCACCATCTGACAATCACGCCTCCTGCCATGCATGTGTGGCACAAATGGGGTATCGGGCATTAGATCCCATTGTGCCTTAACCTGCGCATGCAGAGGGGCCCTTAGAAACACTTCTTTCAAATATAACAGGTAGAGAAATAGACAAAGACTCACAGCAGCTAGTCAACAAGGCCAGGTGCTGTCAGGTTGGGGAGGACCGGGTTAGAGAGCTTCTGGAGGGGCTGGACGCGTTCAAGTCAGCGGGTCTGGATGCTCTCCACCCCAGGGTGTTGAGGGAGCTAGCTGGGGTTATTGCAGGGCCCCTGGCACGGCTCTATGAGCAATCGTGGTGCTTGGGCCAGGTGCCAGATGATTGGAAGGTAGCAAATGTGGTCCCCATCTTTAAGAAAGG
Organism: Gavialis gangeticus; assembly: GCF_001723915.1. Taxonomy (NCBI): domain Eukaryota; kingdom Metazoa; phylum Chordata; order Crocodylia; family Gavialidae; genus Gavialis; species Gavialis gangeticus. The sequence continues at coordinate 14,744,074 of NW_017729025.1, read as the reverse complement.
GAAGAGGGAGGACCCGGGCAACCATAGGCCCGTCAGTCTTACCTCAATCCTGGAGAAACTCTTTGAGAAGATCATCAAGGAGCACATTTGTGATGGGCCGGCATCAGAAATGATGCTCAGGGGCAATCAGCATGGATTTATTAGGGGGAGATCATGTCAGACCAACCTGATTGCCTTCTACGATCAGGTCAC
>NW_017729025.1:14739083-14743409 GCF_001723915.1 Gavialis gangeticus | reverse complement strand
GCTAGGAGCTGGAACCAACTTCCAAGGGAAGTGGTGCTGGCCCCTACCCTGGGGGTCTTTAAGAAGAGGCTGGATGCCTACCTGGCTGGACTCATTTGAGTCCCGTTTCTTGTTTTGGGGTTTTGTTGTTCTCCCGCCCTGGCGGGGGGTCGGGCTAGAAGATCTACTAGGTCCCTTCCGACCCTAAATCTATGAAACTATGAAACTATAAGGTTATCCAGTGTCATTAAGTGAAGGAGTGATCAGCTTAACACTAGAGACGCATATTCAAACCACTTACAGTGCACTGAAGTCTTCATCCCTTTCCAAACTTCTTATAATCTAGTGACTTACCTTGCATTAATGCATTTTAGCACACCAAGTCTGGTCTCCCAGCAATGAGGGTACACATTGACTTTAAACAATCTAGACAAAATGTGGATCATTCTATAAGAGGCATCCACAGTCTTCAGTTCCGTGTTTTTCACCAATGTGAAGTGCTTTTGCCTTTGTCTAAGTTTTTCTCAGCTACAGTTTGGCTTCCAGAGGCATAGCAGGGCTGCTCCGTGCCCACAGCAGCGGCACTAGGGCAGCAATGGCTGCTGTGCAGCTAATGGTACAGCCAGTAGCAGCATGTGTGCGCGCATGCATGCACGTCCCAGTTAAGTGATTTGCTTCGAGTATCTGTGGATGCACAATTCCATTGCACCTGATGCTTTAAGCGTATAGTCCAGGCTGCTGGAGCTGTGACATATGCCAAGCATTAAGTGAACTTATAAAGAGTTTGTTTAACTGAATCATTTTGTTTTAAATTAGAGGAATTATTCTCAATGAAAACAAAGCATTTTCCCAAATCCTGATGTTCTACATAACAGCAGATACTACTAACATGAGACCAATCCATTGTCATCCTAGATAGGACTACTGCTCAGATTTCATGAACACCCTGCGGCACATGGGAATTTTCTGTACACAGCATAAATTCAGCAGTATCAGATGTATTCTTTCAGTATGACTGCCAGTCATCAGTAACTGTTACAAGAAGCAATTGCCTAAAAGCAAGATGAAGGAAATAAGCCATTTATGTTTACAGATTACTTCCTTGTCCTTCATTTTAACCAGAGGTAATGCACGTTAAAAAAGCAGGTCAGAGTCCATATAACAATCTGAAATAATAGAAGCAATCATAAATGTAGGTTAGCACATATTCTCCTTTCAATGAGAGAATTGCAAACCATAACTTCTCTCCCTAGAGGGAGGCAGGAGAGCAGTTTTGAATAGCCAGCCACCAATGTACTAAACTACATGTACACGAAACGAGTAGTTACTATATCCAGAGTTGTGAATGTACCTACTAACATCAATAGTGGCGCTGTGCAGAACTGCTACAGAAAACCTTTTGACTTTTGTCATGTTACATAAAAAAGAAAAAAATTCAGGAAGAGGTTAGTTAACAGCAATTACTTAAAAATATGTACTGCCAAAGTATTGCAGTCTAGTACGTAAGTTGGATTCTAGATGCTCCAAAGATGCGGATTGCTGTAGCCAGGTCCTGCACATCAAGGTTACGCTATGACATACCCGACTGGAAAGAAGACATTAACACCTCACTAGTACAGTATCCTTATCCCTGGTGTCATTTTAGATGCCAATTCCTTCTGATCAAAGTTACTTACAAGTGACATCTCTCTAAACCATAAGAGTAGTACCTCTTCCCAACTATTACTACCTCTCCCTTAAAAAGTGTAGAATCACTGGGTTGGAAGGGAGCTCACGGATTATCTAGTCCAACTCCCCGCACAAATGTTATCGTGACTCTTTTTGAAAATGCCCAATGAAGGAAACTCCACAGCTTTCCTGTTCTACATGTCCTGACAGTAAGGAAGTTTTTCTGAGATTCAATCTAAATTTGCTTTGTTGTGAAGAGATCTTCTCCTGCATTTCTATAAAAGCCTTTCAAATATTTGAAAACTGCCCATATGCTCCCCTCAACCCTAAATATCTCTTTTTCTCCAAATTGAAAGTGCTTAGCTCTCTCAATACTGCCTGCATTCCAGTCATCTTCACTGCTTGCCTCTGGATCCTGTCTCGTTTCTCTACATCTTTCTTAAATTGTAGAGCCCAGAACTGCGCACAATAGTTCACTTGAGGCCTAACTAATACAGAGGAGAGGGACATTATCACCTCCTACACATTACGTTCAATATGCTTGCCAACTTGCAGTTGCCTTCAAAAAACAGCTGCATCACAGACTTGATATGAGTCACCAATGATTCACTGACCCACCCCAATCCTTCTCAGCAATGCCACTGGTCAGGCAGTTATACTCTCCATTCTGTATTTGCTTTTTCTTCCCTCAGCATAGCACTCTACATTTGTCTGGAATAAAATTCATTCCTCAGTCTAGTACCTCATTCTCCAATCAATCAAGATCTTTTCCATCTCTGATCTTATCTTCTAAAGCATTTGCAAGCCCTCTCAGCTTTGTTTCATGAGTAAGCTTGGTCAGGAACCCCTCTCTTTTTGTATTCATATGATATAATAAAACCTGCTGGACCAAATAAAGTGCATTATCCTTTTTTAATGTCTGATTCACATGGTTGAGAAGACTACTTAAAATCATGCTGTCTCCCCTCCTAGAATGGTGAAACACCCTGGGACTTCCAATTCCCAGCTCAAAACCTTATTCTTTGCATAAGGAACCTACATACCTACTGAATTGCTGGTGAGTTAAAACCAGTCCTTCCAGGCGGATTGGGAACCTCACATCACAACTGCCAACCATATTCTGTATTTTGAAGTCCAGGAACTTGGCAGGAAACCCAAGCTTCTGTACCACACGTGCATACTTCCTTGCTGCAAGTCGTGACTGCTCTTCACTGCAGGGAGCAGGGAGACAGGAGTAAGTGGCAGGTGTACTGGAGTAGGCTATGTGGACTTCAGGAGGAAACTTGCATTGGGTATATAAACCAGCATTCCCACCCACTTTATGCTGGAGGAGCACAGGGGATCCAAGTAGCCATTTGGAAGGCTAATACTAGTATCTTAGTTAGAGTTTGGGGGCTATTGTCAAAAATAAGAGTTGGGGAAACACTGATAAAAGTTAGACCCAGCAGTTTTCATGAAAGAGGATTCGGGGCTTAAGCATTAGAGGAATGAACTTCAAGGGAAGTGGGGTCCCTGCTAGGGGTGCAACTCATCTAGAGTGAGACACTCAGTAAAAAAGTTACATCCTGGCTATGGCAGAGATGAGTGGAAAGTGGCATTAATGTACTGATTCCTGGAACTTAGCCATTTGTCTACTAAGTTAAGCTGAGCAAATTATACTGAGCAACAGCAGCCTGTAGTTCAGCTGGCTGCAATTCCCGTTACACAAATAGTTAGATGTGTTCAGGAGCAGTGCCTCATCTCTTAGCATTTCAGGTGTTGACTTTTGTAGGTAGTTTAAAAAGATGAGTCTCAAAATGTTGCCTGGTGCTCGAGTTAAATGTAGACGTCGTTTTCCTTACCTTTTTGCTCCTGTGCAGACCATCTTCCCTGAACTGAATATAAGGGCAGTTGTTCTTGGTTCTCTGATTCTCATGATCACTGCAGCAAACCTCTAGTTTAAAAGTCAAACAATGTTACCTTGCGATGAAGGTATCAGGTTTAGATCAGATTTCACATTACAGTGACAACTCTAAAAAGGGTTATTTAGAAATTTTCAGTACAGCTCTGACAAACTGCAAGCACAGATGCTACTCACTCATGCGTGCTTCATAACATACATTATTCACCTAGCAGTTTCTTATTTTCCATTTAAGTCTCTTTTCTGAAACAAGAACTATTTGTTACAAGCCTGCCAGCTATCACCTTCAATTTTTGTTTAAGATGTCATAAAAAGCTGTCTTTGAGCCTAAATTAGCAGCAGAATATATCAAATGTAGTTCTATAGTAGGGAAAAATAAAGGTATATGAAAGGTTTATTTGAGCTCAGAGGGAACTGTTTGGTGCACTTATTTAGATGTCTAGACATGGGTTTAAAAGCCTGATTTCCCCGAGTTCTTAATTTTGGAAGTTTAGGCCAGAGAGCCATATAAAAACAGCTGTGCACTGGAGCAAGCTCAATCCATCATCTCATCAGCCCATTTTCTATTCATCCAGTTGGTATTATTGGCCATTATGCAGACACAGGTTTTTACCATTCCTCAGTGCCATGGTGAAAAGGTGTGCAGTATTCTGCTCCTGGACTCAGAGAAGGGAGGGGTCCCATAACCCATGCACTTGCGTTCATAACCCCCTCGGACTGATGCTCCATGACATAAGCCAGTACCGTGACTTAGGATGGTACGCAGAATAGGATCTGGA
>NW_017729025.1:14733218-14734083 GCF_001723915.1 Gavialis gangeticus | reverse complement strand
GGTTTTTAACATTCCTCAGTGCCATGGTGAAAAGGTGTGCAGTATTCTGCTCCTGGACTCAGAGAAGGGAGGGGTCCCATAACCCATGCACTTGCGTTCATAACCCCCTCGGACTGATGCTCCATGACATAAGCCAGTACCGTGACTTAGGATGGTACGCAGAATAGGATCTGGACCTCTAGACATCCAAAACTTATAGGCTGCTTATCCAAGCTTTCCTGAGTCTTACACGTCAAGGCAGAGAGGACAGTAGTCCTATTTCACCCTGGGAAAATGCAGAGCTCCCCAGCAGACAGTTTTGCATGTCTCCAGACCCAACTCCAACTCACCCAGAGGAAAGATATCTGCTTGGACCAGCACATCTAAGTGGCAGTAGCATTCATTTCAGGGGAGAGCAAGTATGACTCTGCACCTCAGTCAGGTGGGCATTCTCCTGGGAGGGAGGAAGCCATGGATTTAGGATCCTACTCCTAATGCCACACATGCATTTTTTTTCCAGTAGCTACCTATTGGTAAATGCATACATGGCCTTAGGAGCAAAAGTCATGGCTCCCTCACAGGCAACTGCCCTCCTCATCAGTTTTCTCCAACTTAAAAAAAAAATTCAAACTTTTGGTTTAAAAAAAAAAAGTAATCCCAAATCCACATTTTTCCATGATTAAAGTGAAACACCACTATATATGACTGATATGTTAGTGCGTTTCATTTAAATAATAGAAAAACGTGGATTCGGGGTTACTTATTTTTAACCAGAAACAGAATTTAAAAATCAGTGAAAACCAGGATCCCTGCTTATCACTAAGCCAGAGTCTGTATCCAGTTTGTTTCCTTTTTTGTTTTTTTTTTTTTGGGGGGGGGGGGGGGG
>NW_017729025.1:14711544-14732478 GCF_001723915.1 Gavialis gangeticus | reverse complement strand
GGCTATGAGGTTCACATTCCTTTTTAAGCAGAGGGCCAACTTCAGCAGGAAGGACAGACCAGCGATTCTCAACCAGGGTGCCACAGGTTGCCACACTGTTAGCATTGTGAATCATGGTTCACAATGCTAACAAGATAAGCCCAGAGATTTCAAATAAGAATCCAGTATGTTAAAAATATTCTGGCCGGCAGTGGGCTGAGTTCTTTGCAATAAAATAATTGCTGTATTAATTTTCTATAATGTAGAGTGAAGGGTAAGAGCTCACATCTCCCAAGGAGTGCTTTAAGTCTAAAAAGTTTGAGAACCACAGGGATAGAAGAAAAGAAGAGGGCATAGCTTAGTAGTGAGGGCATTTTGCAGTGACCTGGGAGATGTTGTAAATAGCCTCTGAGATTAAGGTGGGCCTAAAACCCAGGCCTCCAATTTCATGGGCAGGTGCCATGACCAATGGGCTATTGTGTAAACGATGGGTGATCTCTTCCAAGCTGCACATAGGTTCTCTGCATCAGTCACTCACTGTGCTTTTTCTCCAGCTAAATAAGTGAGACTTTCATGGAAGTTTACACTCTTCCCAAACAGAACTGGGTCACAGCAGAGCTTAGGTGGAAGTTAGATATCTAGGCAGCAGTGCCAATTCAGTGGTTTTCGAGCTTCTCAGACTCAAGGAACCCTTTCATATTCCTTCTGCCACAGAATCTCTACCCCCTATTCCACGGGCCTTATGAGCCGTGCAGAGCCAGGTGACCTGGCCTGGCAATGGCACTGCACCACAGATTCACAGAAGTTTAGGGCCTGAAGTGACCTTGTGAGATCATCAGGTCCAGCCCCCCTGCTCTGGGCAGAAAAGACTGCTAGGTCAAATACCTCCCCACCCACTCTGCTATTACAGCTGGTCTCTTTACAGAGCCCCCGCTCTCCTACTGCAGAACCCCAGGGTTTCCTAGAACAAAGCTTGAAAACCACTGCACTAGTGACCTTTTTAGGATTAAAATGGAAACATGAAGGAATCCAGGCAGAGTTTTTGTGGACACTGCCTGGGGTGGAATAAAATTGTACTCAAATGATTTGGAGGCCTAAGAGCCAGGGAAGCATCATTTAGACTTCTTTGGTATGTAATGGATTTGGGGTCCATGTTTCCTTCATTAAGAAGTCAGTACAAACAGGACTGAACCACACTCCAGTCTTAGCCAACACAAGAAGTCACAGCTACCAAAGGCTGGTTTTGAACATACACTTAATACAGTTTCTTGCTGTGGTCTTGGAGTTGCTCAAGACTTTTCCCACACACCCAGCCAAAGACATTGGAGATTCCAGTACATCTTTAAAAAGGTTTGTGCAAGGGCTTTCTTCCACATTGACTCATTCCTCTAAAATATGTTAGGCTTAACAAGGCACTCAATTCCAGGATCAATCATGGACACAGAAGAAACTTCACAGGGACCTCATTGACCTGGAAGCACCATCTCTAAAGTTTATTATGGAAGGAAACAGATCAGTTTTATTGTTATCATAGCAATCAAAATACAATGCTCCATTTTCTGAAATTCAATTCACCTGTTTATTTAGCAACAGCTGGAAGACAAAGAAAACTTGCAGAGCACGTAGGCTACCAGCTTGTCCCTTCAGGAGACTCGGGCAAGGGAGAGACCACCCCAAGAAGTTTGTCTAGGGGCTTCAGTTTTTCCACCTCCCCACCACTTTTCTTCTACAGAATCTGGTACATCAGTCATCTTTTCTTCCTGACCTGAAGTCTTCTACACGTACCCCATATCCCCCCTGCAGTTTTCCACAGTAGAAGCTACATACCCGAGAACCTGGGCCTTGTTCCCTGTAGCTCTCCCACCCCACCTTGATCCCAAAGTTCCTTGCCCACTAATCTCCCCCCAACTTTTCTCCTGATCTATTTGCTGGCTTTTCTAGTCAGCTGATCTGTCTCAGCAGAAAGCATCCATCTGGTCACTTGACAGGCTGTGCCCAGTTCTCCATCAAGAGTGGGCCATCCATCCTGCAGCTAGACCACTCCAAGTGCTTTGTTGATGCCCAGCAAGATAGGAAAGGAAATAAAGAGGAGATAGACATGGTTGACCTTCAAAGAGATCCCAGTCTGCTAAAGCAACTTTGAAATCAGTTTTTAATGAACTGAGCAACTGGCTCTCAATTAAGAAATGACCATAACAAAATTAGAACATAAATGGCATCAAGTATTAAACCTCACAAACTAGTTCTTTAATGCTTACCTTTGGATTATACTCTGCATTTCTGGCATGCAGAGCTATATTCTTCAAATCTAGTTTACAAGCCAAGTTTACAGTAGACACTATATTCCTGAGGAAACCAGAAAAAAAGTCACTTCAGAGCTGTGTGTAAGCCAATGCAGAACAAAACCGTGTATGAAAAATGCTATTAACTACCAACCTAGCCTACAGCCATGGCTCATTTAACAAATGTTTTCCTTTCCTACCCATTTAATTACTACTTGAATACTAAGCTACATATGGTGAGTTCATGGCAATCAGTAATAAAGTGGCCTAATGTTAAAGCTATTAAAGATTAAAAAAGGAAAATTAAAAAAAAAAAGAGTACTAAACTGCTGCATCTACTGAATATATTCAACTATGTTTTGCCCTTCAGTGATAAAGCAGTCAAGATTCTTTTAAGTACTTAACCCATTTTAAAGACCGTAACTCTATAAAACTTCTTTAGCTATAGCATTCTCCAGGTAGAAAGGAAGGTAACTCATTCTCTGCCAAGAGCCTCTCCAGCCAAAGTGAAGTAGGGAAGAACAACAGCCTGGCTTCCACCGAGGCCACTATTTTCTGTTTCTGTTGGTGAAGCCACTCCTTCCCTTCCCAGTCTCAGGGTCAGGGAGAGGGGCTGTTTCTGCTCCCTGCAGGCTTCAGAGCATTTTGACATCCCTGAGAAGTCCACACGTGCTATTTTGTGCAAAGACAACTGGTTCTCTCTCCTAGAAAATGTGTTTTCACTTGTGAATGCCTGAATGACACTTGATCTATTTCTATAATCAGTGGATTTTACCGCTTTACTTATTTGCACTAGGTTTTTAAAAATCTCCCACCACCATAATACAAGTGTTACTAGCACTATGATTAGTATGTCACAGGTTGCTTTTTTTCCCCCCTTCCCTTCTCATCCTCCTCCCAGGGGAAGCATATACACTAGCAGTCCATTTTGGTAGGCTTTTAGAGGCTTTGATGGGCTTTTCCATTTTGTGTATTTACATAGGCACAAGCAAACCCACATGTTGCTACATTGGAGAAGTCAAAAATCAAAGAGATCTGCCTTGCATTTACAGTGCAAGGAACAAGGCTTGTAGCAATTTTGGTTCCTGAGAAATTTATTCTGCAGCATCCATGGCACAGGTCCATCCTCACATAAACATTTCACACAGACCTAAGCGTACTTACTGTAACTGAGGAACAATGCCAGAGCTTTCCGAGGCAGGGGTCATTGGGGTCATAGGAGTCATTGGTGTCAAGGGGGGACAGGCACCAGAAGTTTCAGGCGATGGCTGGGTTATGTCTGTGCAGCCCACCAGTGGCAGATTGGTCTCACCCATGACAATGCCTCTATCTTGCTCTTCTGTCAGTAACACATTTTGATCTTCCTTTGTTTCATGACCATCCTCAGAAAAAATCTGTTCTTCATTTTCTTGGTTAATATCATCTGGGAGAAAGCTGAGATCCACAGAGGAAAAGTCTGTAGAAAGTTCTTTGGACTGGTTAAGATGAGAACTGAACGATGCATCTTCAACTGAATGAATCGGTAGATCTGTGTCATAAGGGCTCATGGGAGCGAATAGTTGAGGACAAGTTGATGAAAGGTCATCCTTAAAATTTAAGGAGAGAAAAATAATTGTAGCATATTTAAGATGATGAAATCCCATTTACTTCAATTGGAAGATTGAAGAGAAAACCTGTTTCTCAGTTAATGCAGGAAAATTCAATATAACATGTCCCCTCACCACTTCATAGTAGTAAAGACTACTTTCAAGTTAAGATATAGAAGCATGTCCGAAGTATTCTTATAGGCTCACAATTCACTGACCTCTATTCCCATGGCTTTCACCCAGCTCAGTGTATAAAGTCCAGAGAATAGGGTTTTGGAAAATAGGTTTCATCACCATATTAACCCTTTTCAGCCACCTCAAAGCAAGGCAGAAAAGGCATTTGTTTTGGTTTTTCCAATAATCCAATGATTCTAGAGATCGCAAAACACCTTTCGAAATTGGGGCCATACAGGTCCCCAACACAGCTCCTCCAATTTGAACTTAAGAAAGTATTGAAGAGACTTCTCAATTTCTGAGTTAGATCACCCAGGCCTGATGTTAACTACTGCAAGAGACAGGAAAATGAAGTCTTGCTTCTGTCGGGACCAGCTCTGGTTTCTGCAAATACATAACTGTGCTCCCTGCACTCACAATGGCTCAAGAAGGTTTTTATTAAGTACCATCTTTCTACAGTACAACAGCTACAGGAACTTGGGGCTTTACGCTGAGGACACAAGCCAAAGGTATAGGAAAGACTCATTGAATGCAGCTAGGTCTTTGTTCAGGGGGCTGACCAAATCCAGGAGTTTGACACAAACTACTGAATGAGCATCCAAACGGTGCCATAAACAGTAAGTGAACTGATACAGGACCCCCCACCCCCCTCAGAAGAAACCTACAACAGAAGTCAAGCACAATCCTAATAACGCAAGTTAACTTGTTGCAATATTTGAGCTACTGAACAACAATAGCTCAACTTAGTTTGTGCAATCACATCATATAAAGCGCTCAGCTTCTGGTGCAAATCATTTACTCCTAGTAGATTGCAGAATACGCATATGTTGCTAGCCAGCGACAGGGTAGTTTAGCTAGAAGTTTGAAATCTGATCACTGTATAGTTCTGTAGTAATTTGGTTTCCACTGGAAACCAAAATGAGTGTTGGCACCATCTCAGTTGACACCAACTTTACTGTGCATATAAAACCTTTTCAGTTTACTGAACTGTGAGAACATGTTAAGTCCAGTAGATGGCAGGGGTGACCTTTTAACTGATCAATGGGAAGTACTCTCAAGTTATCCTCCAATTATGCCAAATATGTTGAAAGACTAGCGATCAGCAGCCTCAAGAAACACCCGACTAGAGTTTCAATTAGTGTTGAGCATAAACCAGACCTCAGGCTGAGCAACAGGAGCTGCAGGCACCCAGCTCTTTGGAAAGTCAGGCCAAGGTGCATCGAGGCCAGATGCACAGAGAAATAAACCTATTTGTCCTCCCACAATGCTCCTCTCACTATAGAATAGTGAAAGGACAAGCCATATTAAGACCTTTATTAATACATTACAAAAAGTTAAACCCGTTTTCTTTCTGCTTAAAAGTGTGTCCAAAGTGAGACTTCCTTCCCCCCCACAAGCCACAGAAAATGTTGGAGCTGGGGAGCAAATAACATTTGGTAAGTCTCAACCAGCTTTGATCTCGATTACGCACATTACTGTCTAGGAACCTAGCTTCAAATGTTTTCCTCTCAACAGCTGACAACAGAATTCGTAACAGGGCTGGCTTTGGTTCACAAATCCTGATGCTTCAAGATGCACCATCACGTCTAGCTAGGAAGTGCCAGGGAGAAGCCTTCTGTAGGGACAGACTATTAAACGCCATGCACCATCCTTTGAAACATCTGGTACCAGTAATGGATCAATGGTCTATCTAGTACAGCTCTAAGTGGCAGAACTTATGTTCAGATACATACTTAGGCTCCTTAAGAGTCAAAGTAATTAAGACTTCAGAACTTCAGCCATTTTGGGCATGTGTGGAAATTTTATTTCTAGTGAGGAAGAGAGAAAAATTATCAGTTTCTCTTTATTAGCTTGGCAGACAGTAGCTGGTTGCAGAAACAGTTAGTTGCATGTTCCTTGGAAGTATCAAAATGCACCTCTTTCCGGAACAAAATGCACTGTACCTAGAATTAAAACAATAACTTAAAGTGTATAACATTTTGTCTAGTGTTGAAAGCTGTCTAAATTTATGCATCAAACAATCCAGTACAGACATTACAAAAGTCCCTCTTCACTCCAAAACAGGGCCTCAAAAGCACCAAGCAATAAATACCAATGGTACTCTGATACACACGGTTTTCATGGACTCTGTTAGCATAAAATATATGAAAGCCAGAGGCAGGCGTTTACGTATACTAAACATGCTAAAAAATTCTCCCCAGGCCACCTTCATTTGAAATCCACACACTGCTTCAGATTAGTTGTGGGGAGGGGAGAAGTGGCTTTTCCGAGATCTCCTGTGTATAGAGGAACACTGAAGAAGCCTCAAAACAGTACAATACTGCCCAAAAAGGAGCATGAGTTAGTGCAATTAAGTCTAGGTAGAAGTCTCCAAAAACCCACAGAACTAGTTCTACTACTTAGTCATGCAAGAAATGCCTGCTAATTATTTACTTTTGCAGAAGCACCTTTGAAATGACAGCAATTCCTCCTTAGTTGCTTCCCAACACAGGTCTGACACAATATTAGCACCAGAAGTAGTAGTAGTCCGCAGCATCTGTCTGTCTCAGAAGACAACAGAATTGTCAAGTGAGACATGCGTGTATTTAGGGAGGTAGACAAATTTGCACCCAAACCACCCCAGTGGGACAAAAAGGAAGCTCCAGAAACTAAAGATCACAGCATTCCCTGACCTCAGCTTGTCCTCTGGATCTACCCAAATGCTTGCTCAGGTGTAGTTCATTAACACCCAGCTACTGAGTGGGGAGTGGTGGAAGAAGCATGCTAAATATTAGGTACAATACACTTTCCTTTTATGCAGAGGGCACTGGAAATACTCCAGTACTGTATAGAAGTGCATTGAGCAGAGTAAGAGAGCATTACACAGATAAGAGAGAGAGAGAGAGGTAGTGGAGAATGAACAGTTTAAAGGCACAGATGAGAGAGAGAGAGAATTTGATGGTGGAAGAGATAGGGTGTGATGAGAAAGAGCAAGAGTTTTCAAAAAACAAGTATGAGAAAAGCAACAAAAGTGCCAGAAGAGGGCTTCATAGCTGGTAGGGTCGGAAGGGACCTGAGCAGATCATCAAGTTCAACCCCCTGCCATGGCAGGAAAGAGCACTGGGGTCACTCCCTGTGGGCAGCAGTGCCGGGAGGGAGGGGGCAGGGTCTCAGCCTCCTAGGGCCTACTGAAGAGTTAATCCAGCCCTGATAACATAAGAATTGCCATCAACTGGGTCAGACCACAGGTCTGTCTTGCCCAGTCTCCTGTGTCACATGGGCAGAGCGCAGAGGCTGAAACAAGAATGCCTCATCACCAGGCTCAGTAGCTACTGATGCCCCTTTCCTCCAAGATGCTCAAAGCAGGGGCAGCACTGATACTCCTTCCTGCAGCCGCCCACTGCTACACAACCTGGAACAGGGTCTTTCTAAACACTTTGGGAGCTCTCTCAAGAGCTTTCCACTCATCTAACCCCACCAGGAAAGCAATGCCAGGCCCCACAAGGCCATCAGGCTGCTGTAATCTGCAGCAGGGTTAGAGCCCTGGTATTAAGGACGCCACCTGCCCCTGAGTCCAGTCTCCCACTGAGCCAGTGGGGCTGGAAGAGCATTAGCTCTTGCAGGGAGATTGCCATCAGGCAGGCTGGGCCAGATCTCATGAGCTGTCTTTCTTTGTCCAAGGTGACTGCAGCTCAGGGACGAGATGAGGGTGGATGGCTGCCTGGCCTGCGTGGATTAGCAGCAGCATTGCTGTTGGGGTGTGGGGGAAGGCCATGGAAGGATTGTGCAGGGGGCAGACAGGGACGGGTAGGGGCAGAAACCTGGTGCCACTGGGAGCCCCCTGGGCACACTGGGGCCTGGCAGGGACACCAGTAAAGGCAGAGGAGAGAGGGGCATGAAGCCAGAGGGGATTCAGGACTTTCAGGGGTCAAGGCCCCAGACCCTGCCACAGAGAGGGGCTGGTAGGGACATTGGTGCAGGCTAAGGATGAAAGGGGCATTCAGGACCCCCTAGGGGTTGAGCCCCCCCCTTACCCCTGCCCCTATACCAAGAGCCTGCTGTAACCCCTCAGGGCTCACCTGGCTTGTGCACTCATCCAGGTAGCTTTCCAATGAGGTTTCCCCATCCATGAGCCCTGGAGCTGGGCCCACTCAGGAGCAAAAGACTTCACGTCCTGCTGAGCAGCCAAGCAAACTAGGCAGCACTGGAGCATACCAAGGAGTGCAGAGAGGGAGCACAGCGCAGAGTACCCACTCCACACCTGGGGCTCATCATGTTAATGAGCCCTCACCCCACCAAGCTGCAGCTGCTGCAGGAAAAGGAGTGGAGAGTTTAAGCTTTCCTCCTTTAACCAGGAACCTGGGCTGTTCCCAGCAGCATCAAAGCTGCCTGCCTCCCCCTATGGGCATTATCACCTCTGCCATATGGATAGCACTTCGGGAACCAGACTTGCTTCCAGGCCCTACTGCCTCTTTCTCTTGTGCTCTGCTCCCTGTAATCCCTTGGCTGCCTAGGAGCATCCCAGCAGCTGGAGAAATACATCAGGAGTAAGCTCCAAGAAGTACAGCTACCTCCCCAGGGATGCAGGCAATAGGGAGCCCAAGGGCAGGGATGCTGATTCACAAACCTTCCCAGCTAAATAAAGTGAGGGAAAGGGCTAGCAGGCTGAGTCCCTTGCCAAGCTAGACTTGTAAATCCTTGGTTGGGCATTAGAGGGACAGCATCCTTCTCAGGTGGCCCCAATTTGGGTCTGATCTTTGCCCTTCAGCTCTCATTAAAAGAGCAGGTGGAAACAGAAAGCCATTTTGAATCCAATGCACTCAGTGCATCCAGGCCATTGTTCTCTCCTAAGGGTTTCTTCATTTACTAATTTTTTTTTTTTTGTAGCTAATATTGTAAAGTTAAAATTGTAAATCTAAAAGGAAGGCAGAGTTTTCTTAGCAGGTGCTGAAAACAAGTACTTTTTACACGGTGCAAAACATCTACAAGTAGCTATGATTCCCGTTTGTTAGTGGAAAGCTGCTCAAAGATGTAAAACTTATCTACAGGCCAGCTAGGAAATCTTTTGTGCAGGTGGGGCTAAGGCAAGCAAGTATAATTAACCTAGTGTACCTAATTGGTCATAATTAACCATCCCTCCCAGGCTCAGTAGGTTAATTAAACAGAACAATTTATTCTAATGTAGTGCTGATGAATGGCTTTGCAGGTTTGCTCCTCAGTGAAAGTGTCAAGTGCAGCATGTTTTGAAGGCTTGTGAAGTTTGTGTCTGTTAGCTGGTTACAGCAGTGCCATCCTTTTGGGATCCCCCAAAATAGAGCAGGGGGTTCAACCCTCCAAGTGACTTATGCTACAGAGCAATCTCATGTTCTCAAAGACGGACTTCAGTCTTCAATGTAGTTGAATACAAAGGCACTCCATAAATATTTTGGGCTTGATTTCAGCCTTAGGGGGGCTTAAATTGGATCTCAGAATACTGTTCATAATGCACATAGGCTGACTGAGCATCTGAGATAAGACCTGAGACTTAATGGACAGTTAATGTGGTTTCAAGAGCTAAATTGGAACTGGGATCTGCAGACAGCTCGATAGGTTGCAGTTCTTTTCTGTTCAGCTTGTCTCATGTCTGAGGTCAGTTTAATTTCAGTGGATGCAAGGAGTCCCTGATTCCATCAGGTTCCTTTGCTGGATTTAAAAGTCATTAAAATGCTATCAAAAAGGTCACTTATGGCAGGGCTGGATTGAGGCAGACATGGGTCCTATACATTCCTCAGATGGCTGAGTTTTTGGTGTGACGGTGACCTGTGTCTTCCATGCAGGAACTATCTGCTGGATGTCTCACCATGCTGCTTTGGGCAGGCTACATCCTTCCCAACCTCTGAACCACCACTCTCTGTCTTCAGACAGGCTGGGGCTCTTGAAGAGTTGATCCGCCTTCATCCATCTAAGCAGGAAACTGCAACAGCGTACCTACCTTTCCCAGTCCTTTGCTGGGGTGTTGCCGTCACTGGTTGAAGATGGGGGCAAAGCAGTTGATTTCAGTCACCCTTCCATTATCATGTTTGGGGCAGCTTACTTTGGCTCTATAAATGCTGTTATTTCAGGGTATTTACAGATGCAAGCAGATGTTGCTATACTGGTTATCTGAAGTCAGATATTCAAGGTTGTAGATACGACCATGAGATTTGAAATTTGAAACCTTTCTTTTATGAGAGCTTGGATAATACCATTATAATCTAGCTGGAAGAACTGAAACCTGAGTTGTGTCTATTCAGTAATCTGGTTTGGGAACATATATCTCTCATTACTCACTCAATTGTATGTTGGTCATATTAACTGACAACAACCCAAACTAAAGACCTCACCAATTATTTTGGTTGCTTTTTAAAAATGTGTTTTTTTTCCCCCCTGGTTTGGTAGAAAGGAACACTTCACCCTTCTACTTATCAAGGCTATCTAGGCTTCTTCAGTTAAACTAGAGGGATTGAAAACTGAAAGGAACATGAGTTTTCAACCTAAATGAAATGGCTTTGTTAGTAAAGTAAGCAGACGTGAATCACGGAAGCCGCTGTAAGAGGATATTTCAATGCCATTTTTCATGAAGTCTAGTCACCGATTCGAACAGCTGTTTGCCAGTTCTACCCCAACAGCAGAGCACTCTGCTGCTGAATTACTTCTATTTACTGTTTTTCTAACATTATATCCTGATAATGAAAAGACTTGTACACCTACTTTACCCAACCCATGTGCATAATCCTAATAAAAATGATTAGAGATTATGTGAGGAAAAATTAGAAGAACTGAAATCATTTCACCTGAAGAACAGAAGACCCACAATGGTCTTCAAATGCAGAAAAAGAGCTGTTATAAAGCTGATGATCAGTTTTTCTCTGTCTCTATGAAGCGAAGAATGCAAAGTAATAACCTTCCTGTCCTTTTTTTCTGTGGTTTTATGGTACAACTGTGCACTTGAGTAAAGATAAGCACTTCCTTACTGCCTGGATCTTGTAAAGTCTTATGTACGTGCTTACCTTTAAATTGATTTTAGTAGCACCATGTGCATTAAGTCAATCATGTATATTTGCTGCAGCAGGCAGTGAGTGTTCACAGGGCTTTAGCTTCACTTTGCACACGGGATGAGTTTATTACTACAAGGCTGCTTCTGAATTAATTTTCTCCTTTGACAGAAAAAACCCTCAGCATGGAAGATAAGGCGGGCAATCTTTTAAATCCAGCCATTTTTTTTTTTAGCAAACAAGTGTAACCTCCTCTAAATCCTCCCCAAACAATTAAACGAAGTGGGGCACATTTGACCCCAAGAGAATTGACTCTACCCATTTAATTTCAAGAAGGGCCTAAGCTGCGGACTCTGCATCCCAAACTGATTGTTCCCCAAATGCTCGGGGGACGGCACAGAAACAGTTCATAACTTGGCTGGCATGATTAACAATGTGTGCCTGGGCATATGGGAAACCACGCTGTAATTGCTGCTGCTCTGGACACACAGTGGTTTCACATCTATTGTCTTTATGCTCTTTTTCCATGCAAATAGTGATTGTAGAATAGATTTCTTGGCTATACACCTAGTCTCCTTTAAAAGCCAGTCCCATGGCTGAGAGTACAAATGGCTCAGCAGGTGTGAGCGAGATCAATGCAAAAAAACTCTGCCATGCTCCTCAGGTGGATTTCCTTGCTGTATCTGTTAGAACTAATTGATGCTCAGAGAGCCTGACACTGCAGACACTGCTCTGCCGGGTGCTTCTTGACTTGAAGCCAATTTTAGTGCTGTTAACTTGTTCCTCCTCTCCTTGTTCTGTCATTGCATGTTGATTAATAGATTTCTGTGAAGGCTTAGGTGGGGAAACAAGTTTCTCTCTGGATGACATGATTAATAACCCTGACATCTTTCTGAAGAGGTCTTTGCCTTCTGGTTTGAGATTTGGTTGCTGTGGTGAGTGCACACCAATAGTTTTGCTGACGGCTGGCTGCACTGGAGAAACCCTTTGGAAGAACACTTTAAAGTTACTGCCTGAAACTAGCCTTGTAGCAGCAAAACAAGGGATTCCTCCCAGTCACTACCCCCAGGCAGCTGCTCTGGATAACATAAAAGGTTCTGCCATGCCACTAGTTTTGTCTCACATATTCATCTGTCATTCTGTCGGCAAGGACCCTTTTCACAAAAAAGCCCCAGACCACTATTCTGGCCTGGTCAGATTTTGCATCCACTTTGACTCAGTTTGCACACGTGTAGATTTTTTGGGTCTGTTCCCACTGCCGTGGCAGGGAGCTCACTGATGCCACTGGAGCAATAAGCCCTGCCCATTTCCGTTCCATTGCATCAACCCACGCATCATGTTCAAGATTTGCCAAATAAGCTCAAAAGCAACAATTTAGGGCACCCTAGGGGCATCCTCAGCCTGCAGGTGAGCTCCCTGCTACCCTGGTGTAGACATGCCCTTTAAGGCCCAGATGAAGTAGTGAGACAACCTGGTCCAACCTTCAGAACAGCAGATACAGAGAATTCCTCCCAGTGATTCCTACATCTAGCCCAAGAGCTTATGGCTAAACTTTGAGCAGTGGAGGGTTGCACCAAATGTCACCACCAAGTGAGAGAGAGCTGGGGGAAAGGAAGCTTACAGAGGTCGTCTCCCAAAAATGGAGGCCCGCAAAGCAATGGAACAACTCCCTAACGATTGAAGCTGAAATGTAATATAGTAATTTGTAGAGCAGATGTGGATTAGCAAAATAAACTGAGATTATTGCTTTATCTGTCTAATGAAATAGCATGGAGAGATGACTTCAGCACAAGCACTGGTTCTAGAAGTGGAGGGAAGAGAAGATAAATGTCTTTCCAGGTCACCCTCTCTCACTGCTGTCGCTGGGGAAAAAACTGGAGGATCCCATTGCTTCTAAGAAGGACAATCATATTTTCCTTTAGAGATGATTTAACTATACTGGGGTAATTCATGCTGAAGCTACACCAGAGTAATTAGTCCCTCATATTAACACAGGGGTTATGTTAAAACTGGCAACACAGCATCTTCTCATCATTATTATCTACAGAGCCCCGCTGAGATCTGAAAAGCTGTGCTGATGTTCAGCAGCTCCGAGTCTGATCTGCTCTGTCCATCTCAGAAATGAAGACATTGCGGTGGAGAACTGAAGCGAGTTGCCTCAAATAAAAGGAGGAGACAGTGCTAGAGTAGAGACGAGACTCCTGGAATCCCTGGTCCTCAGACAGGTCGCTGCCACCTGGGCGAGGGCATCCCGGGCCGCTCAGAGAGACATGTTGCAGTTCTGGTGTGGGTAGATCTGACTGAAGTCAGCAGGCTCCTTGTGACAGAAAGGACTACTTGCATGAGGAAAGGTTGCAGGTGTCAGTCCTGACAGCACTAGTGTGACTGCATTTTAACTACACAGTATACATGGCCTACAGGTCTGTGCTTTTGCTTTGTCACGATTGAGTTTCATGGCATTGATCAAAAGGGTTCAGCTTGGGAGTCTTTCCTAAGGATCTGCTCGTCAAACACACCTTCCTAAAAAATGCCCTGCTTGCCCAATCATGTTTGCCAAGACTTGCCTCTTGAGCATGTGACATCTCTTTCTTTAGAAACTAACCCCAGTATATGCAGCAGGAGTTGGAGGAGTGTTTTTATCTAGGGAGAACAGAAGCAGAAACTGTAACATCAAACTAGACTCAAAACCTTTCTGAATGCTTTTGTCACCCTGTCTCACTTTTACTACCAGTTTTGAAAAGACACTGGTCAAATCCTGATCACCTTGCTTCTAGAAATATTTCTGTGGATGTTAATGAGAATAGTCAGATGACTGCGGTAAGTAAGGTTTGGCTCTGCAATGCTATCCTACTTCCTGTCTTCAATTCAACACAGGTCCTTTTGCAGGAGGAGGAGGGTTTAGCGGTCATGGCAGTGACTGGGCTCACCAGAGACCTGCAAAGTTCCTGCTCTGCTACGGACTTCTTGTACTTGTGTGACTTTACCCAAGTCACTAAGCCTCTCGGTGCCTCAGTTCCCCATCTGTAATAAGGAGCGTTGTGAGGATAACTCCATTAAAGACAGTGAGATGCTCAGACACTGTGATGATGAGGACTTTTTAAGTACCTTATCCAGAGAGCTAAGTTCTGAAGCACATTTGTTTTCAGCATGTTTTATACAAGCTAGGTGTGAGACAGCATATACTGGTTGGGATGGAGGAGGCTTTTTTTCTATCAGTCACCTCCTCTCATCCAGCAGTTGAAATCATTGGAGTCTTCTTCTATTTTCTGCCAAAATGTATCCCTCCTTCAGCAAGGGACTCTGAGCCCTGCTCTAAATTAGACAAAAATTAATCATAGATTTTGATATTGTTCATTAAACTTATCAACCTAGTTTCTGACATTCCCAGCTGAATAATGTTAGAAGCGGCAGCAACTTCTCCCTTAACCTTTTTCCAAAAAAGCATGGTATCAAATGCCTGGTGTTTTGGAAAGCACCAAAACTCTAGAGTTCCGGCCAAGCTGATTCACAAGTAGACGCAGGCTGCAGAGAGTATGAAATATGCTTTGCTCTGTAGATGCACAGCAGACCCAGTGATTACACATGCTCACTGAATGGTGTAAGCCAACTTGAAGGATAAATCATCCAAAGAGCATATTTACTATAATAATGAATTGTCATGTGTCCGTAATTATCTAATTGGTTAATTTTATTTTGAAAGTCAAAGATTAGAATAGATTCATAAATGTAGGGTCGGAGGAGACCTGAGCATATCATCAAGTCCGACTCCCTGCCCTGGGCAGGAATGAATACTGGGCTCATATGACCCCTACTAATTTAAGCTCATATGACCCCAACTAGGTAGTTATCAAGCCTCCTTTTGAAGACCTCCAGGGTAGAAGCGAGCATCATTTCCCTTGGAAGTTGGTTCCAGATCCTAGCCGCCCTGACTGTGAAGTAGTGCCCCCGCTATCTAGCCTGAATCTACTCTCTGTCAACTTGTGGCCATTATTTCTTGTTACTCCAGGAGGCGCTTGGGCGAACAGGGTCTCACCCATTTCCCTCTGGTCCCCCCTGGTAAGTTTATAAATGGCCACCAGATCCCCTCTCAGCCTTCTCTTGTGGAGGCTGAACAGGTTCAGGTCGCATAGCCTCTCCTCGTAGGGCCTGCCCTGCTGCCCCCTGATCATGCGAGTGGCCTCCTCTGGACCCTCTCCATGCTGTCCACATCCCTCCTGAAGAGCAGCGCCCAGAACTGGACACAGTACTGCAACTGCGGCCTGACCAGTACCGTGTAGAGGGGGAGGATCACCTCCTTGGACCTGCTCGTGATGCATCTGTGTATACACGACAAGGTGCGGTTAGCCTTCCTGACCGCATCCTCCTATTGGTGGCCCATGTTCATTTTAGAATTGGTAATGACTCTAAGATCCCTTTCTGCCACTGTGCTGACGAGAGGGGAGTTCCCCAGCCTGTAGGTATATAACAATGCAGCTTTGTGCATTGTTGTAATCCAGTGAGTCAGTGAGGTGCTTTCCCCTCAGTAGTAATGCTGGAGGATGTATTAAATGACACTCCTGCTAGGATTGTGTCTGTCTGTTTGTCTGTCCTCAGTTTTTTGGTATTTTTTTTAAAGTACTCATCCCCATAGTATCCAAGCACTGATCACTGTAATTGGGTCTGGATGGTGTTGTTTGTAGAAGACTTTATTGTGGATCTGGTCATTGCCTCTTCCAGGTTCTAGGAGACTGCATTTCTTTGTCTTTTGCCTGCCTTGTTTCCCTCGCCAGCATTTCTTTGCCTTCATATTATAAGTGGAGAAGTGTTGCTGTGTGCTCAGCAGATGGTTTGGTTTGACTTAGTACTATCTTCTTCAGGAGTGAATTCCATGGTTAAAAACCTTTGACTGAGCACACACTGCCTGCTGCTCTCATGAGCATTGTCCAAAACTTTGATAGCTGTTTTGTCTCTGAAGATCACAGCTGTCTTAGATGACAGGCTCTGGGGTAGCTGAGGCCTGATCTACTCATGGCCTTGAAACTTGAACCCATGTGTTTGGAACAAGTGGAGCCACACGTGTCCTATTTCCAGTAATTTGTCCTGCTGAAGGGGAGGGGCACTGTGCTATACCCCAGATCTCTCCTTATGCTGCATTTTCCCTGTACCCTGTTATGCTGTTTTAGTACCATTAGGCATAGACTCCAACCATATATTTTAGCAGGGGTCAGCAACCTACTGTCTGTGGGCTGGATCCAGCCATGAAGATCCCGGGAAAGAACAACCTGGCATAGAGTAGCACAGGGAGTCGGGTGGTACACAGTTGCCTGAGCCCTCTGCAGCCTTTCCTGATGCTTTCTCATGCCTGTGCTTACTTTTGCTGCAGAGGAGCCAGGTACCTGCAGCAAGGGTAAGTGCAGGCAGCTTGAGCTCTCCAGAGATTTGTGGCCAGAGGTGCCAGGTCATAAGCTCCAGCCAGTGGCAGCAAAAGATTGTCAACCCCTGTTCTAAGTCCTAGATTTCTTCCTTGTCTACCCTTGGGGGTCAAATTCTGCTTTAGATTGCTTGTTGAGCTCTATGGTCAGACGAGGGTGTAGAATCTCTTTCTGTATTTAAAAGATGTTAAGTTCCAGGCCTGAACAAATATCCCTTGACTTAACAGCGGATCTGGCCTGCTTTTACTAAGAAACCAGAGAGCCATTAATGATGGAAGCCATGTAAGCAATTACATTTATGATCATAAAGTTACCTTGGCACAACGGAGAACAGAACAGTGCTGATGAGGAATGTTTCTGATCCCTCTCGCACCAGTGCAAATCACGAGAAATTTCAGGCTCCCTTAGTCTGCCTGGTGACAGGTGTTAAGAGCAGTGCAAAGAGCACTCCTGATTGCCTGACCCACACTGCCCACGGTAAGCCTGTTTTTCTGCAGCACAAGGTAGGAATTGTGAAGAGGGCATTTTCTGTTCCCTGCTGGAACAGCAGAGCCCAGCAGGCAACACACTTTCTGCCTGGGGATGGAGAGGCTGGATGACTACGTTCTCTTCTGAGAAAAGCCATGGCATGTGTGAGCATTCGCTCTCCCACGAGAAACTCACCCAGGACTGAAATAATCCTGGTTGTTCCCAGGTGTTTTTTTCTCCTAGAGCAGCCATTTTCATTTCGGGAAAAAAAGCCTAAACATCTGTACACTCATGCAGTGACTCTCTCAGGAGAAATTGAATGTCTATACGAGGCCACATCTCAATCCTTGAAGGCTTTAGTCCATAGAAGTTGGTAACTGGCCCACTTTGCTTGCTGATATAATGTCTGGTGCATAGTCAAAATGGTAAACAAAATGGGTTTAGGAGCTAATTCTGCTGGATATAATTCCACCGAGCCACTCTTGATTGGCACTAGCATGAGGCAGGATCTGTTGCTTGTTGGCTTCTATGCCAAGAAAGAAAAGTCAGTGTTTGCTGAACAAAATCAGCTGGAAAGGGAACTCTTATTTTCTGGCATCTACAAAGGTTTTACGTAGAACACAGAGTGAGATCATACAGCTTGCTAACTGAGAAGTACATTGTTTGTAAACCTTTTCTGACCAGAGCCAGACTTGGAATTGCCGAATACTTCATCCCAGAGAAAACACTAGAGGAAACTATGTCAATGAAAGCCATCTATCGTTTTGCTGTATGTTTCAGTAGTGACCTTGGAACTGTACCTGGGCAAATAACTCACATGATAAATTTCACCTTGTTTTCTTGTGTGCAAAAACCAAAAAGGATCAAGCAAAAGCTTTCTTTCTCTTGTTTGATAGGTACTTAATTGCAGTTGTCCAGTAGTCATGCCACAGATGGCACAGTCTTATGGTAGGGGTGATAGGAATACATCCACACATTTAATTTCTCCTTGCATATCACTTTTATTCAACAGTTCAGCAAAAATGTCTTTCTTGCAGCATGCAAATTTAACTTAAAACAGCTGTCACTGACTGACACCCTGAGGACAAAACATTGTTACCTGGCAATTAATGGGAAGCACAGACTTTCATAAGTGAACCTGTGCTTGAGTGTTACACATGCAACTATACCTCACATCTTAGGTCAGAAACATTTTTCCTGTGTCTTATTTCTAAACTATGTTTTTCTACATTTCTTTGTGCCAAATAACCTGTCTGAATCTAATTGATAATGTGAATGAAAAACAAATTAGTCTCCTGCTGACATTTCATTAAAGTTTCTGGCAGAGCTCTTCAAGACAAATCTTGTATTAACTGTACCTTATTGTACCTTGGACTTACTGCTACAGTCAAATGCTGATAATTGCATCTTATCTGGAAAAACAATCCAGTGATCATGAGTATATTGACACAGCTTGCAAAAGAAAGGCATGACTAGTGGGGACTGGCATATCCAAGCTAGCTTTTAACCTAGCTAGCACAGGTAATAGTACTAGTAAAGATGCAGCAATACGGGTTTTAGGCCGTGCCAGCAACCCTCTATGCATATTGGGAGCGTACCCTGGCTGCAAACAAGTGCTAAAGCGGGTGCTGCTTCTGCTACTTGTATAAACTGGGTTACGCTGGCTTCATGGTGTGTGTGTTTTGCTATTGTTCCAGTAAATAAAACGTAGAGGCAACTTTACCAATGGTATTGAAGTGGTGGGGTAGTGGAACAAGACTTATTTTTCCATTGATGTCAATATTTTTTTCTATGACAGAAAATCAGTGCAAGAATACAAGCCAAATAACACGGCATGAATCCTGAATGTGTCAGCAGATCATTCTGCTATTATTTTTATGATGGGGGCAGTTGTTTTGTCACACTTTTCTCTCTCTCTTGTAAGCACATCCTATTTGCTTTTTCCACATCTTTTGGTACTTCCCACTCACTTGTGACCTTTCAGAAATAGTGTGGTGGGCTGATCTTCTTGGCCTCGCTTCCACATGTGTTTGCTCACGTCCTCAATTTTACAGGAGGGAGTAGCCCCTTTGAGCTCAGTCCATTTCCACTTGGCAAACTCAGTGGGACTCAGGTAAAGTTACACCCATGCATAATTGTGTGCTGGAGGAGGGACCAGTTGGGTGAACCCTAAATTAGCTGTTTCTTGGAATAAGATGCCTGTTATCCAGAACTATTAACAGTTATATGTTCCCATAAACATTCTCTTGTCTGTATTTTTACTAGCCTTTTTTTACAGCCTGCATTTTGCCTTAACTGCCCAGGCTGTTGTTGCTTCCCCCGTCCTCCATTCGTAAAGAGAGACTCTAAAAGGTATTCAGTATCCCAGCCCATCTTACTCATCATTACATTCTGCCTTGACTTCACCTCATTTGTTAATAGGCCTAGGGTTTGTTCCTGTTGAACAGTAATACTTTTCTCTGTGACATTTATAAAGCACCCTTGGGTGACAGAAACTCTCTTTTCCCTGCAAACCTGAACTGATCCTTAGTACTTTCTGTCTCCTGTGACTTATAATTACTGATTATTTGTATTACATTAGCACTTGGAGGCCTTCTCATGCAAAGCCATCTACACACCTAATAATAAGAGGCAGTTCCCACCCAAAGTACTTCCAGCTAGACATGTGGTGCAGGGAAGGAAGCATTATTATTCCATTTTACAGCTGAGGAGCTAAAAGATTCATTCATCTATGCAAAATCACATAGACAGTCTATGGCAGAGCTGGAAGCTGAACCTGCACAGTCTGGGTCCCAAATCAATGCATTTCCTATTATATTTGCCAAACGTCTTTGAGCAAACGGTAATCAAGGTGTTTACATACATTGCTTAACTAAGCTTCATAACAGCCCTGACAAGTGGGTAGATACTACCATAAACATTACAGAAAGGTAAACTGAAATGCAAAGAGGTAAAGGAATTTCCCCAAGGTATTGGAACAGCTGCACACAGACAACTAGCAGCATCCTGCATGTAGATGTAGATAAAATGCTTAATGTTAATTTGATGGGTGATGTGTTTTGAATGCCAGCCAGGATACTTCCTACACTCTTCACACTTTTAAGCTTATCTTTGATTTGTATGAACAGCAGAACAGGCTGGGAAGATGTTTGCTGCACATGTTTCATTAAAAGTTTGTCACACCCAGAAGCAGAAACATCCCTGCAATGCCTTGCTGGGTCTTGCGAGAGGCAAACTGAATTCAGTCAATGACCTTCTTATTCCAATGCTGAAGTAAAATATGCTGAGCCAGCTTTACAAGTTAGCTCAGCAATGGAATATATGTTACCCTGATCATTGAAAGAGCTCTTTGATCAAGCAGATCAGCTTGATTTTGTGTGTTTGTGGTATTCCTGTTTGATATTAAACCGACTACACTTTTAGGTATCACAGCTGTGCAGTTAGAAAGGGATAGCAGGCTTGGCCCTGGGTACAATGCATGTTTTGGGCAATGGGGAATGTCTTCGTTCTTTAGGTACTGAATGCAGACAGGTATTAATGACAAGGAACTGCTTTGAGAAAGACAAGGTTGTACAGATTATTTTGCACTGCTAAAATAACTGCTGATATCATAAAAAGTGAATGGGAGAAAAGCAACAGGAGCTCTTGGTCAAATCAGAGATTCAACATATGGCTGTTCTGTGGAGTCCACCAGAGACATTTTAAGGGGCACAGCTTTTTTTGTTTTTTGTTTGTTTTTTTACACATTCCCCACTTTTCTTGGCTTAAAGCTGGGGTGTCCAACCTTTTTGAACGTGGGGCTGGATCATGAACTTTTTATCACCCAGTGGATGGCAAACCACGTTCAAAGACGTCACAGGAAGTGGTATCACATCAGGAAGTGATGTCACGTGACCTTTTACACCAATGAAGTTGCAGGGGCTGATATGGTGCTGGCTGACATGGCATGCACGCCCGGGTTGACATGGTGCTGCAGGAGCCGCTGGGCTTACAACCGGGTTGACCTGGTGCTGGAGAAGCCGCGGGGTCAGGCCGGGGTTAA
>NW_017729025.1:14699190-14706544 GCF_001723915.1 Gavialis gangeticus | reverse complement strand
CCAATGAAGTTGCAGGGGCTGATATGGTGCTGGCTGACATGGCATGCACGCCCGGGTTGACATGGTGCTGCAGGAGCCGCTGGGCTTACAACCGGGTTGACCTGGTGCTGGAGAAGCCGCGGGGTCAGGCCGGGGTTAACCTGGGGCCTGCCCGGCTGCTGGCGCCATGCCCGGGTTGAGGTGGTGCTGCAGGACCCGCCCGGGCAGAATCGGGTCGGCACCGGCCAGGAAAAGCAGCCTGACCGGTGCAGGCTCGACCTGTCCCGGGCGGCACACGGCTCCGCCGCGGCTCCTGCTGGCCGGTGCAGACCCAGCCAGGCTCCTCCCGTCCCCAAGCAGCACATGGGAAGCGGCCCCCTCGAGGCCTCGCGCGCTGGCGGCCGGGCCCGAAGAGCTGCAGCGCCCGGGGGGAGACTGGCCGGGGGAGCAGGCGCCGCCTTGCTGTGGGGCAGGCTTGAAGCGGGCGGGCGGGCGAGGAGGCAGGCACGGCCGGCAGTGCCAGCGGCCACTGCTTGGCTTCCCGTGCGGGGCCGCTCCGGCAGCGCAGGACACGTGTCAGGGTGGGGAGGCGGGAGAAGGAGCACGAGCGCTCCCAGACACGCATCATCCCCGCCAGCGACTGGATGGAGACCCCCATCCTCAGCCGTGCAGGCTACATTATCAGACCTGAACCGCCAAGGAGGCGGCTGGACGTAGAGCGCCTCTGGGCCGGGCTCCTCCTGCCTTTCGCCCGGCCCGGCCCCGAGGCGCCCCCAGCTCTGCGCGGGAACTTACCTCGTGCTTCATTGCACAGCGCATGCGGGCAGGGCGCGCGCCACGCCGCAGCTCCCCCGGCCACGCGCCGGGGACAAGGGGCGGAGCCAGAGACGGAGTTGCGCGTGCGGTCCCCAGCTTGTCTCGTCAGGCGCGGCTGGGGCAGTGGCGGCAGGACCCGGCTCACTGATGAGCGGACTGGGACCCTCCTCTTCAGCATTTTCTCCCAATGCTACGCCACAACAGAAGAGGTGAAAAAGAGAACAGGTAGAAACACCTGAGATAAAATCCCTTGACCTTCCTGTGATTCACAGTGGGGCTGCTTATGTAGGGATCAGAAGCTTTTTCTCCTCCCCCATCACTCCTCTCTACCGTTTCCTTTGACCGTGTCTAATGCAAAAGCAGCGAAATCAGCAGCTCAGAAACCTGATCCCACTGAAGCACATTCCATAGCGAGTGACCCATTGGAACTGGTTTTCTTTGCAGTAAGCTCTTTCAGCTCAACCTGATCCATCCAAGTAAAATCTAAACTCTTTCAAGTAAACCAGTTTTTAGAGCAGTGTAGTATACAGGTCAGAAAGACTGCTTTGCAACTTTGATGGGACTAGGGAGTCATTCTGCAAAGAATGATAACAGGTTCTGATCCTGCCTGGACATGATGCCTGTGAGTAACTTAACCACCTGAGCAGTCCCATGGAAGTAGATCAATGGGAGGTTCACATGCCTATAATAATGAAGCAAATACATGAGCGGTGACAGAATGGGGGGTTTATAACTGTCCACCACAAACTAATTCTTGCAGGGGGTCTATCACTTCTATAAATAATTGTATCTGGGAAAAATCAAGAAGTTTTGGCTATTGAGAAAAATATTTCTTTTACGCGTTGCAATTGGTCCTCCTTCAAACATAGTATACAGTATGATCTTAAAAGCCTTATTTTGCAAAATTCTACTCTAATAAAAAGGATTAGTCATTTCTGCAATATCATGTTACAAAAATTGAATTATGGATGAGACCTAGAAATGAAAAGTGCATCTGCAGTTTGTTAAAAGTACCATTCAAGCTTTTTCCTAATATTGCTAACACAGCTAATGTATTTTTTCAATTTTATTGTCTAAATTCTGGATTCCTAGAACTCAGGACACTGATGCTTGTTTAATTAAAGATAATTTGTTTGGGTATATAGATAAATATTTACTGCAATGGCACAAGGTATTTTGATGATCTCATCTTAGGAACAAAAAGCAGTACTAACTTGTTTTAGGTAGATGCATATATCAGAATCCCCGATATATTTTTTACATCAGCACCACAAGATGCCTTATCATTGTATAGATCTTCCTATGCTTTTTTTTTTACTAATGCCAAGAATTTCCGTATACTGTATAATTTTTTGACAAATGCTAAGATAGGCAGGTTTTTCCCCCTGCAGATAACAAGGCTTGCTTCTGACAGTCTTTTTCTATATAACCCAAATGATCACTCTTGATTCATTACCAGAGCCAAGATCAGAATCAGGCCTAGCTATCTCCATGGTACTCATTTTGTGTGTGCAAGTCATCTAGCAGAAATTGATATAGCTTTACAAGTGTGATATATTAATTATTATTCAGTTCCTGCTGTTTGGGAGAATGTGTGCTTGCAACTATTTTAAAAGCTCAATAAAAACAAGTTGAAATAAACCCACGCTCCCTTCTCCTAATCATGAAGTGTGGTTGGATATTCTGGATTTTTCTCTGGTGTGATTTAGGATCTTGTATAGCATTTACATATATTAAAAATGTGATCTATTTATAATAGACTCCTATAGTTTAAATCATGTTTCCCACAGCAGAGTCAAGCTAAATACATATTGTATATAATTTATTTCTTCTTATAGATCCTCTAGTTCCCTAGATTGAGAAGTTCATGTATGCAAAATCCATTTTTTTTGTTCATGTATGCAAAATTCCAAGCTAAAGGAAAGATTTTGGGTCCCACTCATCTTTCTGAAAAATGATGAACTGTCGTGCTGGTGAGAAACGGTCTAATAGAGTCTTCTCTGTATTTCGTCTCTACATTTGGAAGTATATTGTGACAGTCATGCTGGCTCTTTTGCAAAACAATAAAGCTCAAATGTTTTTTTCCACCTGGCTTCTTGATGTGCCTCATTTGCATATGTTTTATAGTGGAGCCCTTGGATGTTGGTATATCAGGCATGAATTTCAAAGCACTCCATCAATTACTAGGGTTTATTTTTATAACATCCTATGTTGTGGCCTTGTGGTAAGTGCTTGAGGCAGCTGGGTGTGGCACAGAGATTGCAAAAGGCACACTAAGCGATAAGATATTTTTTCCTTTCTTGGACCATAGACATTGCCCTATCAGAGCAGACCAGTAGCCTGTTTAATCTGGCACCCTTTCTCTGAGCAAGCAGTGCTAGATGTTTCAGAAGGCAATGTTAAGCACCCAAAATGCACCTGAATTTTTCTTATTGTAACATGGTGGGAAATTCCTCTTGATTCCATCACTGTATATATATGTCATTGTCCTGGTGGCCACAGGTGCCTGCTGAAGGCAGGAGTGGCAAGGGGCCTGATCCTTTTTTCTGTTTTTTTGTGGTGGAGCCTGCCCACCTCTCCTGCAGCTGGGGGGAGGGGGGGAGAGGGGCATTAATCTGTGCCATTAATCTGTCATCTTGCCCCTTGGCTACAGGAGAGGTAAAAAATAAAGGATCAGGGACCCTTAGCCAACAGTTTGCCCGGGGCCACCCAGGAAAGGGCTGACTTGCCCCTGGAGCAGTGTGGAGAGGTGGCAGGAGGGTGGCTGGGTGTGCGGGTGCTGGGGAAGGAATGGGGACAATGCATGGGGTGTGGGGTCACCCATGCAGGCTGCTAGTTGGCCTGGTGCTGCCCCAGCTCAGAGACACCCGATTCAACTCTTCGCTCATCCCGCCTGGGCTTCCAACACCCCTTGCACTGTCCCCACTGCCCTCTCTGGCTGTCAGCACACCCAGCTGCCCTCCTGCCGCCTCTCCGCACTGCCTCAGGGGCAAGCCAGCCTATTACTGGGAGGCCCCAGGCATCCTGCTAGCTAGCTGGAGGAACCTGCTGAAGGTGAAGTGGTGAGAAGCCTAATTCTTTTTCTTGGCGGAGCCTCCCTGCCTCTCCTGTGGCTGGAAGACAAGCTGACAAATTAATGGCTGCAGTGTTTCAAGTTGCAACGTTGCAGACTAAACTACATCGGGAGTTTGCAATGATGCAAACTCATTTAAAAACCCCAAAACTTGCATATGTGTAATGTGTGATGCCATAAGCCACACAAAGGGAAATTGTCATCATGTGTCCATGGTAACATTGTCACATGTACAAGTGCCCCTATTACTCTTTTACTTACTGAGTAGTCCCACTCGGGCCAGTGAACTTATTCATGGTGAGTCAAGTAAATAGATATAGCCCTAAATTTGTGGCTACCAGCACTGCTGTGGAAATAACATGCTTATACACTAGGCAGGGGAGGATGCTGATTACATCACCTTTCAGCTGCCTTTGGGTGGCTCCTGCAGCACTTCTGATGATAATCTTGAAAGCAAGAACAGAGTAAGAGGGAGACAAGGACAGCAGGATGGCTGAGACATGCTAAAAACAGCAGCTCTGCAATGAAGCAGCAAAATGCCATCTCACCAATTGATTGTGAGCCACAAATTCAATAGGCTGAACTGCTTTATGGCAGCATGCATGCACACATTACAGCCCTGACTCACACTCTTTGCTCTCTCTGTTTCCTTGCATTTCAGAGAGAGTCTTGCAGAATGTTAACCTTGCCCCATTGCCTTTGTTTGCTGGAGATATTTTGGAAATCTATCAGAAGCCTGCAGTTGACTGACAAATGTGGTTGGTAAATGGGCTAATAATAAGCATTTAGTGAGATTCTATGCAAATCTCTCATTAATACCTAAAGCTGATTTCTCAAAGACTTCTCGTTTCCCAGCCCCACCCCCTCCCCCCCAAAAAAAGGCGGGGGGGGCTTTTGTGGGATAGGGCTGTGAAAAATAGACTAGACAACAATTAACCAAAGGCTAAAGGGCTGGATTAGAGGGAGCATGCAGAGTTCTGGGGTAAAGCCCTAACTTGTCTGTGCTAGAAGTACCTTTTCTTGACAGTGGGTAACAAGAACAGGTGAAACTGAACATGGAGGGTTCCAAAATCATGCTCAGCAGGATTTGGCTTCATCTATGCTTGCAACCAACCATGTCTATGGATGGTTCAGCTGCCAGTATCCCGATTCTGATTGTCAATGACACACTGGGCAAAGCCAACGTGAGCATCTTAGATGATGCTTCATAAGCAGAGCTTCCCTTAACAGGAAGGTTCAGCAGTTCCTCCCAGGGCACTGTTCCTAGGCCTTGTAATGATTGACCCCTGCTTGCAAGCCCATGGTGAGCACATGTTCACTGTGCTCAGCTGTGCTATCCGTTTTCTCTTTTCCTTTCTGACCTTTGTTGCTTTACTTTTTTTCTCCTCTCCTGAAGGCCTTGGGTGGCTGTGCTAGAGAGAGGCCACCCACTGATGGGGCCAAAACATAGGTTCTCACTGAGCAGTGTGTTGCGAGAGCCGAGATGCAGACTGGGAAGACAAGCTACTTGCTTAGACATGTCAGCTGTTCTCATGGCCTGCTATGCAATTCTGGCTGCTTTCACTGCTGCCCAGGTTTCCAGGTGAGGGAAGTGAAGAGAAGGGTTTTGAGCATTTCTCCCAGCTGTTGCTTGGTAGAAGTTATCAGCAAGCACTGAGGCACTGGAGCTGGCTGCAAACTGAGGCAGAGAGTATTACTGTATGAGTTCATTTATGAAAGCAAATCCACACATTCTGAAGAGGCAGACATACAACTGTACATAAAGTTTAAGTGCTGCAGATACTAAAGGCTTCAGGCTTTCCTCTGAGAAATGTTTGCTAAGAAAAGTTTGTTATTGCCTGCTGGCATGTAATCAAGTTCCTTTTTCAGGCTCTGTATGTGGTTACTCTAAAGGCAGGTCACATTACAATTGCTAGTCATCCTATAACATGACAGCTAACTTACCTACACAAGAAACATTTTTTCCTATGTTAAGACGCAAATATTTGTTCTTTGTCTACATTGCCAGCTACAACTACACTAGTCAACGCCATAGAACTGCATTAGCGATTGTGGCATAGATGAAACCCACAAGAAAGAGGAGCAGTTTATCTGCAGTTTAACACAAACTACTGAGTTTTGTCTGCTGTCCTGGAGAAGCCGTTAGGCCGTGTCTATAGGGAGATAATACCACCACCATTTCCTCAGTGGTGCGGCTCTGCTTGCTGACAGGAGAAGGTGCCACGTAGTGTAGACAGGCTGTGCGTACTCTTACCTACTCATCATAGGGTTAAACAACACAGTGGTAAAACCACTGGAGCCCTGTCTGCAGTACAAACTTCATTGGGGAGCTGCTATACTGCAGAACCCCATGTCTCTGTTTTCCTAGGGCTGATGAGACTTTACTCAGGCCATTCAGCTTCTGGCTACCTGGTTATGTCTGATCTCATGGAAGCTGCGTTGCCATGAAACATTTGCGCCTGCTCCGCTTTCGTCTCCTTCCTGGAACGGTTGCTGGACTTGGAAAACTATACTGGGGCCTAGGGGAAGCCTCCAGTTCACACAGGATCACAGCTTTGAATTGAGTGCTTGACGTTCTGGAAGAAAACTAGGGGAAGATTTTGAACATAATATTTTCATCCTCCCCAAAAAATCTGTCATCTGGCGACAGGTGGGATAGTATCACGACACAATTATCCACAAGGACTGATTTGGCTTTTAATGCTCACGGACTGCTGAAGGCTTCTCAAAGGCAGGCTGACGTTTTACCCCACTTCTCCGGCAGGTTTTGCAGCACACGCTGGGCTCGGTGCTTGTGCTCAGTCCCTGAGCCGGGGAAGCTCCATCCTGCCGTGTTCATAAGGACATAAGAGTTGCCACGGACTGGGTCACACGGCAGGTCCATCTGGCTCAGCGTCCAGAGAGGGGAGACTAAAAGGGAGTGTATGAGCTGGGTCTGACCCAGGCCTTTTCGCCCCCACTATCCCTCTCTCCCCGCCGCCTCCAGCATCTCAGGTCCAGGCCCCTCGCTCCCAGCCTCCATCCCCATGGATGCCCCTCTCCTCCAAGAACAATCCTAACCCCGCGTGACCCCACGCGGCCACGGACCCACCCCGCGGGCCGGCCGCCGCTGCTCGCTTCTTCCAGCTCTTCCTCTCGCCACTTCCCCCCGGCCACACCCTCGTTGTGCCCTTGCCCCAACCCGGCCTCGTCTCCCGCAGCTCGGGGTCTCGCCTACAGCCCTGATGGGGAAGCTCCCGGTCCTGGGAGGGGGGGGATCCGGGGCCCAAAGGGCATCGGGGTTGTGGGGGAGGAAAAAAGCAACAGCAGGGAGGAGCCCTCTGCCAGGCGCTGAGGTGGGAGCTCTGTAACTCTGTCGGGGGCAGCCCTGCCAGAGGGGAGAGGGGTCGCTGAGGGGAGCCTGCCAGAGGGGACAGGGGCTGAGGGGGGGGAGAGGGGTCGCTGAGGGGAGCCTGCCAGAGAGGACAGCGGCCGACAGGGGGGGGG
>NW_017729025.1:14693593-14698565 GCF_001723915.1 Gavialis gangeticus | reverse complement strand
GGGTGCGGGGCCGGCCCGGGGGTGTCGCCGGGGAGCAGACGCGGGTGGACCCTGGGCTCGGGCCCGGCAGCGCGGCCCTGGGCGGGTCGGTGGCCGCGCGGGGTCACGAGGAAAGGGGCATCCATGGGGATGTCGGACCGGAGATGCTGGAGAGAGGGGTGGTGGGGGAGCCCGCGTCAGACCCTCGGCAGGACATGGGGCGCGATGGACCGGCGTCCGCCCCGTGGCAGGCAGCTCTTGCGCTCTGTCCAGGCCTCGTGTCACAGGAGGGTGCCTGGGCCCGGGAAAGGTCGGGAGCTGCAGCTTGAGGGGAAACCGCTGCTTTCTCCAGGCCGCGGGGCTGCCTTGGGAAGGCTTTCTCTGCTCCCCTTGCCTTTTACGAAAGTCTGATTTCGAGGTCCCGACTTGGCTGGGGGGCACTCGGTGCTTTCCTTGCTCCCACGAAGGACGGTGGCACCTGAAACATCCGTGAGGAACAGCGGCGTCGTTTGCTTCGTGCCAGCCCTCCAGGCCGGTCTGCTGCTGCTTGATGCCAGCCACATCGTGGCCAAGTTCAGGCGTGGTGGAAAGGAAAACAGCCTTTGGGAAACTCTGCCGCCTTGTTGCTTCAGGGCGAGGAGGGTGGGGGACTGAACGGTGCCCTGGGAAACCAAGGACGGCATTGGTAGGTCTTAAGCAATGACTGGGCTCAGCTTCAGCTAAGCTGCAAGTGACTGTATGAACTGGTACGAGCACGTGTGGATTTGGGATGCCCGGGTGAAAGTTTTGGAGGACATGCTCGCAGCTTCCTAAAACCAGCTTGGAAATGCAGGGGTTCTGCTGTGATGCATGAACGGCATCAGGAAATTGGCAAAGCTTTCCATTTTTTTCATTAATATGAAGTCCCTCAAAGTCCTTTTTTCAAAGGAGATGCTTTGTACTAATTGGCTAATTCCTGCAGCAAAGGCTTCTAAATCATAGGTTTAAAAATAAGTTTGTCGTCTTTAGAAACATATTTAGGGATCTCTGAGGGGGGAAAAAAATAGAAAGCAGCTACATTTACATTTCAGTGATGACTCTATAACGGGTACATCTTTTGATTTGCAGTAACAGCTGTACAGTGAACAGAGCTTCGCCGTCTCGTCACTAGTGGCGTGCTCAGGTCCTGCATTAGGAGCGGATTCATTTAGAGAGCTTTATACATGGCTCGGTGTGACATTTAGTGACTTCATAAAACAAGAAGGAAGCCTAACATCGTATGTTCTTCCAAAAAAAGGTGAAGTCTTCTACAAGGCTTTAAAAGCCCTCTTTTGAGAACTTTGCAGCGAAGTTGTCTGGACAGACAGAAAAAGGAAATTCAATTTAGGGTTTAGAAAGGAAGAAAAAAAAAAGATGACATGCAAATTGCTGAAGGGATATTAAATCAAATTTGCCCCCAGTTCTGTTTAGCAAATGTTCTCTATTTTAAAGTCAGCTGGCAGCATTTTGAAAATACAGTCCTTTCATTGCAATACCTGGAACCTGCACATTGCAGTGCTGTACTGGTTTTGATCACTTTTTAGTGAAATGGATTATATAATCCTGAACTGGGCTAGTTTGGTTTTATTGTCCAAGCTGAGAAAATGCTAAGAGTGTCTTGTGAAATATAAGTAATCACAAACAGCTCTGGAAAGATGACATAACTACTCCACTCTGACTTGTCCATCCAATTTTATTTGTATCGTACACAGGGAAAATCTTTTAAAACTTAAGAGTGATTGTGGGTGGGGAACTCGGCCTTTTTTTTTTTTTTTTTTTTTTTTTTACAACGGGAAAATTTTTTAAAATTTAAAGGTTTTTGGGGGGGGGCACCCCTTTTTTTTTTTTTTACAACGGGAAAATTTTTTAAAAATTAAAGGGGTTTTGGGGGGGGGAACCCGGCCTTTTTTTTTTTTTTTTTTTTTTTTTTAAAGTTATTCAGATTTGGAGGCGTCTGAATAATAGTTTACTTGCCTGTACCTGAAACATCCTTGATGATTTAAAAGCAGGGAGATGAAGAATTAAGGATTTCTTGCATTTATTTTGATACTAGTATGAGATGTATTGTTTTTGTAAAGGGAAGCATATTTTATTATCGTATAGGAAATTATAACTCTGTCCTAAGCATTGTTAGTGTTCTTGTATAACTTTTATTGTGGTTATAATGTCCAAGTACTTTTTACTGTTATATGGAAAATATCAGTTGTTAACTGACTGGAGTTATTTTAATACAATAATTACTACTGTTTATTGAAAATAGTTGTTTATATAGTTACTTAGTAAGACAATGGTATAGTCTTATTACGTGAAAATGGTGCATGTGTTGGTACTTCAGGCTGGTCAGTAAATAATCAGGTTTCACTCAAGATCTATACTGTTTGTTGTGAGATCAGAATGAGACTTCTAGAAACCAGAATAGCATCTGTTTGGTGAAGAAAATCTCTTGTACATAAGAGGTGGATTGGTTGTCTTGTCTTCTGTATGGGATGTGCAAAGCTAGTGCCTTTACCTACTTGTTTTTAAGTGGTTAGGTGCTCTAGTTTACAGGTTACAGTAATCCATCTCTGGTTTTTGGGTTTTACACTTCCATTTATTACTGGTGTTTAAGTACCTTTCATCTAAGTTATGTTGTCATTTAGCAGATTTCACTGCCTGATTGTGGTAACTTTTGTTGCTTATGTATAATAAAAATAAAGCAAGAGGATAATATAAATCAGATCTGCTACTTAAAAGGCTCTAGTGCTGTTCATGGAAGTAAAAATAAATATGTTATAGCTTCCCCGCCGCCCCAATAATTCCCTCTGCAGTTTTCTCGGAGCAATTTGTATCTTGTGGAAGCGACAGTCCCTTCACAGAGTTACTTTTGATGGTCATTTCAATCCATTAATAGGCCATACAACTTTCTTTCCCACTTTTTCCCCCTTCTTGCATCATATGCTGGTGGTGTTTTCTGCATACTGTCTGAGAGAAGTTTTTGCACATAACATAGTGGGGAAAAGTTTGGCCCTAGCTAAGAATGCAGATGATCTGTAGGGATTCTTAACTGACAGGCATTTGATTATTGCTTTTTCATGTAGCTGGCTAGTCAAAGATGGGCTTCTAGCTCTTAATGGGAGGTGGGGGATGTGAAGTGTACATTGAGGATTTCTGTGGTGGTAGAGCTGGAAGAAAATTTGGAAATACTTCAGATAGCGCAGCTGGCAGACTAGGCCCTGTGTGAAATTACTTAAAGGGATGGGAAAGACTTGTTCAAACCTGCATGTGGCAGCTTGATTATTCAGTTAACCATACAACAACCTGCCCCCATCCCGCCTCCTTCCTTCATTCCTTACTCCACCTCATTGTGTTTGAGATTAGATGATCGTAGGTCAAAGTGTTTTAATCCTTCTTTGAACTTGGTGGGTAATAAAAGACTTTAGAAATTAGAGGTGTTCAAACTGCATTAGTCAGGTAGAAGGTAGGACGAACTAAGTTGTTGGCTATGAAAACTCATACCTCTCTGGACAAGTTAGTCTTTAGAAACTGAAAATCTTTACTAAACTTCAGTGGTGGTGGGACTTTTTTTTGGTCTCTGTTCTAAGTGCAAGCCTGTCAGTACCTTGGAGAGGATTGAAGGCTGATGTTCTTGGTACTAGTGAAAAACAAACCAAGAAAACACAAAGGTAATAGATATCTTGTGTATAATTATGTAAGGACTGTGCTATGGTTAAAAACCATCTTGCATGGAACTCTCTAAAATATTCTAAGGAAGAGTATAGGAGAATTGTATGGGGGTTGTATTGGAATCAGATAGCCCTTCAGTGCTAGCTCCAGTTGGGATAATGAGATTATGGAACTGGAAAGAGTGTCCTGAGTCCCGTTCAGTCCCATACTATTGGAGGCAGCCATGTCTTGTAATCTCTCCCATAGATGCATCAAGCTCCATCTTAAAACTAGCCAGTTCTCCCCTTTCATCTCTAGCTTCATTGGAAGGCTGTTCCAGAACCTTGCTGCTCCGATGGTTAGAAACCGCTTCCAATTTCTAGTCTAAATTTTATTTATGGCCGGTTTATACTTGCTTATTCTTATACCAACTATCTTATAGCGTAAACAATTCTTTTCTTACCCTTTATAGGCAGCAGTCGCCTTCCCCTTTTGGCCTTCGCTTGCTAGGCTAGGTCAGTCAAATGCATAGTCATTTCTTGTATCTTAACTAAAACCTCCTCCTGAATAGGATATAGCAAAAGGATTTTAACAAACGTAAAGGGAAATCTGTGGGTATTGTCACCTAACTTGTTTCGCCGGTTACAATGGCAAAAGTGCAGAGTTAAGGTATTTAAAAAAGAGCAGTGCAGTATATGCGTGTTGTTTCTTATTTGTTATTGAGGGTCTAAAAGTCTGTCTGATAGGTGCATTAAGCCCCAAAAAGAAATGCTTTAGGACAGTAAGACAGTGAATTGCTGGGCTAACTTATCTGTCCCAGCCAAGTCGAGTTGCATTTTTAATGACTCTGCTAAATTATGGAAGCGTTGGTGGGGAGCAGAGAGAACTGCTAGATTGTGATTCTTGTCCTGGGATAAATGCAATGTCCTGTTCTTAGCCCAAGTTGTGCTTGTTTGTCTCAGAAAAATATCCTGGGTTTAGCATATATACACATCACCTTTCTAATCAGGCTTAAGTGAGTGGCTAAATGCAGTGCTTCTTTTCTGCCATTGATTCAAGGATGCAACCCTTGAATAACAGTTCAGGCGCACTTTGCCATGTCCCAGGATAAACTGTTAGCATGTCTTATCCCATGATCTTTTTTTTAGGATTTATCCCAGGACAATAGACGTGAATGTCTGAACAACTGCACTTTGTCCCAGGATAACATGGCTTCTACTGGTACAAATGCAACATCTGTTCATAGCCTTAAAGAATTGTCTTGTTTTTTGTGTGATTGCTGCATAGTAATATCTGGCAGAAATACTTGGCCTTTTTATAAAGAGGCATACCT
>NW_017729025.1:14679445-14688593 GCF_001723915.1 Gavialis gangeticus | reverse complement strand
TGGTACAAATGCAACATCTGTTCATAGCCTTAAAGAATTGTCTTGTTTTTTGTGTGATTGCTGCATAGTAATATCTGGCAGAAATACTTGGCCTTTTTATAAAGAGGCATACCTAATTCTGAAATAGTCCTTGGTCAGCACGCACACACGCGCGCACACACACACACACACACGTTGATAGAAAAGAGCTGTATTAGTCCTGTTTGTCTGTCATAAGGGAGGTGGCTTGGAGAATGCATGCGTCTGGTGGTTAGGGCACTGGCCTGGTCTGTGGGAGATGTGGATGCCTATGCTTGCCTTGTTTGATTCAAAGCAGGGATTTGAACCTGTATTTCCCGCATCCTGGCCCACTGGTATATACATCAGGTTATAGATGATGCTTCTCATTCCTGCTCCTTTCCTCCCACTCAAAACCATCCCATCATTCAGTGGCAGATTCGTTTCCTGCTACTGTAGATGGCATCAGTGAGCCTAGTATTTACTGCATTACACTGAAATGTACTTCTGCTTCACTCTGCAAAACTAAAAATCATTTTATGGGTTGAAAAGGGAGAGAGGAAGTTTATATTCCTGGCCTTGCTTTGAAAAACACATGCATTGCTTATGCCTGTGTATTGACTGTCACTCCCATCTGAGCTTGTTTCGTAAGGAAACTGGAAGTAACTTCTGTGTCAGAATCTGTATGTGCATTGGGACCAACAGCAAAGCTGGTGCTGGCTGTGCTCAGGAGTGCTGTGATCTAATTAGATTGCATTTGAATGAATAAGTGAATCATTTATAAAAGAGCTTAAAGGGACATAGTCAGGTCAATTTAGTCCCTAAATATAGCGTTTGGCTTTGTCCTAGGCTTGGCACTGCATTTGTCAACCCCAGTTGAATCTTATCTGGAGACCCTTTGTGACTAAGAGATTTATGTTCCTGGTGGTATTCTCCACCTCTGGAACATAGTTTCTTGTTTCGTGCTGTTATTTCATCAACTGATTACAAATGGGGGGGGTGACCATTTTTGTGCAAGGATCATGGAATACATGGTGAAGGGAGCGGGGGAAAAGGAGGTGAGGAAATTCTAATGATCTCTAGTGCTTAGGGAAATCCTGACTCTTTAAACCTCCTAGTCCCTTTTAATGCTTTCCCCTGAACCTTATGTGCAAGACTCATATCTGTAACTTCCTTGTTGGTATTCTACAGCAGGAGGGATTTGTAGCTTCTTCCCCCCCACGTGTATTTTCCTGCATGAGCCCCCCCACTCCCTCCCCCATGTGTGGACAGCTGCTTTTCTGCCTCCTCTTCCTTTGGAAGCACGAAGTCATGAAGACATCAAATCTTCTATGTTTTTTAGGACCCAGAAGGGCACATTGGGAACTATTCAGCCCATAATTATACCCCCTGCTCCCCTACTTTCACCAAGCCCATGAGAGAGTGTGCATGATGAATTTTGAATTAAATAATTGCTAATTGAAAACAATGCTATTTTAAGCTTATATACCAGTTTCTTCATTACTGTCTGTGATATCTTAAACTTAATTAATCCTCAGTTGTCCATATTTACCCTGCTGAAGCCCTAAATTCCTTGTAGTGGGGTGGCGCACAGGTGAAGTCTTTCTCCCAGTGAACATTCCTAAAGCCTCATGATTAATTTGTAGAGACCTGCCAGAAAGCCCATGTTTCCCTTTGCGGGTTGCTTCCACTTTACCTCCTCCAGGTTATAAGGTATCTGTAAACTTGCAGTGCTTGCAGCCACACATCCTGTTGAGTTAATAATCCTTATTAGATACAATAATGTCTGCCAGCAGCACTTATACCTAACACCCTTGTTTGCTGAGACATGCAGGCAGGGTTTTTCAGTTGTCGTTGTTAAGGTTTGTCAACCAAGTGATCAGTCATAGAGTGGCACGTGTAGTCCTGAGTCTTGGTTAGTATTTCCATCTGTATCTTGCTGGGAATTGCTAGTGTTCTTAAACCTTGGTTGTCCCATACCCTTCTTAAACTTCCCACTCTTGGCACCATCAATGGAGCTTTCACCACTTGAAGCACTAACTAGCTTAGATCTCCTGGTCTGTAGAGGCCATGTTTTTAGATCTTTTTGGAACAAGACTATTCAGATTGCCTTGTAATGACTACTGATACTTATGCTCTCAGCTCTCATGCCTGAAAATGAAATGTCAGTAACCCCTCTCTATTTCTGGAGAAAGCCTGTCCTGAAAAATGTCCCTGTGAAATCAGGAGATAAACTTTCTTAAATGCTTCCAGATGTACAGGTGCTGCTGAGGTTCTGCAATGAGCATCATTTGGAGGAAATTAATATAAAATTCACTTCTCTCAATTTTCACTTTGTTACAGCAGCTGAACTTCAGCCAGCAATTCATGTTCAGTTTTGGGCTGTTCATATCGACTGGATGGAAGGTTGGACAAGGCCAATTTTATTTGGACCATTGCATGTATGTCAGAAAACTTGGAGAAAACAAAACTAGGCTTAGAAGCTTCTCAAATACCCTCATCATTGTTAAGTCTAAATACGTATGTACAGGACACTCCTTCCCTTCGCCTCCTAAGATATGTGAAACTCATTGAATTATTGCTTTGTGGTCTTACGATCCACACCCCACCTCTCACAAAGCAGTGTTTCAGGATAGAGCAAACTAAATAAAATTAGGCCGAATCTCAGATTCTTTAACCATTTACTTTCAAAATATATACCATTTTTTCTAGTGCTGCTTGTATAACTGGTGGTAGTTGAAACACTGGCATCAGAACAGAGGTAAGAGTAACTGTCAAGCAAATAGCTTATATTGTTGAGACCAAACAGGTGATTCCAGGCTTAATAGTGGCAGGAGATTTGGTATAGCCCAGTCCTGTATGCTACAGGGTAAGGTGTCCTCAAGTCTTATGGAGGTCAAAGTATGTTCTTGCAGAAGTGAAGAAGGGAAGGAAGCTCCTGATGATTCAGAAAGTGACCGTGAGTTTATCTGTTGCCACTTGTGCCATGCAGTAGAGGAGAGGCCTTGCCCTTTCTCCAAAGCAGTGCATTTTGCTTGCGCTCCTTCTTCCAGATGTCTGCAGTATGTCAGGAGGAGGTAAGGAGTGTTATCTATTCGTAACAGCTTAGATGTTAAGAAAGCTGGCTAAACTGTTGCCCAGGATACAGTTCTTCTGGGATAGCTCCAGGGTTGGGCTGCACTGTCATTCAGACCTTATCATTCTGTCTGCTTCTCAGAGTCATAGAAATTAAGGGCTGGAAGGGACCTTGAAAAATGGAGTCCAACCCCCCTGCTCTGAGCAGGAATACTGTTGAGATCAAATGATCCCAGCAAGGTGTCTGTCCAGTCGCTTCCTAAAGACTTCCAGGGTTGGGGCTGCACTACCTCCTTGGGAAGTCTATTCCAGATTCTGGTCACCCTTATAAAGAAGTTCTTCCTTGCATCCAACCTGAAACCATCCTTTAACAAACCATCCTCTTATATTCCCCCCTAGTTGTTTGTCCAAGTTTCCACTTATAAGCTGCTTTTTTGTGGTTTAGTCTACTGAAGAGTTCCCTGCTAAGCCAAGCTGGTCTTCTGCCATACTTGCTAGTCTGCCTGCACATTGGGATCTTTTGTTCCTGCACTTTCAGGAAGGCTTCTTTAAAGTATGATACCATCTTACAGTTCTTGGATTAATATTTGATTACTGCTTTTATTTTCCTGATCCCTTGGCTTCAGAGTTCAAAAGTGAAAGGAAAGGTGAAGGAGGAAAACTCTCACAACTGGTCCAGTGAGCAAAATCAGTGGGAAGCCAACTGCTCCCAGTGCCCTTGTGCCGCATCCTCAGGGAAGGTTCAGGTGTAGCTGTACTCAAAGGGGTGCGGTTTTGCTGTTGATTTGCAATGTCTTCAAGGTCAGGTTTACTGAGCCTGCGAAGGAAAGCCCAAACTCTTACGTAATGCTTGTGTTACTTGTCAGTTCAGTTGCATAGGAGGTAAGTGCCCATCGCTCATTGTTCTATAAATGGGGAGGTAAAGAAGAGAGTTGAAGTGACCTGAGCTAAGTCATAGGCCTGTGCCTGGCCCTGGTCTCCTGAGCCCAAGGAATCTTCCAGTTATGGAGCCGCATTGCCTCAGGGATGTGTAGGGCTGGCACTTAGAAGCCAAATAGGATCTGAAACTGGGTTCCAGAGAAAGACTGTCTCTGTAGAGCATTTCTTCTGTCCATGATGATTTCTTAGTTATCTCTGCTGCTGTGGCGGGTAGGGGGACAGTCCAAGTCCTGAAAGCAGTCTTTTCTCCTTGCAAGCCAATCTGGAATGTTACTGTTGTAATGCTTAGCGATGTCAAGGCCAAGTCATGTTACCTTGAAATCAGGCCTCAACTCTGGTTCAAGTCTTGGAGAGAAATTTCCTCTCGTCTTTGCTGTACGTGTAGCACGTAGGCAATGGGTACCCTTTTAAAAGCTGCTATGGGAAGGGGGTGACAGTCCTGGCATAACTGAAAAGCGCAATCAAGGCTATTCCAAACCATGCCAACATGTCAGTGGCCCTAAAACAGGGATATTAAACTTATGTGGTCTGACAGGCCAGATGAGTTTACAGGGAGGATGAAGAGCAAGATGATTGAGCCCACAGAATATTTCTCCCTCCCTTCCTCTGTCGCTGCGCCAGAGCATGCTGGATTACTGCTGGTGCCTGCTCTGGCTGTTTCAGGTTGTAAGCCTCACACAGTGCTTGCTCCAGCCAGTTTGGGGCAGTTGTTACATTCAGTGCAGGTCCTGGAGCAGGTGCTACATGTGATGCAGTCTCAGACCAGCCAGGGCCAATGCTGGATCTGACACTTGGGTAGTGGGAGTCATGGGTCCCCCACATACTGGATTCAGCATCTGCTGCAGGCTGTCTGGGATCCGTGCTGCACATGGTGCCTGCCACAGCCCATTTGGGATTTGCATTGCATGCAGCAGAAGTCCCAGACCAGTCAGAGCAGGCACTGGATCCATTGTATTGGGAGGGACTGGGGAAAGGTCCTGGACTGACCCCATGCAAGTGCTGCAGGTGATGCATGGGTGCATGTCCCAGGCCCTTTGCATGGGGTCAGTCTAGAAGGGGCTGGAGAATAGGGCTCCATGAATCGGATCTGCTCTGTAGACTATATCTTTGACACCCTTGCCCTAAAAGATATTTCTGAGACCTGGGAATCATCTGAGGGTAGAAGTGCCCTGGCTGCACCCTGGGATTTGGGAGATGTTGCTTTGAGTCACTGGGACCATGCCTCTTGCTGGAGGAATTCTGGAGAGGCATGATAGTTTCCAGTTCCTTTGCTCATACAGTTCCTGTGGGTTTGAGAGCTTGCTGCTACTGCCAGTACATGCCACAGCAAAGAGAGTGCTTTCACTGTATCGTGTGCTGCGTAAGCATCTGCCCAACTAGGTGCCAGAAACTGGCAATATTGACTCTGAATAGCAGTAAGGACTGTGCTGTTTTCACCCCAGTCGGCAATTCTTGATAACACTGCCTGAACTTGGAAAGTACAGGTGGAAGGAAGCGGAAAAGCAAAGAAAAAAGTAGCGAGTCCTGGGACTTACAGACATATAGAACTTTGTAAAAATTCTGGTTTAGCTTTGTGTACCAGACTTCCTGGAGAAGCAGTATAGGAAGTACCTCCATCTCTGGTTACCTTTGCTTAAGGTTATTTTCATATCTATAGCTTATGACACGCTGCTCTTGGGATTGGGTTG
This sequence comes from Gavialis gangeticus, assembly GCF_001723915.1. NCBI lineage: Eukaryota > Metazoa > Chordata > Crocodylia > Gavialidae > Gavialis > Gavialis gangeticus. The sequence continues at coordinate 14,682,894 of NW_017729025.1, read as the reverse complement.
CATGTTAAATTTAGTAAACCTCTTTACAGCTTAGCGTACATGTAAAATAGACTTCTTAAAAAGTAGCTTGCCATGTCCTTTTATGGGTTAGTGTAATACAAAAGGCAGGATGACTTTGTCCCTTTCAGCTGTAGTGTATGCCATTTTCATTTTGGTTTGAACAGCTATCCTTAAATACTTTTCACCTTTAAAATACTTTAAAGGTTTTTATAGCTCAAATATTTAAAGGCTCTCTTAAAAATGCTATTTTCTCTAAGATATTATTACAGTTCCTGTGCTCTGCTGTTCTAGGTAAGCCAGCAAGAAGTGCTGGCTAATCAGTTGTCATGCCCTGCGACCGACTAACTTTAAAATCTGTTGTGAATTATAAGTAGCATATTTGCATTATAAGCCTGACTCTCTTTTTTTTCTCATTGCCATTTCCTTTCTTGCTTCCCCCTCAAAAAGCAAAACAAACCTCTTGAGGCTTTTTCCCCCCCTGCTCAACTCTGGCATGTGTGGTTCTGGGGTCAGGATTCGTTTTTACTGCATTTGAGGTAATTGGATACACTTGAGCAATTGAACAAAAGCAGGAGGCAGTCTGGTTTAGATTCTCCTAGGTAAAGTGAGAGATGCAGTGTCGAGTCCCTCCCCTTCATATTGAATTCTCTGCACAGGCGAGGTGGCAAATTTTGATAGCTGTGATCCTTGTTTATGGTCCTGTGGAGCTAATGATTTCTTGAGGTCCCTTCCGGCTGTGCTTATGTATGTATGCACGTATAATGAGATTACTGAGGAGCTCCAGTGATTGGGAAGCATGGAAAGACTGACCCAGCTTCAACCTCTGTCACTGAACATCTTGAAGTGTGTTGTGGGGCGGGAGGGTTCCCCCTTCCCTAAAACGCCTAAAAAAGATTAATTCAGCTGAAGTTTAAATTTGTGTGTCTAGTAAGAGGGGGTGGGATTGAACCATGTTAAGGGCACAGGGTAAAAGGGGAGTGCTTACCAAAATGATGGGCAGATTTGGAGTTTAGTTTAATTTGAACCTCTGGAAGCATGGAAATGAATTTTTTGAGATCACCCAGGCCAGCTGAAAGTTTGCTCTAGTTGTGATGCAGTCAAGCAGTGCTCTGACTGGAACTATAATGATCCCTCCTGTTCACGGGATAGTCCTGCCTTCTGTCACTTAACCTGCAGAAATACTTCCCCAGTCCCTGACTAGGTGTGCTGTGCTAACAGTGGTCATTGTTGGCATTCACGGTTTCCACGTATCAACAGTACAAACCATGGGTCTAAGAAATTTCTATATACAGACATCTTGACCAGATCATGAAAAGGAGGCGATAACATACAGGATCCAGGGAGAGATGTTAATGCAGCAAAAAGACATCTTAAATCTTCTAAACCTCACACACAAACTTGCTGGATGTGTGAGCAAGTCCCTTTGTGACCACACAGCTGGTCTTTCAGATTTGGTAATGGGAGTAGTTAAGTCAGCCCAGCTCAAGGCACTTCCAGGTCCTGTACTGATAGTTTTTTAAGCCGCCTCTCCTCCTTTTGCCCCTTAATGGCATTTACTTTCTCCACTTGATTACTAGTGCCACATGAATAGGAAGATCCCAAAAGTAATGATGATGGCTTGTTGAATTTTGTGCATATCTGTGTTTTATATTCTATAAAAATACAGGAAGTATAACTTGGCTGATGCTTACAGTAGGGAATAATTCTTAATTTGTGGAGCTTTTCTTAAACTTTCTGAACAATTTACTTTGTGGTGCATCTAAATAACACAAGTAAGAAAATGTAACCGTTGGAGTCCAGGAACACTGATTCTTCCATGTCAACTGGCCTGAGGCTTCCTCTCTTAACTAGCAAAGAACAATATTCTGTAGTATGGTCTATGCTTTATGAGGAAAATTGAAAGGAGGGTGCACTATTGAAAAATTCAGTTCTAGAGTTCATATTTGATATGGAAATTGCTGACACATGCACTGGTACAGCATCCAAGTAAAGATTTCCCTAACTGTTGGCTCAGCAGATTCAGTCTGGGAGCAGAAGGCCAAAACATCATCTTTCTGGCTTGAGCATCTCTGCCAGCAAAAACAAAAAAAACCTAGAGTCCAAAATTTCCCTTTGGCCGTAGCTGGCCAATGTGCTTTCCACTCAAGGGTTTTCATAGATATAATTGAGGACGGTGTTTGGTCTTCCCACTTGAACTTTCAGTTAACTATTCACCCAGCCTAGAATCTGTTCGCTCTGAGCTGTCTGCCTCTGCAGTGCAAAAAAGAGGAGCCAAGTAGCAGTAAAACATACTGTTGCCTAAGAACATATGACCAAAAATGCCTTCCTGGATCCCTGAATCTACTGCTTCCTGTTCACAAGCCACCATATCATCCTCCCTTTTCTAAACTGATCGAGATCCTTCTTAGGGTAGTCGAGTTTTCCTTTCCCTCCCTCCCCTCTGCAGTCCCCCCTCCATTCCTACGATTTCTAGAAACATTCTTTTAATTTCCAGCCTACATTTATTCATGGCCAGTGCGTATCCATTTGTTCTTGTTCCAGCATTGTCCTTCAGCTTAATCCCTACCTCCAAACGTACGAGACGCAGGAAATTGATCTATTGAGTAATGTACCATTTTTACTTCACTGCCCTACTCTGAATCGTGTCTATCTGCTGAAATAGGACTATGGGAATTGTAAATAGTGCATCTTGCAGCCTAGCCAAGCTTACCCTGCTTTTAAGCATTAATTGCATTAGTTTTTGCATTTCCTGAATTATGGTTGTAGGTTGCATCCTTTACGCTTCATCAACATGCTTTTTTTCCCTTTGAACTTCAGAAGTTTGTGTGGACAGGGGCAGGGGAAGTGTGTGGACTGCAGAGTGGGATGCGAATTACGGAGTCCTAGGGTTAACTGTTGAGCATCTCCGGCAGCCCTGTGAGTTCCTAAGCCAATGGTTGTTCTGTGCATGGTCATGCAATACATCTGCTTAGGACACACCTGTCAGGTCAGCTTTCTGCTCCTTGTGCTGAATCTGTACCCTTGAGGTGGTTCATATCCTAAATGTAAATTAGCCATTAAAATTTAGCAAAGACACTAGTTAAGAAGACCTATGGATTTCTAACCACTTGGAGAATTTTGATCCTTCATGTGGTGGAAGCAGGTGGCTTGGTTTGGTCTTGCTCGTGTTGTATTTTCTACGTGTGTGTATGTATGTATGTATGTAGAACTTGCCCAGTGAATGAGTGTTTTGAAAGTTCCTCCTTGAAATGGTATTATGATAGAGACTGTTGCAGGTGATTTGTTTTGTAATGCTGGCACTGTCTCAGTATTCACAGGGACTTGACTGTAGTAATACAGTTTGCCTTTTTTAATGGAAATCTCAAACCTCTCTGCTACTCAAAGTTGTGGCTTTAAAGTGCACATGGGTCCCAGAAACACTCCCTTGCAAAAAAAAAAAAAAAAAAAAA
>NW_017729025.1:14677943-14678229 GCF_001723915.1 Gavialis gangeticus | reverse complement strand
ACTTCATAGTTTCTAGGGTCAGAAGGGACCTGAGCAGATCATCTAGTCCAGATGCTGCTTTTCACACTGCGAGGCTGCATATCGCCTATAGGATTGGTATTGGTTGATATGGCCATTGGTATCAGCCAAAAAAATCTCATCAGTACATCCCTAATCAGGGTCCTAAGTCTTTGCAAGGCAGAATAAGTCTCTATCTGCTCTGAAGCCAGTTGAAGTGGGGAAGGGGAAGTTTTTAGTGCCAGCTGGGGGGTTCCAAGCTGAAAGGAAATTTAATTCAGCACCAGAC
>NW_017729025.1:14674466-14676446 GCF_001723915.1 Gavialis gangeticus | reverse complement strand
AACACTCCCTTGCAAAAAAAAAAAAAAAAAAAAATGAAACCCCAACAAAAAAGATCTGGGTCTAACATGCAGTATGATCCTATAACAGTTGCTACCTTGCTCTTAATTACTCACAGGCTGTCTCCAAAGTAGCTTAGGTAGGTCACTCTGGATAGCCTGCAATACTTCAGATAGTTAGAGCCTCCCTCTCGGTAGAAGTTGGCTGTCAGTTATTCCTTTCATCAACCGTTGTGTAACAATAGGATCACTGAATCGCTGAAAGGTTAACGAATCAGTCTTTGTCAGTCCCCCGGTCTCTTTGTGTGGCTGTGTGAACAGCAGACTGAACAGAAATAATAGCAAAATCTTGTTGCTGAAATGACCAGGGTCAGCATGCTGTACTGCTAGGGTAAAGAACTGTTGCAGCTTCAGTTCTCTGGCTGTCAAATTGGGTAGACAAAGTACTACTTTCCCCATTGCACTGAAGAATGCTAAATATTAGTTCAAAGAAATCTTGTGTATTTAACAGTGTCATAGCTACAAGGTTTTAAATAATCACAGTGGCTTCCAGTTCAGTGTTGGAAACACTTCTTCATAATGATTTTTCTTTGGTTCCCCAAATCAAGTCATAGGAGATGGGTGATCTGTAATCCCTAATTATGAAGTGCTGGAGCACTTGGAGTCAGAGCAGCAGAATCCCAGCACCCCTTTCAGAGAGCAAAGGGGTGTCTTCATGCTTGTGTGTCCAATATGTAAACAAACATTGAACTTTGAGTGCCTGCTGTTGAGGCAAATTGCTGATAGGTGGGAATGGTCAGTTTTTTCATCCCCTTTTCCCCCCACTCTCCAAGAAAACCAAGAAATTCTTGAGTTGAAGGCTGGGGGAAAGATTGCAGTAGCTTGAGGTTCTCAGCCCTGTTTTTGCTGAGCACAATCTGAATTTGTACCAGGCTCCTTGCCCCAGCGAGCTGAGCAATAGATAAGTTTAGGTGGGTGACACATACAGCTGATGGGAAGCAGAAAGTCACGGTGAGACCACTTTGAGTGAACTGTTGCTGTCTATCAGGTGCGTAACGGCTGTCGTGTTTATCTGGACCTGTGGAAAGAGTGGCAGGGGAAAAAGCTTGAACAGCTGACAAATTATTGGGGGAGGGGAGGAAACAAATTGCATTGCAATGTTTGACTGTGGACAGCATTGGTGTCTGCACAGGAGTTTGAGGGGCAGAGTTGCTGCATTTACCCTAGAGGTGGCATTTGCCTGTCTGCACTTGACCATCGTGGTCCTGGGCTAACATGACTAATGTGAGAACCTGCTTGCCGCACTGCACCTCCAGACCATACGTTGCAGGAGGCACTGTGGTCCCCAGTTACCTTCTTGTCCAGTGTGCCATAGGGACGGCAGTTACAGAATGAGCATCTTGGTTTCAGTGGCCAGCACAAGTTCTTCCAGCGGTGAAGTTCAGACTAGTATAAACGCCCTTGTGGGTCAGTAGATGTTTAGCTGAACGTTTGGTATGTCCAACTTTTGGGTTCTGACCTGAAAAGAGAGGCATAATTTGCTATGGCCCTTCCTTAAACAGCATAGGCCATTATGGTTTTCAATGTGTGGTCCATGGACCCCTTGGAGACTGCAGACTGTGTCTAAGGGGTCTGCAGAAGGTGACAATGATAAATCAAAAGTGTGTGACTACCTGCACTTATAATTTGAAGGGGTCTGCACCTCCATTTGAAATTTCAAACGGGTCTGCACCTCCATTCAAAACTTTTTAGGGGTCCACAAATGAAAAACAGATGAAAACCACTGGCATAGATGTCTTGTATTTCATTCTTGATTGGGGTAAGAGGTGTACAGATATATTGGTCCATATCATGTTGGTACTGATAAAAGGAAAACTGACATTATTGGTAATCAGCTTTTTTTGGCTGGTGTAGTTGATAATGTCACTGGTAAATGCTGCACTCGTGCATGTGGCCTGGCATCTTGGAGAGCAGCATCTGGCC
>NW_017729025.1:14672118-14674430 GCF_001723915.1 Gavialis gangeticus | reverse complement strand
ACTTCATAGTTTCTAGGGTCAGAAGGGACCTGAGCAGATCATCTAGTCCAGATGCTGCTTTTCACACTGCGAGGCTGCATATCGCCTATAGGATTGGTATTGGTTGATATGGCCATTGGTATCAGCCAAAAAAATCTCATCAGTACATCCCTAATCAGGGTCCTAAGTCTTTGCAAGGCAGAATAAGTCTCTATCTGCTCTGAAGCCAGTTGAAGTGGGGAAGGGGAAGTTTTTAGTGCCAGCTGGGGGGTTCCAAGCTGAAAGGAAATTTAATTCAGCACTAGACCACTCTAGTGCCCAAGGGGCTTGCTCGAGGTAGCCCACACTGCCTCTTCCCAGGCAGGCACTGGCTAACACTGTCAGTGTGTGCCGGGGCAGTTGTACATCAATGGACACCTGTCAGAACCAATCTTTCCTTAGTTCCATGTTTTCATGGGGGCCTGGCTCCTGGGTCAGGACAGGTCTCTAATGTCTGAGCAGTGCTTACATTAATTCACCTTGTCCTGTTTGGAAAAACTCGGGGAGATGCTCGAGAAACACAGAAGCAAATATGCTCAACTTTAAGCCCCTTCCAAGAATCCCTTTGCCCAGCATAGATCAACTGTTGTTCAGAGGTGGCACAACTGCAGAGATGTCTTCCAAGTCAGCTTCCTAGTTGCCGTGTTAAAAATACACGCTGTAATTTTCTTTTTTTTTTGGCTCATACCAAAATATATTAACGTGCTGATACTTTGATTAGTCATTTTCTTTCCCCATTTTGAAAGGTACAAAGGGAAAAGGAGCACATGTGTACTCTTTTACATCAGCTCTAGCTATACAAAGACTTTACTTATCACTACATTTCCTCTTAGATTTACTATATTGTTCTGATGATAAGTTTACCTTCCACCCCCCGCCCCCCAAACCATAAAACTTGCACTGTATTTAACGTGGGGTTGACCTGTAATTCTGGTAGTCTCAACTTCTGGGCTTGCAGCCTTTTTTTTGCAAGCAGTAAAAAATCCTCAGTCAGACTTTTCCAGTGCACTTTTTCTAAACGGTTTCTAGTGCATTTTAACTCCTTTTGGGTCCTTTCTTGGTTATTTGATTCTTCTGTGGAGTCAGGGTCTCTATAATTATCAACTTCCATTCAGGGGAATGGTGTTTCTTCCTAAAAACTGAACTTGAAAACATGGTGCTGACTCTGAACATTACGGCTATACCTGATTTCTCAATTCACTTGCCATACTTGGATCTGTTCATATTTAAACTTGAAGAACGTTGGGGAGAAACACAACTACGAATTTTCATGCTGAACACATGGGAACACATGAAGCCAGCTCTTTTCTTTTTTGTATTTCAATATGTAACACAGATCACCTGGAATGCCTGTTTCAGCTTGGCTTGCAGCAAACCACATGAAGTTCCCAATGGCTGTTGCCTTTTAACACCTGTTTCTCTTTTGACTCATATTTGCCTTCCCACTCCACCCCCCCTCCCCCCCCCCAAAAAATAAAAATCTCCAATATGGTTTGTACATGGCCTTGTCTGAACGTAGGAATAGGCTGCTTAAAACTGATGGACAGTACTTTAATCTTGTAAAGTCTTCCACATCCTTGGAGCTTGACTGGGCAGCATTTTACGTGGGAGAAAGTACTAGCAATCCAACTGTGGATAGACTTGTTCTTAATGACTAGAACTTGCCTAAATATCCCTCTGAGTAATTTGCTAAAATCTGCACAATCACTGCTCTGACACGTGCCAATTAGTATGCGTTGGAGCAGAGGTCCATCGTGTGTATAGGTTCCCTTAGAGTCCACCAAGTAAAGCAAAATAAGCCCTGGGCCTGATTTTAAATCTTGGGGATTGTCTAAAACTAGAGGTAGGCAGATAGAGATTTTCATGGCCAATACTGATAGCTGATTATTTTCTAGGCATATTATTCAATACCAATCCAATAATTGATTCACAGGAACACAGGTGGGCTGCGTGGAGAGCAGCTCCCTGAAGGTAAGTCTGTGGAGGGGAAGTGGGGTGGAGAGGGGGTAGATCAAAGCTCCCAAGAGGAGGGAGAGAGTGGGGCTGGGGCTGGGCGCTGCCCAGCCAGGTTGGTGAATAGGACTCTGAGTCTTTGGCAGGCAGCAGGTTGGAGCTGTGGGTGGCGTGTCCAGGGGATCAGCATTCTAGAGCTTAAAAATGGTGGTGGGGGTGCTTGAACTAAAGCTTGTCAAGTGGGCTTTGGTTCAAGCACTGCCACCACCATTTTTAAGCACGGGGATGCTTTTAGGAGTGGAGCAGACTAGGGCAAGGTCGGAGGCAAGCTGCCTGCTGCC
>NW_017729025.1:14661372-14667118 GCF_001723915.1 Gavialis gangeticus | reverse complement strand
GGAGGGGAAGTGGGGTGGAGAGGGGGTAGATCAAAGCTCCCAGGAGGAGGGAGAGAGTGGGGCTGGGGCTGGGCGCTGCCCAGCCAGGTTGGTGAATAGGACTCTGAGTCTTTGGCAGGCAGCAGGTTGGAGCTGTGGGTGGCGTGTCCAGGGGATCAGCATTCTAGAGCTTAAAAATGGTGGTGGGGGTGCTTGAACTAAAGCTTGTCAAGTGGGCTTTGGTTCAAGCACTGCCACCACCATTTTTAAGCACGGGGATGCTTTTAGGAGTGGAGCAGACTAGGGCAAGGTCGGAGGCAAGCTGCCTGCTGTGGGCTCGGGGCTCTCCACCCTGCTGTCTTTGCCCCAGGAACTACACACTGGCTGTGTGTCCCCTGCCCACCTGGCGGTGGGAGGCACAACTTGCTGCAGAGTGGGCAGGGGATGCGTGGCTCCCAGGGCAAAGGCAGCAGGGTGGAGAGCCCCAAGCCCACAGCAGGCAACCTGCTGCCCTGCACACAAATCTGGGAGGGCACATTGTCCCCCTATAACTCCCCCAAGGGTGTGCAAAGCAGTAGGGAACTGGACCCCCCTTTTACAACCCCTGGACGAGCTGCTCCTTTCTCTGCCCTGGCCCTGGCATCTCATTCACCATCCTGGCTGGCCAGCAGCCCCTGCCCCTGCTGCACTCCCTCCTTTACTGTGGGGGCCTTAATCTGCCCTCCCATGTCCCTTCCCCTCCACAGACTTACCTGCAGGGCACTGCTCTCCATACTGCCCGGCTGCATTCCTGGCCATGTGCATGCTGCAGTGGCATTTAGGGGCCCAGCCAGAAGGCATGTTGTATTTATCGGTATGTTATCGGCTACACTGGCCAGACAAAGCTGATAATGTTAATTTTCCTTTTATTGGTACTGATCTGATTTGGCGCTGATATATTGGTGCACCTCTACTAAACACAAGCTGTTCTGCTTTATATGAATATAGTTAAAGAACTAAAATCCCTTGGTGTAGATACACCTCTCTACTGTCATTAGTGTATATGCAAGTGTGGGAATGAGAATAAACCATGCCATGATAAGACACCTTTTTTACTGATACAGGTGTGTCCACACTGTCAGTTGTGCTAGTAGGATTCTGTTAGCTTAAAAAAAAAGTTCCTTAATCAAGGTGGTCGGACAAAAAATTTGTGTGGGCCAGGTTTTAGATGAACAATTTCCACGTTTCCAGCATCTTGTGTATCGTAACCGCCTGGCCATGTGAGAGAAACCCTCAGTTTATAGAGATCTGAGCATAGATCTGAAGGGGAGGCATGTGCTTTGAGTATGTATTTACACAGCAGACCGCAGTTAGGCTGAATGAACCATTATAGTCTTTGTGGGGGCAAATAATAGCTTTAAGCTTGTGCAGATGATTTTTATACGTGATAAACAGGTGGTTGTGGCCTGTCATGTCAACTCTGCTTACACAAATTTCTATTAACTTTCCAGACAGCTTATCAAAATAACCAAACATGGATGGCTTGACTCTTTTCAGAGCTGCTGCTCACCTGCAGCTGTTTAGCGCTTCTGAATATCAGACTCTAGAGATCTGGATCAAACTGTAACTGTTTTAAATTGCCATGCTATTCGAAGTCGGAGTAGAAATTTGAGTTCTCCCAGATACTGATACACGTCACATGCAAAATTGCTTGCTTTTAGACGTTTGTTAACCTAAACGCATCCTGTGTTGTAGATCAAATAGCTTCACTCTTATTTTAGCTTTAGCATATAATCCTGCCTTAATGTGGAAGTGGTTAGTGTGGCTATTTTGAGAGAAGGCTCCTTTTAGAAGAAGCAGATTTTAGCATTGCCTATAAACTTGAAATTAATGGTTGAAGTAAAAACAAGCTGCAAATTAAACAATATACCTTGAACAAAATAGCAGAAGCCATTCATTGCAAGACAGTGAGGTCAGACCGACCGCCCTGTAAGTGAAACTGTTTCTTGTTAGGTGCTGTACTTCAGTGGAAAGCTAAAGTACTCCTGAAAACTGGCTAAAGGCACTGCTGCCTGCCTTGACAGAGCAAACAAAACAGATCCATCTGCTGACTCCTGTGAAGAATGAGATTGTATTACTTCCTGTCTTGTAGAAGCAACGCGGCTCTGGGAGAGCAAACTGAATTCTTTCCTTTCTTGCATGTGAACAGAATCCTTAATTGGGTTTGAAGTGCACTGCCAACTGCACAGCTCCTCGATTTTTTTTTTTTTTTTTTTTTTTTGTCCTGCCTGTCAGTACTGTAAAGATGTGCTCAGAGCACCAGGGCTTCAGGGGTGTGACCAGGAATGCAATTTGGCCTTTCAAATTCCTGCGATGTTATATCTGTGTGCTATAAATTGCAATCCAGTTTGGACTCAGCTGGAAGCTCAGATCAAGGATTTCAGTCTTTACATCCTTTTGGCTTTGATGGCGTCTCAGATAAAACTTGCAGGTTAGTTGAAGGTCTAAAATAACTTGAAGTAGAAATCTCTCATTTAGAAAATCATCCTCTTCCCATACGGTTGCAAAACTGAAGAGCTGATGCAAGTAATCTTGCTTTTTGCTTGCCAAGACAAGCCAAAAGGAAAATCATTAGGTCTCCCATTTTTAAATACTGGATGCTAAATGTCTCTGGGATAGTTAAGAGTTTCCGGAAGCATTGTATGTGTGGAGGGGGAAAGGGGCTTGCTGTATCTCCAAGATACAAGGGAACTGGGGGGATAGGGGTTGGTTTTTCCTGCATCCCTGAAGTAGAGGGAGATGGGAAGCCCCCTGGTCTGTGCCACCTTCCCCAATATGCCTGGCCTTAAAGAAGCAGTCCATTTAGTTAAGTCTGGAACAAGGCATAGATAGCAAATCAATACTTCTGAAGTCATGAGCAAAAGATGCTAAAGGAATTCTTGTACTAGCAGGTAATAACTTGGGCTAGGGACAGAAGTTACACGTAAACCGGTTGGAGTGATCAGAAACTGGTTTAAATTGGTAGCCCAATAGAAGTTCAGTACGCATAAACCAGTTTCAAAATAGCCAAAACTGGTTTAAGATAAATCTGGTTGCATGCACTATCAGACTTAACTGATTTGGGTCAGGCTGGTTTATGTAACGTCTGTCCCAGAGCCATTCCTGTTTTAAGTTAAATCAGAGTCCCCCAGCATACTCTGCAGCCCTGGGCTGGGCTGTCTGCTTCAGAGAGCAGGGCTGGCCCTGCCCCTCCGCTTTCTAGCCAGAGCAGGGGTGGGAGTGTGGCTAGATGCCGGCCTGGCATGGACCTCGAGGTGAAGCGGGCAGGGAGGGAGTTTATTTCCCCCTCCCTCCTGTCTCCTATAGCTGTGGTCTGCCAGGTCTGGCCACCACCTCCACTGCTTGCCCCTGGCCAGGAAGTCCCAAGTTGGGGTTCCCCAGGGGGAGAGCGGGGAAAGACTCCCTCCCTGCCCCCCTTCACCCCAGGGGACTGTGCCCCCTGCCACTGTAGCGGTGAGGTGGGGGGACCCTGACAAAGGCAGCAGCCCTTGTCATGGTGACCCAGGGAGCACAAGCCTCTCCCCAGTGGGGGACTGCACTGCGGGCAGGATGAGCAGTGGCAGCACTAGCAGGGGCTTGGGGGGTTATGGCCACCCCAAAATTTGACTTAGCCCTCATAGCCAGCCCTGCTAGCCCTGCCACCGTCTGCCCCACACAGGCTGCAGCAGCTCTGCCCACACCACTCCTGCCTGCAGCGCAGCCCTTCACCGGGGAGAGGCTTGTGCTCCCCAGGACACCATGGCAGGACTGTTGCCCTTGCCAGGGTTTCCCACCCCCTGACCCCCTCCCAGTGGCAGGGGCAAGGGGCCTGGCCAGACACTGGCCAGCATGGTCTTTAGGGTGAAGGGGGCAAGGAGAGATTTTCTTTCCCCTCCCTCTTGAGGGGGGGCGGACCCCAGCCAGGGTCTGTCTGGCTTGGGGCAAGCGGCAGAGGTGGCAGCCATAGCTGGCAGACCCTGGCTGCTGTTCCCTGGTGGAAGAGGGGACGAAGGGGGGAATAACCCCCCCCACCCCCTTTGCCTCAGGAGGCCGTGCTGGCTGGCATCTGGCCAGGCCCCCACCCCTGCTGCTGGAGCGGCAAGAGGGGAGGGACCCGAAGGGCTGCTGTGCCTCGGCCAGGCAGACCCTGGCTGGGGTTCCTGGTGGGGGGAAGGGGGAGGAAGGGGAGGTATAAGCCCCATCCCTGCCCGCTTTGCCTCAAGGGGCCATGCTAGGCTGGCATCTGGCGGGGGGCCAGGGTCTGGCCCCTCCCTCCCCACAAAATCCTGGCAAGGGCTGCTTCCCTCTTCCCCCTCCAGGCACACCTTGGCTGGGGTCCCAGCAGGCCCCGGTAGGGATTAAACCCCTCCCCAAGGATACTTGGGCCTGCCTGTGCCCCCTGTCTCAGCTCAGCTTCCCTTGGCCACTAGGGAAGGGAGCGCTCCACCTAGCGCCCCCCCGGCTTCTGGCCTGAGCCCCTGTGGGCATGTGGCAGCATTTCTAGAATCAAAGGGAATGGATTCACTTGCTTGGCGGTGCGGTCTGTGCAGGTGAGAATAACCTACAAAGGTTGAATCAGTTCAGGCTGGGAGTTTTTGAATGTCTGTACTTGACCTTAAAGAATCTGGAGGAGGGTGTTGGACATGCATTGGTCTGAAAACCAAGAAGGCTTAATGTGTCTGTGGAACAGCAGCATTAGAAAGACAATAACTTTGTTTTTTGGTTTTTATCTTTCTCATCCAGTTCCTCTTGTGACTTGTAAATTGTTTCCTTTTTGTGCATCTATTTTAAGTAAAATGTTGGTGAGAGGCAAGGATTTTTGTGGATGGTTATCTGCCATTGGACCAACTGCATGGTTGGGGTAGATTTAGATGAGCTTTTGAATGCCGAGCAAGCTGTTCAAGAGGGGTTTGGTTTCATAGATACAAGATGGATATCTGCCCCTGTGTACTTCAGGAAAATTTCAAAAAGGCATGTGGGTACAGATAGAGAAATTTATATTGAAATAAAACTAGCCATGCATCAGCTGTTCCACATGTCTGCTCTTATCTTGTAGTAAGTGGTTGCTAAACCCTGGCAGCTTACTGCTTATTGAAAAAGAGCTAAGTTATTACAGTTCAGCAATAGGAGAGGATCATGGAATGGCTACCATGGACTAGCTGATGCACAGAAACTACCTGTCTTTTTACTCGTATCTCTTGCCTCCCTGACCCCTCAGTTTTTGTTTTTTGGGTTCCTTTTTGTTTTTTTGTTGTTTTGGTACAACTTGTCAGCCTATGCTCCTGGTTTAAGAATGGATATTATAGCTTTAGCTTTGGCCATCCTTCTGCACCTTCCTCAGTCAAATTTACCTGAATTCCCTGGCTCTAGTAGATATTATAGATCATGGGTAAGTTGGCTGTATTGTCTGTGGTTCCTCTGTGATTGACAAAATCAGTTGTTTATTAGATCTCGGCGCTAAAGTTGTACAATGTTATAAAGCTCTTGGCTGATTAAGGGCTTCAGTCCTTTGTGTTATAGCCTCTCTTTTTCCCTGTTCTTTTCTTTTTTTTAATACGTGTACTTAATTTCCATAAAAATATGTTTAAAGACACTCGCTGACATTGAGCATACTTTTGGGGAATTTAATAAACAATATCAGCATGTTAAAAAAAAAAACCTGTAAAGCGATGGAGGACAGTCCAGCAGATGGTATGCACAATGGCATGTTTGGAATGGGAAAGATTTACCTTCAGGGTATTTGGAGTGC
>NW_017729025.1:14654419-14656372 GCF_001723915.1 Gavialis gangeticus | reverse complement strand
AAATCAAAGTGCGAAGACTTCAAAATTTGGCTGCCAACTGACCAGGGAGGTGCCTACTGTGGCAGCTGAAAAGTATGTCTGTGTGCTAAGATTATTGCGTTCAGCAAATGGTTTAATTGGATCAGTTTAATCAAGTGAAGAGCAGAAAGATTTATTGACAAGTGTTATTTTCCTCCTCCTGTTTGTCATTTACTGTGAACAGTTTGTAGTTTTTTAAACCAATGTTAGAATAACTTTTAAATGCATGCAAATAAGGCTCCTAGTCTTCCCAGATGCAAAGGTTTGAGCCTGTAGGGGTCTGAGATTAATATATGATCTGGACAATACCAGGAATGCTTTTGGCTTAGGGTAAGAATTTCCCTTCAATACGAATGTGCCTAGTTTTAAATACCTTTTTGCACTCTTCAACTTTGTGCGATTTTAAAGATAACCAGGAAAAGCACTTCTAAAACAACAAAGCTGGTGCCCTTTCTTTCTTGTGAATTTGGCTTTTAGAAAGGGCTGGAACGTAATGGTTGGAATGTAAAGCCTGATTTTATTAGAGGCACTTGCCACCTTCAGTAAAAGCTGATGGTGCTGAATCTTTACTAATGCTGTGTTAGTGAAGAAAGGACTTGATAGTGAGCCGCTGAAGTTAGCCAAGCGTTAACAAAATCAAAACATGCTATACATAGTGTAAGATCCATTCCTGTCCTAGCAGCTTTATTTTCACTCCTCTGCTTGTGATGTCATTTCCACTACTGTAGCTCTCCAGTCACTAGTCTTTTTGAGTTTAAACAGGATGTGAGGTGAGAGAAATAAGCTTAACCTACTTTAAGTTTGCAGATAACCTGTACTAACATAGCTAAGTTGATAGAGCCACCTTGGGTATCTTGCAGTCATAGCACGGTTGGAATATGTTCCTATTTAATGAGTGAAGTACTGAAGCACGAATATGTTGAGTGATGGACTGGTTCTAGGTCACACTGCAAGTTTATGCAAAATTCAATGCTAATCTGGATTTTCTGAGTCTTAGGGTTGGTGCACTAAGCACTGGATATGACTTCTTCAGAAGACTAGGGAAAATAAGGACTGCAGTAAAGCTGTTTTCAAGGATTTCTGTGCAATGGGCTCAGGTGGTGTATCATACAGATATAAACTATGTATCAAAATATGAACTTCTGTTAAGATCCTCTAAGGGTGGCCAACTTGCAGCGCACATGCTATAAATGACACACAGTAGATTATGGAGGGGGACAGGTAGTACAGCAGCAGGTAGGGCAGGGAGCAGAAAGAGCAGTGGATTTTGGGAGTTCAGGTAAGAGCAGCAGATCAGGCAGGGGAAGGGGATAAGAGTAGTGCTCAGGGAGAGTTCAGGGCTAAATTGTGGCACTCTTGCGAGAAAGGTTGGCCCCCATTGCTCTAATTGGTATAGATGGCCTACTGGTGAAACCAGATATACCTCTAAGTAACTGTGTTTTAAATTGATAAAATACTAAGAAACCAAAGAAACTAATGTCAGTTGTAAAACCTTGCATATTGAGTAGTTATGTATGTGCAGAAGCTCTGAATCTCTGCTACTGGGCTTGCTGTATATAGTATGGTTGGAGTGGTGGCGTAGCAGTGATGGTCCAGGAAATGTGCAAGAAGCAGGGGTTTTGTTTTTGGTGATATCGTATTGGACCAGCTGTAGACTTGGGAGAGATCTTAGACAAAGTGTCCTTCCCACTGGGCTTGCTGTCAGTACTTAGATCATCTAGGTGATAAAGGTGCTACAACCCTTGGCAACAATGGCTAAGTACAAACAGTCAAAAAGCCTGCAGCTGAATTAATTTAGTCTCTGCAGGTTACTCTGAACTACAGAGATTAAACTCATTAACAAATGAAGACACTTACTTTTTGTAGCCACATGCCTGCAGTGACTTGGGCTAGAAGCTGGGGGGCAAGGGGTGAGGGTAGGGGGTGATTATTGAG
>NW_017729025.1:14647489-14649419 GCF_001723915.1 Gavialis gangeticus | reverse complement strand
TGTATGTGCAGAAGCTCTGAATCTCTGCTACTGGGCTTGCTGTATATAGTATGGTTGGAGTGGTGGCGTAGCAGTGATGGTCCAGGAAATGTGCAAGAAGCAGGGGTTTTGTTTTTGGTGATATCGTATTGGACCAGCTGTAGACTTGGGAGAGATCTTAGACAAAGTGTCCTTCCCACTGGGCTTGCTGTCAGTACTTAGATCATCTAGGTGATAAAGGTGCTACAACCCTTGGCAACAATGGCTAAGTACAAACAGTCAAAAAGCCTGCAGCTGAATTAATTTAGTCTCTGCAGGTTACTCTGAACTACAGAGATTAAACTCATTAACAAATGAAGACACTTACTTTTTGTAGCCACATGCCTGCAGTGACTTGGGCTAAAAGCTGGGGGGCAAGGGGTGAGGGTAGGGGGTGATTACTGAGCATGGCTGTCTGGCATGTAGCCAACATTGGCTGTGTTTTCCCTTCTTCCTGCTGCCCCCCAAGGTCTCTGGGATTTGCAGTCCAGAATCACAACAGTAGGACGCTTGAGGGTTGCTCATCACTTCTTCTTCCTGCTTCCAGGTGTCTCTAGGATTTGTAGTTCAGTCACAGCCAGCAGTAAGTTCAGTAGGGCAGGGCAGGGCAGCTGTGCACTCTGGGGAAGGAGGATTTAACCTTTCTCCCTGGCCCCAGGCCCCAGCTGGGGGTTGCCTGGGGAAGGCAGTCCCTGCCTCCCTTTCCCTGCCTTTCCCTTCTTTGCTGGAGCAGACAGCTTGGCCCAGCCCAGGGCTGGAAAGTATGCTGGGGGGACTGATTTAACTTGAACCAGGAAGGGGTTTGGGACAGACATTGCATAAACCAGTGTGAGCTCAATCAGTTAAGTCTGCTACTACATTCAACCAGATCTATCTTAAACCAGTTTCAGCCATTTTGAAACTGGTTTATGTGCACTGAACTTCTGTTCTGTTACAGATTTAAGCCAGTTTCTGATCATTTAAACCGCTTTATGTGTAACTTCTGTCCCTGAAGGTTCCTGACAGAATTCTAGGCTAAAACCTTGATTAAAGATGCTGTGGGATGAAAGTTTTGTCCTTGGCAATTTTTAATGTTAATTTTTGGTTGCATAAAACTCGGGGAGAATATGTGTATGTCTAGACCCATGTGTGCATGGTGACCATACTCATAATGTACTGATTTATTAGCTGTGTGTCAGTTAGAACTGTTTTATCTTCCAGAATAAGTTCATGTCCAGGGATTTAAGCTATGGCACAGCTTTCAAACCTTTTAACCTCTACTTAGAGAAACTTGAGTTTCAGTTGCTAAAAGTTAATGGAGCCTTATGAAACAGAAGACACTGTGTTAACTAACTTTGCCACGGAGGAAGCCAAGTGTGAACAATCATGTTGCATTCCAGTTTAGAAGTGGAGTAATTAAACATTTTCTGTGGTACTGGCCTAGCACAGGGGAACAAAAGTGAATAGTCTTGTTAATTCAAAGTGAAAACAGTAGCTATGTCTCAAGTGTTTGTAAATGGGGACAGAACACAGTTCATTGCCCTTTTCAGAATGGCCCAAAGGGATGCTGTTAAAAGATGTGGAGTTCAGACTTCTGAATAGCAACGTACCTTTCCAGGTGGAGAATATGTGGAGGACTTTGGGAAATTCACCCTGGTTATTTACTGTTAAGTGCCTTGATAAATTGGATGTTAAACTAGAAAAAAGGATAAGAAAATCTTTAAGGTGAATGTTTGCTACCAATGAAATGTCAAGTGTTTGGTTTGTTTGTTTTTTAAGCTGCTCATTAAAGTGAAAGGTGAGCTGTAAAACTTTGTGCTGCCTCCTGGCAATGAGGGTGCGTGTTTCAGCAACTGGAGCAGGGTGTGTTGTGTGGCTGTTGCAGCACAGTGAGTCTAGTATAGGGGTGGGCAAAATGCGGCTTGCGGGCCGA
>NW_017729025.1:14636006-14642489 GCF_001723915.1 Gavialis gangeticus | reverse complement strand
CAGGGTGTGTTGTGTGGCTGTTGCAGCACAGTGAGCCTAGTATAGGGGTGGGCAAAATGCGGCTTGCGGGCCAGATGCGGCCTGCCAGGCCATTCTATCCGGCCTGCAGGGCCCCTAAAAAATGTAGAAAATCAATATTCATCTGTCCCTGGCTGCCTGTCATGCGGCCCCTGATGACTTACCAAAACTCAGTAAGCGGCCCTCCATGCAAAATAATTGCCCGCCCCTGGTCTAGTACCTAGGAGTGTCCAAACAAGGGTGGGAATGACACATTTCTCTTTATAGAACTGCCTTTTGCCAGCCCTGTTGGAGGGGAGTTGGGAATAAAGGTTACTTCCTTGAAAAGTATCTATGGTGCCATACATAAAATGGAATAGGAGTACATTTATTTTTTTTAAGCACATTAAAATAGTTTTTAAAACAATAACTTTTTAGAAATCCAGTGGTACTTTTGACACAAGCATCTTCTGTATCCCAGCTCCCCTGCTACTTACTATTTCTTCTTTTCTCCAGCTTGGGTTCCCTTTCTCCTGGGAGGCTAGGCTTGTAAGAGTGAAAGGGAGCTCCAAACATGAAAAGCCTTTATAACTGTCATTTTTTCTGATGCTGAAGGAAGTCACTTTGTGATGCTGTGTACAGTCTAATTACAACCCCATTCTCTGGAAGTTTTTATTAGAACCTGGCAAACTGAAATTACAGCTGAGCTGTCAGATCAATGTTTTCATCAGCCATGTCTCTTGACAGGCAGACTCCTCTGAATGCATGGTACTCCTCTGACATGTCCACTGTGGGCATATCCACTTCAGATAGCATCTTTGAGCTTTTTATTTCTTTCTGAGCCATTCTTCCGGAGGAAAAGCAGCCTCTGGATTTTGATTACTGAATCCCGTTGGCCTTTTCCCATTAATTCTACGTGCCTCTGATCACAGAACTCGGGGTGGAAGCATTCTTTTGCTCACGCTCCACTTGATTTTGTGAGGAACAAGAGTAGACCATCAGCAATGCAAGCCTGAGTCTACAGAGATTTTGAAGCAGTGGAAGTTGAATCAGTATGCTTTGGATACTATGCAAAAGGCTTGGTAGCTTCAAGGGATTGTAAATTTAGCTTCTGTGGCACCTGAGATCAATGATGTTCCCTCCAGCAGGTGAGCTTGTTGCTCTCAACGAAACAAACTTCCACGCTTGTAATCAGACTTTCTAACTTGGAATCAGACCCTCAAAAGGCTTTGTAAATGGTTCCCCACCTTTTTTGTACCCCTTGCTGACGAGCAAACATTTGAGGGCTAGGTCTGGGAACAGACTTGTTTTAATTCTAATTTCCAAAGCATTGTTGAGGTCTGGTTAAAACATTAAACCAAACTAAAGGTTGGTTTTAATTACATTCCAGAGCTTACGCAACTGGAAACCTGAATTTCCCAAGCTGTAGGGCTGTAATCACTCGTGACAGTTTGTTTCAAAGTGCCCATGAATCAGAAATTAGTCAAGTTCACAGGCAGACGAAATCCTGGGCTGGGAGGGAAAGAGCAGTGAAACTCCAGGCGGACCAGAATAGCTGTGCTAATGCCGAGTTGGGGATTCATCCCTGTACGTGTTCCCTAGTACAAAAACTACCCTAATGATATATTTATGGATGTCCTTGGGCATTTTAAATATGCTCACTCTCCTGTTCCACTTTTTTTGCTTTAAAACAGCAGCTTCCTTCTGTGTTTTTGTCTGGGAGCATTGCTCTTTGGCCTTGGTGGCCCACTTCTTTATAGAACAGAGAACCCCTAAATTATTGCAATGCCACTGCGTGGTGCTGCAGCACCAAATGGGTTCAGTATTATTTTATATGATGTAGTATCACTGTCAGAATATTGCAGTGCAATGCTGAGATCTTGGGCTGTGGTTTTGTGGCTGTCTGCAGCTCCATCTGACAGTTTTCTTTCCTTTCCAGGAGGGACCTTTTGCAGCATTTATCCCTTTGCTTAGCGTACTTTCACTCCACTGGAGTGCATGCTGTTGAATATAGAGAAGTATATGTTGAGTGGGTGAGCATGTCTCCATTTTCCCTAAGCTTGGACATTGGAATGAATGTGTGACGTGAGAAGCAGCAAAGTGCGTTTCAGCCTGGCAGAGATGGGCATGTCCTGAAGGAGTATTCTCAGGGGTTAGGTATTGAAAACTATAAGAACTGATGTAATTGCAGGTCAGAGAGAAATTTGCGTAATTATATATTTACTTGAGGGATTAGACTCTCCTGTAAACATTCAATATTGACACTATGTAAGAGCTGCTTCCCAATGTGGTGCAGGAGATGACTAAAATTGACAGCTTGCTAAGACAAGAAGTTGGTGTTACAGGAGCACTTGTGGTTCAAGGCAAGGATGGTTTAGGGAATGATACCAGCCACCCCATACCTCATATCATAGTTGCTCTCAAGCTCTTAAACGCTCCCACAGAAGATGAACCTTTTTGAAATTCATTCACTGCATCTTGCCTCCAGCCTAAGTTTGACAGGGAAGTTGTGTAAAAATTAGGACGACTTTGAATGGTAAAACAGCACTTCTACACCATAACTTTCATGCTTTTTTAAAATTATGTTTAAATCATAGACTGGATCTGCCAGTTTTTGCTTTTAAAGCGTGTCAGCAAGCACTTGCTGTCTAATTATGTAAATAACTTCTACAGTACCTCCTCTTTACCCAATTATTTAATAAATTCACTTGCCTCAATCTCTTTTTCCCAGAGGCAGGCTTCAACTCTGGGGCCTCCTCTGAAATTAGGGGATTGGCTTGTTGGATGAAAATTGGCAAGTAAAATGCTAGCTGGTACTAAATGCAAATGCAGATGAACATCCAAAAATACATTTATTTCATGCTCCTGAAAAGCTGCATAGTGCTACAAAGGAGCTGTCAAACTCTGTACCAGCTTTGTTGCCATAATCTCTTAAAACTAGCAAAACAATTTGAGTCGGACATCCATATTCCCGCCCTCCTGCGTTCCTCCTTCCTCCCCTTGCAGAGAGGGCAATCTGATGGAGTGCTTTTGGAGGGGAAATTAAATATGAGCATTTGTTATATCCCACACTAATTGTGGAAGGGAATGATTTCATGGCTTCCTGAAGCAGGTTTATTAGAAGGAGCCAGTGAAATGTTTTATCTGCATTCTTGTATTTAAGTTGTGGTAGAAAAACGATCTGTGCGGTGTTTGCCTGAAAAGGAGGGTTATGTTCTTTCGTTGTCGTTACCTTGCTGCCTCTTATCTGTGACTACTGCTTGCGCTGAATTTCCTCAGCTCTTTGCATGTGTGTCAGTAATCCCAGACGCGGAGAGTCTAGAACGTCTTAGTAATTTTTAAGAACATTTTTGTATA
Source organism: Gavialis gangeticus (assembly GCF_001723915.1). Taxonomy (NCBI): domain Eukaryota; kingdom Metazoa; phylum Chordata; order Crocodylia; family Gavialidae; genus Gavialis; species Gavialis gangeticus. The sequence continues at coordinate 14,639,135 of NW_017729025.1, read as the reverse complement.
TTGACAGCATTTAGGAGGATATTCATGGTGTAGTGTCACGTGCAGGAGGAAAAATTGTGTAGAGGCTGAATTTTTTACTTGTTCATTTTCAAATAATCTGGGAATTGATTCTTTAAGTGTAAATATTTTTTTTCTAAGGATAGTGGTGATCCATTAGCTGGATTCCTTTGCATCACACCCTTCCTTTCATCCATAATTACTAGCAATCTGAGTTCTGACATAAGGGGGATAGACTTGAAAATATGCAGGTGAAATTCGAGCCTTGTTTTTGAATGATAGTAATGTTTATGTTTATAGGTGGATTTCCCCCTTCCCCTGACCCCCTTCTTCAAAACCAATTGTCTAAAACAGCGTTTGAAGTCTTCTTTTCGGGGAAACCTGTTTGTATGTAAAAGTACATATCTGTTCTGGGTACCAAGAATATATTTTATTAGAAAGTTGATTTAAAGAACAAGGTTGTCTTAAAGCTAATATGAGGTCCAGGTTTCTGACGTCCCTTTGAGTTGTGGATGCCTGGTGAGGTACCAAGGCATTGCTCCTTTGAGTACCTGCTCCAATGCTTATGGTTGCAAGGGCAGCCTTAAATTCTTTTGCTTCTTCATTTAGTTTGCAAAACTAAATCAAACGATCATGTATTTGCACATCTAAGATGAGGGGGAAACCTGGTACTTGTGGATTTATTGAATTAGTACGTTTTAAAATCTGGGTTTTATTGCTAAGGAAAATCTTAGGGGAAAGGTCTCTCAGAAGCCTTGTAAAATGTGATTTCATAGGAATGGTAGGAAAGTAGGGCTAGAAGGGGCCTAATCAGTCCAGCCCCCTGCCCAAGGCAGGATCATCCCTGGCTAACACATCCCAGCCAAGTGTCTGTCTAACCTACTTTTGAAAGTTTCCAAGGATGGAGATGTCACAACTTCTCTAGGCAGCCTGTTCCAATGTTTGACCACCTTCATAATCGGAAAGGTTCCTCCTAGCCTCCAGCCTAAATTTTCCTTTGCTGCAGCATGAAGCCATTGCTCCTAGTCCTTTCCCCGGAGTTTGTTAAACAACTCATTTTCTCTCCCTCTTCCCTTCAGCTCGCTTTTAAGGTTATGCCATAAAACTGAGTGCAAGAGGAGGCTGTAATTTGACTTCGGGAGGGAAAGCCAAAACTCAATTCAGGTGGTTTCATTAATTGTAAAAGCTTTGTATTGAGGACAGTACCATGCTGCTCTGCATTTATTGTTTTTTGTGGGGGGGGTTTCACAGCCTTTGAAATATGGTAAAAGAAGTTTCTTGGCATTCAGAATAAATTTCTGGCAGTTTTGGGCAGGGGGGAGGTGGGGACAGCAAGAGAAAAGGCAAACCCCAAAGTACTAACAGATGTCTGTTAGTCTTTTTACCATATTAATTTGTAAGGACTACCCTAGAGGTGACTTTGGCAAAGCTAGTTTAAAAAAGGGGAATTTGGAAAAACCTGATCTGAGAACTAATTGGTTGTTTTTTTTCTTTTTCTTCATAGCGTTTGCTCTTTTAGCATATAGTTAAGAAAAGCACAATGGAGTTTTATGAGTCTACCTATTTTATCATCCTCATTCCTGCAGTGGTTATTACTGTCATCTTCCTCTTCTTCTGGCTTTTCATGAAAGAGACATTGTACGACGAAGTCCTTGCAAAACAGAAACGGGACCAAAAATTTGCACCTGCTAAGACTGATAAAAAGAAAACAGATAAGAAAAAGAACAAAAAGAGGGAAGCTCAGAATGGGAACCTCCATGAGTCTGATTCTGAGAGTACATCTCGGGACTTTAAGCTGTCAGATGCTCTGACTACTGATGAAGAACACCTCATTCCTCTTCCCTTGGCCTTGACTGAATCTTCAAGTGGCGTTCGAGAGCGGAAGAAGAAGGAGAAGAAACATAAGACGGTGCAAGATGAGCACGTGCCTAAGGAGTCGGATGGATCCAAGCCTTCAGGCAAGAAAGTAGAACCAGTCCCTGTTACAAAACAGCCCACTCCACCATCTGACTCAGCAGGATCCAAGAAGAAACCTGGGCAGAAGAAGCAGAAAAATGGAATGGGTATCTCATGTTGCATATACTTCTGCACAGAATGCCAAAACTATCTCCTGCTTATTGCAAGGCCTGGAGTGTTTAGCTGTTTCACACAAATATTCTGCTAGAACTGTATTGGGCAAACCTGCACTGGTGACTTTTAAAGGCATTTTGCTTTTTCTTGGTGTCATCTGGCTTCAGTGTCCCTCTCATCTCATTTTCATTTATCCATTTCGGGGTGGGCAGCTTGGGACAAATTTTAGTTAAACAGGACACAGTAGAGTTAGAAAAGAGCTTCTCTCCTACTCTCTGATTTGATAACTTGCAAGATTGTATCGCTTACCAGAAAAACTGCATCAAGCTATCCAAAATTGAGTCTGTAGGGGCTTAATGACTGCACTGTTAAGATGGGACACGCAGACGGCTCTATATCATCTGACCGTTCATTTGGTTTAAATACTGGGATCCACATATAGATTGGTTGTTAGGCCACTTGCCATGTGGAAAACATTTGCATATGCCCATCTTGGACTTCTCATTGTCAAAGGCAGTCTGTACAAGTTTGGACTGGGTAATGGAGCATGGCTCCATCCTAGAAAAAATTAGGAACGCCAGTTAGTGTGGTAGGCTGCTTTGTCTGTTATCTAGTTGGTCAAAGCCTGCATATTAAAAACAAGCATCTGAATTATGAATAAGTTCTTTAAAACTTTTAACTTCTTTAAAAGACCTCAAAACTAAATATTTGCACATCCTGGCCACAGTCTTCCTCTGTATATGCAGATAAAACCTCTTAACTGCAGAGAGGGTAAAAAAAAGGCAACCTTGCTGCCTGATGTGGCAGTATAAAAATATGTGCTGCATTTGGGTGTGTGGGGGTTAAATCTTTTAAGAAATTCTGGGCACGTTTTAAAAACGTGGTGTACAAGCACTGTTTCAAGGGAAACTGCAACTAGATTGATTTTTTTTTTTTTTTTTTTTTTTTTTTCCCCCTTTTGTCCTTGGATTACAGAAACTAATGCTGTAAGAGTGTAGTGTCTAGTCCAGCTCTGATAATAAGATCCTATGGTAATGTGCTTTCCAAAAAAAGAAAAACCAA
>NW_017729025.1:14628513-14635991 GCF_001723915.1 Gavialis gangeticus | reverse complement strand
CCCCCCCCCCCCCCAACCTGTTGCTGCGAAAAGCAAATTTAAAAGAAATGCTTCCAAAATAGGGGGCCTTTTATTTGCTACTTCTCCCAAACCTGGTATTTTTAATTTATGGAGGACACACATTATTGCTCAAAATAAGGAATTCTTTGGGTTAGGGTTTTGGTTTGTTTGGTTTTTTTTTTTTTTTTTTTTTTTCTTGTCACAGCAAATCGTGATTGGATTCATTAAATCTAGTGAGTGACGGTTGCCTTTTTGTCACCTAGTCGTCTTGGCTTCAGTGCTTTTCTGCTTGCATATATAATTCCGTGAAAATGTTCAGGTTTACTGGCATTGTTTCTGCTGTTTGCTACAGTTCTTTATGATCTTTAGCTGTATGTGTATGTATGCATGCACGCATACATGTGTACAGCACAAAAATGAAACCCTGTCTATTCTGTGTAAAACCCAATCAAGACTATCCTTTGCCTTGAAATGACTTTACTGGCTATTGCAATTTCACTGTTTGGCTATTGCAATTTCACTGTTTTTATACAGTACCTATTAGTACATATAGAAGAGTATATTGTCTAATTTCTCTTTTAGATGACCAGGATGCAAAGAACGATTTATTTGCCTCTCTTGGCAAAAAACAAGACCCAGCGGCGTTTCATCAGGAGATCAAACAAGAAAGTGCATCTGGAAAAAAAAAAGTTTCCACAAAGAAACAAAAGGTTGATAATGGTGAGCAAATGCTATAGTCTCTTTCTTACAAACACCTCTAATAGAATTTTATATATGTAGGATCAACTTGATTATTACATGCAGTTTTTCTTCCCTGAAGAAAGTAGGATTTTTGGGAGCGTTTGCTTTTCTAATCCAGAAGTGGGATTTTCATATGATAAAGAACACTTAATTAAATTTTCTTTAAAAAAAAAAAAAAAAAAAAAAAAAATTCTTTTGACATGGGAGATCTAGCTTTAGACAGAAATTGCTACACTGATTTCAGTTACCTTTGACTGGCTAATCAGATATTCTGAGAATAAAAGGGCAAATGAACATAGAGCAAAACTGAAGAGTAATGTTTAAAATTTTTATAAGAAACGAAGGTTGGTTTTACACAGACTGGTAGTACTCATTCCTGCAAGATGACATTGAAGCTCAAGGTTTAGTGGGATTCAATTAAGAACTTTACGTGGATGAGAACATCCACAGGTACGTTGAGGATAGTACTTGAGGGATAATAAACCTTCTGCATTAATGTGTAAGCCGACAGTCAACTTGTCCAGGGTCTGCTCACTTTGTTTTGATTACTGGAACATCCTTTATCCTGGGTTGTTTTGTTCCACTTGTGTTTGCAGCAGCTTTGTGAATGGATACTTCTTGGGCTTTTCGTTTTGGTGGTGTCATCTCTGTATCCCCCCCACCTGTTCCTCCTGCCTCATTAAACAGAAGCTACTTGTCTTTCAAGCCATTTACAGCCTTTTCTTCCCTACCTGTCATTTTCATCTCTATTAAGATAGCAACTCCTGCTTTGAGCATCCTGTGATGCTAGCATGTCACTCACTTGTTAACTCTTTCGAATTAACCCCTTTATACTTTTCTCAGGCTTTCCCTTGCATGTGGGAGTTTTCCCCATAAACCTCTTTAAAGCTGATTTGTTCCTTTCCTTAAAATCTCTCCTTTGCTGTGATAACACGTTGCTAGGCTGCAGCACCCTGAGACTCCTTATTGTTTTCTTTTGAAGACTTGTTTGTTCATCTCATTTCATCCTTGGATTGTAAGCTTTTGGCGGGCTTTGTCCACTTCCTTGGCTCAGTGTTCAGGAGAAACCCCGCATAGGGGAAGTCCTCGTCCAAGAATAGGGCTCCTTGATGTTCCAGTACAGTAAATTTTAAACAGACTCAGTCTCTGCCTGCTTGTGGAGTTCCTTTAAAGCAGGGGTGGGCAAAATGGTGGCTCCGGCCCATGGCCAAACTCCCTTTCCCAGCAGCCCCTGCCCATGTGAGTGGCCGGGGCAACAATGAATAACACTGCTGCCTGCATGGTCCTCAGAGTTGGCTGGCAATGAGGACCCTGCCCTTGCGAAGGCAAGTTTTCCTCTCTTCCCAGCATCAGTGGGGTTGGAGCAGGTGGAGAAGTGAGGCATGGCCTCCAAGGCAGGCATCAGCAAGGCTGGGGGGATGGTGGGCAGGAGCCTGTGGGTTGGAAGTGAGAGGTACCAGCAGGGCTGGGAAGAGCCAGGGGGCTGTAGGTCGGGAGTGAGGGACAATGGCCTGGGCAGGTGCAGGACACTGGCATATCAGGGCTGCTTGGTGCCACAAAGCAGTGAGGGGACAGCCACAGCTGGACCCACAGTCTGGTGAGTGAAGGTGACAGGGGGAGCTCTGATTCTCCACAATAAAAAAAAATCAAATGCCAAAATATATAGGTATTTAGAATGTATTTTATTGTGGTGATTGAGGCACTGGCTTCCAAATTGCTTTAAAATTGTAAAACATATCAGTAAAACATTGTGTTTAACTGATACCTATTTATACAGTGGTGTTTCATATTAATCACAGAAAAACATGATTAAAGTGAAATCGTGATTGGGGGTTTTAATCGGAGAAGTTGCAGGAGGGTTTTCGTCAGAGAATTCGCAACTTTTAAATGGAGAAAACCAGGATCCCTGGTCCTGAGCATTTTACACCTCTTCCAGATGTAGGAAATTCTTCATTTTAAACTTCAGTAACACTGAGTGCTCCATGTTGGAAATGGCTGCAGCAGCCACAAGCCTCACAAAGGTTACATGCGACTCTTATTGAAGTGAAATGAAAGTCAGAATTTATCTGTTCAAGAGCTAAAATGCAATCTTGACAAATGTAAGTTTAATTAAGCTATTACTTCAGTATGCATTAAAGATACTTTTTAATGAGCTACTTGAAAAAACTTTGAGTTAACCAGTGCTGCATAATATCAGTAATTCTAGCTGTTCAGGTTTATCAAGTGGACCAAATCTGTGTCTTTGCAGCCAGCTCTCTAGTATGTTTAAGGTTGTAACAAACTACTATTAAAAAGCATTGACCTGTACTGTGGAACTCTAGTTACAGCTTTGGTGGAGGAACCTCTTATTCAAGCAACTACTTATATTCCTTTGATGGATAACTCTGAGCTGAACCCTTTGGTGGAGAAAAGAGAAGTGGCTGATTTGGCGAAACAGGATATCAATGAGGGGCTCCAAAAAAGCAGTACTAAGAAACTGAAAAATGAAACAGATAAAGGTAAGCTAACAAAACGATGGCCTGATCAGCTTTCATTAGGTGGAAATCTGAGCAAAAGGGACTAAAAGATAACTCACCTTAGTGACGTTCTCCAAACAGAGTGGGATTCTTCTTTTGAAAATCAGACACTGAGCCTCATAATCCTGGGGAGAGAAAACCCCCAAATCCTTTTTTTTTTTCTTCCCCCTTAAGGAATGGGCCATGTTTTGGGATATCTTTGTGACTGCAGGGAGCTGCTTTTATACTTATCTCTTTTCTCATCCTTTTAAACAGTAAGAGGCAGTTCCTTTATTGACTCAACTGCATGCTGAGGTCCTTTGTTCCTCCACAAAGAAAGCTTAAGGGAGAACCTGCTCCCTTTCCTACTCCTGCTGTCCTTAACAGTCCAGTCATAAGGCCAACATGCCCTGGATGTCTGTGTGGTTACTCTGTCCTACAGTGGCCCTTGATCTGTGGTTTGGGAAACCCTCAGGGATTGCTCATGGCCACAGGACATTTACAGCATTCACAACTGAGAGTGATGGAGAGTATGAAAGTAGGATGTTGCTTGCAATGTGCTACTTGCTAATTATAATTGCTCTGTATTGTTGGGATCTGGAACGTCTGTGGTAATTTTTAAAGCTGTGATTGTAGGAGTGCCTTAACTGGCTTTAATCTGCTAGCTGAGGAACAAGGAGCAGTGAGCCTGTGGTGACCAGGCCTACAAGACTGCCCTGGAGCCCCAGGTACATCCTGTGCTGAGGTCTGTGCTGGCATGGCCTCATTGCTCCTATGGCTAGGCTCACGTGGATTAATTACTCTTCCAGTTACTACATAGACACATCATAAATGGCTTAATTTTGGAGACAGGCAGTCTGGGGAGGGGCCAGCAAAGCCCATGTTCTGATAGTTGCAGTTGAAAAAGGTCACAAAACAAAGAGATCTCAGTAGCTTGGGCCCAGAGAGGGATTTGTGAATACTGCTCTTCACCCCATATGTAAACCATCTGGTGATTTGCTCAGAGGATATGGGGGTCCAAAGAAGTGGCCAGACCAGCTGTGCCCTAAAAAGTGACCTTCTAATGTTGCCTGCAAAAAGAGGGATGTCTAGGAGTCCTAGGCTGAGTTGATGACTCCTTATCCTAATTTCCTGTTCAGATGATCATAGAAAATGAGGGCTGGAAGGGGCCTTGGGAGGTCACATCTAGTTCAACCCCCTGCTCAAGGCAGGACCATTCCCAACTAGATCATCCCAGCCAAAGCTTTGTCTAGCCGGGTCTTAAACCTCCAAGGATGCAGACCCCGCTATCTCTCTAGGTAACCTATTCCAATGCTTCACCACCACCCTCATTAGAGAGCTTTTCCTAATGTCCAACCTAAAGTTCCCTTGCTGCAACTTGAGACCATTGTTTCTTGTTCTGTCATTTCTCACCACTGAGAACAGTCCAACTGTAGCCTCTTTTGAACCCCTCTCCAGGCTGAAGGATGCTATTAAATCCCCTCTTAGTCTTTTCTTCTCCAAACTAAATAAGCCCAGTTCCCTCAGCCTCTACTCATAGGTCATGTGCCCCAGCCCGTGAACTATTTTCGTTGCCCTCCACTGGACTCTCTACAACTTGTCTATGATTTTTCTGTAGTGGGAGGCCCAAAACTGGACATAGGACTCCAGATGTGGCCTCACCAGTGCAGAATAGAGGGGAATAATTACTTCCAACAATCTTCGGGCTATGCACCTATTAATGTAGCCCAGTATGCTGTTAGCCTTCTTGGCAACAGGCACTGTTGACTTATATTCATCTTATTGTCCACTGTAACCCCCAGGTCCTGTTCTGCAGAGCTGCTGCTTAGCCAGTTGGTCCCCAGCCTGTTACTGGTGCATGGGATTCTTCTGTCCTAAGTGCAGGACTTTGCACTTGTCCCTCACGAGATTTCGTTTTGGCCCAATCGTCCAATTTGTATAGGTCACAGTCATTAGACAATACGCTGCATGGCACATCAGCTTCTCTACTTGGTAAATCTTTCAGTATAAAACTGATGGAATCCCTGAACTATAGCATTACTCAGCTTTCTTCTTTTAATTTATGCTTCAGGTTCAGAAGGCTGTGTGATACCTGAGGCTGAAAGCCTTTGTCGCATCTATTCCTTGTTGTTCATTCGTCTGTAATCCTTTCCAAGCAGAAGTAATTCAAATGTGGTTAATTCTCCTGTATGATCTGCACTTGTTCACCTAATTGTGAAACATTTTACTCTTTTAGTTGTAAGCTGCTGGGTTCAGGGACAAGGTTTTCCTGCATTTGTGATGTAGCGAGCACGTTATTTTGAGCCAAGTTCTTCTCTTCCTGTAAAATCAAAACCTACTTGACTCCTGCCAGTCAGATTTGAGTTTTGCTCCATATTAACCCTGACCACAAGCCTTCCTCTCAAGCAGTAGCTAGATTGAGACCATTACTAATGGAGTTATCTGATGAATAGACCAGATTAGTCAGCTACAATTGCTGAATATCTTTCTCTGGTCTGTTTTACCAAGATTATTCTTTGTTTTGTTCCCTTGCTAGGTAATTTCTCTCAAGTGCTGGTAAAAATTAATTTTGTTTCCCAGCTGCGCTTCATTTGGGCTACTAGTTTAGGAATGGTTTGGGGATTTGGGGGTTAGTTTGCAACCCTTTTATCCGTGTCAGATTTTAAATACTCTGGGTTGGCAATGTGTCTGTATCTCTTACCATTCTTCATGCTGCTTTCCTTGAGTTAATTAGCACTAGCTGGTTTTGACTATTGTCTCTGTAAGTGTTTTTTTACAGACTAGTATTAGACACGCTAGAAATTTATGGTGATTTTTTGAAAAATAAAAATGAAGTTCATACTGTCAGCATATTGTATGTTTTCTGGGCATTCAAATAACAAATATTCTAATGGGGTTGTACTTTACTGTTCTCTGTCCATATCTAATCTGTTTCTAAACCTCCTCAGTTCAATTCTTGTCAATTCACACTTTGAAACTGTTTCAGCATTGTCCGAAGTTTCCTCTGCCATGTGCAGAATCATATGACTTGTTTGGGATCCTTAATTACTTGCATATAGTTCATGAAACTGTGCTGATTTCCCTTTACACTGGAAGAACAAATTAGCACCTCTGTCTTATAACATGCTCCCATAGTTATGTGTTGTCTTTTCCAGCCCCGTGGCTAACCTTGGTTTGTTGCTGGTAACTTTTCTTTGCACATCATAAAATATATGTAGTTACAGAGGCAATCAGGACTCGTAGTAGAGATTATATCTATTATTAGACCGACAAGATTTTTGCAAAAAAATTTTTTTGCAAAAGTCTTGTTGGTCTAAGAAGATACCATCTCCACTACGAGTCCTGATTGCCTGTTCCTCTAGACCAGTACGGCTACAACCTGGACACCTGACACATGTAGTTATAGATACCTTTGACTAGAAGTATGTTCCTAGGTGTCAGCTGACCAGACTATTGCCAAATTTAGATTTAATAGGTTTCATGGAATACTTCTGACTGTGCTATTTGCTGTTTCAAACGCATTAGATGCAACACACCTGACACCCCTCCTAATGTCACTTTAGGGCTGTGTAATCCACTGTGCACTGCTGCTGCGTAAACAGCATTCCCATTTTAATTATAGAAAATGCTGAAGTCAAATTCAAAGACTTTCTCCTGGCTATGAAAAGCATGATCTTTACTGAAGAGGAGGCCCTCTCTGTGGTGGAGCTGCTGAAGGAGAAGTCCACTGTGGTACAGGATGTCTTGCAGAAGGTGAGTCGTCCTTATTGTTAATAAGGAGAGGTCAGCAGGAAAGCTGACAAAGTAACCAGACCAAAGTTGTGACTGGTCTGAATATGCTTCTGTCTGGAAACTCTTGTGTTCCACCTTCAGAAGATATCTTTTTTCCCCCTTCCCCAGTCAATTATTGCTTCCTTTGTGTGTGCAAGACAACCATCAGTTACCAATACTGGTTTGATGGGCAGGACTTTTGAGAGAGGGGTGTTGTGTAAAAATGAATTTTGACTGGCCTGAGAAAATGGTTTGATAAATTGCAGGAGGCGAGATCTACAAAGTGGAGCCACTGCTGCAATGGGGTACTTTTCTGTCTCTGATTATTTTTCTTTAGTGTTTTTTGGGGGGGATAGGGGGCCGGAGAAGAAAGGGGTTTGTGACGCTATGGGAGGAGATTACACATGGTAGCTGGAATTGAGCGTGGGGGGTAGAAAATGACTTTTTACAAGACTTGGAGATGGGGTTCTC
>NW_017729025.1:14626714-14628502 GCF_001723915.1 Gavialis gangeticus | reverse complement strand
GGGAGCCCTATGGTGTAAATAATGAGTTGTTGCAGTTTATATTTTATTTGTAGGGGCACTTTTATGGTAATATAATTATTTAATAATATACACAATTTTATTTTCTGTCTGATTAACTTAATGATAACTTTGAGTCAGGTTGGTGAGCACCATGAAATCTGATGAAGAGTGTGAATGTTCACAAACCAGTCATGTGTACATATAAGTTGTACTGCTTTAACTTAATCAACTTAAGCTGAAATGGTAATGGATAAAATTGCTGCTGTAGGATACAAGTAGAGATTATTTAAGGGCTTCTGAGTTTAAAAAGTCAGTTTAACTCGGAGAGTAGTATTTTTTTAAAAACTTGCTGTTGGATACGTTAGTATCTTTTACCAAAGTCATTGTCATTTAGTTAGTATAATTATAGAAGTATAATCAAAATAAAAGATAAAGAGAATTTAAAAGGTCTTAATATTTATACTATGTGTTTAGTCTTTTTTTGTCTTTGTGGGGAGAAAATGACTTTTTACAAGACTTGGAGATGGGGTTCTCTATCTCGTGTCTTTTAGGGAGAGAGAGAGAAAGCTGTGCTCCTTTCTGATCTGTAGATATTGTGTTTTGAAATGGGGCCAAACTCATCTGCCTTAGCAGCTGCACCCCCTTGGCTCTAGACTAGTGCACCGTTGCTGTAAGCCTTGAGGATCACTGATTTGTCCTGGGTCAGAAATGTAATGTAAAAATCAGTGCACATGGTATTGTCTAATCCCTCAATTACTGGGGACAATTTTTCATTAGTCAGCAGTATATTCCTGGCTTGTTTTGAGTCACTGAAGCCTGTTATGTCCTTGGGGCCTGACCCTTTTTGGCAGGCATGCCACAAATTAGCCCAGTGTCCGTCCCCAGATACCACCCCATACCCTGTCCCTGCCCATTTAGTTGCTCTGCTGTCTGGTTCCTGTCCTGTGCTCTCTGCTTGATCTGGTGCTCTGCTTTCTGCTTCCGGCCGCTGCATTGTTTGTCCTTTTCCTGGTCTGCCACATGCTGCACACACAGGGTTGCCTGTGTCATTTGTGGTACATGTGCCTTAAGTTGGCCATCCAGGCCCTAGTTAATACAACTGTTTTAGCTGATGTAGAAAAGCAAGGTAATATCTTGAATCATGCTGAAGCAGTATTGTTGTTTTGCTGCCTTGTCCTGCTGTTGGTTCCACCAGCTAATGATACATTGGCTCAAAAGTTTCCTTTTGTAGATTTCCCTTCTGACTACTTTGAGTGTCAACTTCATTTTTTTTTCATTCTGGCTTAAAAGACCAACTTGGTACCATTCATACTCTTACACTTGACATATAATTTCCCATCAGTCCCCCAAGTAGTTCTGATATCACCTTAAAAAAAAAGCACCCTCCCCTCAGTTCTCTCTCATTTGCTTAATTGCTATAGCTTGCAGCTGTTAAAAAAACAAGACAAAACAAAAAACCCAGTGCTTTACTTTAAATTCGGTGCACTCCTGTGCCAAGCCCAGTGTATGCCCAGAAGAAGCATTGTGTTAGTTGGACCTGGCTCGCCCACCATCTATATAGATTGGGTGTTTTAGTGGGGCTTTTGCTGTTTTATGCAATAGCTGATTGAATCAGTTTTAGATAAAAGCACCAAAAAACCCTGCTGAAGCGCCTGATCTATACAGATGCTGCGGAGCAGGGTCAAAGTAATGCGCTGCTACTTTTGTTACAGTGTTTTTTGTTTGTTTTGAGGTTTTGTTAATGCCTGCAAGCAGCCTAAGATTGACTGATTTTCCCCCCCCCCCCCC
>NW_017729025.1:14611809-14626575 GCF_001723915.1 Gavialis gangeticus | reverse complement strand
CGGGGTGGGTTGACCAGAACAGAATGGCTTGTAGATAGTATGAGCATAAAATGAATTGCACACTGGTAAGATTTTTACTAGTATTGTCTCTTTTTAATTTGGCATAATACCTAGTTTGCTTAGTATATGTTTAATTTGACGGAGCCATTCCAAATTTTAGTATTAAGACTTGGTTTTGTATAGAACCCAACGAATGTTAAAATTGAGGGTGAAAATGTGAATACTGTCAAATCAGTTGTGCTTGTGTAAGTGTAAGCATAACGGTGCAAGAATGTTATGTATTTATAGAAGAGATATTTTCCTTTTCACTTTACACTCTTCAGATCTGTCCTATGTAGCTTAATAGCTGTGGTCCTCAGACTTAGAGGAAAGCAGGAAATATTACGTCCATCACGTGATTGAACGAGTGAAGAAAATACTTGCTTTGTGTTACTGAACTAGTATAAATAATTATCTAGCTTTGAGAGAGTGTTAATTTATTTTCTACCTTCCTTTCTGCTTTAAATGCAAAATAGAAATGGTTGTTAATGGGAAGCTTTTGAAGAAAACCTGAATCGCCAGTTATTGGACTAAATTTAGATCTTGCCAGGTACACATGCCTGCATGGTGCACTGCAGTACTGTGCAGAGATACCTAAGCTAGCTTGGGTGCCAGAAGCAATATAGCGTGGTCTAATGGAATTTATTGTGGAGGCGTTTTGTAGCAGGCTGAGAACCACTTGAAGTTTATAGCCTTGCTAGTACAGGGCAACAAAACAACTGTACAGTAGTGGCTGTTGAATTTCTTACAGGTTTACTATAAGCCTTTTAAAAATCATAATCCAGTTTTTTAAAATTTTGTGCAGAATCTGTCATTTTAATCTCTTTCCTGTAGGCTAGTAAAGGAGATTCAGCGGCAGTGATGCATCAGCTGCAAGACAAGGACAAGATGCTTGCTGCTATGAAGGAAGAGGCTGCTGTAGCCAGAGAACAGTGCAAGCAGCTAACCCAGGTACATGCATCGAAAGGCATAAGTGTAGAAATGAAAGAATCTGAACAAAATAATACTTGTGGCAAACTGGTGATGTCAGCAGTTGCAATTTTAATGAGATCTGTATGAGATGCACAGAGGTATGCATATGTTAAGGCACCATCTCGCATTTAGCAATGTAGGTAGTGCACTGGCATTCTATTTTCTAATAGGCTTTTGAGGTATAAATTCAGTATCTTGATTGATGGACCATAATTTTTAAATAAAGGATTAAAAAATGTGTTTCCAAAAAGCCCTTCCCTTAAACAGCCTGTAAGATGCTGAGTGTCAAGTATTATAAATTACAGTGTTAGACACTCATGAGTCATATTTTTTTCTTTTGGTCCATTTTTGCACATTTCCAGGGTTGTACATTTTGAGGTGCTGTGATCAGGGAACTTGCAGGTGTTTTTTTTACTGGAGGTGAGAATGCAGAAAGCTTAGATACTTGCCTGCTCAGCTCTCTTGAGATCACATTCGCTGTTTCAGTCTAGAACAGTTCAGCTGTCTGGAACACTGTTTTCATGTAATGGAGACGGTTTCACTTCTTTTAGTAATGACTTTGGAGGAAGGCAATGCGCAATCTATCAGCTTTGGATATGGCAAGTAATAGAGGTGCACTGACAAATCGGTCTGATACTGGATTGGTACTGATTATAAAGAAAATTGTCTATATTGGATATTGGCCCAATAGGGCCAATTATTCAGCTATTAAACGTCCGTGCTGCACACAGCTGCAGCCAACATGGAGCAGAGCTGGCAGTGTGGAGCGCTGACTCCAGCTGGTAAGTCAGAAGGGGAGTGGAGAGGGGAAGGGGTGTTGGCGGTGCAGATCAATGCCCCTGCAGTGAGGAGGGGGCAGAGGCAGGTGCTGCCCAGGTGAGGCAGGGTGGGGCACAGGACGTGGGATGGAGGCATGGCTCCCGCCACTGCTTGCACCCTGGGAGGGTGGGGGTGGGGTGTGTGTGTTGGGTTCAGAGCGGGCTCCAGCGGCACTGGAAGGAGGCTGTAGCCATCCCAGATTTCACCTCAGCTCTGCCCCACACCACCCCAGCTGAACACCTTGCCTCCACCCAAGCACCAGGAAAAGCTGCAGCTGCACCAGCTGCCAGATAGTGGCGCAGGCCTGGGAGTGGAGCTGTGGCAAAATTTCGGAGTGGCTGCACCTTCCTCCCAGCACCACGAGCCCAGCCCCTGGCGAGATGAGCCCTGTGCAGCGCTGGCTTCACCCTGCAGCTGCAGCCAACCCCATGCTGCGCAGATCTGGGAGCACACGCACCCCCCTTCCTGCCCCCCTGGTGTGCAAACAGTGGCAGGAGCTCCCCCACCCCATGAGCCGTGCCTCCGTCCCATGCCCAGCCCACCCCAACTGGGCAACACCTACCCCTGCCCACTCTCTCACCATGGGGTCATTGATTTGCCCCCCATGCCCCTTCCCTTCCCATTCCCCTTCCACCATGACACTTAGCACCTGGAGGTAGCTGTATTGAATATTGGATTGGTATTGGCCAAATACGCCTCCTTAAATATCGGCTACTGGTATCAGCCCCCCAAATCTTTATCTGTGCATCCCTAGCAAGTAACAATGCAGGTGACTGGAACAAATGAAAGAAGAGGCTGCCAGGAGGGAGGATAAAGGCCTGAGATGACATGAGTATGGACAAGGAATTTACTATGATGGATGGAATTTAGGCATGTGCAGGAGAAGTCAAGAAGCTCAGGAGTTGTGGTGGTGTTGGTGCTGGAGAAGGGGAAGCTAGCTGTGAGGCATCCAGTGCAAGCTACTGGAGGGGCATTTATTTGTAAGGTTGCATAGAGGGTGGAGAGATCTGGAGTAGCTCCTACACAGCTGAGGACTATAAATGTCTAATAATAAACAAGGAAGGGGGCTACTGAGGATATTAGCTCAGCACAGTGCTGTAGCAATGAAGTTTGGCACCTGGGGCAAATCCCATAGTGGCAGCCCACCCTCACCCCACGCACAGATCCAGGGGGCACATACCCCCCCAGTGCTTGCCTGGGAGTGCAGGCAGCTGTGGGAGCTGCCCTTCCCTTGTCCCTGCACCCCCTGAAATGTGCCACTTGCGGCTCCGTCCCACACCCTGCCCCTTCACTTTGGCACCCGGGCCGGTCTCCTTGCTTGGGTGCCCCCCTTGTTATGGCTCTGGCTGGGCAGAATGAAAGGAAAGAGCAAATGATGGAAAACATTAAAGGAGCAGTCAGAAAGGTTGAAAAGACTGCAGAAGAGCAAAGTAACTCAAATACAAGGGGGACTGAGAAACCAGCAGGGTAGAATGATAGTGACTGGTGGAGGATAAGAAGACTTGAGGTGACTGTCACCTTGGTTTAGAAAAAGGAGCTTGCACCCACTGCTGCTGTTGACACAAGACCAATCCAAGTACTCATCTGATAATGCTTTAAGCTGCCCACGCTGCACTGTGACTCCCCATTTATACTATTTTGCTTTATAAATAACACAGTGGTTATAGACTAACTTGCTCCTTGAGAGTTAAAGCTGTAATATGTGATGTAATGCTGAAGGTATGTACTGAAGCCCCCTGGCTTGTGGGGGGTTATTGGCATTTGGCTGAACTTCATTTTGACTTCCTCTTTCAGCTTATCTGTAATATACAACATATTTGATCAGAAATGCATTATAGGTTTCTAGCAATCCTATAGCTGAGCTCTCCTGTTTCACTTCAGAGCAAAATTATATTCTGCTCTTAGTTATACCTGTACAATTTAGTTAATGGCTGTGGGACTATGTGCATAGAATGGAGAGAAGAATTTGACCAAATGTAATAAAAGTATTGCTCTAGTTACTCTGAAATAATAATAGTAATAATTAAAAAACTCTTGTTTTCATTGTAAAGCCCAATTTAATTAAAAATTGAAATCATGTTGCTGCTAAATCCTTACAAAACGATTGAAAAGGCCATGTTGATTGCTTGACTACTTCTATAGTAAAGAATGCTGATTTGTTCTAGTTTGAATAATTAATAATGTATAGCCTGCTGATCTTTAGGAGGTTGCAGGAAGGGGGAAATTACTTATACTTTTTTTTTTCCTTCTGAAGGAGCTTGTCACGGAGAAGGAGAGAAACAATTTGGTTACAGCTAAGATGAGAGAGCGTATCAACACGCTAGAAAAGGAACATGGTACTTTTCAGAGTAAAATGCATGTTGGCTATCAAGAAGCTCAGCAGATCAAGATAAAGGTGCATTTTCACCAAAATTGTTCGGATTTGAGTTTAAGTGCAAATTAGCTAGTGCTGAGAGCGTGCTTTAGTAGAGGGTGTAGCACTGGTTGGGTGGTACAGAAATGAAAGCTTCATATTCTAGCCAGAATCTCTAGCAATTTGTGGGGGCAAAGCTGATGCTATATAGGGCTAAAGACAGGCAGTGAAAGCCTCCTGCTTCTTGGGATATGCCAGGTCTTTCCTTAATGGCTGCAGTAACGCTCCAACCCTCCTATTTCTGTTTGTCATTTCCCTCTTCTCCAAATGAGCAATGGTAGGCAGCTTGTCTATGGTCTGCTTACTCACTTTGACGCTTTCTGTTGTCTACTGCTAAAGTTTAAGGTGCAAAGTATAGCTCCATTTGCCAGATTCCGAAAAATGGCCCTTATAACTGTAACAGCACTGTGAGCCACTCACTGCTGAATGACAGACCAGATGCAAAGTGGTCTTTAAAACTGAATGCATTACAGAATAGGGAGGTTAGGAGATGCATGTATTTATATAGTAAAATAGCACCGACTAGCAAAGCACTTGACTGAGAATTGTGAAGGCCTAACTCCACCATAGGATTGGCTTATCCAGACCCTCTGCTCTGTCCTCAATTTATATAATCACTGTGCAAGCTAAGAAAAGTTTTAGCTTCATCAAAATTGGAGGCAAAGTAAGTCACATTACAGTTGGGATAAGCTTTTTAGGGCGAAGTATGGTTGCATTTATAACAATTGATTTAAACATTCAGTTCTAGCAATTATTCTGTTTACCTAACACCGCCTCCCCCTCTACCAGAGCTACAGACATTTTAAGCCTAACAAATATATATATTTTATGCTTATTCATTATTTCTCTTCAGAGAGCAGATTCTCTCAGGTTTGAGTGCAAAAAAACCAACTCTCCAGAGCTAGAGGCTGTTGCTATATTGGTATTGGTACTCAAGAGGTTCCTGAATCTGGGTGTGGTGGGGGAACTCTTTGGACACTGCGGTAGTAGCTTCTGATGATCTGCACCTAGAAACAGAAACTGGAAGAGTGAATATAAATGCAACCTTTCTTTATTCCTGATGTTCCAGATCTGTGCCCCCTGCTTGGTATCCTTTGGGAATCAGGCTGCAGGAAAGGGAATGCTAGTTTGGCTGGCAGTGACTGTCAGGACTTCTGGTTACCTGCAGGGATTTTTTGGTGGTCTCTGTTCTCTGTTAGAGTTGTGCATCATAAAAAAAAAAATAACTTGGCATCTGTGTCAGTGCTGTTCTCCCATAGTTTCTGGTCCTTTCCATCTCAGCTGTTGGACAAACACTTGAACGCTTTTTTGTAAACAGAATCCTCATTGATGAATTAGTTATCTGATGCAACTAGGTCCTGGAAACAGTGTCAGCTGTCTCTAAAAGACTGATACCAATAGAGGAGAAAAGAGAATATTTAAGTTGCGTGTGTTGCAGGCTTTTGGATCAAGCTAGTAGCTTGCTGCAGCCAGACCTCCTGTCATCTGATCCATGGAGTCCTCATTCTTAAATGCTGAATCATGCCTCTTGAGTTTCGTTTTAAATAATCAAGGCAACTGTGTCAGTTTGACTCCGTTCAGGCTGCAGTAAAATTTCACCATTGCCTAAATAAGAGATCTGGCTCATAAACTAGCCTTCTTTGCATCTCAAATCGATTAGAATCTTGGAAATGAAGACCCAATTCAAGCCATTTTCATGTACTGGAGTTTGCACACACTATCCACACACCAGAGATTCACACTCTGTCTTCCTCCTGACTTTAAACCTCTCTGCCTGCTTTCTGTTTTGAAATAATTTGTCTTGACGTTTGTACAAAATCCTACTGTAAAAGGGGTTTAAAACATCTTTATATTAGGCAGTCACACAACCAAGAATGCTCAGTTTTTCTATGAGTGGTCTGTGCATTCCAGTGGGTATGCTGGTATGCGAGACAAATGCTGTTCTTGGTTCAGCCCAGCAGATCTAAGTCAGTGGGGTCATGGGGTATGTGTTGCAAAATCTAGGAGCTCTCCAAATAAGCTTTCTTTCCCTAAGACCGTGGTAATTTTTTTTATTACACTGTAGCCATTCTTTAAAAAAATAATTTTTTCGAATTGTGGGGGGGAAAAATGTTACAATATTAATTGGTTTCCTTCCCCCCCCTTCCCCTTCCAGTTCCAGCAACTTCGTGAGCAGATGGAGGCTGAGATAAGCCACCTGAAACAAGAAAATGGTATCCTGAGAGATGCTGTCAGTACTTCTACCAACCAAATGGAAAGCAAGTATGTCCTCAGCTCCCTGGAACTACCTGTGTGGATTTTTAAACATGAGGCTTCCCCTGAAGAGTTGTTCTGGCCACCACACTTTCATTTTAAGCTGCCACTGAATGGTAACTTATACTGGCATTGGTCTCCAGAATCAGGACTTTTATGTGGGTGTGTACTGATGGTCTAGGAGTGCCTATTCTGATACTTAGAGAACAAAGCACATAGCTCACGGTTTTTAGAAGCGGTTAATGAGTTTGTGTCCATTTGAGACCCTGTAAAGGGTCCTGTTTTTCTTTTTCTGAAGGATGGTTACTTAGGACTTTCTGAAAAGCCGTTCCCTCAAGGTGTTTCAAATTGAAAACCCACATCACCTGGTTACTTTTGACAGTCTGGACCATAAATTCTTGGTCACCTAAGAAAATGCCTCAGAAGTTAACTGCAAACTGCTGTTGTGCTTCTTTGCCTGGTTCTCTGTTGATGTCTACCTGTAGGTTTTCACAGCCTGAAACGCCCTGTCTTCAGAGAGCCTGTGAATGGTTATTGCCCCTGAGATCCTAGGAATGCCTTTATCTATAGTTTTTGTCATGCCATATTACCTTGTTTTAGTGATCTGTCAGATTGTCGGAGAGGTTGTAGAATCTCTGTCTTTGGAGGTTTTTAAAGACCCAGCTAGATAGAGCCTTGGGGGATGGTCCTCCTTTGAGCAGGGGGTTGGACTTACATAACCTCCTGAGGTTTCTTCCAGCCCTAAGCTTCTATCTATTCTGGGGACCTGGAATATAACCCGATGCAAAGGTAACAAGGATTTAAAGCTACAAAAGCAGAAACTTTGGGGTAAAGGCTGTCACTTCCCTGAGCTTCCCTTCAGAACTGACAGTAGAGGGGTGTTGCTTACAAAACCTTGATCTCTGGTGCAAGCATCACCAGCAGGTAATGAGAATGCTGGATGACCTGCCTCTCAAGTAGGAGGAAGTATAGAGGTGTTCAGTGTCTGACAGATGATATGCAGCTAAAGCACTGATCCTGTATGTTGAGAAGCTGAAATACTTCTGGACTTAAATCATCTTTTACTGGGATATCATGCTGGGTTAAATGATAACTATAAATAAATAATAGGTGGCACAATGTGATATCTGGAGGCTTTCTAAGAGGAGTGACCAGCAGAGTCATTCCATCTCCTAAGTTATGTCCTGCCCAGTGGAGAAATGTTAATTCTATTGCAGTGCCACTCTATGGTCCAAATAAAGCTACAAGCAGGGCTCCGTTGTGCTACAGGTACCCAGACACCTGGGACAGGGTATATACAGCTCATAGCCCTAACAACTTACACAGTTGTTTTCCATATGCATAATTTCCAAAGATGCTAACTGGGGTTACTGCTTTTTGAGATGTCAGTGTTGAACGTTGTCCCATTCCAGTGCTTTAGCAGTCAGACTTGTTGATATTTGAGTGCCTGCCAATATTGCACTGTTGCTTGTAACCTTGAAAGAGTGCATAAAAATTCTTATTTTTTAGGCAGTCTGCTGAGCTGAACAAACTGCGTCAGGAGTATGCCAGGCTTGTGAATGAACTGGGGGAGAAGAACAATAAATTGCAGCAAGAGGAACTCCAAAAGAAGAATGCTGAGCAAGCAGTTGCTCAGCTCAAGGTGATTTCATTTTCTTCTGCCCCTCTGCTTTTGCCGTGCCCTTAATTCTGCCTGTAGTTTTCTGAATGGGAATGCCTTCTGAGACTTCATAGTGAAGTAGCTGTAATGGCTGAGGGGAGGAAAAGTGAAAAGCAAGATTTGGTTGGTAACAATACCTTGTTTGGAGCCAATCTGTGGAAGGGTACGTTGTGTTTGTGGATAGCATATGGTTATGGCCCCACTAATATAGTTAGTCCAGTAAAAGATGCTTGCCAAACAAACCTTGCTTCTGAAACTTTGAGGAGTGAGAAATAGGACACTTCAGTTTTCCTCAAATTAAATTAAAAGTGTCCCTAAAACAATGATAGCCTATAAGAGAGTAAACACAGGAGAGGGGTTTTAACTTTTATTTCTGTCCATTGCAAGCTTGGCTTTTGCTGCTTCCTCTCTAGATGCAAATTCAAGCACTTCCATATTTTTTTCTGAACTACAATCCTCGTATAGTAAAATACATTTATAGCAAAATATATCCTTAACTTGCATTGCTGAACATTGCTGAAATAGTATTGGCAATAATTGAAAGCTCTGCCCTTGGCTGAATCGTGCATTGGTTAAATGTCCTTTTGTTCTTCATATATAAATTGAAAAAAAAATGCTGTATTTGTTAAATGGGTAAGATTCTGGCTTTGTTTTTACCTCTTGTTAATGACATAGTGAGAGCTCCTTTCTTCCAGGTACCTTCAGCTTTTCCTATTTAAAATTTTTCTGTGAAGGTACAAACTCAAAACTTGTTTCCAAAAAATAATTTGGAAAGGAGATCTCTCTCATTAGTCATACCCAGGTGTGTCTCTCACTACAGAGGTGCCTGTAGAGCTGGATCAAATTGTGGTTAATGTCAGTCTGTAGAAGATCTGGCCACTTCAGATTCTAATTAACATTCCTAACTGTGCATGGGGAAGTGGTATCTTTTTAGCTGTAAAAATCTATCTGCTAGCGGCTTGTAGTTTGTGTTGTCTGGACTTTGCTTGAGAAATTAGACTAGGTTTTCCTTTGGGGTGAGGCTTATTGGGATTAAATGGCTCCAATGTGACATGGCTTTCAGTGGGAGTGGCAGGTTCTGCCATCCACAGGATAAAGTTTTAGAAAGGACACTAAAGAGTAGGGATGTGCTCTTAAACATATCCCAAAGGCTGAACACTAACCCTTGTTTTCTAACCCCAAACTTTAAAATCTAAGGTCCAACAGCAGGAAGCTGAGAGAAGATGGGAGGAAATCCAGACCTTTCTCAGGAAAAGAACAGCAGAGCATGAAGCAGCACAGCAAGGTGAGATAAAACTTTTATCTCCAGATACTAGGTATACTGTGCTTCATCTTTCCAAAGTGTACAAAGGACGTTCTTGATATATTGGACAGATAAGTTAGACTGTGTAGGAAAATGTAAAGGAAAGACTTCAGAAATACCCTTCTTATGCCTTGGGAAGATTGTATGTTTTAATGAGACAATAATAATGATGACTGTTTTAAACACGAGGAGTAAATAAGTTATGCGTCTGCTGAAACGGAGGGCTTCTAATTAATTTTCCCTCTTTCCTCCTCCCCAAATTATGCATTTCATCACAGTTTTTATTTTTATGCCATAGATGTGCAGAATAAGCTTGTGGCCAAAGACAATGAAATCCAGAGCTTACACAGTAAGCTCACAGATACAATGGTGTCTAAACAGCAGCTGGAGCAAAGGATGCTGCAGTTAATGGAGGCTGAACAGAAGAGAGTCACTGCAGAGGAGTCTATGCAAATGCAGGTTCAGGTATTGCAGTAGCATGTGACTTCCCCCCCCCATCACACACAACAAGGCACAGTGATATTTTAGTGCTGCTTTAACAGAGCTTTGCAGCTGAATACAAGCATGAATATACTTTGTTCCAAACTATCATTTTACAACTCAGTGTGATATTTTGATGATATATTGGTTTCCATAAAGCTTGCTGCTGTGTGGTTTAGAGAAGCGGGGAACATTTTTATGTTGCATGTTGACATTCCCTGCCATTCTGTAGCTTCACCCAATACTATTCAGACTTGGTAATTAGAAAAATACTGTTATTGAGCAGTGAGTCTCAGGTGTAAAATCCTGATGCCCAACTTTCTAAAACCTCCTGGTTAATCACTGCTCAGGATCTCTTCACCAATGGCAGATATAAACCTGCTTTTCTTTGTGTCTGTCTTTCCCAAGGAGCTGTTGGAGCAGAACGAGGCTTTGAAAACTCAGCTTCAAAAGTTTCATTCGCAAATGGCAGCCCAGGTACACCCCCTTGTAAGAGTCTTTTCAGGTTTGCAATCTTAAATGGGAAATGTCCTTTAAAAAGCCAGTTAACATGTGAAAACAGTACCTACAATATAGCAAGTACATTTTAAGGAGTCTGAAGAACAGTATGACAAAATATATATTGTAGCTATATAGCTCAGGAGTGTCACATTCATTTTGACACTGCTGACATTAGGGAGGCAAAAAATCAGTTCTGTACTATGTGGTTGGGAGGTGGGGAAACATGGTGTGTGTCAGGGGGTTTGATTGTCTTTCGGTGAGTACTGGGATTAGGGGCTAGGAGAAACTGGATGAGAAGAGTCTATGGTACTTGACGCAGAGATATGAGAGCCTTTGCAATTAGAGGTATGTGGAGACTGCAGCAGCGTTTGCTCTAAGCTGCATGGCCATGCAGGCGTGCCTGGTAGTGCAGAATGAGCATGGCTGCGCACACCACACAGTTTAGAGGGAGCGCTGCTCTCCAGTATGAATCCAGTCTTTCCTCAAATGGAATGCAGAACACTTTGGAAAAGGTCTTGACACTCCTTGCTTGGTGTATTGATAATGAGCAAGTCTGCTCTGTTGAGATGACTGTCAGGGAGCAGACTCAATGCAGTGCACCTCTTTGTCTTCAGACAACTGAGAAATCTGTTGGTTGGCTGTTCATGTGCCAGTATGGATAGATGTTAGCTAGAGAAAAACATCCTCTGCTCTCCTCATACCATTCATTCCTACATCACATCTATCAAACAAAGCTGCTGTTAATATAGAATACACTGCAGAGTGCATTACATCCTGAAAGCGGCCAGCTGAATATCTCTTAGTGCACTATGTCTGTAAGAGCCTTTACTATGAGAAGTATTTGCTGCTTATTTCACATTCTGATTTTCACTAGTGTCAAACAAGAGTTCTGCTTTCCACTGAAGATGCCTTGGCTTCTGGGCCCAATGTAGGCAGGGACTTAATATGCGTTTACACTATTTCATATTTCCTTTTGCCAGGAATTTTTTATGATTGACAATGTCAGTTTATAATATCTTTAAATTAAAGTCCAGCAGATGCTGTTCCTGGCTCAGTGTAGACAAGGGTTTGGCTTTACTTTCAGCTATTTTTTTCCCTCCTTCTACAGACCTCTGCTTCAGTCCTGGCAGAAGAACTACACAAAGTGTAAGGATTCATTTCCTCATGTGTTTATGAAGGTTGCTGGCTTTATTGCCTGCCCTGTGTGTACACGCTCTTCTTAAATGTGCGCTGGCTACATAGGAAAGAGACTCCTTAAGGAAATGCTGTTACATAGTGGTTTAAAAAAACCCCAAACCTGCATTGTGTGATTCTTAGAAGCTGGAAAACCTCTTCCTCCCGGATTTCCCCTCCCTGGACCACCCCACCCCTGACTTGGAGTGTGTTGTATGCTGCTCTGTCTGCTACTCAGAAGTGAATGCTTCTTTTCTTATTTGCCTTTGGTTGTATGCAAAGAGCAGTGCAGTGTGCAGGAATGTGTGTGTCTGTGAGAGTCAGTAGTTGGGCTGAGCCCTGGTGCTAGATCTGTTCCATTTTGGGGGAGGGGACAGAGTGGTTATAATGCCCATCTTTTAACTTTTTGATGAGCCTAGAGCATGGGTCAGCAACCTATGGCCCACAGGCTGGGTATAGCCCATAGAACCATTGTATCTGGCCTGCAGATATGTGGCTTTAGCATAGAGGTGGGCAAAGTGCAGCCCAGGGACCGGATGCAGCCCGCCAAACCATTCTAGCTGGACCACAAGGCCCTTAAAAAATTTAGAAAATTAATATTAATCTGCCCTGGGCTGCCTGTCATGTGGCCCTCGATGGCTTGTGGAAACTCAGTAAGTGGCCCCCTGCCCAAAATAATTGCCGGTCTCTGCTTTAGCAGGTGGCTTTCCCCACTTCCACCACAGGGACAAGTGGTAGCTGGTGGCTGGGTCCTAGCACCTGACTACCTGCCCACCCTGGGGTGAATCGTTCTGGCCTGCAGCCAGAAAAGGTTGATTTCCCCTGGCCTAGAGGATTTAAAATCCCAGTGGGAAGCCCTTGATGTCCAAAACCATGGTGTTAACAGGAATAACTTTAGCAGGCCAGAGCTTGGACTAGTATACTTTTCCTTTTTATAATTATAGAGACCTCAGGAGTCAAGTAGTTCAACCCCTTGCACAGATGGCGGATTTGCTGGCCTTAAACTCTCCCAGAGAGGTGCCCATCGAGCCACTTCTTGAAAACCTCCAGCAGAGGACCTTGAAAACCTCCTGGGCAGCTTGTTCCATTTGTCCTGCAGCTCTGACAGTTAGGAAATTTCCCCTGAGATTTAGTCTGCATCTGCTTTGCTGCAGCTTGAATCAATAAGTGCAGCTTAATGCTTAAACATAGTTTTTTCTAACATGTCTTATTACAAATTATTGTTATGGTTTGTTTATACAGAGTTTCAGAGAAGGACAAACAGATAAAGCAGATGGAGGAGACGTTGGCTAATGAACATGCCAGTTTAACTAGCAAGGAAGAGGAGTTCAAGGTAAAGCATCCACATTAAAGAAAGGCTGCAAAGCAAGCTTGTTGGAGGCTCTGATCGTGGATTGGAACTCCATAGGCCAGATCTTTGCATCCACTACTACAGGAGTAGGAGTTCCTACCTGATGGTAGGAGCAGGATCCAAGTTTGCCACAAGGTGATGGTAAAGTCGGAGAGGGTTGGAGAGGCTTTCTTGATGAAAATGGGAAACTCTAAGGAAAACATTGAGAAGTGCTTACAAGGACAAACTTGGAGTGGGATCCATATTTAAAAAGCAGATATATTGGTTCTTTCCTCTTCAGGCTGTGCAGAATATGAATTTATCCCTGAAAACAGAAGTGCAGAAGTTACAGGCTCTGACAAATGAACAGGTAAGCAGTGCTTAATGGTCATGTTCTGCCATGTTCATGCTGAGTCGTACCTTAATTTGCAAGTAGAGCAACCGATTCCTATCAGACTTCTAGAGTAGCTTTATCGAAATATAAAGATTACCAAACTGGGCAACTCAGTGATAAATTTTGTGAAACGTAGTATCTGAGGAAATCCCTTTTAATTGTGTTCATTTTTAAATCTGATTTAATAACCCAATAAATGGAGTAAATTGCTTCTTTCTAAAGATTCATTTAAATCTTCAAAGGTATCCTTCCAAGACGCTGTCAACAGTAGTGAATTACATTCCTATGACTTGCATGAATCAATCTATGACAAACATCACCTTTCCCTGTGCAGTTATAGGAAATTTGGCACTTCACATTTCAGTCCATGGTCACTGTTTTCTGGCTGTGTATTTAATTATTACTCAAACAGCCATAGGAAATGGTAGAATAGCATTGAGAATTACCAGTTGTTGAATGAGTAAATGTGAAACGTGTGAGCATACAGCCTGCGAATATGGCATGACCCATTTACTTGCACTGGAGGTTGATGTACTGGGAGAACTTGTAGAAATGACTTGCTCCTGCTTTTTAATATGGGAGAATGTAGTTGATTGAATCATGTGATGCATGTTAAGACTACTTAATCCTCTTTCTATGTAGGCTGCTGCTGCCCATGAACTGGAAAGGATGCAGAAAAGGTAAATAAAATAAATCCAATGTTGGGTAAACAACTTCTAGTGCTTCTCTTTTTTTAGACTTGTTTGAATCAAGGCTTCTTGTAAGTACATGAGAGAGAAGAAAGCATTTTTAACTGTTTTTGTCTCAGTTTTCATATGAAAGATGACAAAATAAGAACACTTGAAGAGCAGCTACAAGAAGACCTTGCTCAGATTACAAACACAAAAGAAGAATTTAAGGTACTGTGCACAGCGGCTATTATGCTTATTTTCAATACATTTTTTAGATTTTTGAGATTCTGGTTCATAGCCATGCATTAATCTGTGGAGTGGAACTACACACATGCTTTCAAAAGCTAAGGCTGGATTGGAATATATAGTGCTGTGATGGTGCTGTTGATGGAGTAAAGCTGTGCAATTGGAATAAATGCGTGTTTTAAGCCATTTTAAATGCATTTGTTATGAGTCAGAAGTCTAGCGTTTCCAATGAAATCTGTAAAGAGGAAGTTGTTCAGTTTCTCTGTGCTTCCCATTTTAAATGTAAACTGATGAACCCTGATTTGTGTGCATTTATTATTGAGATTATCAAGTAATTAGATCACAGGCAAATATTTTAACTTTTCTTCTTATCTATATGTTAAAATGCCTGGTTGAGGTCTTTTTTTGGGGGTGGGTGGGTGGTAAGGGGAGAGTTGTTTTTAATTTTAAAAAAAATGTTCGCAGTAGCATAAGAGCTAAGCTGTTTAAAGATATCACTATGACACGTGAAT
>NW_017729025.1:14602449-14606809 GCF_001723915.1 Gavialis gangeticus | reverse complement strand
ATTGGATCACAGGCAAATATTTTAACTTTTCTTCTTATCTATATGTTAAAATGCCTGGTTGAGGTCTTTTTTTGGGGGTGGGTGGGTGGTAAGGGGAGAGTTGTTTTTAATTTTAAAAAAAATGTTCGCAGTAGCATAAGAGCTAAGCTGTTTAAAGATATCACTATGACACGTGAATGCCTCCATGCAGAGCTATTTTGTTTTTATATTGTGTACACAGGAGAAAAACTAAAGCAAACCCCCTCAAACATCCCTTGTTTCTGAATTTGGATGGCTACAAAGCAGGGTTGTGAAGCTACCTTCTTCTAGACAGCTCCTTCTGCATAGGATGGTGTTCTTGGTTCCTCTTTCTGAGCAGAATTGTTACCAGCACTCACCCCAGCATTGCTCATGGAGGAAGGAATGGTGCTGGGCATTCCAGTCTCATGCAGCTCTTTCAAATAGTTTAAAATAAATTACTTCGAAATAATTAGTCTAAAATAAATTAACTTTTAATCACTTCCTTGGAGTTCCCTGCTCGTGGTGTTCCCCTCCTGTCTAAACTTGCTTGTGAAGGTCTGAGGCAGGTAGACTTTTATGGAATATTTTGAAGTCCCAAGCATATCTTTAAGGAGTGTGAAAGTGGCTAGCAAAAGTGGGGGATCTAAAGTAGGATCCAAAACATGACTTTTAGCTTGAAAGTCCATGGTGCTGGTGAGCAGTCCTTATTCCTGCCTGGTCTGGCACATGTGGCTAGGTAGGCAAATTATGGACAAATGGTTGTAAAATGTGTTCAAGCTTTGATAAACTAGTGACCTCCAAAAAGGCCTCTCGGAGTGTTTTGTCTAGGCTGAATGAGGCTTTAGGGGTGACTTGGTTTCCTGCCAGTACCGGTGTCACTAATACAGTAGAACCAGACCCACTTTGTTCACAGTAGGTTGCCGAATTAAAGATGAGCGGCTTGGCCTATTTGCAGCTTTTATTTCAAGGGCACCACTTCTCCACTCAGCTGGATACTGCTGCAGTCATGCGCAGCTGCTTGCTGTGGCTTTGTCTGCTTCTGGATACCTCACAAATCCCTCATCATTGCAGGAGGGTAAGAAATCAAACCCTGGGGAGTGTCTGGGTTCTGCTATAATGGCACAGAAAATAAAAAACGTAAAGTGCCGTTTATCTTCTGACTCTGTCTGTAAACCAAAGGCTTCTTTTACTGTTTTGCTCATCCTAATCAAACGGTTGTGTGAACCCTCAACAGCACGAAGCTGGTTCCACGATCTAGGAAAGTTCAAGAGTCTACACAGCAATCTTTTAACTGATGAAGATGCTTTCTAGAAGTCAGTGTTGCCGAAATCACAGTGCAGCTTAGAGCATTCTTCCTGAGGTCTTGATTTGCCAGTTCTGATAGAGCTCTCTCTCTGCCAGGCTCTTGAGAGAAACTAGTTTATTGCCTCAGTGAATCTCCAAGGCAGCTGTGTTTTGCAGACTTCTACTTCAACAGCTGGAGAATGCAGTAGACTGCAGCCGTATCTCTCTTCCTTGGGAAGCCAGGTGCTGGGTGTTTATAAATATTTAGCTTGCACAGGCTGGTGAGGCAACGCTGGCATGCTTGCTTCCTTGAATAACTATTTTGCTCATCAGAAGTAGCTTGAGATGGTACAGAGGAGGAGGTTGCTTTTGGAAGAAGACTGGATTTCACTGTATCATGTACAAGGGACAGTAAGATCCCATGTGTGCACGTGGATATTAATAGCTCTTGACTGCCTGAGGGACAAGTCTTAATAGTCAGAGGAAGCTTAAAAAAAGAGGAGGAGGAGGGGGGAAACACAACTTTTTTGCATTCTCCTTTGTGCGCTTAGCAGCCCCTGCCACAAGTTCCCTCCTTAGAATGAACCACATGGTTCATGTTGGGGAAGTGAAAAGCGCTGCATGTGCAGTTCTGACCTGACGGCTTGCTATTTCCTTCTCTTCCAGGCTGTGAAGGAGAAAAACAAAGCTTTGCAGCTGGAAATGCAGAAGCTACAGGTTCTCTTATCTGAGCAGGTGCAGTCTATACACTCCACGGCTTATTTAATAGCTGCTCTTCAGTACTTCTGTTGCAATTGGCAGTACTGCCTAGAATAGATGAGCACTGCGATGCTGTTGAAAAGTTATCAGCATGACCCTTAGCTCTTAGGGCTGTAGTTCCACTGTTGTACGAGGGAAGGCCCTTTCTGCCCAAGCCCTGTGAGCATGAGCAGCAGTGTTTCAGTCCAGAAATCCCATGGAAAGATGCTCAGAGAGAGGCTTCCTGCTCCCCCGCAGACCAGTCTCTTGCCTTTTCTCAGCTCTGTCATCTTTGGCAAGTCAGGAAAAAAGCACACAAGTCAGTGATTGCCTGTAGAAAACATCGCTAAGGGAAATAATTTGACACGTTCGTCACAGGTCTTGCTCTTTCTACTCCAAAACAGTTTGGCCATGGCCACTGTTATGACATGTTGCTTTCTAGAGCTGGCCAGGCAACTTGCTGACACTTTTTTTTCCCCCCCCCCAGAGCCCTTTGATTCATCAAAACCAAAATTTGTGTGTGGGAATCTAATAGTACTAACGAGTCTTTCGCTGATTGAAAGGGACCCCCATGAATAACGAATAGCTTGGCGGTTGAAGCAGTCCCATGATCCAGAGGAGGGGGCAAGAGAGCTGGCCAGGAAATAATTTTCTTTTCTACTCGCAAATAATTAGGAAATTCACAATTTTTTTTCTGTTGCGTAAGGAGACAAAACAGACAGTCTGTTATGGAGCAGTGCTGAGAGGAGATGGGCACTCTCACTTCCCTCAATATTCTGTTTGATTATGGTACTCATCTGGGATGTGGGCAAACTGCATCCCAGGCTCTGCCATTTAACTTCCACTGAAGAGGTCACAGGTCTGGGAACATTTAGCATCTCACAGGGTTCAGGTCTGACATCCAAAATTCCTTGCTGCTTGTTGCTCACTAATGGTAAGGAGTACAAAAGTTGGTTTGCCAGGGAATGAAACGACCTCTACAGGTCTTTAAATCATTCTTTCCAATTAGCACCATAAAGGCCACTTACCACAAAGACTCTACCTTTGAATGATTTGTTCAAAAATCTAGAGACATGGGTGCTAACCAGTCCTCTCTGTTACTAAGATCTCAAACACAAATCTCAAATATATATTGGTTGATCCAGGTAATATATAGATAATTTTTTTTTTCTTTTTAATTTGTAGACTAACAAAGAGCTCTTGGAGCACTTGGAAAGAAGGTAAGACATTTTTGTTTCTCATCAAGAATGCAAAAATATCTCTATGGTCCTATTTGGCGGTAAGATGCTTTTGTCTGTGTAAAATGCCTTTTCATGAAGAGTGCTTTGTAACCTTCTATTTTTAATTTCTCAGTATTAGAGAAAAGGATGATAAAATAAAGACGGTTGAAGAGCTGCTTGAGGCAGGACTCATAGAAGTGGCTAATAAAGAGGAGGAGCTGAAGGTAAAACCACATGCTATTATTATTCTCCCTCTCTCCCCATGGGAAGTATGTGGATGAGCAGTTCCCATAATAGAACGTGTATATTTAACTTTTAGTTTCAGAACATTCCTTTCAATAAGAACATGATTGACTTCCGTTTCAAGGCAAAATGTTCACTTGCTGCTGATGGTGTTCCCTGCTCTCAGCTAACATAAGGAATCGTAGAGAAATCTGATTTACATATCCTATTTGAAAGATTAAAAACTAACGATCTTAGGGGCCTATTTGACTAGGGACAAGTCTCTAGCAAAGAAAGTGACTGCAAATTGAGGTGGCTAAGACTTTTCTATTCTAACTGGTAGTCTGAGGGATGAAGTAAATTGCAAATTGTTTCAACTTGAAACCACCATCCACCTAAATCTTTTTCAGCTGTGGACAAATATGAGGAATATGTTAAAATGCTGGGAAGGCTGAAAAATTGCTGAAAACCCTCCCTAACGATATCTCTCTGTAGCTGGCCAGAAAGCTATGCCCCCAGCTTACTGAACACTATTCTAGGTGTATTGACTTGCCCATAACCTTCAAACTCAGTTACTGAAACTTCTACTTGGGTATGACGGGGTGAAAAGTACCCTGTTTAAATTCGCTGATGATACCAAAATTTGGGGTGAGGTGAGCACACCAGTAGGGAGGGAAAGACTGCAGCAAGACTTGGATAGGTTACAGGGGTGGGCTAGCAAAAACAGGATGCGCTTCAACACTGACAAGTGCAGGGTGCTGCACGTGGGCAGTAGTAACCAGCAGCACACTTATAAGATGGGGAAACTCCCTTCTTGAGAGCATGGAGGCAGAAAGGGATCTTGGAGTCATTATTGACTCCAAGATGAACATGGGCCAACAATGTGAGGTCACGGT
>NW_017729025.1:14593686-14602342 GCF_001723915.1 Gavialis gangeticus | reverse complement strand
ACAGGGCAGACCCTACAATGAGAGACTGCGGGACCTGAACCTGTTCAGCCTCCACAAGAGAAGGCTGAGGGGGGACCTGGTGACCGTCTATAAACTCACTAGGGGGGACCAGAAGGGTTTGGAAGAGACCTTGTTTGCCCTAGCGCCCCCTGGCATGACAAGGAATAACGACCACAAGTTGTTGGAGAGTAGGTTTAGATTAGACATCCGTAAGAACTACTTCATGGTCAGGGTGGCTAGGATCTGGAATCAACTTCCAAGGGAAGTGGTGCTGGCTCCTACCCTGGGGGTCTTTAAGAAGAGGCTTCATGCCTACCTGGCTGGGATCATTTGAGCCCAATTTTTTTTTTCTCCTGCCCTGGCAGGGGGTTGGACTTGAGGATCTATAAGGTCCCTTCCCACCCTACTTCTATGATTCTATGAAGGCAGACATGGTGAAAGAGTCCCCATTGGCACAAAATGCAGCAGCTCAACTGAAGATAGTGTGAGCCCATTGCCTTAACATTTTTCTCCGCTGTACTCCCTGTTGAACAGAATTGTGATCAAGGTTTCTATATTGATATTCAGAGTCCTCCGTTGAGATGGTTTGGATAGAGATGCCCAAGGGCTTCTGACCTTTTGTGACAGCTACATTATATGGGAACAAGAAATTGGTTAGGGAATGGTTTGTGAATGCGGAAGTGAGGACTTTCAGAGGAGCAGGGCTGAGCCCAACATAAAATTGTAGTGACTAGTTTTGCAACAGAACTGCTATTGTAGACTTGATTGTCTATCAAGAAGTATTG
This sequence comes from Gavialis gangeticus, assembly GCF_001723915.1. Classification (NCBI taxonomy): domain Eukaryota; kingdom Metazoa; phylum Chordata; order Crocodylia; family Gavialidae; genus Gavialis; species Gavialis gangeticus. The sequence goes on along the minus strand of NW_017729025.1, from coordinate 14,601,557 downwards.
TCCTCCTGCAATTCTGTTCAAGCACCTTCTTCTTGTCAGCACATAGGATTAATGATGACTGTTGCTGGTTTCTAACATGTGGATGGTGCTCACATGCTATACAGGCAACTACCAAAAATATACTGTATTTTCTGTTTTCTATTGTATATGACCTTCCTTCTCCCCCCTCCCCTCCCCTGAGGTCTAAAATTAAGGTGTGTCTTGTACACTAAAGATAATATAACAGAAAATAACTGAAATCATCATAAAGATTGACCAAAATTCAAATGTATGCTAATTCCCCCCCCCCCAAAAAATGATTTTATCCTTTGTGGGGTTGGGGAGAGGTTCTGGATAGTCTCTTTCATCTCTAATTTCTGAGATTCTTACACTTTAAATGGAAATGGATCTGAGACAGACAACATTTTTATAGGGAAATGTTGGTTTTCATTAGTCAGTCATTCGTCTCTCCTGAAGAAGGGTAAACTAAAAAATATTCTATCTTGTCTTATCTGCATTTTGTCACTGTATGTTCTCCTTTAATAAGGTACTGAGAACAGAAAATTCATCCTTGAAAAACGAGGTTCAAAATCTGCAGAGTCAGCAGCTGGATCAGGTAATTTATTTATTTATTTATTTAAATTTTAGGGAATGCATGTCCCATGCAGAGTGACAGATGTTACGGTTGGACTGCCAGATGCTCTGAAGGTTTGGAAATGCCTTGTCTGAAATTGGCCAGCAAAGTGACTCTGCTCCGGTATTTCAGGAAGAGTAGTGTCCCTACAAGGGATTGTTACCCAAAGGAGTAGCCGGGGCTGTGTGCTCCCCAAACATTCAGCTGGGAAAACTGTTTTTGCCCTGAAAGTGGGCTTTGTAAGCAAGTTGGCTGGAAGTGGACCTGCAAGTTCAGAAAGGTTGGAACTGCTGATGTAGCAGATGAAGCTGTGTCAGTTGTTCCATGAGCTCACATGGCAGAAATCTGGTGGTGGATCTGCAGTTTCCAGTGCTGCTGCCTGTTTGATGGATTTTTCTAAATCCCTGTGTAAACAAAAGGTGCAAACTGAAATACTAAGGTTGCGTAGTTAAGTGGTTGGCTATTGGGAAATGCTCAGTTTGAGGTTGCTCACGTAGCCCTCATTTGGATGCCACCTGCTTAAGTATTATGGTGACATCTGATTTTCATGAACTCAACATTAATGTTGTTTTAATGCATCTTTTGGGCCAGTATATGTTTACGTGTTGTCATCCTTACTCTTCAGACCATTGATCTGCTTGCTTAATGACACTAGCCTCTACCACAGCAACCTATGGCAGAGCACTTTTCTTCTAACGTCAAATTCCTGGCAGGGGAGCCTATACAACAGGGGTGGCAAGATGCAGCCTGCGGGCTGGATGCAGCCCACCAAGCCATTCTATCTGGCCCATGGGGCCCCTAAAAAATTTAGAAAATTAATATTTAGCTGCCCCCAGCTGCCTGTCATGCAGCCCTTGATGGCTTGCCAAAATTCAGTAAGCGGCCGTCCACCCAGAATAACTGCCGGCCCCTGCTATACAAATACACCTATGCTTTTCATCACATTTTGAATTGTTATAAGCATACAGTATCTGTCCTGAGTCTTCCTTGCTTTAATAGGTAAGGTGCAGTCCTTACAAAAGGTGTTAAAACTTGCAGTACTTACAAAAAAAAAAAAAAAACAACAAATGCAGTGCATTCCAGCTTAATTAAACCGGGCATCAAAGGAGTCTTTCTGCCTCTTGTTCTCCTCTGCACATGAACTTCCGGCCAAGTCCTTCCCAAAGCTCAAGCAGACAGTTTACGCTCAATACGCTTAATCTAGCAATGATGGTCAGTGCACTTAATCAGTCCTTTTCTTACTGCACATCTTGATTTTTTTTTTTTTTTTAATGCTTTTCACTTGCAAAGCAGTGTGACCTGCACTTGGATACAGAATTCTTGATTGCACTGGGAATGCCACAGTCTATGCTTTGTACAGTGTACTGGCAGCGTAAGGCCTAGGGAGAGTCAGAATGCTGAGTCAGTTATTGACATATGCTTTTAATTGCATCTCTTAACCAAGGCCAGAGCTTGACTGTGCCTTGCCAGTTGACAGCTCGGGGGAAGGTTATCAATGAGCCTGCTGCAGTAACGGTTCTGTGTTGTGAAGACCCAGCTGAGATCTCTGGGTTAATTTCACAGATACTTCCCAATGCCCATTGCATGGCAAATCCTTTGGGCTGCTAAAAACTCCAAGCCCAGATCTTAAACCAGTTGTCTAGAGACTTCAGTGTTTTCTGTCCCACTTAACCAGCTCCTGAGCTTGCTGTTCCTACCCCTCCCCACTGTCATCTGTAACATTTGAATTTGTCAGTCTTTCTGAAATAATTTTATTTTGCATGACTTTCTTTCCAGCCATTGGTGGAAGAACTTCAGAAAACGTAAGCATTTTTAATCTGTCTCTGAGGTTAACCTTGCCCCTCCTGTTTCCAAACCGGTTTTGCTCTCCCTCCTCTTAGCGTTCAGTTTTAACTGGAAGATAGTGTGTGCATGGTTGGCTCTGCACAGTGCATCAGACTGAACCAATGCTTTGGAAAATTCAGTAACCTGTTTACTGAATTAAGTTTGTATGGAGCTGATTGCAGTAAAACCCGCTCTAGCATTGCCAACCAAGGCTGTGAGGTTTCTACACCTGTCCTTGGGCCAAAGAGCTGGAATTAGATATGAAATTGTTTAAATTTTTGACTGGTGCTCTAATGTGCTCTCTAAAAAGAGCATGTCTATTTTCTGAACATATAATTTAAGGAAAATACAGCTGTAAGTATTTTGGAGTGTTTGCGAGAACTTTGTATCTGAAGCTGGGCCAGGAACAGTCTAGTAGAGCAGCTTCTGATTTTATCTAACAACCCAAGCCAGGTACCTACCAACTGTACACAACTACTTACTCAAACTTAAACTTGTGCTATGCTAGCCCATATACCTTCCTTTAGTGGCACCTTGGCTTTGCCCTATCATTTGTGTTGGTTTTCAAACTTGGATTCTAAACTTTTGTTGCAGAATGTCATTAACATTTGGACAGCACATAGTGTGCTGGGGCCAGTTAAATCTCCCCGGGGCTACTGTTAAGTTAATATTAATGAAGTTGGTATACTATAGTTCAGCTCACTTTTGATGCTTTTTCTCCTTTTTAAGAATCCATGAGAAGGATGGAAAGATAAAATCAGTGGAAGAACTCCTGCAGGCTGAAATCCTCAAAGTTGCAAACAAGGAGAAGACAGTTCAGGTACTGCTGAAGAAGCACTGTGTGCCTGTGTGTGTCTATACCACTAACTTCCATCTGTTTGTCCTTACATTGCATTTGATAGTAGTTGACTTTTTTTAGTATCCATTTTTGTGGTGTTTTGTGTTTCCATTGTCCAATCCTGTCTGTTTTGTCCTTGAAAAGGCTTTGGCACAGGAAATAGAGACTCTGAAAGAAGAAATAGGAAATTCCAAGCTTGAGATGGAAAAACAGGTAAAATTTCTAAGAGGCAGAAATGAGACAGCTTTGTAGTTGATGCTTTGCTTATTAGCATTTCTGTTCCTAGTACATGTTTTCTATTTTACTGGGGATTGTCACCGAGGGAAGCACGTTCTTATGGTGGGCATAAATTATAGCAGGTACAATTTTGCTTCATCTAGTATGGCATCTTCCAGAGACCCCAGAATTTGGGCTCAAGTGAGAGCCTTGGCCTGAGCTTCTGTAACTCAGTCTGAACCACTTGTTCCAGCTGGAGTGGTTGTGCACCAGTCTTGTAGTGGTGCCATGGTGCCCTCTAGTGCTCCATTGGGCAGTTCCTGTCTGACCACAAATGGGAGGGGGACTTATTGTCCTTTTGCTGCAGCTGTGAACAAAGCTACTGGCTAAGTCTCTTCCCTCAGTCAGTTATCTTCTTCCTCTCTAGGGCCAGAGGGTCTGTCCTTTTATATTTGCTTTCCAGATAAATGGACCAACCTTATCTAGCAGCTAAAGAAGTCTTTTAAAGAGTGAGTTATCACTCCAGATGCAGGGAATGATGGCAAATCAGGCTAGATGTTACAGTTTTATCTAATGCCTGTTGTCCCACACAGTGTCCTATCAGGAAGCTTGCTTGATATTTTTTGCTTGCATTTCCCTTTTCTTGATTTTTTTTTTTTATCCCTTTAGTTCTAGTGACAGCCTAATAGGCTCTTCTTTCTTCATCTCTTCCCTTTGGTGCTCACTTTGGGATTTTTCCTTTTTGTTTATACACACTTCTCTGCTGTTACCTTTTCTGCTATATCAGTCTTTCCAAGTCCTGACAGTCTCATTTTTCCTCAACTCCCTCTGGTGTGTTGGTGCCCTGTGTTAATGTACTGCGCAGTAGCAGTGTCATGAGAGCCATATGATAGGGATGCGTACTCCATGAAGTGGTGCTCTAGGACCCCATATTTGTGCATATGCAGCCCTTGGCTACCACAAGCCAATAGACTTTTGGGAGACTTTGAAGTTATTGGTTCTCTGTGGGGCAGTAGTGGGAGAATGCAAACGAACTGTTTTGGCTACCCTCTTCATGCTGGCAATGAAAGGACTGAAACTCCCAACAGTGGTTTGCTCTGAAGCGTAGGGTTTTTTTCTATATTAGACAAAAATAATATAAGGGTACCTGGGGGTGGGCACAGTATCCCCTACTGGAGTCAGTAGGCTTGAGCTGGCAGGTTACTTTTCTAGGTCTGCTCCACCTTGGATCATGGGCCAAAAACTGATTTGGTTTTGTATAGCATTCAGAAGGAGCGTTCCCTCTCAGGTTTATCTTTCCCCTCCACCCCGCAGAAAGCTAAGTGCTCGGTTTGGTGTTCGCTCTCACAACAGAGACTTAAATGGTAGCACTGTGACAGTGCTGTATGTGGGGCCTTTTCTCTTCCTGTGCTCCAGGGGATGATTGAAATGCATTAACATTAAGTAGTGAAATCATTCATTTTGTAAACTTTTCATTCCCCTCCTTGCCCCCCAACCTGCATTTTGGGTTTACAGTGTTAGTGCCCATTTGAACAGTTTCTAATGGTCTCATCTTCCCAAGCTTTGTCCCAAAGCGATATGAATAGTTGATGTCTCTTACCTATTTGACATGGGTAGTCTGTACTGCTTTTGGAGTGATTCAATTCCTGAATGTTGTCTTTAGGTGTCGTTTGCTTCACAAGTCAAGGACCTTCAGATTCTGTAAGTATGGCTGCTAACAGCAGTGCCCAATCTGTTCAATCATCCTCTTTCCTTCTATGCTGTGATGTGGTTGGAGTTGAAATGTTCTTGTTTGTCTCTTCTGGTCTGTGTGAAATGAGTGAGTGGTATTTACTCCATTCCTAATGGCCATGTGACCTTGTTATATGCACATAGTCACCCTTGTGTGCTTCTGCTGAAACGGCAGTAAGGCTGTCTATTCTGGAGTGGGCGCACATCTAGAGTGTGGGCTCCATAAATGATGCATTCAAGACTGAAAGCATGTTGGCAGGACAGCATGGGACACCTATGTGGCTGCTATCTATTCTGTATTACTGGAGAAATAGGATATAAATATCCTGGGCTGTTTTGTCTCCACCCTTCTCAGTCTGAAAGGTGCTGGCAGAATACGTTTTGCAAGGAGAAAGAACGTATGTGGAATCCCTGCAGTGCAGATGTTGTCCTTTTTGATATCATGAGCTGAGCCATAGATCCAAGGGCACCTTTCAGGCTGCCTGCTATAGTAGTGTGAACTGAAGAGTTCTCACACATTTATTTTCCTCTGGCAAGCAGCGGTGGAGCCTTTGGTCATGTCAGCCACTCTTGTTTGTACCTTATTGCAAAGTTCTAGTTTTCTTCCAGATGATAAAGGCTTTTTTTGTCATAATGGTACAGACTGAAGGGGAAGGACGAGCACATGAGAACTATGGAGGCCTTATTGGAAGAGAAGCAGAAAGAGATTGCCAAGAAAGGAGAATGGTTGCAGGTAAACTTCTTTTTCTTTTTTTGTTATCCAGTGAAAAGCATCTAAATCTAAACACAGAACTTAAATACACACCATGCACTCATCTCCTTTGTTTTTCTATCCCAAGGGCCAGCAGAATACCATTGCACAACTGACCAGTAAAGTTCAGGAGCTAGAACAATGGAACTTGCAACAGCTACAGCAGGTATCGGCTGCAGAGAGAGATCATCTGGCAACAGCTAGGGTTTTTGTGTTGATTGTTGGGTGTTTTTTGCTTGTTTTTTGTTTTGGGGTTTTTTGACTTTTTTTTCACGTGAACCAGATTTTTTTTGCCTCTACCCAGGCCTCTTTCAGAGCTTTGTCTTGGCTTAATTTCTATCCAATCGACTGGTGTGAAAAGGGGTACATGGGCATGCCTTCTGGCTCAGGGGGGTTTTGAACAAAGGCAAGGATATAAAAATAACAGACTGAGGGAGTATTTTCATGATGCTCCATTGATATATGCTCTCAGGCAGAACACCAGTAGGGATGGTAACAGTGGCCTGAAGCCTTTATGACTTCACTGCTGTTAATCCCTGCTTTTTCACACCTCTAGGCTGGATTGCAGTAAAGTGATCTGCAAAGGTAGCCCTAGGCAGGGCACTTCATGGCCTCAGCTATTGCAGGAGGTAACTGCTTGCTGTTTAAGTGGGTCAGGCTGACATCTGAGCTCTCTCTCTCTAGAATCATTCTCCAGCTGCCCTTCAGTGTTTGTCTCTATAGTCTGGGCCTCTCCCCTTTGATCTGCCACAGAAGTTGTTTGGCTGGAATGTTGTCCCCTTTGTTAGACTCAAGGGCAGGCAGTGGCCTGTCCTCAGGGATGAAGTGGAGCTCTTCAGACTGAAAGGGTACATTCATGTGGGAGCTAGTTCATGTTTTCTGGGGCGCAAGAAGTGGTGCTAAAGATGAATTCTTTCCACATCGTAAGTTGGGCAGATGGCCATAGAGGAAACTTATCCTACCCATGGGTGAATGTGATGGAAATGGGAGTGCAGATTTTAGGCCAGCTGGCATCAGATGTGCATGTTTGCAGTTTGCTGCAATGCACTCCAGTGCGCAATTAGAGCAGTGTAACTTTCTGAATGTAACTGACCTAAAACACATCTGGTCTGGTGGTGGTGCCACTTGTTCAGACCACATGCCCCTTGTAATATAAATGCTCACTGTTAGTTTGAACCCTTTTCTGTTATTGCAACAGATCCAAACATCTCCTCTCTCTTTTAAGGTATCAGCTGCATCACAAGCCCAGGATCTGGAAAACCTGTGAGTATGGGTAGCCAGAAATGTTCTCTGCTGTGCCTTTTGCTGTGGGATTTGTGTTGGCTATAACAGGAATTGGTGCTGATGGTGATGCATCAGGCGGCCTACCCACTGCCTCCTAGAACAACAAATGCCTGCTTGTCTGATTGGCCTGACTAAATAATAGCAATGCGTACCCAGAGCAGAAGAGAGGAGATCCTAAAGGATTCCTTTTCCTGCACCAAAATCTATCCTCACTGCTTGTATCTACTTTGTGATCAGCACTTCTGCTTTTCAGTTGCTTTCCTCTCTACCATTCATTAAGTATATCAAGTGGTTTATCTTTGACAGTGTCCTGAGTCTATGCAACTTGAGAGATGGCAAGAGATGCAGATGGCTAGTATAAAGCCTTAAGGTTCATTCTAAGGCAGTAGCACTCTGGTCCCTGTTTTGTAAAGGGATATTACTGTGTTCTCCATTGTCGATGTAATTTTACTCTCATTACTTGTGATAATGTTGTCTAATATTAAGATGGATAATGAACCTGTGCATTTCAGAGGCGGCTGATTTAAAAGCCTTAGACTCAGATGGGTGAACATGTCATCTGACTGGTCTTTCTGGAGAGACCTTGCCCCCTGCATCTTGATCCCAGCAAGAGA
>NW_017729025.1:14580145-14588686 GCF_001723915.1 Gavialis gangeticus | reverse complement strand
CTGTGTTCTCCATTGTCGATGTAATTTTACTCTCATTACTTGTGATAATGTTGTCTAATATTAAGATGGATAATGAACGTGTGCATTTCAGAGGCGGCTGATTTAAAAGCCTTAGACTCAGATGGGTGAACATGTCATCTGACTGGTCTTTCTGGAGAGACCTTGCCCCCTGCATCTTGATCCCAGCAAGAGATAAATGGGGTTATCATCCAGAGCCTTGTTCTTGGCCATTCCCCTCAGGGTTGGGGAAAGGAAATCTCTCTACCTGCCCATGGGCCACGCTCAGATTTCCACGCTGCCAGCACAGAGGCCAGATTTAATTGAAACCAGTTGGCTGGGGGGATTGGTTGTGGGCATTAGCAGTTCATCTTCTATCTCGTTCGAATACTGTCTTGGTAATTAATGACTAAATGAACTTGCTGTCTAATGCCTGAGGCTTCAGGGACATGCGTGCAGCACATGCTGTTGCAGCTGGTGCTATTTTCATCTTCCTTGGTGCAGAAGTCATTGCATAGCTGCCTGGTTCTCTCCAGATTGGCCTCCTGTGGCAACTGTGGTTGTGCAGGTTTAATTTGATCACTGCTGCAAACTCAGCAACACCTAGAGTATCAACACTAAGTGACTTATTTATGAATCAGAATGTGTTGTTTTCTAAATGAACTCTGCAGGCTGAAGGGGAAGGAAGAACAGGTGAAGAGGATGGAGGCTTTGTTAGAAGAAAGGGGGAGAGAAATCGCAAGCAAAGTAAAACAGTTGCAGGTGATGTTTTAGTATGGAGGTGCCCAGTGCAATAAATGGGGAGCGCCTGTCTGTGCATGTGTGTGACGCGGTTCTCTCTCTCTCTGCAGGATGTAACAAAAGAGAACGAACTGTTCAAAGTTCAAATTCAAGAATTAAAGCAAGAGAGCTGTAAACAGGTACGACCTTCACCTCTGCTAGCTGATACTGATGGGTGTGGTTCCCCGGGCTCTGTCACGTTGCATGCTTGTCAGGGGAGTCACCATACTTTCAGCTAGGTTCAGTCCAGAACAATGGATGGAAGTAACATTAGAAATGCATCCAGCTAACAAAATTGTTGGGTCCCGGTCTTTCTTCCTACTTGCCCTTTTATTTCCTAGGGCTTCACTCCAGATTTAGACTCTTACCTACCACAGTCTTGCCTCCCACTCTCTGCCCTTGAGGCTGCATGTTACAGTTGCCAACTGTCTGGCCAAAGACAACTGGATGCCCTGAAAGGCTTAGTGTGGCAGGAAGCACCAATTAACAAAGCCAGGCACATTCTCTGCAATACAACCAGCTGTTGTTCATCTGTTTTTAATTTTTTTCTGATCTGTTTGTAGGCATCTCTGACTGTCCAAAGTGAAGAGCTGCTGCAAGTGTAAGTATTGCCAGAAATCTAAAGGCTAGTAATGTTAATATGCGTCACTTCAATTACTGTACGAAAAACTTGGCCCAAGTAAAAGCAGATGCTTCCCCAGAATATCGGCTTACATGAGTTGTATTTCTTGGTGAAGTTTAGCTGCACACTTGTATTTCTGAATCATAGTCCTTAGCTGTGTCTTGCACCAAATCTCTGCTGAGAACATAACGGAAGCAAGACACTTCTAGCTCAGTTTACATGCACTCCAGGTTCATAGGTAAAGCTTCATGCCTGGAACCGAGACTTAACATTTAAGTTTCCAAAAATGGTAATTGTTGGGTAATCACTGCCTTGCAGTAGATTCTTTTACATGTCATGAAGCAATTTGTGCTCAGGAAGATCTCAGTGATGAATAACATTAGGAATGTCAGGGTGTTCCAAGGTAGAAATGAAACATGTTAAAAACTGCAGAGCTTAGGCCAGGCCTGTCTGCATCAACTTTCACAAGCTTTTCCTCTGGATGTGTTAAAACTCGCCAGCTTTTTTTCTCCAATCAGTCTGGATGGCTTGTGGAGTCAGGAGTGGCTGCTGAAAATTTGCATCCTCATTCAGACAATAGCACTTGATTATGTCTTTGTGCAAATTGGTGGCATGTGTTAATGATGATCTGTCCAGCTAGAAAGCAGAGCCTTTATGTGGTGATTAGTAAATAGTGAACCTACAGATAAACACCCATGTAAGCAAAGAGATCCCACAGGCCAGAAAGCAGTAGAAATCGAGCACGTTTAAGTGGACAAGTCCAGGTTTATGGACAGGCTCCATGAACCTGCCTTGGCAGAGCTTAGGTTTGGAAGGAAGTCTCTGTGTCGTAGTCTAAATATAGTCTTGTATGCAACTGCCTCCCAACTTGCTTGTGACTCTCATGCTAATTCAGTATTGCAGGAAAAGAGACCGAACTTACCAGTCTCCGAAATGAGCTAGCATCTTTGGGCAATGCTGTTGAGCAACAGAGGAAAAAGAACAATGTAAGGAAATTCTTTGTAAACTTGAGGACTATATCTGTATGTACACAACCACACTGTGACCAGTATTCTGATGCCAAGCCAGTAACTCCACTTTGCCATTATACCATGTCACATGCTTGATTACACTCCCTTTTCCTTTTTCTCTTGGGACTGAATTATCTACCCTTGCCTAACACTTGGTTAATTCTTTGTCCAGTCACTGACTCGATGGGCAGGGAAAAATTGCTGGAGAGCAGATTTAATGGCAAATATTCACACACTTAATTTTTAACCTGGTTAACTGTGCTCTGAAATCTAATCTTTAACTTGGGTGGCACACATCTCATTTGTATCCGGTGTACTTAAAATCCAATAAAGGGCATTCCCTTTGTGATGCTCAGACCAGGCTTACCCCACTTCCAGACATATTTTCTCCCACTTTTGCAGTAAGAGCTTATGAGGAGGTAGCAGCCCTTTCATGGCAGCTATTAGTGGTGCTGTATTGATCAATGGATGGGTGTCCAAAGCGATATGTACTAGGTGTATGTCCAAGAAGATACAAGTAACTTCCACAGAAAACATAATTTGTCCCAGACTGAAGGATAAGAGGCTTTACAGATGTTGCAAGAATGAAAGATGGACAGAGTTATGGGATTTTTAGATGATTGTTAAGAGGAGAGTATGAATATACTAAACCTATGTAGATGGTGGAATAGTATGTAGGAATCTGTTCATTGTCTGCCCAGTGTTGGGGCAAGGGTTAAACCTTTAGGTTCAAAAGCTCACTCTCCCCTGCACATTGTATCCAGAGTGCTCTTCCTGTTTTGTAAGCAGCAGTATTGCTGTTGGGAGACTCAAGTTAATAGATGGTTCCTGCAAAAAATGTGGTATGTACAATGTCTAGTTTTTCAGGCCTCTTTTATGTTGCAGCTAGAAAGTGTGGTAGTCTTAAGTCCAGTTTTTTTGCTGGTTAGGTAGCTGGAGAAGTCAAGTTCTCAAACACCCACAGTCTACCCACACAGTGCCCATACCCCTTTCCAGAAAATGGAAGTGGAGTATAGTATTTTTAAATCTAGTTTGCCACCTCCACCTTGGACCTGCAAACTTGCCTGGCAGTATCTTGTGGAGTACACGTTTGATGACCTCGCCAAGAAAGATGCAAGAGCACAGCAAGTTCTGTATTGTTCCCCAGCAGACCTTGTAAAGTGCTCATCACTCTGGCGAAACAGGAATCTTAGAGGAGGGCCACAGTTCTTGGTAACTCAGTGTAACAGAGAGCAGCTCTGCTGGGTACTGCTGTGAAGTGAGGCTCTAACCTTTGTGTCCACACAGACACCCACTGGCTTTGGCTTCAGTCGAGTTGTGCTTGGGTGCAGGGGTCTGCCCAGTCAGATGTATATGCAAGGCTGGGGCTTAAACGCACACCTCTCTGTCTATTTGGGTCCATTTCAGAGTATACAGCTCAACATACCTAACACTCTGTGTAATCTGTGGTTTGGTGTCTGTGTTCCTCACTGCTTCTGAATACTTTTCTCTTTCTTCTTACAAGTGCAGTCAAAGTGTGGGGGTGGCCAACATAATAATGATATGCTTGTTAACACAATAACACTTGATATAGTTCTGAGTACGGTGTGGGGAGAATTGGCATTTTGCTTTTTCATTCAAACTCTTAAACATCCCACTTGTTTTGCTAGTGTACCTCATCTTACCCAGCAAAAATCATCTTGCAGTAACCAGCATTTAAATGCAAATTACTGAATGGAATGCAAAATCTCTGTCTCTGAAGTAGAAGCAGAAACAGTTTGAGTATTGGCTGAACTGAAATCATTCTTTCTAAAAACGATTAGGACCTTCGGGAGAAAAACTGGAAAGCAATGGAAGCATTGGCATCAACTGAAAAATTGCTGCAGGACAGAGTGAACAAGACTGCCAAGGTTGTAATGTTAACTGCTAGAAACGATGCATTAAGCTACAAACAATTCTGCAGCTGGTTTTTTAAATCCAAATGAAGCATTTAACTTTTACTGCAATTTTATATAGAAAAGTCTGTTCTGAGTGATCATTCATATACTTTCACTTCTGCTGCTTCCTGTCTGTTATTTTTCTTAAGTTATGGGCATGCTGATTTTGTTTTGTTTGCATAATTGTTAGAGCTGTTGTGAATCTTTCCTTTTGTGGTGGGTTCCAGAAAATAAAGTTGCTTGATGCTAGTGATTGAACTGCTAGTGGGCTTTTGCTTTGCCTTAATAAGCTTTAGTAGCTTAGTGAAGAGGAACTACTTGATTATTTCGAGGAATTTCCTAATAAACAATTTATTATTCTACCAAAGTTAGTTTGGAAAGCTTAATCTTGAAAGGATAGGAAGCTGTCCAGGCCCTGATGAGCCAAACACGATGAATGAAGCCGTGGGATTTTGGATGAATTGTTCTCAAAGTTGTTTGTTTCTTAATACATGGCCGCACTTATACTAACTTTGCACAAATCACGTAGCATCAAAATAATGAGAGGAGCTGGCTTTAAAGAAAAGCTTAGGGAGCCAGAGTAAGGGGGGGAAATAGTCATTGGGAGTCGTCCATGTCTTAAAAGAAAGCTTAAATGCCCTCTGCTTAGCCCACTCTCGAGAGGATGCTTGTGTAGCTGCTGCTTGCTACAGCTAAATGCTTGTTTTCTTTCTTAAGCAGGCTCTTGCAGCTCATTGATGGAGCTTATACTGTTGAAAACTAACCCATTTTAACCCTATAGCTTCACAGCCTAATGTCTCCCATCTTTATCTCTCTGGATCCCAACTTCCTAATGCCACAGATGACACTTCCAGCCGAGTAACTCCAGAGCAGGAGGCTTGGTAATGTCTATGGCCGGTTGAAGGACAATAGTGTTTGTGTTGAGGTTTGCTTCCCAGAAACTGCCATCAGCACAGGGGGTAGAGGATTTTGCCTTATTTAAAAGTGAACTGGAGCCTCCAGTGAGGAGGAGTCTGAGCTGGCTAAATGGCCACATGCTGCAAGCAGGAAAACTGAATGTTTTGTGGCTAGTCCTGTTTTTAAACATGCCCCATAGTAACTAACTGTGTGGTGTCCATCAGCTGCTTCCTATGTGTGTAAATTTGCTGAGCGATGCCTAAGAAGCCCCCAAAACCTCACACAGCTCTAATAATTATTTTCCATTTCATCTGGGGCTCTTGGAAGGATGGCATAAGGGTCTCCCTGGCAAATGCTGTGAAGTGATCATTAAAAAAAAGACAACCGTGCTTTCTTGGCCTGGTTCAAATGTGCATTAACACAAAGTTTCCTTTTTCCGGCTTTAGTCCTAAGTTAGGGGGTCTGTGGGAAGTATAATGTGTAGAGACGTAAAATGTGATCGGAACCAATATTGATTCAATATTCAGTTGAAATGTTTATTAACTGTTTAGATAACACTTAATTTATCACTGATTTGAGAATGTAATCTGTGAATGCGTTTACTCCATGTAGCACGGTTTTTGCTGTAATAGGATTATTGAGTGATGGTATAACATTTCCTCAGGAATGCTTTAGGTTGGAGGTGAACTTTGATGACAAAAGAATACCAGATTCCTTTGAATATGATGAACTTTTTAAAGCTCAGTATTTCTTCTAAAAATGGCTCTGGGTTTTAATTACAGTTAAAGGCTCTTATGTACTCTATAGAGAGATTTCTTGGGTGTTTTACCCTTAAATTGACCCAAATTTTCTCACATTCAATTTCATATTTGAAGGAATATGGTAAGTAATACAAAGGCCAAGTTCTGAACTAATTTAGCATCAGAAAAATGCTGGTAGTTGATATCATGGAATCTTTGTTAGGCTGAAATGAAGCCCTGGGTTAGATGAAGTATTGTAGGCCTATAAAAAATACAGGCATGCCTGTGAAAAAGGTAGTGCCAGTTTCATCTGAGCCATTTCTCTCCATTTAGGAAAGGCAGCAGTACATGGAGGCAGCTGAGATGGAGACCAGAGAATTGCTGCAGAAACTCTTTCCGAAGGTGTCTCTTCCTTCCAACTTGGTAAGATGCACAGCTGTGTTACTTGGAGCCCTGATCATGGGCTAAGGACCCCATTGCTCTAGACTCCCTGCCTCAAGAAGCTTACAGTGGAAATACATGTGCTCCGTGGTGCACATTCAGTTGTAGTGGCCTTCCTGGCTGCTGGTAATGGACGGGCAGGTGGCACAAACAGCTACTAATGCTAAAAATCCATCTGTTGTTGGTGCCTCATCTGTCCTCCCTTCTATCTATTTCATTTGCCTTGTTATGTTTGGTCATTAACCAAGGTTGTTAACTTTTAAGGGCAGGTATTGTGTCTTAATCTACTGTCTAGTGTAGTGGGTCACTTTTTTTTTTTTTTTTACTATAGTAATGGGCAAAAGGTTTCAATATAATTATTGGCTTGACTTTTCCAGGCAGGCTAAACATATTCAGCCCTTGTAAACAGGTTTATTTCTTTTAAAAAGCTCTGTCTAGAGGGGTTTATAATGTGCACAAAGAAATTGCTTTTCTTCCATAATATATTCAAAAGTATGGAAGAGTAATATACTGTCCTTGAGTCAATTTCTACATGTTTAGAAGATATCAGCGAAATTAAGGTTGCAGAATGGCACTACATCTTGTTCATGAAGTCTTTAGTCTGTTTTAAACACTTTGGCTAAACAATTGAAGACTACTTAATTCTGACTTTAATTAAAGTATAATGATTAGGTCTAACTCATCAAGAGAATATTTAAGTTATACTTACAGTCGGTCAACTTACACATATGAGTATATTCAAAACACAGTAATTTCCAGGTCTTTGCATACTCATTGCAATGTCCCCGTGGTTATAGATACATTTCAGTGCTGAGGTCAACCTTTATTAGTTCTCAGTCCTCATAATTTTTTTGGGGTGGTGCTTCATCCGCTTGAACTGTTACTCACTGGAAGTCAGTTGTGTTTGGTTAAGTACATGGTGCTAGGTATGTAATTCCTTTCAGATTGGAGTTTAGCACATCAGTACTCAGACCTCTATATTCTTAAAATCTACCCCACAATCCTGCAGTTAGGAAACAAAAGTTCCTAAAGAAGTGCTTATCAAGATGTTAAATTTTCGGTGTTTGTAACCAAATGCATTTTTCTCCAACAGAGCCATAGTGACTGGATCCATAGGTTTGAAAAGACAGCAAGAGAATATTTGAGGGAGTGTTCGGGGTCAGAGGAGGTTAAGGTCAGTATCGTTTGTGCCAGACTTGCTGTGCATGATGTATTTTTTGGTATTAAACTTATGGATTACTCCTTGGCTTGTGCTTGTAAGGTTCAAGTCTCATGATAGGGTATGTGAAAACTGAAAACCCTCAACAGTCTCTAAGTTCCTCCTTGCATCCTGTGGCGAATAAGTGTTTGGATGTCCTCTGTGTTGGTATTGATTAGGACTTCTTTGCTGATGAGTAATTAACAGCCCCTGTCTTAACAAACACCCTGTACAGGCATTTACTAGCATCATGGTAGAAGCTAAATCTCTGGGACTTGTCACTTGTGGGATGTGCCTGCCAGCATGACATTGGAAGTTCCTAATGTCTACTATGCCTTGGGGAGGGGAGCACATCCTGGGATGGTGATCTGTTCATCGCTCTTATGTGCTTTAAGAGTTGTAGAAGCTTGCCTGAGGCTGTTGCTCCTTGAGCAAACCACTTCAGACACCGAGAGGAAGTCTTACACCCCAGCTTCAGCCATCTGGTTGCTCTTCATTTGTTAGTGTCATGGCAGCTTTCAAGTTGCTAGCAGCCCCTGGGTCTCTTCTACTTAGCAGTCTGTGAATAGGAACATGCCTCTGCACAGATGTGCTGTACTGGGCCAGAAAGGAGCTGCTGTAAGCATGAGTCAAGCTGTAGGCTTGTCTCCAGTGTCTGACCATTTGAGACAAGAATAGTGTGAACTATTTCAGCCTCGGTCTTCCAAGGACCAAAAGCCTGGAGACAACCTACCACGTCCTCCAAGGTGGCACACGCACCATTCAGTAAAACTGAGTATTCTGGCAGAGAGTGGTTGGAACCAGGCTACCTTCCCCTTGGTATAGATCACTTCTGCAGTACCAAGTCACTTGATGCTCTCTCTGAAGATGGATTGAGCCAGCATGCTTGTCTGGGGATGGGTTGTGGTGGGTGCAGAGATCCCACCTCAGGAACACAGCT
>NW_017729025.1:14577365-14580134 GCF_001723915.1 Gavialis gangeticus | reverse complement strand
TCAGGTCCCTTCCGACCCTAGAAACTATGAAACTAAGAAGAGAATAGTGAGGCAGTACACCAGCTGCAAGATGAACTGACCTGTGCTGCCATCTCCCCGTGCTTCCTGGATGAGGCAGTGAGTTGCTTTTTATCTGCATCAGTAAAAATTCAAGGACTTCTAAAGAAACAGAGGTCTTGGATAGACCCCTTGAGTACTTCTGACATTCATGCTGTTTCTCATGGACTTGTTGCTGTGCTAAGGAGGATCCCTATGACTTTTGGGGAAGACAAAAATGTACATTCATCTTGCCTATGTTAAAACCAGATGACAAGAGTGACTGGGCCCCAAGCAAAGAAATGAAAGGTCCTTATTAGAATTAGAAGGAGGCTGTAGTGGCTTAAGCTCCTGGGTGGTTTAACATCAGTTTAAGTCTTCCTTTTTGGAAGCAGTGAACTTCTCAAAACTAGAACAGTTGAGGCCCTTCATTTCTAAAGACTCATGGTGGGATTTTGTCCTCTGGGGCCTTTGTGTTCCAGTCTCAAGGAAGAAGCTGTCATGCCAGCAGCTGTTCTTCGGGCTGCCATCAATCTCACAGCTGTGGAAGATGTTAGAAAATCATCTCTTACCTCAGACTTCCTAGCTTCACCAAACCAGAGATCTAATGCTATTGACAAGAGCCTAGCAGAACTGCCAGAGGACTCAGCATATCCTGCTCTTTCATCCCTTTTTGGCAACGGTTTATTTGCCAAATAAAATGGTGGGTTCTGGAAATCGTGATTAAGTGGCAAGGGGTGTCCTATTCAGTTCCAGTCCCCCTCCATTGTTAGGGATCTTTCTAATGAGACTTTAAAAAGAGAAGTCCTGAACCTAGTTTCAACAGCTTCATCCCCTACGTCAAGTTCATGGTAATGATAACTGGTTCAAAGCTTTCAGCCTATGAGCCACCTATTTAACATATTCAGCCATCTGACCCACATGAAATAGCTTGGCTTCCTTTTAATTGAATCCGACTAAAGTTTTGGGACCACGGTGTTCAGTTTCTTCACAGCACCAAGTGTGTTCAGTGAGTATTCAGTAGTAACAATAGCTGATCAGCACCCATACGTCAATTGCTCTTGGTGTTTTGGGGCCATATGCCTCATAGCTGTGCAAGAGGGTTGATTCGTGTTGTTCTAGGGGCAGATTAGACAAGGAATTGTATGGGATGATTTGAATAGGGAGGATCCTGCCTTAAGCAGGGGGCTGGACTAAATGACCCTCAGAGGTCCCTTGCAGACCTGCTTATCTATAATTCTCTAATTTAAGGTGGGTTGACCCAGAGGTGAACAACTTGGCTTAAGCTAGCATAAAGCCGTTTGTCTCAACCAACCTTAAAGTCAGCAAAAACTCCCCTTTGCCTCCAGCTCTGAGAATGGAGTTTAGAGGAGTATCCGTAGACTCCAAGTCAGTGAGAGCTTAGCTAATCGTCCACTAGGAAGAGCCCAGACAGTAGTAGGGCTTATCAACTTCTTGCTTTTCCAAGACTATCAGTGAAAATGTGTCTCCAACATTTGGGACATGTGGGCTTATGGATTTCACCTAATTGCCCTTACCTGGATGGCTGAAATCTGCATACGTACCCAGCAGACGCACAGCAGTTTTAGTTCTGCAAGTCACCTCCTTGTTAAACTGGCAGAAGGAACCTCGGAGTGGGTCACTTTCCCTGCCCAAACTCTGGGGACAGATGTTGCTCAGGGGCCTCATACTATTATTGCCTTCAGTGCCGGGGTCTGTGGGTCCCCTTTGTCAGTTTGACATCATATAAACATCCTACAGTTCAGAGCCAACTATCCTGTACCCACAAGCGTTCCTACTTTGGGGATCTACAAAACCAGTACTGATAGACAGCCTCATACCGGTATTACAGATCCTGGAGAATAAGGCTGTAAGGGTGCTTCAGAAGTCACCGGATCAGTCTCCCTGCCCCAGGGGATCAGCTGTACTTGTGTTACAGTCAACAGACAAGGAGGTGCCAAGTCAGCTCTGCTCTGTCAGGCTGTTCTGCTTTGGAGGCACGTTGCATGACTGGCACTTCACCTTCCTGGGCTTCTGAACATCTTGGCAGGTCAACTCAGTGGGCAGTTCTCAAACGACTACAAATGGATCATCAGACTCAGGTGTACAGAACATCTCTTGCTGTGGGGAATCCGGGGAACAGCTCTGCTCGTCAGAAACCAGAAGGGCAAGTGCTGCATGTTTGTTCCAGATGCTCCCTGCCAAGTGCCTTTCTCATCCCTGAGACACTAGGACTGATGCCCCAGGACTACAGATCCCCAGGATACAAAGTATGCTGAAGAAACAGGTACAAGACCAGGTCAACTAGTTGACAGTCCCAGCACGTGACAGGCAGTTTGAGTACTGGCATCTGGTGAATGAGTCAGCATAGCCCCATCACCACCTGTGCTATGACAGCCTCCCAGAACAACCATCAGTGCTATATGTCATTCAGAGCACTGTGCTCCAAAGCAGGAAATTCTGGACCTGACTGACTTGCAGAGCTACGTACAAAAAGATTCCTGAGGGTTTTGTAATGGGCTTCATCATTTATATCACCCAGTTCAGCAGTATCTGGTATTTACTTCCTCTTCCCCCTTCCCCACCCCTCAACCACCTGGGCTTTCCACTGCCTCCATAAGGTTCTGTCTAATGGCCCTATCCTTATGTTGTTCTGGGAACTTTTTTTTTGCCTGCCCTGCCATGGTAAGGTTTTGTATAGACCTTTGGTATTGTTTTGCTGGGTTATTTTCC
>NW_017729025.1:14560955-14572365 GCF_001723915.1 Gavialis gangeticus | reverse complement strand
ACTGACTTGCAGAGCTACGTACAAAAAGATTCCTGAGGGTTTTGTAATGGGCTTCATCATTTATATCACCCAGTTCAGCAGTATCTGGTATTTACTTCCTCTTCCCCCTTCCCCACCCCTCAACCACCTGGGCTTTCCACTGCCTCCATAAGGTTCTGTCTAATGGCCCTATCCTTATGTTGTTCTGGGAACTTTTTTTTTGCCTGCCCTGCCATGGTAAGGTTTTGTATAGACCTTTGGTATTGTTTTGCTGGGTTATTTTCCCCCCAGCTTTAGGCCCCTTTCTACTTGGGACCTCAGTATAGTATTAGCAGGATTGATAGGTTGCCCTCTTGGCGACCTGCTCTCTACCGTGCATCTCTGAAGACAGCCCACAGATGTGCGAGTTCTGTATGAATTAGGCTATTCGTTGCCCTAATTTCTTGCCAAAGCCTTGCTTGGATTTTTGAGAAGCAGGGAATTTTCGCACAGTTGATGTTATAAGGGAACTTCCTTTTTAAGTTAGCTGAACAAAATCACCCAGAAACACACAGATTATTCATCATCTTCACTCTTCGTTAAGGGACAAGCTCTCTTGTCGTGGGAGGCAGGCTTATCTCTAGCTGCATAAGGATGTGTTAAGAGTCGGCCAGGTTTGATCCACCTACCCATGTTTGAGCTCAAGCAGCA
Organism: Gavialis gangeticus; assembly: GCF_001723915.1. NCBI lineage: Eukaryota > Metazoa > Chordata > Crocodylia > Gavialidae > Gavialis > Gavialis gangeticus. The sequence goes on along the minus strand of NW_017729025.1, from coordinate 14,571,696 downwards.
TCTGCTACCTGTTTGAGGGATGTCCCCACCTCTGAAGTTTGGAGGGCAGGAATAGGGGTATTTTAGCTCCCACCTTTCAGAAATTTCCAGGTCAGGTGCCTGTTTTGGTAGGGCTGTTTTGTTGATGTTCTATCCCATCTCTAGGAAAATAGACAAGTGCTTGTCAACTTCTGAAAGCTGAATCCATTTGGAAGAGAAACCAGTTAATTACCCTGCTGTAATTGTACGTGTGTTTTTTGATGTGTGTTGTCTGCATGGATCCTGTAACTTGCAACCTCACTCCTGCAGAACCCTGCTCATCTCGGATTTTGTACTGGCAAAAGAGCTGAAAGGTGATTAGATGCCTTCAGCCCATTTATACCTTTGGGCTGGGAGGGGGTTGAGGACATCTGGTGTGCGAGAGTAGCCCTAAGGGATACTGTAGGCCAAAAGAATCCAATAATGCATGCCCAGGCACCAAGAGTGGAATCTATATGAATAAATCCTCAAGAACCGTGGTTATTGGAAGGCAGGCATCCAGTGGTCCCAGTCCCTGTATTCTTCCTGAAAGACGCTGAAATATAGCATCTACTCTGTCCCCTCTCGGAGTAAATTGCTCCCATTCTTACCATCCATTTGGACATCTTTACTGTTCTTATCCCACTGCCCTAAATGTCTCCACCGTGTGTACCAATGTGAATCTACAAGCAGTTTTTCTTCTTATGTGAAATGGCATTCCCAGACAAGATGGTGTATTACTTCAGTAATACAGATCTAATGGGATGTTGTTTATGTGACTTATCACCTGTTTCCTATAGCACTATGATGTAGACTTGCATATTGATTAAGATTGGATAGGAAGACCCTTTAGTTGAATGTTCCCCATGGTCATTTCTAACAACATGGAAAAGAAAGCATAGAAAAGGAAGTCCTGTAAAATGTTTTTGTTCCATTATGTATACTAATGTAACTATAAGTCTTACGTTATGAACTTCTCAAGTGAGATGTAACCCCTATGGGATCCATTTCAGGTTATGGAGCACAAGCTGAAAGAAGCGGAGGAGATGCATATAATGCTGCAGTTGGAGTGTGAGAAGTATAAAGCAGTCCTGGCTGAGACGGTAGGGAACTTTGTCACTCCATCCAGTGATACTGCAGACTGTTTGTCTTCTGTTTTCCTACAGTTAGCAAAATAACTAAAATTCTTGTATTAGGAGGGGATCTTACAAAGGCTACAAAGGAGTGTGGAAGAGGAAGAGAGCAAATGGAAAGTAAAAATTGAAGATTTGCAGAAGGAACTTAGACAGGTATTTCTAAAGAGCTCTCTTGGGACTCTTTCATTTCTTTTGGAAATAGAGGGTCCTGGGTTTTGTCGGGGGGAGGTTTGTTTTTGGGTTGGGTTTTTTTGCTGCTTAGACTAATGCTAGAATATTTTTCAGCCTTTCTTTGTTAGGGAACTGCATAGACATTGCTGGGGTGTGAAGTTAAGCCAATCGATGTTCAATGTAATATCAGGTATCTTTACTGTAACATCAAGAACTTTAAATTTAAGCATTGTAACACCTACTATAGTAATTCATTTTTTGAAGGGAGACTTCTTCTAAACTAAGACATTAGAGGGAATCTTAAGTATCCTTTGATTTCAGGCAGTTTTACTTCTACCACAGTGAGAAAATATTTTTATTGTTGGCTTTTACTCCAAAGCATAGCTGTAACATAGCAGCATCCTTCTAACTACCTTTCAGATGCAGGTATTTCTGGAGAGGCAATTAGTGTATCATGCTACATAGGAACTAGGAAAGAAATTGAGGAGTCTGTTTGACAAAGTCCAGTGTCAAATATACATACAGGAATTCTTCTGACCTAGTAAAGCTGATTTTGACTTTGGACAAACGTAAGATTGAAGGAAGTATAGATGGTCAATTTGGATAGCTACAAGTGTGTATAGAGCAGAGGTTCTATGTTTAGATTTAGCTACAGTAGATTCTCCACTTACATTTTTAACTTCTTCAAAAGGTACTTAAAAATCCATTATGTGAACTATAATTACTGTTGAAATTGCCTACAAGCCACTTTTTAAAATGTTATTTAAAGAAGAGGATCTGTTGATAGCAAAGCAGCAGGAAAAAAGCCTTTAGTCATTATACATTTCCTTCCCTGCCTCAGAATCAAAATAGGTCAAACTAATTTTTCAAAAGAAAGTCTTTCTAAACTACTTTTAGTCGGAGAATTTGTTTGCCTGGGTATTGGCCTGAAGCAAGTGTGTATAGCTGAATTATAAACCTCTTGTTTGAGAGGCTTATAAGAGGCTGGCAGATCTTTAACTATAGATGCTCTACCATCTGTTGCAGTAATAGTCTTTTAATATGGCTAAATCCAGAAGATTTAGCTATTTATAGTTAATCAATGGAGACTGTCTTCCTTATTCAACAAATATGAAGGGCAATTGCTTTAGTATGAAAACCAGAGAACTGCCTTAGGGCTTGCCTAATGATTGTTTATCTGGGACCTAAATATCTCTGGCAAAGAATTCTTCACGTTGTGAAGGGGAGGCAAATGCATGTTTTTTGGAGAAGACCCTTCATACATCCAGAGCTTGGACTGCTGTACAAAATGTGCTCTTTATGAAGAGTTTCATTTCAAACTGAATTACTGTGGCGTCTTTGATAACCCAAAATTATGTATTCATCTCTGTTGGAAACTGCAGATGCGTCCTCTGGAGCACGAGGTAGAGAGATTAAAGGAAGAAATCAAAGAAGTTGAACATGTACGTTCAAATATTTCATCTCTTTTGAAGCTTTCCTGCTTGAGACGTTAAATGCGAAACCTTCGGAAACTTCCTCATGAATGGAACAGTTTTGTATTGTGGATTAAATGGTGAAACCTGTTGGTCAACATTGGCTAGAGTAGACACATACATCAAGGCTTTTAGGACTAAATTTAAGCTTCTAGATGAGTGGCCTAATTTCCAGAAGTATTGAGCGTCTGCTCAAGTTGGTGAAACACTGTGAATTTGGCATTATTGAAACTCAACAACCTAGCTCAGGGATTGGCAACCTATGGTTCATTGGGTCATTGGGAGGGTTGGGGGTAGTGGCTGGGTGGTGGGGAGAAGTAGCAGTGGCAGCCAGGTCCTAGTGCCAGGTAACCTCAGACCTAAGCTGGGTCATTGTGGCCCACCACTGGAAAATGTTGCAACCACTGACCTAATTAAGTTTCTACATCTCATCTTAAGATCTGAACTTTTGTGTATCTGTGTTTTGGGAATTTTTACTCTTGTATTCAGAGATCAACTTAATCTTAAGTAAAGCAGAGCTACCGTAGCTGTCCTGTGCATCTGCAAGATCTGAGAATTTTATAGGAGTGACTTTGTTTAGTGGTTAACTTAAGTAGCTTCCTTTCATTGGTATTTTCTGATGTTTAATACCTGTTTTCCTATTTCTAGCTTAAAAGAGAGAGAGAACATTTGGAAAGTGAACTAGAAAAGGCAGAAATAGAACGATCTACATATGTTTCAGAAGTCAGAGAGGTAAACCACTGACACAGCTGTCCTTTTTGCTTTATTTTGGTAATGAATCAGTTGGCAAATGATTAAACTTTTTGCTGGAGTTGAGTTTTTATATGCTTGTGGCTTTAGGGTAGCTGAACACTCTAATAACTGAACAGAAGAAAAAGGGGCATTATAAGGAGACAAATCCTAAAAAATCTAAACTTCATTTCAGCTCAAAGATCTGTTGACTGAATTGCAGAAAAAACTTGATGATTCATATTCTGAAGCAGTAAGACAGAATGAAGAGTTAAATTTGGTAAGAAGCTTTTCTCCACTGGGCACAAACCAGGCTCCAAATATACCTGTTAAGTGGAGACTTCATTCCAAATCCTGTCTGTTCTGCTAACTTCTTCAGCTTGGTATTTTTGTCCATTGCAGTCATTTATGTAGTCTGACTTTTACAATTTGTGTGTCTGCTCCTAATGCTAGCATGCCTGGTTCTTAAGACTCCTTTTTTTTTTCTAAAGGCCTTAAGACTTCCATACTTTAAACTTTTTAAGAATCGGTGTTTCACTAATGCAGGCAAATGTAGCTGCAAGTGTAGTGTTGTTAGCTCGAATGGAACACCTTTTGGCCAATTCAGTTTGGGGACCGTGCTCTGGGAGATGTGGAACGCAACCACCATTCACACTCACAGAATAAAAGCAGAGAGCACCCTCCATTATTTTAGTGTAAGAGTACACAGAAGAGAATGATATGCAAGCATTAATTAGATTTTCTCGTGCCCATCCACTAGTACTGCTCTGAAATTTAGCTGGGGAGCCATTCTGTGTAGTGGCATACAGACCAGCAGCAAATTTGTATTTTGGTTCAAAACCCCATCCAATAACTAATACTGACTCTTACCAGAGTCGCATCAACCCAGACCAGACCTGTAGCTTCATAGGATTTGTCTTCCAGTGAGAAGATTAATTCATTTTAAATACCCATTTACTTCACAGGATGATGGGTATTTAAGCTCTGGGAATAACTGAAGCTTTCGTATACCTGCGCATGAACAAAGCAGGCCTCCTTCATGCTTTCCAAGCCAGAGTCATGGAGAGCTTTCCTTACTCCCACTCTTCATATAGTGTAGCCAGGAGACATACCTAACACTAACTGCATGAAGCTGGACCATAATAACACGCTGAGCAGTCCTAACCAGGTGCATCTACTATATTATTCTGTAGCTTGAACCTGCTCCAATGAACACTGTTTGGTTAAAGTGACCAAGCCTACTTGAGATTAGTAGTTCAGATGACTGTTTTAAAGCAAAGGAGCAATCTGATTCCCATGTCAACCTTCCAGGATTTACCTGATATTATGGACATCATATTGAACGTGCTCTGGGTTAGGTTTGCATTATGTTAGTTGGACACTCCTTCAGACCCTCCTTAGCAAGAACCACGTCATCTGCATCCACCTCCCTTGAAACTGGAGGCGTGTTGAAAATGTGTCTGTTTCCTTCAAACATTAGACACATTGTATGTCTTAAGAGTTACCACTTGCTCTGAGAAAAACATAGGTTGTTATGACAGAAACTACCAAAGCTGCTCCTATAACTCCTTGTAAGTATTTGTGGCCACGTCTAACCTTCAGTCTGTAGCTTCAGCAGTTACAAATCCCAGCTCTTATCTAGACAACCCAGCTCCTGCAGTCAGGTGGTGTCACACTGGTTGAAGCTTACATGTGGTTTTTATCACTTTGCTCTCCCCACTTCTTTTTTATGTGATGAGGTGGCGAACTCACTACTTCCTTATGTGTTTGGAAATAATCTACAAGTTTACAACAGGCAGGAGATTCGGCGGAAGAGAAAGTGGTAAAATCTCAAAATATGACGTACCATAATTCATAAAGTATATAAAGGAGAAAGAAGATAAAACTTCATAGCATCCCTCAGACCAACATTACGTCTCTAATGAGCAGAAAGAAATCAGTTTAATTCAGGTGCTGCAACAGGCAACCTTTATAAATTCAAGTGATTTGAGAGCAATACAATATGGAGGAATGGATTTAGCATGAACTGTGCACATGGAGAAGTCCTGTTGTTCTTTTTAATCACCCGTGGGTTCCCAAAAATACTGATAGCAAAAATAATGAACAGCGTGGTGCACTGAGCAGCCACACTTAAGACTTCTAGCTAATTTGCCCATGTTGATAATCATTCCATTTGTGCTGCAGAAGTTCTTTGCTATTGCTGGCATATCAACAATAGAAACACTTAAAGTTATTATGATTGACTTTAGTGAGTGTATTTTGGGGCAATCCAGCACAAAGAAATCCTTCTAGACTGGAATACCTGTTTTCCAAATGATGCTGTCTAAAGACAACAAATAGTTTAAAGGCTTCTTGGTAGCGATTCAACTCTTGAACATGATGTTAACAAACTGCTTCCAGCTTCTGCTTTGCTAAAATGCCAAAAGCCAGTCTGAATTGTATCAAACAGGACATTTCAGTAGAGAAGTCAGTGGTTTGTTCTGGCCTAGGGATGTGATGGCAATATAAACTCTGAGAATTTGCTGTGCATCAAGTCCATCATCAACCTTTTTTTGTGAACAGTGCAATAGGAATACACGCAGAAAGCTTTATATAAAGTCGATGTTCATTTTCTTCCTGGCAGTGCAGTTCCAAGTTGAAACCATTTGCAGTTGCCATGCTGGCTCTAGCCTCTGTCTCTATATCTTTCATTCCTTGCTTTTAACTTTATCGATCAAAGCTCTTCTTTTGATCTTTCCTTGTAAATCTCCTAACACATGTTAACTAATCCACTGTGAACAATAGTTTAGTTCTCTTACTCCTTCTCATGTGATTGGTGGTATGCTGGGTTATTCTCAAGAGAGGTGCATGTCAAATTGAAAATTATCTTTCTGTTTTCCTTATTATCTTACAGCTGAAAACACAGTTAAGTGAAACACTATCAAAACTTAAAATTGATCAAAATGAGAGGCAGAAGTTGGCTGGTGACCTGCCCAAGGTAAGTGAAGCTTGTAGGCTGGTTATAGATTCAAATACTATAAAATGTTGATGTAGCCAGATAGTGAGATCTGGAGGTTTGTTGGGCTGAGAGGCAGGCTATAAAACTCTGATCTGACTACAGAGCAGGAGCATAGTCTCCTAAGTCCTAGTGCAGCCTACCGGTCAGTGATATTGGATATAGCCATGAACATTGGACACATGAACAGAGTCCCTTTAATTGGGAATAGAATGGGCTGAGACAGAAGCCAACAAACCAACTTCTCTTCAGTGGTTGCTCTTAAAATCATGTGCCTCATTCATCAGAGTTCATGCGTAAGAAGCAAATGGTAATTATAGGCCCATATATTGCTTTTTTTAATGAAAGAATAATGTAGTATTTGGCATATAGGTTCAGGTTTGTAGCAATGCACATTAAATAACTACTAACAGTATCCACCAATACTGTGAGGGCAGTATGCAAACACCCTGTACTTTGCTGGAAGAACCTTGATAAAGTGACCTGAGAAATGGGTGCATGACATCAGTCATTCCTCACCAGCAGTTATTGCAGCATTTTTTTGAGCAGAGATAACATAAGGTGCAAGAGGACCTGGGGCTAAGAGCTGATTTATAAATTGACCTCACCAGAAGGGGCTGGTGCTTATGTATGAGAGAGCTTGCTGAGGATATCTGGATAGGAGGAAGCCTAGGGTAGCTCTCTGTCAGTTAGTCTGCAGGGTGCACCACTGCCTTGCCAGCTACCCAAACGTGAAGCAGGCCAGCTGATTGCTGTTACGTCATGTTGGCTTGTAACTGCTCTGCCCAGGTTGTTGCACAGGCCTGGGAATAAAGGAGCATCACATCAGCAAGACTCTTGACACCCCATTCTGCTGGGAATGAAAAGTAGTGCTGAGATTGGCTGTCTGCCTTTGTGCAGCTTGGGAAGCTGCAACTTCCACGCTCTTCTTTGCTGCTGGAGCAGCGCAGAAGCCTAGGCACGTTCATGCTGGGCAGAGTCTGGCCCTAATTTCCCACGTTCACAGGGATATAACAGACTCCTCTTTTCTGAGTCCAGCATGTGAAACCCTGGGAAGGTATCTATCACGTTCTACATGTGGCCCTAATCTTCTGATAAGAGCACTTCCTTTAGGGCACTTTTAACATTGTTCACAAGACCTTCTGGGCTTTCTGCTTGCCAAACATGGAACAGAAAGACTGACCCTGACCCAAAGAATATAGCAATCAAAGTGTAAGACCAGACGAACTGGGTATGGACAGACTTGGGTGGAGGTACAGTTTGAATGTAAGACAGTGTTGGTCTACAGGAGGGGCATGTTGTCTTGGTGCTCCAATAGCCTACCTGTCGTTAAAGGCTTTTAGGCATTGTAGCAAAGTGTGGTGTAGGAACAATCAAGTGACTTTGGGGATATTTATAGAGAGCTCCTTTTAGTATAAGGGGCAGGTTGTAGGGATGGAGATGGGAGCCAACATCAGTAGTGAATGAGGTGATTGTGGGGGAGTTGACCATGGAGAGTTGAGGAAGTGAAGGTCAAGTAGCGCATGTGTGTAGCAGAGGTGGAGGAACTAGCAGTGAGATGGCATGGTCCAAGCAGTGGGCAAGAAGATTTACCTGGGCAGCACCCTTCTGAATGGATGTTGCTGGGGCAAGACTGGAGAAATGGATTTTGAGGCCACAGGGAAGGATATTGCAGTAAACAGAGGTGCACTGATGAGACCAGACATGATGTTTAGCTGTGTGGATGGATAGAAAAAGCCAACCTTGGAGGTGCCATGCTGTGCAGAACGAATCTTAGTTCTGGCTTAGTTAGACCAAGCCTATGAGTGAGGATCAAGAGGAGAGGCCTGAGGCAAAGATGACATCCAAGTTATGGGCCTAGGTGAAGATATGATGGTGGTAGAGGAAGGACTTGTACAGTGTTTTTTGTTTGTTGGAGAAAGTATCACTGTGGCATGTGGAGGGGTTGGAAAAATGTGTGTCTTGTAGGAAGAAGGAGTTAGCAAGACCCTGGGAGGGATGGAGGGGTGGAAAGGAGGATTTTGAGTAACTGATGGTAAAACAGTGTCTGGAATTGCACATCTGGTATTCAGCTTGGTTGGAGAAGCAGAACTGCCAGCTAGCACAACAGCAGAAAGGAGGGTTTCAGAGTGAAGCACGTGTCCCTGATCATGGGATTTCTGTTAGAGATGAGGGAGAGCAGGAGCTGAGGCAGTAGCTGCAGGCATGAGCCAGGGCTGGGGCCTGTGGCAGGACAGACCCGAGGCTGAGCAGGTCAAATGCCTGCAGGAGCCTTGTTCTCCAGGGGCAGGGGGATGAACGTAGGGTCACTGCAGTTGCATTTAGTTAATTTATTTTTTCTGGAACGCGATGGCAGAGCATACGATGGCTAATTAAGAGTGATATACAGAATGCGTGCTTGAATAGCACATCAGCACCAGTAAAGCTGTGCCATCCTATCTGGATGTACCGTGTTGACAGCTGACACGTGAACTGGCTCTCAGCTGCTTGTCAGAGTTGCTCTTTCACATAAAAATCCGTGCTGTCGAATTTTTACCTAATATATTGACAAAAGACTATTAAAATCTCCCCCTAGAATAGCTTTCAACTACTGGCTGTCTGATGTAGCAAGTGCCAGCGTGTGAGAAGACCTGTCAATCTTAACAAAAGTGTTAGTCCCCTGAGTGAATCTGGCATAACACAGTTTTCCTCCTGAAGACTCATTTCCTGTGTGCCGTGCACTTGCGGATAGACAGGTGGTTTGTTTTTCAGCCTTTGTTAATTGCTGCCTCCTCCATTTCCCTCGCTTTCCCCCCTGCAGGCCCAGGAGTCGCTGGCATCTCTTGAGAGAGAATTCGGAAAAGCTGCAGGGGACGCCAACGTTATTGAGAACAGCGATGTTTGCTCTGAGCCAGTGAGTGTTTTCTTGGAGCCCCTCTCCAGGGGCAGTGCGAATCTTGTGCAGAGTGTGGGCTGAGCTTGTTACTTGGAGGTAAAGAAACAAAAATATTTCACTGCCACTGAAACCAGGCCAGGAGATTTTTCCAACAGAGAAGAAAAAACCCAGAAATGCCTCATCCTTGAATTGTCCAGAGGGGACTTTGACAGCTCTGATCTGCCTTTCTCAGTGGACTTAAAATTGGTTTGACCTTTCGGTTGTGGGCAGGAGGGGGAGAGCTTTAATACACTTCTTCCCTTGAAGGGGGTCACTAAAAACATTAGTTATGATTAAACAAGCATAAAATATTAGGCGTTTAGCTGGTACTCGCTGAAGTGCCTAATTGCAGTGGAAGATTGTCGCCTTCTCCTATCTCGATTGCAGTGCATATGCTTACCTTTACAGTCAGGGCCTCCTTAATCTGTGCAACTTTCAGCGAGAAGCATTGCCACCATTTAGACAAGAGAAAAGTGCCTTAGTTCTGTTTAAAATGCTGATGCCCCACAGGGAGCATAGTGACCCTGATGTGGGCCAGAAGCAGAATCTCATTCATTTGCATTTCAGTCAGTGGCAAACCTAAGAATCGCTTGGAGCTGCGGGTTGACAGCTTTCCTGGGTGTAGGGTTTTTGAGATCCAGCTCTTCATGATAGCTGTATGTTGGAAGGTTACAGCTCTGGTATTTCTGCAGCTATAGAGTATGGAACTGGATGGACTCTTTTGAACTGTGACTTTAAGGTTGGCCCAATTTTTTTTTAATAACTTGGGTGCCAGCCATAAACCACAGGTAGCAAACTTAATGTCTGGAAATCCCAATTGGCATGCCCAGCTCTGGTACTTGTGCCCCACAGGCCTCACAGATCATGACATCTGTTTGATGAACAGTTAAGATACGGAGTCATCTGCTAGAACTTGCCGATCTTTGGAGAGCGTCATTTCCATGCAAGTGAGGCAGCTGTTTCTTGAAAGCAGGCATCCTGTTAGGAGGCATTTGTTCCAGCCTTCCAGTGCTCAGCAGTGAAGTGGTGTCAGTGGGAACCTTGTTGTCCCAAGACCTGATTCTCCCCCCCCCCCGGACTAAAGGGTAGAAGAAATCCAGTACTCACAAGTGGAGATCGCAATGGCTAGCAAACCAAGTCCTTTCTATTTGCAACAGCAAAAAGGAGTTGGTAAAAGTGCTTTGTAAACCAAAAGGACCAGAGTCCCTGAAGGGAGTAGCGTAGAAGAAGCTTTGTTTTGCAGCTATTAGGAGAAATGAAGTGGCTTGTCTACAGAGCAGTAGATTTTGAACACTGGCTGAATGTTGCATTGTAAGCTGTATCCTCC
>NW_017729025.1:14556953-14560809 GCF_001723915.1 Gavialis gangeticus | reverse complement strand
CCCCCCCCCCCCCCGGACTAAAGGGTAGAAGAAATCCAGTACTCACAAGTGGAGATCGCAATGGCTAGCAAACCAAGTCCTTTCTATTTGCAACAGCAAAAAGGAGTTGGTAAAAGTGCTTTGTAAACCAAAAGGACCAGAGTCCCCGAAGGGAGTAGCGTAGAAGAAGCTTTGTTTTGCAGCTATTAGGAGAAATGAAGTGGCTTGTCTACAGAGCAGTAGATTTTGAACACTGGCTGAATGTTGCATTGTAAGCTGTATCCTCCTGAGCCAAGACATGTGGTCCCACAAGGCTATTGATTTCAGTGCTGCGGTGTTTCTTTTATGAAGTTTGCCAAAGTCCATGCATTACCCTGTCCTGTCAGCAGATGGAGCGATGGCAATACAGCCCCGATCAGCCTTGCTGTAGTTCCCTGCCTGGGCTAGCACTGTCATAGGGACTAATTTCTTCCAGCCCCTTGCTCTGCATTTAGGGTGCCCTTCCTCTTGCCTTGCTACCAGGGATTGAAATGGGACCTCTAAAGCCTGAGCTCAAGATTCAGGCTGTCAGGTTGGGAGCTTAACAGTTTCTTGCCCTCTGGGCACAGGCCCGCTGGCCAGTAGGCTCCTCTTTCATGACCCTGGTGGTTTCTCTCCTGTCCTTCATGGCTTTTTTTCAACACTCTTCTCATGGACATCCTAGCATTTGCCAAAGGGGGTGCACGGGAGCCCACTGGTGGAAACATCAGATGTGCAGGGCCTGGATTGAGTCAGGAAGTGTGTGGTTGGTCTGCATAGTGGCAGTAGCTCCAGCAGCAGCACAGAATCCCCTGCTGCACCCTTCTCAATTATGATCGCTGATCGAAGACGTGACTGACGGCACTTGCACCATGGTACCCTCAGACTTGCTGCATTAGGGCTGTAGCTTGTCTCCAAAGATGTCTTGCTGAAGGCAAAGTCTGGGCTAGGTTGGGGGTTTTAAAAGTGGAGCTGTCAGTATCTGATTGCTTTCCTAGCTAATCTCTGAACACATTTCAAAGCACAGTGGCAGTTAAATACATTAGGGGTTAGGGATTAGAATTGTGAAATGCCACATTGTGAAGTGAAGCAGTGGGGTGTGTATTAGGTTCACCTCTGGATCTAATCTGTGATACTGGCTACTTTCAAGATAATTCCCATTGGCTTTTACAATATAGAAAACAGTTGCAGATCACTTGACTTAGCTTTGCAGACGTAGCCCCTCTTCACCCCAAACCCATATTAGCCATTCAGTGTCTGTGATGGCTAATAATAATCTATGCAGCTAAGTTTTCATGAAGTGCCCTTTACTCACTTATTTTGGGAGAAGTAGTTTGCTGTGTTAGCTTAGTTTATAAAGGTGCCAACCTGCCCGTCCTGACTTGTGACTAACGTTTAGAGAGGAATGAGCTTTGGTAGGCAAGCGCCTACTTTGTCAGTGGCATCTCACGAAGTAGACTGGCCTACGAAAGCTCATGCTTCTCTGAACCAGTTGGTTGATAAAAGGCAGCACCCTGCCCTACCTTTTGCCTGACTGGTGTGTCCAGTCAGATTTTTTAAGCAGGAACTTAAGAGTAACTCAGTCCAAATTTGTGCTAAGCTTCAGGGTGAGATTTTGGAAAGTACATACCTGTTCCCACTGAGTGGTGAAACTGTCAATTCTTTCTTTTGGCACAAGGCAACATAATGCTGCTTTCAAAACATACCCATAAAGCTCTTATCTGGTGGAGTCTTTTGAATAAGCTTACCCTGCAGACATGGAGACGCAAGGCTCTACATGCTCAACAGTGCCTCCTGGTAAATGAAAGCTCCCTCCTTTTGATTCAAATCTCAGGTTTCACTGAGACTCCTGCCAGACATTCAGGTAAAGGTGCAATGGGGTCTGATGTGGGATCCACACAACTGCGCTTCCTGCCATGCTACATATGCATAGTGAGAGGTGTAATTTTGGGGTCTGGCATCAGATCCCATCAGGCCTTATTGCTGGTGCAGGGAGAGCCTGGGATTGTGATCCTGGGCTTCCCCTGCGTCGGCAAGTAGCAAGATCCTGAATCTTCCCTCAGCTGGTGCGGCTCCAAGCTGCAGGAGTTCACCTGGCCACATGTTCAGTTAACAGCACAGTAGGAAAGAGCCACAAAGTTATTGCGTGTGTTTGTAGAATAACTTTATCACTTCTTCCTTGTTTTATGATGCCATTCATTGCTTTAATCTGTGACCAGATTACAACTAAATACTTGATTAACTGGTTAAATGTAATGTGTGGCAAGAGTCTGAGGTGAATAAGAAATAACATCTCAGCACTTCCTCTTTTTGGTATGATGGGATTTCTAATCACCTAAAAGCTGAAAAGAAATGAGCTTTGCAGCATGAACACGGGTGATATGTTTGGGTCTAGCTTTCCTTGAGTCAGATTTGGCTTCTGCAATGTGTTGCGTTTTCAATATTCATGATTCCAAAGTCATTCTAAACCCATAGCTCACTACTTGCTGGAGAGCCCAAACACGGAGTTTTAAATGAAATGCAGAACATGAATTTGGCAAAATATGAAGTACTATATGGACTGCATCAAGGGAGCGACCATTTTTTTTTTAAGCTCTTGTTCATATTGATAGCCCCCTCTTCCAATCACCTGTATCCAACCTCTGTTCTCACCTTGTTATCCATAAATGTTAATGTTGGCGCATCACAGAGTGAGTGAACCAGGCAGGGCAGGCAGGCAGTCTCAAGGATCCTACCAGGGTTTGCATCAGGAAACCCAAGATGCCTAGGGGAGAGAGAGCAGCCAGCCAGCATAGAACTATGCAGATGCTCTGGGCCAGAACCCAAGTGCTGTCTCCTGCTGGTGGGGTTTGCAATGCTGAAACTTGCCCAGCTTTTTACTTTGTGCATGATACCACGTGCCTGGGCCCTCTCCAGGGTAGAAGAGCTGGAGTGCACTCAGGCTCAGGGCTGTGCTTGACAGGAATCCACAGGGCGGGCAGCAGTGCTGTCCACAGAATATGTTGCTGGCTCGTGTGTTCTGAGCATGGCAGAGTGACAGCAAACCTAATGCAAAATAGATTGCCGTTTTCTCTTGCTCTCTCCACTCAAGCTTGCATGTCCAGTAGCTGTGTGTCCATCAGATCTCACGCATTTGCAACTCTTCCAGGCTCCCAGCAAGGCCCTTAGACAAATTCAGATCTAAGCTGAACAGTCTTCTTCACAGGCAGCCCAGCAGCTCTGCTGTTCTGGTGATGTTAGATCATTTTAGTTTCTCTTACGCATGCCCGTTTCTAGGCTTCATGTGCCAAATTGGGCTCATCCAGTCAGATTTATTTTTTTCCAGCCAGGTCTGTAGGTGATATGGCACAAAGCTGGTGCTGTTGGGTCCTGCCCGGCAACTCTAGTTATCATCCTGCAAGTGCAAAGCCTGAAATCAGTGAGGAAAACCACAGGGGAAGTGGAGCTCTTTGGCATTTTATGAGAGGCTCTGCAGAATAACATGTGCACATGTGCTTTGAGCAGGATGGGCCTTTTATTTTCAAGTGTGGAAATACCCCTGTGACTATAACAGTTTCATGATACTGATGCACATATGCAAGATCACATTTATATTGCAGCAGCTCTGCAGAAAAGGACCTAGGGCTTATGGTGGACAATAAGCTGAATAAGAGCCAACAGTGTGCCCTTGTTGCCAGGAAGGCTAATGGCATCCTGGGCTGCATTGGTAGGAGTGCTGCCATCAGATCAAGGGAAGTGATTATTCCCCTCTATTCAGCACTGGGGAGGCCACATCTAGAGTCCTGTGTCCAGTTTTGGACTCACTACAGAAAGGATGTGGACACATAAGAAAGTATCCAGTAGAGGGCAACAAAAATGG
>NW_017729025.1:14550578-14551953 GCF_001723915.1 Gavialis gangeticus | reverse complement strand
ATGATCTCATGAGGTCCCTTCCAGTCCTAATGTCTATGAGATTTAAGAAATCTAAGAGTATTGGTGGCAGGTCAAGGGAAGTGATTATTCCCCTCTATTCAGCACTGGGGAGGCCACATCTAGAGTCCTGTGTCCAGTTTTGGACTCACTACAGAAAGGATGTGGACACATAAGAAAGTATCCAGTAGAGGGCAACAAAAATGGTAAGGGGGCTGGAGGACATGTCTTATGAGGAGAAGCTGAGGGAACTGGGCTTATTTAGTCTGGAGAAGACTGAGAGGGGATTTAATAGCAGCCTTTGACTACCTGAAGGAGGGTTCAAAAGAGGATGGAGCTGGACTGTTCTCAGTGGTGGCAGATGAAAGAACAAGGAGCAATGAGCTCAAGTTGCAGCAAGGGAAGTTTAGGGTTGATATTAGGAAGAATGTTCTCACTAGGAGGGTGGTGAAACACTGAAGCAGGTTACCCAGAGAGGTCGTGGACTGGAGATTTTTAAGATGTGGCTAGACAAAACTTTGGCTGGGATGATCTAGTTGGGTATGGTCCTGCATTGAGCAGGGGGTTGGACTAAATGTGAACCTCCAGAGGTCTCTTCCGGCCCTCATTTTCTATGATTGTGTTTGGTTCCTGACTTTCTCAGTATTTAAATTGTAAATGAGCTTTTGATGACTTTTTTCCCTCCTCTTTTTCCCTTTCAGGAACAGATGGATAAAAGATTGAATGTGGCAACAAATCTTAACCAGGACATAGGCCATCTCAAGAAGCTGCTAGTGTCAGTAAGCCAAATGCTCTCCAAGGGAAGAGAACACTATCAGCTAGTAGGTATGAAATGGCGTCTTAGCTGTAAGTGATGGGTTGCTGTCTGATGTCAGCATCCTCCGACTTGACACATCAGTGGGAATCCCATTTGGTTTTAACCAGTCAGGAATCTGATAAATTTAATATTTCACAAAGGAACTCAATCAGGCTGCCGCCTCCTCCATCCATTCAGCCTGCACTAATCTCCCACTTCTCTGTTCCTTCAGTTGAGCCCAAGGGCTTGTACTCTGGTTACAGATCTTCATACCTCTGTTCTGGCACTTCCCAGCTTGTCTCTGTTCTTGTCTCTTCCATGTGACAGTCTTCCTGGTCTGGATAACTCCCCTTATACCTGAGGCAGTGCCATGTTTCCCTTTGCCAGTTTTTAGGGAAAAGTTATACATTCAGATCTTCCATTGGAATGGGGCAGACAACTGCTAGGCAATCCCTGAGCATGCAGGGAGAGCTGCGGCAGTTGCCATAATACAGATCTCTTAAGGTCTCATTTGGAGGCACTAAGGACAGGCAGATCTTGGGGGTGGGGGGGGGTAGGAAGGGGTAAACTCCTTTAAAAGGG
>NW_017729025.1:14523829-14550548 GCF_001723915.1 Gavialis gangeticus | reverse complement strand
GGGGGGACGCAGTGGTGCAGCTGCACCCCCTTTTGGATTGGACTGCACCATGGGAGCCTCTGCGGACTTCTTTAAGCCCCTAAAGGAGGTGAATATCCCCCTCCCTTCCTCTTCTCCCCTTCCTCTCCAGCTGCCGCTCTTGCTTACCTTGCAGAAGTGACAGAGCTGTTCCTGCCCACATTGGTGGGGGTGGAAGAGGCTGGGAGCAGGGGGTGCTGCCACCCCTGCACTGTAGGTTGCTGTTCCTGCACCCCACTCTGGAAAATCCCGAATCCACCCCTGATTAGGGACATGCATTCTTGCCTGCTTTTTTAAAGTCAGCTTCACATTAAAATATTGTGGTCCATCAATAATTGACCTTGCAGAGTCTAATTTGCCAAATGGCCTAAGTCAGCTAAAGGGTGGAGCCAGCTGAGGGGCTGAAATCTTTTTTGCAGACCGTACCCAACCTGAGATCTCGAGAGCACTGAGGCAGAGACCTGTGAAACAGCAGGCTAAGTGGGAAGAGTTGTTGATGGGTTAAACACGGGTTTAGGCCTTCTGTAGGCGTGAGCTCCACATTTATAATGCATTGGTCATGAACAGCTGGTAGCACAGGGAGGTGATGTCTGTGGCTCCCCTCTTGTAGCCAGATTATGTGGCTGCCTTTTCCTCCTCTTAGCTGCTGTTTCACTGGTGTCAATCTTCCAAGGGGCCAGAAATGCTCATGTTCCCTATTGCTTTGTCTTTAAACTGCCCCTTGTTACCCAAACATGATGATGGCAGTCATTGTTCTTGGCACCCTTCCAGCCATTAACAGTTGACAGCCCTTACCCAGTCATGTGCACCATGGAGCTGACTGCTTGCCTGGGTGTTTTGGGGTGGCCTGTTCAGCTAAGCAGTGGTACTCAACATCTGGCTCACAGGCCAGATCCAGTCCGCAGAGCCGTGTCAGTTCAGCATGTGGGTCTCTCCATAGGTCTGGAAATTTGGCAGTGGGGGAGTGATGACAGCATTAATCACTGCACCCTTTTTGGCATTTTTCTGGAGCCTTGTGGGCCGATGACATGGCCCTACGTGCTAGAGCACACACGTGCTTCGTCAGGCCAGTGGATGGCGTCACTCTGTGGCCACATCTAGGCACGTGGGGTCTCTCCGCAGCCGGATCGCACCCACAGACTGGCCCTGGTCCCCTCATCTGACCTGTAGAGATGAAAGGTTGAGCCCCACTGACCTAAAGCATTTGCTCTGTGTGAAATGTCTATGACCTGCTACTCTTCACCAGCTTCTTGGCTTAAATGCCTTTTTGTGTTTCTCTTGCAGACTGAAGTCCCAGGAGAACTGTTAATTTGAGGATAGCAGAAGGCATTGTATTATATTTTGCCAAATTAAAGCCTTATTTATGTTTTCACCCTTTCTACTTCGTCAGAGACACTGAACAGAGTTTTGTCTTTTCTAATCCTTGTTAGACTACTGATTTAAAGAAGAAGAAAACTCTGTAGACACCTCCAGAGTTTAGTTTTATAATAAAAATTGTTTGGATAATTAGACCTTTACATTCCTGGAGATACAGTAAACATGTAATCTTTTATCTTATTTTGCTCAATAAAACTTGTTCAGAAAAGAATCCAGCGTGGTAAAAGGCAACAATGAACTATAACATTTTAATACTGGTGTTGTACACTGTTTTACTTAGATACATTTTTGGGAGTAGCTGCCTCTGACTTCAGCCTCAAGTAAACACTCCTTTTTTTTGGTTGCTAATGTAATCAGTTTTTGTAATGGTGTCAGCAAATAAAGGGATGCTTATTATTCAAGGAGCACTTCTTCTTATGTTGTTATTGAACATTACTGCGATAATAGCACATGACGAAGTGGCTAGCACCCGTTCCACTATAATACCCACTGGGAAACTTGGGTGAAGGTTTCACCTGCTCGTTTTGATGGGGGGGAAAGATGCTGTGTATAATGTGCAGGCGCTTGGCTAGGCTGCCTGCGGCTATCCAGGATAACTCGTGTACATCTCCAAAACAGCGGCGGGCTACAGGGGAGCCGTGGGACCCGACAGCGGAGATGTACTAAGTTAAGACAGACCCCTGCTTTGTGTTAAAATGAATTGAGGTTGCAGTGTAGGTGGTGGCGATGCTGGTTGAAAGTCTGGGGAGCTAAACGTTTGGGATAAATATTTTGATTGCTTTCCAACCTCTTTTTTGGGGGGGCAGCATCTTGTCCCTGGACTGTAACATCAGTTCAGTCACGCCCCAAAGTAAATTGATAAATATGGCTGCCTCAGGCACTTCAGATACCAGTTATAATTTAGAGTGAATGTCTTCAGTTTGTTCGTGGCAAGAAGTATTGCTTGCTCAGAGCACTCAGATGCTGGGCTGAGTACAAGGGGTGCAGTTTGCCTTCCAAGCCTCTACAGCAGGTTTTCAACCTTTTTTAAGGAGAGTACCCCTTCTGGTGGGTCCCTCTCCTGGTGGGTCCCCCCTTCTGGACGTGGAGCAGGGGGTAGTCCCCTGGCAGCTGAACGTGAAGCAGCACAGCAGCACACGGCGACACTTTCCAAGTAGCCCCACTTCTCTGCCCTGCTGACGTGTACCCCCAGGGGTAGGCATACCCCTGGTTGATAACCCCTGCTCTAGAAAAAGAGAACTTTCTCCAAAACTGGCCCCTTACCCAGTTGTGTGACCATCATCAGCCCGCAGGACAAATCTGCTGTGTTCTCATCCTTGGGAGAGTCTCTTTGGAGGTTCAGTTATTCAGTAATTTGCTGGCCCAGGGATTTGGTGAATGTCTGCTTCACTGCAGAGCAGAGCTGGAAATGATTTGGAACCGAGGCTCTTTTCTTACCTGCTAATATATGATAGTCAGCTGCACAGTGAGATTAGCTGGGCCCTTTTTTCCCCCACAGCCCTGGGTGTTTAAAAGGTGCCTCTTACCTGAGCTCTGTAATGCACAGGGGCTTAAGCAGCCCTATGGGCACTGTTAAATCAGTGCGAATATCTCATTTTTTCTTAACTTTTCAATAACCCTTCACAATGCTACAATCTCTGAGGAGAGAGATTGAAGCAGTTGGGGGCTCAAATGAAATAATTGTGGAGGTTAGAAGTGGCTGAAAGAAAAGCGTGCAGAAAGCTCAGTCCCTTGCCATTGTGGGATTGTTTCCTGCAGTACCTTTGCCAGGATTTCATCCAGTCTAGTTTAAGGGAATGACGGTGTGTGGGAGGCTTCTGATGACATGGGGTCATTGTTTTCCTGTTGCATGTCTGTAAGATTGCAAAACCTGTTTTGATCTGCAAGACTGATCCCTGTTGGTGTGTTCAGAGCAGGGGCAGCATACAGTGTCATTTACTGTTGTTATTATTTCACCTGTCTTGGTATAAAAGCCCAATTTTTTTTAAACCTAGGGCAATTAGACTTGATTAAAAATAGTAGGTTCCTTGGAAACTTATTTTGTGTGAACTTTGAAATGCCTTAAATGGAAAAAGCTGTCAGTGTGGTAGAGGTGATATCTTTTATTAGACCAACTAGATAGTTGCAAAAAATATTTTTCTTTAAAAGAAATAAAGAATTTTGTTTGCAAGTATCTAGTTGGTTTAATAAAAGATATCGCTTCTACCACACTGACCACTTTTGCTTTTTAGACCAACACAGCTACAACCTTTATCCCTTAAATAGAAAAAAAACCTCTTAGAAAGTAGCATTCATCTCATGTAAACCCCCCCCCAAAAAAAAACAACCCCCCCGAGCAACACCCCTCCCACCCCAAAATGCAAACCCTTACTCAATGAGACAGCACTTCTCCCTGGAAGTGGATGTCGCTGGAAGTAGCTTTGAGAGAAGTACAAGACAAGGAAAAGCCTCTTGATTCACTCGGTGACTTGAAAACTTCTTAGGTTTCATATTCCTCCCATTTCTGACCAACATACCCCTTGCTGTTAGAGCTGGATGTGTGTTTTGAACAGTAAGTTCATTGAAAAAAATGGTTGTCACAAAACTAGCTGCAAATTTGACCCACAAAAAAAAAATCCTAGGCTGGTGCCTGAGCTGCAGGGCTGTAGGGTGATATGAGCCAGGGGTCTCCCTCGGTTCCTTCTTTGGAGCTGTTTTACACTAAAAGACAGCTGCAGGCATTGAGCATGACTGTCTTGGGGGTTGGGCTTTGGGAATCCAGCCTTCGGTCTGCACCGGGCGCTGTCCGCTTATTTGCAGCAGACGAGGTGAAACGAGACTGGCCCATCGCAGCGGCCCTGAGAGCCTGGGCGAGAGCTGTTGCCTCCTGTCCCCTCCGTAGCTTGTTTACTTTGCTCAGCAATGGCTGATGCTGCACAGTGGGAGAAGGGGAGACCCAAGGGGCCATGACC
Source organism: Gavialis gangeticus (assembly GCF_001723915.1). Taxonomy (NCBI): domain Eukaryota; kingdom Metazoa; phylum Chordata; order Crocodylia; family Gavialidae; genus Gavialis; species Gavialis gangeticus. The sequence goes on along the minus strand of NW_017729025.1, from coordinate 14,546,202 downwards.
AGTACCCTAGAAATACTTGTCCTTCAGCAGCTGAGGATTATTCGGTTGCAGAGAAAATATACTGAGAGAGCAGTAAGATCGGTTGACAATCTAGGCCTTGATGTTCTTTACTGTCCTCGGAAGAGCCTGAAACAAAAGGGGTTTTAGTTTGTTCTGTAAATGACACTTAGGTTTGTCTTGATCTCAAACCAAGACCTTGGGTGGCCGAACCGAAATAAAGCTGCCTGGGGCTTGGCCAAGCCCCTTCCATTGGATTCTGTCTCTAGTAGCACAGACAGGGAAGCTGCTCCATGCTCTGCTCTGGGAAACTTGATCCTTGGGCAGCCACGAGCCAAACCTCTCTCCATCTCTACCTTCAGGGCTCTGCCCTTGGGGAACCTGCCCATGACGTCTTTCCCTTGAGTTCCCCCATCCCTGGTGGACAAAGCCAGGAGTAGGAAGACTGCTAGGAGCTGAGTGCAGGCTGCTGGGCCTTTTGGCTGGTACCCGATGCTCAGTTCTCCCAGTGATGGGGCAATTGGGATGGGTGTGGGAGAGCTCAACCTCCCTGTGGGTTTTTTCCTTCTTTCCCTGTTGGAGGAATGGCATCTTCCAGCATGACTTCCATGCTCCACACTGCTGGGCTTGTCCCACTGCTTGGGAGCCCTGGGCACAGCACCTCTTAAACCCATGTGGTGTGCTTGAATGTGAACCTTGGCCACGTGAGAAGTTGGTGCCTGCTGGAAGAGCAGGAAAGTCACAATTGCTGAGCAGTGCTGGTGCATGGCTTGGCTTGCATCCACTTGGAGCCTTTCCCAACTTGCTGCAAGCGTGCGGTGCTGGCTTGCCTTGACCCTGCTGGGCCCTCTGAAAGGCTGGCTAGACCTAGGAGAGCTTCTTCACTGAGCTTTGCAATGGCAAAGTATAAGTGTTATAATAGGAGAAGAGGGGAAAGGCAAGGTCCTGCCAAATAGCTTAGGGTAAAAACAGATGTCCTTTAGGGATGAAGTCTTTTGAGGTGGGATCCTGGAGCCCATTGTCCCACTTTAAGGACCTGTGAACACTTTCCCAGGACAAGGGGAGCTAATTGGAGTTAATTGCCATTCAAGCTGCACATGTATATGACTGGCCTACACTGGTCTTGATGGGAGTCGGACCTGGGACAAACCTGATGTCCTGTACTCTTTTTGCAGAAGCCAAAGCCTGCTGGGTCACAGGAAGTCTGCTGGGAAGTCCTCATTCTGTGATAAAAGCCCAGGTGCCATCTTTGATTTAATAACATCAATTGTTAACAGCCTTGGGGGAAACAAAAAGGATCTTAAAAGCAAGGCTCTCGCGTGGTTGTGCCTCGGGGCATCCTGGTGGCCCCTCGGTAACCGGGCTGTTCAGCAAGGTGTGGGCAAGGCTGCAGGATGGGGCTGGGGAAGTGAGGAGGCAGAAATGGCACCAGTGCCTGTGGGTCGTGCAGAGCCTGGAGCAGCAGGGCTCGGCCCATCAGTGCTGGCTCTGCTGGTGCAACCGTTCGGTTCTCCTTCCACGAAATAGCTGCCTTGGGTCTCTGCTTTGGGGAACCTGCACGGTTTCCTGCTCCTTGCGGAGGCTTCCTCAGCCTGACCAAGAGTATTTGTGCCCAAATGCTTGCAAAGAAGACTTTTTTTTTTTTAACTATTTGAGTCTGTCTAATAAAAGATATCAGATTTACCCAAAGAACCTTGTCTGTCTATGTCCTTAGACCAACACGACTACAATCAACACCCCTTTAAAACCAGGTAGCGCTTGCAATGGTTTTTTGGGGCTGCGGTTGGTCATGTCCTGCCAGCTGCCTTCTCCTGTTGTGTTTTTTGCAGTGATGCGGTGTGCCGGTCCTCAGTTCCTTGCTGTCCTGTGCCTGGTTCTTCCTGTTGTTCAGCTGCACACCTTTGGCCTTTCCATGCCTGGAGCCCCTGACATGTTATGTTTAAGGCATGAACTCACTTGTCACATCTCGAATAGTGACCCAGCCACAAAGCCATGAATAAGTGACAAAGTCATTACAAAATCTGTGTAATAACTTTGCTGCTGGTTTCTGTTGTGCCACTAATTGAATGTGTGGCCTGTGCTCCCGGCCTCTGGGACATGCTCCCATGTACTCCAGGGGCTGGGACCACCAGTCCCCTGCTCGGGTCCCTGCTGGGGGAGTGCAGTGAGCTCCCCCTGCACCAGCAATATTGCATGATGGGGTCTGATGCCTCATTCCTGCCATGCATGCATAGCATGGCAGGAAGCCTGATCATGTGGATGGCACATCAGATCCCATTGCACCTTTTTAATGTCTATTAGTAGCCTGAGAAGCCATCTTCGTCCTAGAATAACATCCTTAGATAGGAGGCTGCCTGCTCTTTACTTGACTTTTCCACTTTCCCTCCATATAAGGGAGGAGGTGCTAGACTCAAGGCCCCCCTCCGAAAATGCCAGGTCTCAATTTTGACTACAGAAAAATACTAGAGCAATTTTTCTGTTGCAAAGAACTCAGAAATCCCACAATAGGGCAGAATGGTTTTAATACTATGGATTCCTATTTGAAATCTCTGGGTTTATGTTGTGAATCGTGTTGGCAAACCTCAGTGCCACCATGGCATGGCACCCTTGAAAAGATCTCAAGGTCTCCTGCTTTACATGGTGGAAACATTTAGCAGTCTTTTAGAAGCAGTTGACTTATTTTTATTCATTATCTCATGGCCCCTGATGTAACGTGATGCTTGCAGGTTCCTGTGGGAACTTAGCTTATGTCCACAGAGCATAGGTTGGAGAACAAGCCCTCTGCGGAACTTGCTTATTCAACTTTATATCTCATCCTGGATATAGCCGAATTGCTAGTGAGCGCCTCCATCTAATTAAGAGCCCTGATGGGGGACTTGGGCAATAAAGAATATCATACTTGTCCAGTTGAGCTTAATATAAAATGCTGCAAAAAATATAACCTTTGCGTCAAAAGCGGTGCTGGTCCTTGCTGCATCTTTTACTTGCTTCTCCCAGCTCACCACCTTTCTCCTTCAGACTGTGGCTTGCTTTCTCCCTGCCCGAGGACCTACCAGATGTGAGGTCTGAGGTGCATGACAGCAGTGAAAGGATCAGCTTTGGAAGACGGAGAAACGCAGCGCACTGAAAAACATTGGGCTACAGATCGGGAGCACTGCATAGGTTCCTGCACTAGAGGGAGACAGCAGCTAATGGATATGAAGAAGCTTTTTGTTAGAAAATCCCCCCAGATAGGGGCTGTACCATGCAAAGAGGGTTTCTAACTGACATGCCAGCTATGCTGGCTTGTGGGAGAAGCCCTGTGCTATATGAAAACATCTTTACCCTGTCATAAGAATATTTTTTTAGTATAATTAAAATGCAAATGACTCCTTCTACTTATCATACAGAGCCAGCTACTTGAAAATCAACAAGAAGCGCATAGCAAGTCAGGGATTTTTCATCTCCTAGTCTGGTTTCCATGCACCATGTCAACTCTTCCTCCCCGGACGTAATGCTTGGGTGGGCCTTCACCGCCTCTTGTGACTGCTGCCAATAAGTAGCCCCTCCGCATTGTCTTATTCTTTAAGCTTCAATTCAGACCTGGGGAGAGTCCAAGGAGCCCCCCACAGCCATTCTCAAGCCCACTGGAGCCTGAGCCTTCTCTTGTATGTGCCACCCCATCTATGGCCTACTTCATCTCTTTCTTGCATTTGGCCTCAGAAAGCTACCTAAAGGCAGCGTTCTCTTTGCCAAGCCAAGCGTTCAAACATTGGGGAACATCAGAACGAGCGTTGCTCAAGTCATCTTCGTTCTGCCCATCTACACATGTGCTACAGTGTAATTACGTGATCAAAGCATCTTCCACATGGCCTCCTAACTTGTTCAACTGATGCAGGGGGAAGGATCCTCGCTGAACGAGCGACTATAAAATATTCCTTTGTTATCCTCCTCATTGCAATAGATCTTGTTTACTGTCTGCTAACTAAGCCCTGCTTAGCATACAAACCTTTTCATTTCCTCATAGGATTTTTTTCTGTGGTGCTTATCACTGTAGCATTTCAGTGTTTCATGACCATTAATTCATCTTTACAATCCTCCTCTGTGGTAATGAGATTTGTACCTTCATTTTACAGACAGGGAAGAGAAATGAGAGACAGACTGAAGGCATGGATTTTGGATGCCTAACCTGAGAGCTGTAGGACTGGAGTTGGAGAGTACCTGGGCATTTTGGAGAATTTCATAAGTTCAGAGCACAGCTTTGATCCAGTTGCTATTGGCCCATGCTCAGTACTGATACCAGTCGGCCCTCAGAGTTTCAGGTTTAGAAAATGGGGAGCACAATCAGGACGGGCTGTGGGCAGGTTGGCTGGGGTGATTTGCCAGCATTGCACACAAGGCGGGTAGAATCCAATTGTCCAGGGCAGCACTGAGCTGCCTGAAACATGAAACCATGGGTGGATCTAGGAGTTGGAAAAGGGGGTGCCTGTGGTGGGGCACATGTAAAACAACACACATTTTTCCCCAGTTAGAGAAACTAGATGCTTTACTAATATGCTTGAGTGCTTCAGTTCACAACCAAAGCCAAAACAAATATAACTACTGAAAGATGCCCTAATTTTCTAAATAATGTATTAAGTTATAAAAAAAAATTAAGCAAAAATAGTTAAAGTAATCAAAAGATAGTGTCACAAGACCTGTAGTCAATATAGTTAAATCTATGCCCTTTTTCTCAGATTCATACAACACAATGTAGTCCTTCTGAGGGTCTTGACAGTGCATCTAACACTTCCCTGTTTGTCATTTCTACACCTGATTTAATATTGCCACACCCAAGTTCAGGTTTTTGGCTAGAGCTAAAACAGTCTGCAGAGCTGTGAAGTAGAAATGAGATATTATCAGGAATGGCAAATACATGGCAGAGTTGCAGAAGAAGGGATAGTTTGAATAGTGGAACATCAAGACCAAAAAGGAGAGAGGGCATTAACACCTGTGGAGTGAAGAGAGGTTAGCAAGAATCAGGGAGATCATAAAGAGTCACAAAGTTAATTGACTCTCTCAGCACTGCCTGAATAGAAATGCCTCTGTGCCTCCCAGGCAGTTGGTTTAAAGTTTGGGTGGAGCAGGAATCAAAAGGGTTTGACTGCTGCCCCATGCTTTCCCCCTGCACCCCCCAATTAAATCATCCTTCATTTTCTACGGTCTCTCATTTCTCTCAACTAAATGACTGCTAAGTTCTATCTCCAACAAAGTAGGGTCCTACAGGCAGCAATGTCCTCTGCTACATGGCCCAGTCCTGTGGACAAAATAGTTTGTGATGCTACATTGGGGTGGGCAAAATGTGGCCTGAGGGCCAGATGTGGTCCTGTCCAGTCTGCGGGGCCCCGAAAAAATTTAGAAAATTAATAGTTATCTGCCCCAGCTGCCCGTCATGCTGCCCTCAATGGCTTGCCAAAACTCAGTAAGCAGCCCTCCACCCAAAATAATTGCCCACCCCTGTGCTACATGCTGCCACCATACTCAGGCACAAGGGGTGGGATTCAAGTTCTTCCCTAACATTCATTCAAGTATTTGCTAACAGTTGAGTGCTTGAGTTTGCAGCCTTTAGCATGCTTTTAGCACAGTCTTCTCCTACTGGCTTAAAAAAAAGAAAACCAGAAGCCCCCCCCCCATGATTTCTTGGTCTGGAACCTCATCAGCTGCTATAAATGTCACCTGGAGGGATGGTGCGTAGGGAGCCCTGGAGCTAATGCATCTGGTAGGAGTAGTAGGCTGTTATCTGATGTGTGGATGAGCCACTTCAGGGGAAGGAAGTATGCAATTTGATAGCAAGTTTCTGAATTTTTTGCTGACAACAGAGGCCAAGTTGAGACTCCACTTGGTTGGTTATGGATCTGCCCCAAGTCCTGCCCCCCCCCGCACACACTTTCCCTCAGCCTGTCTCCTACCCTTTGCTTCCTGCCCTGTTCCTCCCCTGATCTGCCCCTAACACCCATGCAAGCCCTGACTCCTTGCACTTCAGTCAGGCTTTGCTCTTTGTCTTGTGGTTTAGGAGCTAGGGGCAGGCTCCAGGCCCAGTACCAGGGCTGACCTTGGCTTCCATGTGGCTGTAGTATAACCAATTTAAGGAGGGCAGGGATGGAGGGGGTGCTTAGTGCAGGGGTTGGGGACCTATGGTGACACAGCATGTTTCATAGATTCGTAGGTCATTAGGGGCTGGAAGGGACCTTGTAGATCATCGGGTCCAGTCCCCCTGCACTAGGCAGGAAAAGAGAATTGGAGTCAAGTAACCCTGGCAAGGGGACTGTCTAGTCTCCTTTTGAAGATTGCCAGGGTAGGTGACTGCAGCACATCCGGAGGGAGTTTATTCCACAGTCTGGACACCCTGACTCTGCAGGAGTTTTTCCTGGTATTAAGCCTGAAGTGGCCTTTCAGGAGTTTGTACCCATTGGTCCTGGTCTTCCCCAGGGCTGCCCTGGTGAACAGCTGTTCACGGAGCTCCTGATCCGCTCCTCTGATACAGCAGTAAGCTGCTACCAAGTCCCCTCTTGGCCTTCTCTTCTGTAGGCTGAAGATACCCAGGTTCCTCAGCCTCTCCTCGTGTGGCTTGTCTTGCAAGTCCCTGATCATATGGGTGGCTCTTTTCTAGACCCTCTCAAGTTTTTCTATGTCCTTCTTGAAGTGCGTCGCCCAGAACTGGGTGCAGTACTCCAGCTGCGGTTTTGCCAGTGCAGAGTACAGCAGGAGTATCACCTCCTTAGTTTTACACAAGGTGTAGTGGTTGTTGCATGCCAGAGTGTTGTTTGCCTTGCTGGCCATAGCATCACACTGTCGGCTCATGTTCATGCGTTGGTTGATCACCACCCCTAGGTCCCTTTTGGCCATGGTGCAAGTCAAATTGTCGCCACTGAGCCTGTGGGTATGTTGGGGATTGTTTGCCCCCAGATGGAGCACCTTACACCTGGAAGTGTTGAACTTCATCTGGTTCTGGTTTGCCCAGCTCTCGAGCCTGTCCAGGTCTGCCTGTATCTGCAACCTATCTTCTGGCATGGCCACGCTCCCCTGTAATGTGGTGTCATCCACAAACTTGGACAGCGAGCTTTTCACCCCCATATCCGACTTATTTGTAAAGAAGTTGAAAAGCACCAGTCCAAGCACAGACCCCTGAGGGACACCACTGGCCACTTCTCGCCAGGATGACACAGATCCGTAAAGGCTCTGGCTGAAATGAGGGCTTGCTGGGTGAGGCTCTGTCCAGAATCATAGCATGAAACCGGCCTTGCCCATCTGAAGAAGCAGGAGAGAGAGAATGATTTGTGCTAGGCTATACAGCTTGTTAGTGGCAGAGATGGGACTAGAATCTGGTTTTCCTTAGGCCCAGTCCACCTCCTCCACGCTGGTCCAAATCAGTCTCTCTATTGGCTGCCTTTGCCTATTCTCTGCCATGAGAAATGTGCATTTCATAGCCAGAAAAGCAGCTCATTGGCATGCTGAGAGATCTGCTCCCCCAGCTGTGGGTGGGGATTTCTCTTGTTCTGGCTGCTCACTGTGATCAGGATGGCAGTTCAGCCCCTTCGCAGGCAGACAGCTCTGAGAACACGTCCCTAATCTCATATGTCACGCTAAGCATCCCTTGCCGACGCAGTCCCTCCAGCCCTCTGTTCTGCTTGGACTCGAGCTAGGAACGCGTGGGAGAGCCGGCGAATTTACAGTGCGTTTGAACCTGCGTTGCTTTTAATCTGGCATACATAACCAGCACGCTCATCTCCCTCACGCCTCGTCATCAGAGCAGTTGTCTTTCTGTACGAATGTTAAATGCACCGGCGCTTTCGTTATCTATTCCAACATGGGAGAAAAAATGTCTATTGCCAAAGCCTGCCATGTTTTGAACCTGACTTTTTATTCTTAGAGCTGCTGTGTTTGGTCTTGACTTTCCCAGATTAAGTCAATTATCATATGCCTTTTTAAAGACGTTATTGAGGTTATTTTTGCTTCTAGCTCTGCTCTGCTGCTCGCAGCCACAAAGTTATGAAATTTAGACCCAGAAGGGAATTGAGTCTGGTCAGAGCTCTGTCTTCTATTGCAAATTCTCTTCTCTGGGGGCTCGTCTACATGAGACGTTTACTGCAGAGCTGACTAATTAGCTCGGTAGTAAAATGTCACTGTCTACACTTGATGCTATTAAGTTGGAGTAAATGAATTTAGTCTGTCACAGGATAGTCCTGCCAGATAAAAGTATTATCTTGTGGCAGAGTACTTTATTCTGCCACGTGTAGATGGTGATGGGGCTGGCTGGGGCACGAGGGTGCTACAGCGAGGGGGCTGCGTGCTGGCTAGCCCTGCACTGTAGCACCCTTGTGCCCCAGCCAGACCTTCCACAGCATGTTGAGCCAGGGGAGCAGCCCCAGGCTGACCTCCTGGATCCTCTGCAAGCCAGGGTTGCACTGCCCTGGTTCAACATGCTGCGATTCCGGGTGCACGTGTAAACACTGTGCCTGGGAGCAAAAAACTCCAGTACAAAGTGTGCTGGAGTTTATTGTGCCACATTAACATCATGTGTAGATGCACCTTGTGAGGCTTGGGCTAGGTACAGACATTCAAAAAGCCTGAGATGGAATCAATTTAAGATCCATGGTTTTCTGTAAGCGGTGCAGTGTAGGTCAGTTGTAAACAAAAAACCATGCATTCGCCGTTTGGTGTGTGGACATGCAGGATGCCTGTCTTAGACTGGGTCTCACCATTTTGAAACCAGTCTGTGTGTGCTGAACTTCTGTTCTGTTATGGATTTAGACCAGTTTCCAATCACTTATACTAGTAAAAGTGTAATGTCTGTATCTGGCCTTAAGGCAGCCAGTGGGTTAGTACAAATCTCACAAGCCCAGTGTTTGCTCTGGAGTCCAGGTTAGCAATCTTTTGCCAAGCAAGGCTAAGTCACAGGCCACAGCATTATTCATTTCACACCCAGGATGGATTGTGCCATTTTAACTGCCATCCAATGTGTAGCTGGCACACATACCTGTGGCTCTGGTCCTGGGTGGTAGACTGCCAAGCCAAATAGCTGGTGCCTCCTATGTTGTTCTGCACAGGGAAGGCTCAGCAGGGAGTGCAGAGATGTAAGGTTGGGTATTTGACTGGTCAAATAAAGTTTAGTCAATTGACCGGTCAAATATTGGTAAAAAATTATACAAAATTATACACAGAAAAAGCCCAAATTTTCTATTAATAAATGTGTCAGAAAACAAAATCATATTTCTGTCTAGAAAACTACAAAAAAAGTTGGGGGGGGTTTGCTTTTTTTGTAAAAATTGTAATCTTTGGTCAAAAAAAATTTAGTCAAATGACCGGTCAGTTGACAATATTTGACTAGTCAGTTGACTGGCTTGCCAACCCTACATAGACGCAATGGTTCCAGAAAACATGCAGAAAGAAAGATGTCCCCTTGCCCTCCAACAACGCAGGGAAAGCCCTAGTACCATCATTTGTCCACTGTTGTTGCCTTGGCTGGGATGGTCTAGTTGGGGACAGTTCTGCTTTGATCAGGGGGTTGAATTAGATGTGAGGTCCCAGTCCTCATTGTCTCTGATTCTGTGTCCTTCTCTGCAGCAGCTGAACTAGGAGGTGGGGGCGAGCGGGTCCTAGAAGGTGCCCCTATCACTCTGGAGTAATCTGTACTGCCAGCCTGAGGAGCTGGGACGGAGCAGATCTATGCCACCTGGGTGGAGGACCTGTGCAGGAGCAACCATCCGCTGCCCTGCCAGAGGAGCTGGGTGCAGGGACACTCAGGTTAGGGTAAGTCATGCTTCTTCCCCCCCCCGGGCCCAGCACGCAGGGGAGTTTTGCTCAGGGCACAGAAGTCACTAGTTAGACCACTGCTCCTCCGCGTTCAACAGAAAAGAGCGAGCCCAACCAGGGGAAGATTGTTTAGACAAAGCTCACCCAATTTGCAACCCTGGAGGTGCACAGTATCAACCACGACCACCTTGTGAGTGGGGATTGCTGGCAGACTGCTCATCTGTCTGCGGCTTGGGAGAAACCTGACTTATGCAGGATCAGCTAGAGAAAAGTATTATAGAAATGACCTCCTCCAAGAAACCATCTCACTCTGTCCCGGGGATCCTGACAGCTCTCTCGGGCTCACTGGAGACTGCCCATCCACCGCTTACTGAATTACTCCAGCTTTCTTGCTGTACTATAGACGTGAGGGAGGTTTGAGGTCAGTCGGCTGTCTGAAAACCTTAATCTCGCCTTCCTGCCTCACAGCCTAATGACTATGAGGGCAACCCATATATTTTACTTTAGCTTTCCATTGAGCTTTGTCTCATGCTTCGGCCCGTAATAAAGCCTGTTCTGCCATTTCCTGCATGGCCAGCCTCTTGGTTTGCTTTCACCTGCGGGGCAAAGAGCCTGTAGTTGTCCTTCATCATCGAGCAGATGTATCCAAAGAGCTGGAGCTTCTTCCTCTTTGCTGCATTCACTGACTTTTTCACCCTGCCCCCTGTTCTGGCTGTCTCCTTTCTGACCTGGTCTCACCAGCTGCCTGCAAGCAATCATCCGTAACCTTGCATCTCACAGGCCAGCAGTCTGCGTGCAGTGGCCTCCTTGAAGGTCCATGTCTCTGCACGTGGGGTGGGACTGAAAACGCCCATGCCCTGATTTCTATGGCTAAGGTAATTCCTTTGGCTTTGTGCTGCCTGTGGATGCTTGCTTTAGTTGCCGCCTCCTTATGAACTTGATTGAGCAATTGTTGTCCCACATAATGAGATGTCACCCTTGCCGTTCTGCTCAGGAGGTGGAGGTTGGTTTTGGAGCAGCTCCTTGTCTTCCAATCTGTTATCTCTGTACAGGCCCTGGAAGTCTCTGACCCACCTCTTCAGTCTGTCCCTTAAGAGCACAGAGCTCACAGTGGTGCCAAGTCTGGCCTGGATCATCCTTCCTGATCACCCTTGCTATTCTGGAGGTCTCTCCCAACCGGAAGTTTCTCAGGAGCTTTACAATGTGGTTTTTCAAGTCAGCCGGGTCTATCGTAGTTGACTTAACTCTGCAGAGTTCAGGGTGGCTCCTCAAAAGCATCCCCTTGCCTTTGCCTTTCTGCTTTTCATTGGCGAGGAGGATGGTATCCCCTGACAGCCATGGCCTAACTGTCCTCTTTCTCCCTTGTGCATCCGAGGCGGCTGATGTTCAAGCTCATCAATCTCTTCTAACCGCTCAATTCTGAGGCTGAGTCCTGCAGTCTCATGCCTGATTCTCTTTGCATCCTTTCTTCTAGCTAGATTCCTCCATGTTATATCTGCCCTGCCTTTGCAGTTCACATGTCTGCATGAAGCGACTCCATGAGAGCTGGAATTTGTTCTTAGAGGATGTGATCATGATCAGACAACACACCTGCTTTGGGGAGACGCCGGCACTGAGACACTGCATTCACCCACCATTTATCCTTTCCTAGAACCATAGAGAAGTTGGGCTGAAAGGGACCTCCAGAGGTCATCTCAGCCACCCCCTGTCTATCCAAATCATCTTGTACTTGAATTCATATTCTAAGCTCTTGTCAATGCCAGTTGGAGCTTCCCAGGTCCATTTCCTACTGTTTGTGCTCGAACCTTGTATCGTATCGTACACACAGAGGCTGTGAAATCTTGCAAAGCGTAGCCGTGTTCACCTCGTTAATCCCTGATTTGGTAGCAGCTTGTATTTGTGAGCTCCTTCCATCTGGCACAATTGCAAATCTTGGCGTTTCATTCACCTGCCACCATGCAAACATATTTCTTTGGGATGATTCTTTTTGGTGTTGGTTGACCTGGTTGCAGGATTGCCGGCCCGCCCTTTGCATTTACTATCCATCATAGGTGCACAGGCCTGGAGGTCAAAGGGTAGACGTTTTGTGGCAGGCTGTGACCATTGTTGAGTAGACTGGGTTGTAGCCAGCCAGTGCTCTTCTGCTTCTGTTGCTTAGGATCATGCTGATGCCTTTTTGTTCTTCATGTCATCACCCAGAAATACAATCCCAGTAGCTGAAGCCCCTCCCTTGTTGTCTGCTGAACTTCCAACAGGCCTCCGACGCCACACCAGCACTTCTCTAATTCGTTCACCGAAAGGAGCGTTCTGCTAGTCGGACAAAGCAATCTCGTGCCCCAGGGGCTAATGGCCCAGCTTTCCGTTCTGATCTTCAGATCTTATTTAAAGCTTCATGTCTGTGGCTGGACTTTCCATAGGTAACTTTGGAGGACTGTTTTCAGAAATCAGCACGTGAGTACTGGCTGTTCTGAACAGATCCAGTTAGTGGTCTGTTTTAGTGCAACAGGAGAAATCAGTCCGACATGGCTTTTTGCTACACAACCAGGTAATATATCTCCTATAGGTCAAAACAGTTCTTGCCTAATTTTTAGGCTAAAACTCATGCAGAAACCTTGGCCCATGATAAATATTGTAGACGAAAATATTGTAGGTCTCTTCTCAGAGGGGCTAACTGCAGGTAGATGACTTGGATAGCCCAAGTATTCAAAACTTCTGCTGTACTATGGATAAATCGGACTGACTTGGAAGAAATGTTTGTGGTGATTGCAGAAGTTACAGGGAGAATGTGATTTTTTTTTTTTTTTGCAAGTGCAGGCCAATATTCAAGAAACCCCCTGATTGTTCTGATTAAAGCTAATGCAGGTTTATAGGATCTTGGTGAGCTTGATTAGGTTAATTAGTTAAGGCTTGGGCTTTTGGTGGATCAGAGCAATGTCTGTGTGGGTCTCGGGGCTTCTCATTTTTGCTCTAAGCTTCATGCAAAGGCTCTTCTATTTTTGGAAAGAAAGTGCACCTAAAAATATGTATGTGTAGTCTCCAAGGAGCTCTGGTTTATCAGCATTCGAGGGAAATAATTAGACCACAGGGAGATGCAAGTCTTTGTGTGGAGTCCCCTGCTCTGAGTTAGCAAGGATGTGAGTGTAACGTTCATTTTTCTTGTTGTCTTTGAGGCTATCTCTCTCTCTCCCACATCTGACAATGGCAAGCCAACAAAGGCTGGGTGTATAACCTTTTTCTCTGGAAGCAGAGGTTTAAAAACCCCTGAACATTAAAGCATGAACATCTTGCTTTGTGGAACTGGAAGTCTCAGAGTCAAAAGGTTAAAGAGACCCAACCGCCATTAAAGATCTGCGAGGACCAGGGCTGCACCGACGGCCGTGTGGGTGTGCGCGCTTGTGATTTGCTGTGACTTTGAACCGGCATCGGAGAGGCAGTTAGACTTGCGTGGAAAGAGGCTGCTCTGATCAAAGGCAGAGCTCTTGCAGTAATTATACCAGGGAAATCTATGCCCAGGCCCATACAGCAAGCAATGCTTCTGCCCCTCACAATGCAGTTATATCAAACCACTGTGGAAGGAGAGACTTTCAAACCACTCTTCGCCACTAAGTGAAAAGAGCGGCTGTTTTGGAGAATAGCTCACTGGGGCAGTTCTTTGGGGAAGAGCAAGGAGGGGCATGTTGCTCCCATGTCAACCCACACAGGCTAGTGCTACACAGTCCTGCCCTGCCTGGAACAGGTCACTTCTGGCAAGGAGAGGGAGAGGGACAGGATCAGGCTTCCCCCCATGTCTGGTTTGTCATGTGTAGGCTTGAGGGAGCAGCATTGCCAGCCGTTGCAGGTCTGCTAGCACATGTTGGAGCTCCACTCTCTCAAGCATTCGGGCACAGTAGCTCATCTGACAAGGGTTTTGATTAGCTTCATGCATCTGGTCTATCATGTCTGTTAACTCCAGGAGCACACCTGCATGCTTTTAGGGGTCTCACGGGCCAACAAGAAGAAGTGCTGGTGTTTTGGCCCCTCACTCTCCCTGTTAAATGAAACCAGTTCATGCAACCACCTCTGTGTGGAGTGGAGGGACGCCGTGTTTCATCAGTCCATCCGTCATGAACAATGCTTCACGTGACAGGCCAAATCCCCATCCTTGGTAAATGTTCACGTGTGTAATCTAAATTGTACATGGGAGAGCTACAGATGCACCAGTGGCCAAATGCTTTCCAGCAGGTCTACCCCTCTCTCCTTTATTACGCTTGTTCCTTTGCTCCAGTGTGACCCCATTAACTTGCACACAACTTCTCTAAACATGAAGTCAGATGCTCTCCATCCCAAATGCTGAGGGGAGCAGCCTGTTTTTGTGACCTGTATTCTGGTCATTTTAGAGTAGCGCAGCATTGCCAGGCTGTCGGCTCAACGGGAGCAGCGCACCATGCGCCTTCAGTGAGGGTTACGGCTCTTGGAGCCCTCTATTCCAGGTTCCTGCTTTATTGGTCCCTGCTGCCAAATGCCGTCTGGTTTCTTCTGCCTGGAGAAGTTCGTTTCTGCTGCGAAGGCTGAGAGACGCTGGTTTGAGGCATGTCATGGCTTTCCAGGGCCAGGCCTATGTGGTCCGACTTAACTCTGAGCGGCCATGGAGCCTCGCTGGAAATACCCGAGATGGGACAGCGTGCACGTGTCTGCCCTAAGAGCATGGCCGGTTTCTTGTGTGGGGAGCCTGGTGTACCCGAGGGGGTGTTGCTTGTGGTCAGAGCAGGTCACAGAGTCAGGGTGATAGAGAAATGGTGCTGGAAGAAAACTCCGGAGGTCACCTAGTCCCACCCCCTGTTTTAGTATGACTGTGGGGACCAGTGGATAGGGGTAGGAGCTGGCACGTGGTAGGGTCAGCAACAGTCACAAGCCAGACCTGTACTTCTGGGGTCTGCTTTTCCTCTCCCCCTCGATGCTGGATTGTGGCTCCGGGGTGGTGCCATGCTGGTGATGGGCTGCCCTGCCTGGCTGGTAAAACACACCAGCACTGGGATGCTCTTCAGTCCTTGCAAGAGCTGCTCCTTCCTGGGAACGGCCCCACTGGGCAGCTGGCAGCAATGGTGCTGGCTTCTTGTGGGCCTTCTTCTCTGGTGGAGGCTTTGCAACCCTTGGCACAACTGGAATTGGTTGCATCCTGCTGTGCTGGACTTGCCTTTGCTAAGGGGGGCTGGACAGGGGGTTATCGACCTGGAGGGTGTCCTCTGTCTTTGATATCTTCAGTAGCTGTTGGGTTTGACCACCCCTCTGGCCAGCAGGTCCCTGGCTTTTGCTCTCCTCCATTTTACTGCATGCTGGAAAAGTCTCTGGCCCACCTTTGTCCCTGTTTTACCCAGGCCCTTTAAGCTTGGCACCGGCTGGGATGGGTTTAGCCAGAGCAGGCACTTTCTAGCCAGTGGTTCTTGGAAGAATTGCTGGTTTTTAACCTTCTTGTCCCCTCTGAGGCTGTCTCCTCCCATACCCTGTTCTCAGGCTGGGTTTGACCCAGCAGACACCTGATCCCTCCTGTGTGGTGGGGAGGGAGCCCACAGGGGCTGGTGCTGCTCAGGCTAAGATCCACTCCAGGGTGTTGCAGCAAGATCCCCCCTCATTTGTGCGTGGTGCTCTCCCGGCGGGCCCCCACCAGGACTCTCCCAGGCAGGTGACTGTCCCAGAGGGATGCACTAGATCTTCTTTTCCTGTCCCAGGAGCAAGGGGCAGTGCTGTGGTGTTTGCATTCATGTGGCAATGCTTCCTCTTGAGGACGCGCCATTCCCGGGGCTGGCCTAGCCCTAGCCTGCAAGGTGCTCTAAGCAATCTTGGATCTTGTGATAGGTTGACGGGCCATCACCGCCGAGCAACCTGCCGCAGTGCTCCTCCTAGGCAGCCCTGCTCTGTTTCCCCCTCGGGGTCTCCAGCTGGTTCTTCTCTCCCAGATGTTTTCATTTTAGGTGGCGTGAGATCAGTCGGCTCCAGGCCCCTGTTTATTCTGGGACTGAGATGCAGCCTGTTACCTTCCTGGCTGACTTGTCACAGGGCCAGGCTGAGCCGGCCATTCGGAAATCCCACCACAAGGGCAGAGCGGTGGGGGCGGATGGGTGGGTGACGCCCCACCGCTGATCGGAGCAGGGCTGGTGATGGAGCTGTGGGTTGCTGAACTGGCTTGCGTTGCGGATAGCCCTTTGGTTGACCAAAGGGCCCAAATGACCCGTGTCCATTGCTTGAGATTTATGGGGTACAAAAGTGATCTGCAAATCATGGGAAAAACTCCACTGAAAGCAACAAGTCTCTGTGCAAGGTTTTGGCTTTGCCTAAATGATATGGTTGGTTCCCTGACATGGTCCCAGTCAGTACGGGTTGTCGTGCTGTGCTCATGGCTAGGAGCTCCCCTCCTGGACCTGGCCTCTAGGTGCCAGGTGCTGTACAAATACAGGAGAGAGATGGCCCCCACCCCAGAGAGCTTACAACCGAGTGTAGGCCATGAGATAAGGAGGAGGAAGCAAGGAAACTTAACTCATTTCTGGCTATTGCCTTTGTCTCCCCTGTGCTTTATCTACAGCACATTGATGGGTTTTTAAAGGGCGACTTTATAGGGGCGGGGGGGTGTGAGTCAGAATAGACACTTTTGAAGACCCTTGTGGGTCACCCGCATGTGCAGGCAACCAGAGTCCAGAGGCCACTTTCAGTCCAGTGTTCCTCTAAAACAGGGCAGCGTGAGTCTGCTTGGCAGGCCACGGTCTCTAAAATACACCTGTTGGCACGTGTATCTGGAGGGATACCTGACTTTTATTTAAGGAGCTAAAAACATAATAGAAATCTCGCAGCCATCATCAACTGTGGCACAAACGTATCTGAGCTGTCCTAAGTCAGGGAGCCAGAGCTCGTCCAAGTGTGGGGGCAGACGCAAAGATGTCTGTACAGCCCCAAGCATGCTACAACCCCAGCCCCTCTTGTAGCTGGGACGATGCGCTGTGGGCTCTCCTCCCCTACGGAGGGGTTGAAAAGTCCAGCCTGAACCGTGACGAGATAAATATTGGCTCTGCAAGGACATGCCTAGGTCCAGATGCTCAGGGGATATAAATCATCCAGGACAGCGGTGCCAGGTCTGTTTGCAGCAGTGGAACATCTGGCCCTTTTGTCTTCATGCAGCCACGGCAGAACGAGCGAGGAGACCGCTGCTATGTGAGTCTTGCTATTGCCCGGTGCTGATAGGCAGAAATACTAGATTATTTTCCTTTGGTAAGCTACAGCCAAGAAGGTCTACCCAGTAAGTAGGAGGCTGTGATTTAATGGTCTCTGACTGACAAGACGCTGTGTGTAATACTAATCCACCCTGGCAAACTGCTGTTAAAATTTCAGTCCCAGCTCAGCTGCAATGATCACACAAAGTGATGAGTATTGTTAGCCACAACCCACTTTGACACTTGAGTGAATAAGGAGTGGAGACTGGGGAAATGCTGAAGGGCTTCGACTAACAAACCGCATCCTATTAATTTCTAGCTATTTCTCAGTCAATATCCCCTTTGAGTCTGCACAGGAACCCAGTAGGTTCTGCTAGATTTCAGCTCAGCAATTAGCAGTGATCTGGGCTTACCCGTTACGGCGAGATGTTGCTGCCACTTAGAGTTATTGATACTTCGATGACAAGGTACCAAACCCAACAAGTTGCCACCCGAGTTTTCCGCTCAGAGCGAGCTGCATCAGACCATGCCCCATATCGAGCAGCTTGATTAGGCGCTTGTCTTTTTAACAGCAGAAAATGAGCGTGCAGAGTTGAGTCTTACCTGAATGATCCTATCCGTGCAGCATTTCAGTGCGGTGCCCTATCTCCCTCATAATCTCCATTATCCAGCCCGCTTGCCTAATAGTCTTTTGACGTGGCGAGGCAGCTATGCTTCACCAGTGGGAACTAGATTGATTCCTCTGAGTGGTAATTGCCTCTCTTTTACCTGACACTAGCGCTGCTCAGAAAATAATAATCCACCCAAATATATGTAGCTAACCTGGGGACTCCCCTTGGACTGTGATGAGAGATTAGCACTCCCTTGGTGCATTGAATTCCCCTGTTTAGTACAAAGTGACCGGGGCTGTAATCTGCTTTGTTGTCACAGGAGACACCTTTTTGATTTATTTTTTGAGCTGTTGAACATTTTTTTTTCTTTAATAAAAAGGAAAAGGGTCCATAGGGAAATTAGCATAAGAACGAGGCCTCGTTTTGTTGCGCTCTCCAGATGTAAGTGCCCACAGCTGGGTTGTGGAACCAGCCAAATGACAATGTGAAGAGAGTTGCCCTGGCATGTTTGGAAAGCTGGAAAAGTGGCTGGCAAAACAGGCACCGGATCAGTTTGCACAGCAGGGCATTAAACAGCTCTGATTGTTACAGGGAACAGTGCTAGCCCCCTCCCCGCTGCCCTGCCTTGCACAGGAGGAGCGATGGGGGCAGTGTGGAGTTTAGTGCAGGGGATTCGGCTCCGGGAGGCCTGAGCTCGCTGCTTGAGCCTCAGTGTGACTTTGGACAACTTGCTAACCAGCGCTCTGCTGCTTCTCCTTGTCACTGAATGTTTTCACACTCAAATCAGCAGCCTTGGGCAGCAGGTGGGAGGTCTGGGGGGCAGGCACGAGACTTAACTCCTTGCTCAGTAAGCACTCCCCGCTCCCTTGACTCAGAGCAAAAAGCATTAGACGGATCGCTACGCCTCTCGGGTTCGCGTGCGGGGCCTGTTTCGTGGCTTCTTCGAGCGAGGGTCAGTTTGGCCTCAGGCCTCTGGGGACGGCCTGTTGAGCCCAGTCTTGCTGCTCGTGATGATGGCTCATGTGGGATCAGCCCAACAGAAATAAGGGAGGGGGGAAAAATGTAGGAGGCAGGGGTTGGGAATAATGAAATCCCAAGTTTCTAACCCCTGGTTTGCCAATGTGACGGGTTCACTTCACCATGTCTCACTTTCCCTTCTTCAACAGGAGCTAAAACGTATCTCATTGAGGAGCTTAGTGTTTAGAATAGGTGAAGTGCTTCTTTTAAACTCTGAAGGGGGGAAGAGCTCGAGAAGGAGCTCTGCTTGTTAAACTGATATTTGCTCAAGGGCCTTGGCTATTGTGTTTTTGTTCTCCTAGAAGTGCGTTTGGGTGAAGTCCAAACAGCCTATTCGGGGGAGGTTCCTCTCGAGTCGAAGTGAGTTGTACCCTTTTGAAACCCATCTCTGCATTCAGTCATTGTCTCTGTGGCGCGGACACACTGATGAGGGAGACACCGGAGGAGAAGTCTATTTCTTACCTAAGCAAATAGGTTTGCCTTAAGCTAAGCTTATTGGAAACAATCTATTGCTCAGACATTTGCAATAAAAAAATAAATAAGAATCAATAAATATTTAAACCCAGAGTGAGCTAGTGTGTATCAGAGCCCTAGCTGATCATTATTAATTCAATGAATGCAGTTGTAAATTGGCTAAGAACGCACCGCAGATGAGATTACAAGTGCCGCTGCCTCTGCACGCTTGCTCGTCTGATGGATGTTTTGCGAAGATACTGTTTGCCTTTGCATTGTTCCGACAAAACGAAAGATGCCATCTGCATGAAATGGGATATGTCACTGTGCCCCGCGTTGGAGCCGCGCTGGATGCTCTGCATAGGAATCAGACAGACAGGCACGCGTGAAGGGGGCATGTGCCTCCAAACGCGGCAACCTGGAGGGTTGCGAGCTGGAAGGAAATGACTGGCAAAGCGTGGTTTCCTGTTGCAAGTTTGAGAAATGCCCTGATCCTGTCAGTCGGTTTTGGTCGGTTTCTGCTGCTTCCTTCTTGCTCCCTTTCAAGTCTAAATGAGTCTAGGCTGTGCGGTGAATTCACTGGATCCCAGAAGCTCAAATGGAGTCAGAATAGAAAACCTGCCTTGCAAACTTGCTGTGTGGCAGGAACCATCTTTCTGTAGCTTCCCCATGAGCCTGAGTGCTCACTGAGGACTGAAATATTTCAAGCTTTGGTGCTGCTGAGTGTTTTTTTTTCTCAAGCTTCAGCTCCTAGACCCCTGTAATTTGTATGTGGGGACTTTGGCTATGTTGACCGGGTACCTTGCTGTGCTCAAATGCCCTGCGCCCTCCATGTGGGCTGCCTCCTGAACAGCAGGCAGTGTACTCGGAGTTGTGTCCACACACCACTGCCAGTGGGCTAGTTAGCCTGGGTGCTGTCATTCAGCCGTGCTTGTGAGCCTGCCTGAAGTGTCGCCCAGATACAGCTATGCTGCAGGTTTCGGAGGCTGCCAGTGTGAGGGTTTGGGTTTTCGAATGCCCAGAAGGAAGGACCCCCAACCCCTTTCCACTGGAAGAGAGGTCTAGTTTTGTCAGGGCCCCTAGCAGGCAGAGAGGTCTGGGCTTATGGCTTAGGCAGCCACATCTGCTTTGAGTGGCCAGACTGCTAGGCCAGACTGCCTAAAACTCAGTCCTTGTAGGTTTATAACTTGCTTTGGGCAATGCTCTGACTTTCTTGGGAAACAGCCACTACATGCATGTTAGAATTGTTGCAGTCTATGCCCATTCATTAATATTTACGGCACTGCTCTTGTCACCTTACCGGGACTTTGCATTTAGGGCACTGCAGAGGTTTGACCAGAACAACCGTTTCCCTAGAGTGACTAGTGTTGTAGGTTTGAAGTGTTGTCTGTTGATCCATGGGTGGGGTTATGGTCAGCACTGCAGTGTTCGGCAATTGGCACTCTACATTGTATCACCATAGTGTGCAGGCCCGAGCTGAGATCCCCACTGTGCAAGGTGCTGTACAAAACCAGAAGTTGCATCCCTGCTTTGAAGAGTTTGCTAGTTCTGTAGCAGGGTGGTACTCGACTGTTACTAGCAGGGGCCTGAGTGGCATTTAGGCAGCCTGCAGCTGCCTACAATGCCAATTAGGCAGTGGCCTGATTGGGAGCAGGGCCCATCTGTGCTCTATAGGAGCTGAGCCCTGAATTGCAAAGAGGCAGCAGTTTGCTGCCAGCAGCCGGGGAGAATACCACCCAGCTGGGCTGCTGCTCAGAGCAACATCTTGGAGGTAAGAGCTGTGGCTATGGGGAAGGAAGAAACCCCATGGTCCTGGGCATGACTGAAAACTGCACCCTGCTGGGGACAGGTGGCCCGGTGGGATTGTCTGTGGTGAGACAATCCCCCAGAAATGCCAGGCCATTTACTGCCCCAGTGAAAAGCAAGTATGGGGCACCTCCTAAGCTCAGGCCCACATCCCTGGTGAGTGAGATTGAGCAGGGGGAGCCCAGACTTGCTGAGAGTACTGAGGCAGGGCTCAGGTCAGTGGAGGAACCCGTGGCAGCACCCAGACTCTCAGTGGAGGTCTGAGGCTGCATATAGGAGCCAGCATGAAGCTCCAGGGGGTGGGGTCCTGAGCCCTGGGGAGCTATTAAGGAAGGTCCCAGAGCCAGGGATAAGGGAATAGCCCTGGGAGGGCTTGGGAACAGGGCTTGGAGCCCTGATTCCAGAGAAGGGGTTGGAGCCCTGAGGTGGGGGTTGGAGCCCAGTGTATGGGGCCTGGGGCCCAGTGTATGTGTGTAAAGAGAGAACCCAGGGTGAGGGCGCTGGGACCACGAGCTCTGGTGGGGGGTGAGACTCCAGAGCTTGGGTCTCAGTGCTAGCTAGCTGGAGGAAACATCTGTGAGGCATGGGATATGATAAGGAAAGGTCAGAGTCATATACATAGGCCCTTGTCATCAGGGCAGATAAATGAGCAGCCTCCCACGTGATTAACATTGGACAATTAGTAACATAAAGGCATGGCAGGTGAGGAGGTGGGTGGGTGGCCCTAAGACAAGTGGGTAGGTTTACGTTTAGACCGGCCCCGAAACTCTCACTTGTTACACAGGGCAATAACAGGACTAGGAAAAAGAATCCAGGTCTCCCCAGTTCTGTGCTGTGGACACTCACTCACGTAACATGACTGCAATATAAGCACCTGACACAAGCAGTGACGTTGGACACAAGAGCAAAGTGAGAGGCTGCTCGTGTCTGGACCTCTCTGCTGCAGGAGGTCAGGTCCTTTCTGTTGTGTGGTGCCAGACTCCTTTGTCTACATTCATCTTCCCTGAGTGGACCTGATGATGCATGTACAAACCTACAAATCTGTGTACTCCACAGGTGGAGAAGAGAACTGACTTCAAAGAAAGCCCTACAGAAGCTCCAAACCTCCCCGTGTTTGGGCCCTGGAAAGTCACTGGCTGCCATAACACTAGGTTGCTGAGCTTGTGCATAAGGGAAATGACTCAATCCGTTATGTTTGGGATGCAGATCATAGAATCACAGAAGTCGGGTCGGAAGGGACCTTGTAGATCTTCAAGTCCGACCCCCTGCCTGGGCAGGAGAAAAAACTGGGCTCAAATGACTCTAGCCAGGTAGGCATCTTAAAGACCCCCAGGGTAGGAGCCAGCACCACTTCCCTTGGAAGTTGGTTCCAGATCCTAACTGTGAAGTAGTTCTTACGGATGTCTAATCTAAACCTACTCTCCAACAACTTGTGGCCGTTATTCCTTGTTATGCCAGGGGGCACTAGGGGAAACAAGGTCTCTCCCAAACCCTTCTGGTCCCCCCTAGTGAGTTTATAGACTGTCACCAGGTCCCCCCT
>NW_017729025.1:14522292-14523495 GCF_001723915.1 Gavialis gangeticus | reverse complement strand
GTTAAAGAGGTCTGCTTTCTCCTTTGGCGCAACCACCAGATTGCCCAGAGGATCTTGCAGGGGCCCCATGTTTCCTGGTGCCTTCTTCGTCCTCCCTATATATTTGAAAAAGGACTTTTTATTATCTTTGATCTTGGATGCTAGTCCTAGCTCTATGTCCGCCTAGCTTTCCTGACAGCCTCCCTACAGTCCCGAGCAGAGGAGGTATACTCCTCTTTGGAGATAGCACCCCCCTTCCACTGGGTGTACGCCGCCTTTTTGGCAATCAGGCATTCCTGGACACCCTTGGTGAGCCGGGGGGCTTTTGGGCACTCCTGCCCCCCTTGTTTCTTGTTGGGATGGTCACCCCTTCTTGGGCCCTGAGTATCGTCTCCTTAAGGAACGACCACTCGTCTTGGGCACTGAGTTCCCCTGCTCTCGGGAACCCCAGCGCCTCGCCCACTAATCTCAACTTATTGAATTTGGCCCTCTTGAAGTCTAGGGCTACCGCCCTTGACACCCTGTGCCGGATGGTGAATTCCAGCAAGTGATGATCGCTATCGCCCAGGTGGTTGAGGACCTGGAGGCCCCTTACCAGGTCGTCGCCTGTGGCCAGGACCAGGTCCAACAGGGCATTTCCTCTGGTGGGACTGTGCACCTCCTGAATTAAGTGGAGATCCTGTATCTCAGCCAGGAACCTCCTGGAACGGTCCAACCTGGCTGACTGTTCCTTCCAGCAGATGTCCGGGTAATTTAAATCACTCATGACAACTATGTCCCTTGCCTTAAGTGCCTCTGCAAGCTGGCCCGAAAATTCCCCATCCAGCTTCTCCCCTTGGTTGGGGGGTCTGTAGTAGACTCCCACCGTTAGATCCCTCTCCCCATGGCCCCCTTGTATCTTGACCCAGAGTGCTTCCGCTTGCCCCTCTGACCCCATTCTGCTGTCAGAGAATGTGTATTGCTCCTTGATGTAGAGTGCCACACCCCTGCCTTTCCTTCCTTCTCTATCCCGCCTGTAAAGCCTATAGCCCCCAATGCTAACAGATATTCCTGTTGAATGGTCAGCTCCCATAGGCAGATGCCTTGCAGCACTTTTTCTGCTGCTGTGTGTAGCTGTGTCCCATGCCTGTAAAAGGCAGGCTTGGAACTGCAGGTGTCTTAGGCAGGCTGTTCAGATACAGCATAACTGTATATTGGACTCTGTGTGTGTGTGTGTGTGTGTGT
>NW_017729025.1:14519233-14522281 GCF_001723915.1 Gavialis gangeticus | reverse complement strand
GGAGGTCTTTTGACATTGGGATGATGAGCTAGAAGGTAGGTGGTAATCAAGTAGGCAGGGTGTGGCTAGGTAAGCCTGTTGGTGAGCTTTTTGGAGGAGGCTGCCTTGGGTTGTTACTCATCCTTCCACATCTGTGCATGCAGATGGGGAGAGGGTCACTAGCAATGGCACCAAAGCACTCCGTCATGCTGCTGGGGAGATAAGCCCTGCCCTCCCCTGCTGCTCCATGTGCAACCATCCTGGAACAGAGGCAGAAAAGATGCCCTGGGGGTGTCCTAGTGCCATGCTCAAGACCTGAGTTTCTGGCCTGTTCAGGAGTAGCAACTTTGGGGCACTCTCACAGCATCCTCATGGCCTCCTTTGGGGAGGTGATGTGTGCAGCATAGAAGCTGGTGGATGTGGCTTATTTCCTCTGCAACAAAATCAAGCGCTTTACCACTGCATTATAGATTTGCTTCTCATGCTGGGGGCGTTGGTGGGGGGGGATCCAGTAGCTAGCATAGGATAGGGGAAAACAGATCCCATGTGCTACTCATGCCAGCAAGTCCATTTTGGTACTGGGTAAAACTCAGGGCCAGATTCTCAGCTGGTGTTGTGGCTGCAGTGTGGCTGATTTGCACCAGCTGAAGTAGTAACATCAGATAGGAAGAGATCACCTTAGGTTGTGAAGCCCGGACCCCTGTTGTTGTAGCTGTGCCAGATGATCTCATTCACACGCCGATCAAACTCCATTTGAAAATACTCCAGCTCCATTTATAATTCTGCCCAGTCTTGAGAGTATTTAACCAAAGGGCTGAAGTATTTGCTTTATCAGATTACGTGATGCCAACTGCATCAGTGAAGTCAGGAACGGGGCCGTAGTCTGAGAAGTGTCAGCTGCGCACATGCATGTGGTCTCCAGGCAAGAGCCCAGGGCTGGGAAGAGTTGGGTGTGAGACTTGGTTCTACTCCTGCTGGGGACATCAATTTGCCTCTCTCTCAAAGCTAGCTTTGCTTTTGCCCCAAGGTATTTGTTTGGGCCTGATGAGGTCAAATGAAACTATTCTAGGCACTCCGTGGCTTCCTGCACTCACTGCTGCATCTACTTGAAACGTGCTAGGAAGGTAGGTCAGCCTTGTGAGTAAAACACTATACTGGAATTCAGGAGATTTGGGTTCAATTCCCAGATGTGCCAGAGGTTTCCTGCATGACATGGAGTAATATCACTTCATCTCTCCAGGCCTTGGCTTACCTGTCTGTTTACGAGAAAGAGGAGACTGGGAGCAGGGGAGGAGCACCTTATAGTACTTTGCTACTGCACAGGAATATTGTGAGGATAGAGGTACTGGCTGCTATGCTCTTAGGAATAATAGTAGTGTATAAGTAGGGAGGAGAGTATTGGTAATAGCTGTTGACATTTCTTTACCAGTGGGTTCCCATTGTCACCAACCATCAGCCTCTATTGCAGGTCTCTCAGGCTTTGGTGTCTACCTGAAAGCCCCAGCTCCTGATTACATCAGAATTTCAGCTTCCAGCTGGGAAAATAAAGGATGTCTTTAGCCTTTATGGCTTGCTTGGGAGAAAAGCTCAAAAACATGAGCCCTAAGAGGTCAAATGCTCAAAGACATTAACAAGGAGCCCTGCATTAATACTATAACATAAGAAGTGCCACACTGGGTCCGACCTGTGGTTCCTCTAGCCCACTATTCTGTCTCCGACAGCCGCAGCAGTAGATGCTAGAGGGAGAGCACTGAACCAAATAGATCAAGAGTGATCTGTCCCCTCTTCATTACCCCCCCTTGCATCCACCCTCATTGCTTTAGAGATACCTGAGGGACAAATATGACCGCTCTGTTCAACAGCTATAAATAGACCTATCATTTATGAACGTGTCTAGTCCTGTTTTGACCCTGGCTATGTTATCTGCCCCTGCCACCTCCTGCCACCGGTGATGAATTCTGCAAGTACTTTCTCTTGTTTGTTTTAACCTGTCTCCTACTGATTTCAGTGGGTGCCATATGTCTAGACTTGGGGGTTCAACTCATGAGTTTTGAAAAACTGGGATTGGCAAAGCTGGACTCCTTACAGCCCCTTGACTGAAAGAACAGATGGGGATCTCTCTTCCCCCTCATTGCAGAGTGTCAGAGAGGCAAGCGCCTTTACAGCTATGCTCTCTTTATGGGCTTCATTCCTGTTTCAGAGCGAGTTTTTATGGCCACCTGAGCTCACCTGGTGTCACTGTGAGAGCAAGATTGCTGCTGTAACATTTGCCACAATCTGTATTATAATGCAAAGGCTACTTTTAATTACAGGACCCATGAACTACTGTTTATCTTTGCCGCCCTCCCTCTTTGCTTCAGGCAAAGGCAGACTCAGCAGGTCGGGGGGTATCTTGTTAAAAAATTGTGTGCATGTGCCTACAGCGATCAATCGGTGCATTTTTAACAAATATTCTCTCTTAAAGAGATATGCATGTGGTGTGTGCTAATCCTCTCATTACAATGTCATGGGGCATCCAGTAAGGCTCATAAATATCTTCCTTGCAGAACCATTTTTCATAATCATTGCTGATGTGTTAGATCTTGTACTTCCTGAAGGGGAGAGATGATTAGGGTAATAAAGACTCACTGTGCTAATTATTGTCATCCTTGAAGTTTAGAGGATGAGGTGTGTAACATCAATTAAGAAAAATGGTAAGAGAGAACCCAATAATAGAAAAATCTCTCATTAACCAGTCCCTCTAGAAATGGAGCACTGTCCCCACTCACACCTCCCTGCCACTAAGTCAAATGCCTTTATTAGGAACGAATAATAAATAGCAGAAGGGTGGCTCAAATGGCAAGACTAAAAGTCATGCTGGCTCATAATAACTTGTGAAAATTTGGTGCGATTGCCCCCCCTAGTGGCTAGTTCTTTGTGGATAACAACCTGCTATAGCGGACAGGGAGGATTTACTCCTTTAGTTCATGTAGGGAGGTCTGTGCTGCTCACAGGCCGCAGAACAGGGTGGGACACCCGGGCCATGGCCTAACCAACTTTTAGCATGTTAATTTATATAACCCACAAATG
>NW_017729025.1:14511521-14519222 GCF_001723915.1 Gavialis gangeticus | reverse complement strand
AATTTATATAACCCACAAATGTGCAATTGTCATTCCAGTTACAACTGCATAGCTATTTTTTTAACTGAATAGCTAGCTAAATTAATGTGCTAGAAGTTGGTTGGGCCGTGTCCTGGGTGGCCCACCCTGTTCTGCGGCCTATGGTGCTGCTTAAGGTTCAGACCCTATTGATGACCTACATCAGAAGTGGTTGCAGAGCGACAACAGTAGAGCAGAGGGCTCTTCCCAGTAACAACCCCTCCCAACCAACCACCGTGCTGTAGGCCAAGGCCTGGAATCCGCTGTGGCTCTGGGTTCGCCATAGCCTCCTTTTACAGACTGAGCTTGTCCTTGATCTTTTTGTAGCTTATATACATCCTTAAAGAGAAACTAGATTAACATTTCCCATTATAATCAGCTTGACTGAGGTGTCTAACAAGGTTTTCAAAGCACCTGTTGAAATCTGTGGGCGCTAGGCAACCAGGAGCTTTAAAAAATCCCGCTCAGACCCACCTCCATCTTTAAGCACCTAAATACCTTTAAAAATCTGGCTGCTTGTTTCCAGCCACTGTAGGTCACCGTGCTCAGGTTCAAAACAAAATTTTGCTCTCAGTCCCAGCCCCTCAGCTTCATTGGTTGCCAATCTCTCACGCTTTGCTTGGGTATTGGCAGGTTTGGTACCGGCAGAACTGGTTGGGAAGTGACTTCTTTCATATGACAAAAACAGTGTCCGTACCTTTATCTTTGGGCGCTTTGGTGTTTTTGTTGATTCGGGAGCTCTTGGCCATCAGAGATGTTACCAGGGATCACTATGTGGAAGTGGTTCTTGTTGATCCCCAGGAAAAGACTATTATTTGCTGAAAAACAAATTGAGTGAAAAAGATTTTATTTTTGGTGAAATTTTGTCTTCAGAAATGTTTGGGGCCTTTTTGTTGAAAAACTGGAAAGTAGACATTTCCAACAGAAGTGGCCATTTGGGTGAAAAAGCCATTTTTCCTCAAGAAACAACATCACAAATGTAAAGTTTTGATTTACTCTAGTTAGTAGCATGTACGTATTAACACGGTGAATTATTTTGCTTTCTTCATATTGGCTATGGACAGAAGTTACACACAAACTGGTTTAAGTGATCAGAAGTGTCACGCTCCATGCTGGACTCTGCCAGCTTTGCCTGGCAACAGGTACCGCCAAGCACTCTCCTCTTGATCTGGGAAAGCCCTGCATGGCCCCTGGCCATGTGCTGGGAGACCCCGTCTGCATGGCCCCTGGCCATGTGCTGGGAAAGCCCGTCTCCTGTGAAAAACCCTGCAACCAATGGGGGGGAGGGGCTGGAAATTAGGCTTGTCATCTGGCCTATAAAGACTGGGGCAGAATTTTCCACCCAAGAGAGCAGGGAGAACAGCAGAGCAGCACGCAGCATCCATCGCTCTTAGTCAGCTAGTAGGAGCAGAAGCCGGAGCTTCCACCGCTAAGTGGGTAGGCCTGGCCAGCTTCCCACGGCTTCTTCTGTCTCCAAAAAACTGTTTGTTTGCCGATCGGCTTGTTTTGGATCTCGGGAAGTCCAGTGATTTATTGTTTTCGCCCTCACCTGACCCGAGAGCCGTCGGTTTACTTTACATCCGTTCCATCGGAACGGGACGGATGCTTGATTATCCGTTATCCCCCACCCGAACCAAGATCCAGCGTTTTGTTGTTTTCTTCCCTTCGTTTCTCACCTGAACCAGGATGGAATCCGCCCGTGCAGCCACATTCACACCGGTGGTGCACAAGTGAGAAACTTTATTTGTCGTTGTTCGGGACTGAACTAAGTGCAACTGCCTGCGCAACCACATCTACGCCGTGGGGCGTAAGTAAGAAACCAAATAAAGTTTTCCTTGGAACCATTACGAGTCTACCTCTCCCTCTCGCTAAACTAACACCAGGGGATAGAACCCACCGGGGCTATAGCCACAGCCTGGCTCGCGCCCCGAACAAGAAGCCGGTTTAAACCTGTAACAAAACAGAAGTTCTGTACGTATAAACCAGTTTCAAAATGGCCCAAACTAGTTTCAGATAAACCTGGCTGAATGTAGTATCAGACTTAACTGATTTGGGTCAAACCAGTTTATAAAACTTCTGTCCCAGACCCCTTCCTGGTTCAAGTTAAATCACCGTCCCCCAGCATCCCAGCATGCTCTCCAGCCCTGGGTTGGGCTGTGCTGTGCTCTCTGCTCCAGCAGAGAAGGGTGGTGGGGGGAGGCAGGGACTGCTCCTTGCCCCCAGCAAACCCTGGCTGGGCTCTGAGGCCAGGGTGGAGGGTTAAACTTCCCTTCCCCTGAATACAGAGCTGCCCTGCCCTGCCCTGCCCTGCCCTGATAAAAATTTACTGCTGGCTACAGCTGTGAACTACAAATCCCAAAGGCACCTGGCAGCAGGAAGAGGAAGTAATGAGCAACTTGCAGCTTCCTGCTGCTGTAATTCTGGACTTCAAATCCCAGAGACCTCAGGGGCAGCAGGAAGAGGAAGTGCCAGAGAGCTGTGCTCTAGTGCCCCCTGGATTCTGGCCTGAGCCACTGCAGACATGTGGCTGTATTTCCTGAATCAAAAGTGAAGGTCTGTCCAGTTGTTTCTCAGTTTA
Organism: Gavialis gangeticus; assembly: GCF_001723915.1. NCBI lineage: Eukaryota > Metazoa > Chordata > Crocodylia > Gavialidae > Gavialis > Gavialis gangeticus. The sequence continues at coordinate 14,516,626 of NW_017729025.1, read as the reverse complement.
ATCTCTGCAGTTTAGACTAACCTGCACAGCCTGAATTGATTCAGGTTCGGGCTTTTTGACTGTATGTACTTAGCCATAAGGAATATCTCTTCCCCTCCCCCCAACAAGTGTAGCATATTGTACCTGTGAGGGTCTTGGCTACAGTTTAGATCCCAGATCAGAAATACAGTTGTGGTATCAACAGAGGGGGTCTCTCACAGGGCTGCAATGAAAGTCTTTTTTGTTGGAACCTTCTGGGTTGCATTTCTGTGTCAGCGGCCTTTGAACCAGGTACCAACCCAGGGATAGAAAAAGGACAGCCTTTTGATCTTCTCTTCCTTCTGGAAGGCTGGCTTCTTCCACACCCACTTATTGATAACCTCCTGGAACAAGCACCTTCTTCCTGTTGCAAAGAGTTTTATATACACGTATAAATAGTCAAGAGCCAGTGTTGTATGTATATGATTAGGCAGATGGCTAACACAAAGTGCGCCATTTATTGGTACAGAAGAACATTCATTGTTCATAAGTCTGAAGGAGCAATAACGTTGTTGTTTTATGCTGTTAATGGCTTCCAGGGCCATTCTTCCTAGTGGGGTGGGTCAGAGTGGATCAAGAAACTCTAGGTGCAAATGGTTCCTGGATTAAACAGACCCTAATGGTGCCTTCTTGTGACAGGGACAGCATTTGCATGGCAGAGTTGTTTGCCTGACTTTAAACTGTTTTACAAGACTCTCTTGCTGTGTCCACTTGGCCCTCAAGTTTAAATGGCAAAGAAGAGCTGACAAATTATATTAACAGGTCCTGAACATATCATGGTTAAGAATTCCATTTACCATGAAAACAAGGAACCATCAGTGATATGAAATGCCGATAATGCGACAAAGCTGACTATTTTTGAAAATTTTTTTGGAAAATGAAGCTACAGGATCACCTCTGTTCAGTGGCAGCTAGGGGGATTTGATTTATCAGGAGCAGCTGTTGCTTTTCACCTCGCCAGAACCTTTAGCATGGCTACAATAAATGTCACTTCAAAAGTGGCTTTTCACATTGGATGGATTTATGAATCTGAAAGGCAAACTCCTTCAAACAGAATAGTAACTGGTGTTGAAGCCAGGAATTTGCAAGTCTTTCTCACACTTTGCAGAACTCTTATTATGGAGCTACAGAGGTGATCTGGTGAAGTGAGCTCTTGCTTGCGAAAGCTTCTTACAATCAGGGTCTGTTTCAGGAAAGCTCCTGTTGCCAGTCAGCTGGCAAGGAGATCAGGCAATCGCTGAAGTGCAGAAGAGTAGAGCTGGCAGAGACCCGTTATCTGACCCAAACCAGCAAGAAGCAGTATTCAATATCTTATAGAATCATAGAGAAGTTGGGCTGGAAGGGACCTCCAGAGGCCATGTAGCCCAACCCCCTGCCTGAGGCAGGATCACCCTTGTCCACACCGTCCTATACAATCCATCATCTAAACTCTATGTAAGACTACCATCAACTTTGACGCAACTTAAGACATAATGCCCTAACCTTCCATAGGTAAAGCAGGGGAACCACAGCAGCCAGTTATCTGCTTCTATAAAGGGTTGGCAATACATACTGAAGAGATCCCAGGTACAGGGCCACAGCCATGGCTACAGACAAAGACAACACTCCTACCCCCACCATGTCCATACCAATCTGACCATGGGTAAAATTCCTTCCTGACCCCAAATATGGTGATTGGTCTGACCCTGAGTGGAGGGGCAAGACCCTCTAGTCAGGAACGTCTGGCTTTGGTCCCAGCAGGAGCATTGGCATACCCCAGTTAAAATCCCCAGCCTTGGCTGTAGCCCACAACCTCTGAGGAAGGCTTAAAACTCACCTGATACATGTAGCAGAAAGGGGGTGGTGAGGGGCTTAGAAGCATGGGAAATACCCATGCATTGCATAGGGGTAACACAGACCTAGCTATGCCTACAGCACCCCTGACCAGCAGCTGTCCCACCTCTTCTTGAACATCTCCAGTGATGGAGAGTCCACAGCTTGCCTAGACAGTCTGTTCCACTGCCTCACTGTTCTAAGGGAAGACGTTTTTTCCAGATATCCAATCTACGCTTACTTTGCTGCAACTTCAAGCCATTGGTCCATATCCTCCTCTCTGCAGCAAGAGAGAAAAGGTCCTTTCTCTCTTCTTTATGGCAGCCCTTCAGATATTTGTAGACTGATATCATGTCCCCTCTGAAATGTCTTTTCTGTGAACTGAACAAACCTTCAGCCTCTCCTTGTCTGACTTGCTTTCCAAGCCCTTTATTATTTTTGTTGCCCACCTCTGGACCCTCTCTAATTTCCCCATGTCCTTTTGAAAATGTGGAGCCCAGAACTGCACACATTACTTCAGATGAGGACTAAATAGTGCTGAGTAGAGAGGCACTACCACCTCCCATGTCTTGCACCTAATGCTTTAATCGATGAAGCCCAAACCCACATTTGCCTTTTGTGCGGCTGCATCACGCTGCCGACTCATATCGAGTCTGTGATCTACCAAGACTCCCAAGTTCTTTTTTATAGAGCTGCCATTGTCAGGTGTCCCCCATTTTCTAGTTGTGTTTTTGGTATTTCCCCTTGAGGTGCAGCACCTTGCATTTGATCCTGCAATAGAACAGTGGGGGGCCATACCACAAATTAGCCCCACGCCCTCTCCATGACCCACTCTGATCCTCCTCCCCTGCCTGATCTTCTACTCTGCTTTCTGCACCCGACTCCGTGCTCCTTGCCAGATCTCTTATGCTTTATGCTTCCTGTCTTATTGGCTGCTGCAAGGCCTGCCCCTTCCTTGATCTCCTAGGCACAGAGGCTGCCCATGCTCCTTGTGACACTCATGCCGGGTTGCCCACCTATGCAGTAGAGCATGTTGCTGTATGTTTGCCTCTGCAGGTCCAGATGCCAGAGCAAAGTGATTTGCCATTGCCAAGAAGTCGTGGTTATTATGGCATTCTCAGACTGTGGTCCATGGAGAGCTAAAAACTGGCTTGCATTCTGCTGGCTAGTTATTGCTGGCTTCTCTCCTTGTTTCCAGCTGCTAAATTTCCTTTAAAAGACAGCTTAAAATACTTGTCTTTCCTAATAAGTGATTGCTGTTTGTTCCACAGGGAGGACATACAGTTGCAGGCAGGATGGGGGAGGATTGGTGTTTCAGATGGCGGCGAGCGAGACAGCTGATGTCTGTTGGACAATCTAGCTGTCAAGATGAGTCTCCCATTGTGAAAGAGGCTGAGAGCACCAGTTCTGGACAAAGCCTTCACTCCTGTGAATTGGCTTCTCACGTACATGCTTGGCTTTTCCTCTAGCTTTTGCACTTGATGGAAACCATAAAAGCATAATGAAAAACAGCAGAGCATTCCCCAACCATATAGCTCTTTCCAAAACTGAGGATCTATTGGCTGTGCGTTTTTAACTCTCTGGTAACAGCCTGGATTGACTCACTGCTGTCTTTAACATCTGGTTTGGATTTGGACAAGGCACCCTCAGTCTTAGCAGTCTGGTTAAATTCTTTTTGAAATTGGGAACTTTGCATTTACCAAGGGTTGCTTCTGACTCTTCTGAGAGAGAGCACTAGATTTGACTCTTCTGGACTCTGCCTGATGCTGTTCCTCTCCAAATAGTCTATGTGGCTGGGGACAGAAACTCAAAGACCAATGCGCCTTGTCTTTGTAAGCTAGGACAGAATAAATGCTTGCATCCCTGTAGCCATTCTCAAGTTGCAGGATGGAAAAACACATTAAGGTGTCCTTTCTAGTGTTTACTTTAGCCTTCTCCACAATTGCAGGGATTGCAGGTTCTTGAAAACCCAACTGAAGTATTCCATTAACATTTGATCACTGGTTACATAATAAGCATATTGCACACATCATGAATACAGAGATAGGTATATTATGAAAATGAGAGGATGCATCAGATTAAAGCAGATAGGCTTGCATAGATCATCAACCACCAGCCCTTTGAAGTGCAGCAAGCTCACTTCATTCTGTTTTCCACTAGTTTATTTTCTTATCCTTTCACCACCTTCCTGCTACAAAAATTCCCTTTAATGTGAAGCCCACAAGTCTTTTGTCACTGCTGCTGACTTATGAAAAAGGAGGTATCCAGTAGGTAGAAAGATTTTTACAATCTTTTTGTTACTCGGGAGAAGAAAATGTTCCCTATTTTGTGTGTGTGTGTAGCTTTTTCTTTCCAGGGTGAAGCACAATAGATCCCTTATTCCAGTCAATAAAAATGCAGCAGTGCAGTTGTGAGGCAACAGAGCAGCAGCTCTGTGTTTTGGGCAGCTCTATATATTTGCTATGGTGGAGGAGCAGGCAGTAAATCAAGAGATGCTTAATTAATTTTCATAATGGAATTGAAATATTTACATACTGAATCGAGCAATGATAGGACCTGACAGTACCTCTCGTGTCTGGCTTGCCTGTTTAAATGGCTTCAGTGGACTTACTGCTTTTTCTACCTGGTTTTAAGTTGCTTAGCTACCAAATGAGGTGGCAAAGGGGGAAAAAAAAGGTGAACTTGGCTGGATCCTTCTCTCTCAGAAACCTCTGCCAGACTTTGGGTCTGGGATGTGCCTTATCCAAGGGAAATTGTGGAATCTCCCTCACTGGAGAGGAGAAGCTGCGTGGGCATCTGGCTGGGATGGTTTAGGATCAGGGAATCCGGCATTGGGACAACGGGTTGAACTTTGACCCTTCTAACCCCAGATTCTGTTACAGAACCACCAGAGGCAGCAACACTAGGAAGGGTGAGAGGAGACCAGTAGTATGGTGGTCTCAGCACCGTGCCCCTTAGACCTGTTCTGCCTGAGACTTGGTGACCCTGTGGTTAAAACGCCTGAGGCTGGGATGGATTAAGGGCACAGATGGAAGTGACAAGTAAGCAGTTTGAGTGCCTTTGGAACATTTAAAAAGTCCAGCTGGACACACAAGATGCAGACAGAAGAGCAGCTTCCTGCTGTAACTCATAGCGCTTTGCAGGAAGTGCTATGAGTTACATTGATCCACTGGACCCAACAAAAGTTTGCTGTTGGGTTTGGGGCGGGGGGGAGGGGGAAGCAGGGGTTAGGGTGGGTTCTGCTGCTGTGTGCACCCTGGGAGGGCTTGGGGTGG
>NW_017729025.1:14511053-14511312 GCF_001723915.1 Gavialis gangeticus | reverse complement strand
CCCAACAAAAGTTTGCTGTTGGGTTTGGGGCGGGGGGGAGGGGGAAGCAGGGGTTAGGGATTCTAGCTGCTGACTGCGAGCTTGCAGTTGGTCACCTTTAGCAATGCCCTTCCTCCCCCTCCTCCCTTTTAGCCCCAGTGCTGTTTTCAAAATAGGAGGGAGCTTGTTCTACGGGTTCACCAGCTGGTGCTAGAGGGTGGGATGGGTGGACTGGAGCCCCTCTACCTTGTCAGCCCACCAGTCCACCCGCCCCCCCCCC
>NW_017729025.1:14506976-14510039 GCF_001723915.1 Gavialis gangeticus | reverse complement strand
CAGCGCCGACTGAAACAACTTCAGACCAAACTCCTTCCACTCTTGTTCCCCTCTCCCCTTTTGAAAACACTGGGGCTGGGAGGTGGCGTGGACACAAGTTACTGAAAATGCTTCATTTTGGAGTGTCTTCATCTGAACCTTCATGCAATGAGGGTTCAGATTTTTGTGGGATCAGGCCCTTTTATAGTACTCTGCAGCCATGCACTTCTGTTTGGTTATGACTGTAGAGTGCTTTCAGGGGCCAGATTGGGCGAAAATTGTCACTTCCGTCTGTGTCTACAAACTAGCTCTTTGAACTGTTCCTGAAGTAGCTGAAGCACTCCAATGTAGCATCTCTTGACATGAAGTGCTATTTTGCAATGTTTCATTTCTGGTTACATCTGGATAAGGGAGGAAGGAGGAAGGGTGCTGGACAACCCACCTGCTCTCCAGCTACTAGGTCCCACTGGGACCTCTGCATCAGCTGCTTGGACCCTTGCCAAACCCAGAGCCAGGCCTACCCTCCCCACACACAGCTTCCCCAACAGACACCTACTGATTCCTAGGGCCCCTGTCACTGCCAGAATCGTGCCTCCACCGTCCCCAGCCCCTGCCCCTGCTACCTCTCTGCTGGTTTGAGAGCAGGGAGAGGAGAACTATAGGGGGTTGGGCTGGAGTTTTAGACTCCTGGCAGTGGGACATTTCACCTGGACACATTACAGTTGTTATGTCTGTCTGCATGCTAAGATGCTAAAGCTTTAAGCCTTGACTCATGGAGTCCCATAATAGTGCTGGATCTCCACTGCTCTTTAAAAGAACTGTTTCTAGACTATACTGAAGCTAAGGAAAGCTTGAAGTGGCAACCTGAGCATAACCAAAGGCTCTGAGCCTGCAGACAGCCAGGAACAGTCGCTTCGCCTTCACTCAGACCCATCCTGCTACCCAGAAAGGGGTGTGGCTCCATGGAGGATGACCCAGACCTTCAGCTCACCGTAATTCATCCCTGGTGGAAGCTGGTTTGTACAAGTTAAAGTCCTATGCCAGAATATGTCATTGCTAATGCAAGGTGGGAACTGTCAAGCAGATGCAGACTGCACAGCAGGTTCTGTCTGACCTTGTCTGACTCTCACACCAGTGGAGAAAAGGAAGAGAGCAAACACAAGTGGAAAACCACAGCTCTGAAAATGCTTTGCTTCTCAGTCAGTACCGTGCTTGTCATTTGGAAATGCCAGCGGCTGGTCACTCAAGGTCAGGCAGGCCACCACAGCACAAGAGAGCTCTCTGCATTGCTGCCTGAGCTCTCCGACTTAATCTCTGCCTCTGTCCCTTTCATTGGCTCTCTTCTCAGGGATGCCCAGCACAGGTCCTCCACAGGCAATGGCTGGATGGGCTGTGCAATTAGCAGGTAATACATTTCATTTAGGGAATGTTACTGCACATGATTATGGGGCCTCATAAAGAAGAGATCATAGACCAGTTGCTGCTGTGGAGGGCTCAGGAGGAGCGGATACTGCCTTTGGCAGGGGGTGGGGGATTGTAGTGTGAGGGATTGGATTTTTGCTCAGTTTTGCTGGTTGCTGCATAGGGCTAAGGAGGGACCCCCCATCCCCTTTTGTGCTACATGTGTCAGGTGTGTGTTTTAAAGCCTTTCTCAGAGGCATTGAGTGTTGGCTGCAGCTAAGGCTGGGGATTGGGCTGGGGTGTGCCAGTGCTTCTGCTGGGACTTAAAGCCAGAAGCTTCTGGCTAGAGGATCTTACCCCTCTGCTCAGGGTCAGATCAATGCCAGATTTGGGGTCAGGAAGGAATTTTACCCCGTGGTCATATATGCTGTGGGGGGTTTGCCTTCCTCTGTAGTAGGGGGCATGGCCCTCTGCCTGGGATCTCTTGAACATATATTGACAACCTTTTACAGCAGCAGAACATTGACTGTTGTGGTCCCCCTGTTTTACTGGTGGCAGGTGAGGGTGGTATGTCTTGTATTGCGTCAGAGATTTCATAGACATTAGGGCTGGAAGGGACCTTGAAGATCATCATGTTCAGCCCCCTGCCCCAGGGACAGAAAGTCAGCTAGGGGCAAAGGACCCCAGGAAGATAAGCATCCAAGCATTTCTTGACTAAGACCAGAGTAGGTGCTTGCACCACATCTGGAGGGCGTCTATTCCAGGTCTTGGGGGCTTGGACAGTAAAGACATTTTTTCTTATGATGGTAGTTTTTACTAAGAGGTTAGACAATGGACTTGGGTAAAATGGTTTGGACAGGCATGATCCTGCCTCAGGCAGTGGGTTGGACTAGATGACCTCTGGAGGTCCCTTCCAGTCTGACTTCTTTATGTCTAAGACCTGCTACATCCCTGGGTGCAGGCTGAGGGTCCTAAGACCCATTTTGTGACGGGTATAGCTAAATCCCCATGCTCTGGCTGAGACTTCTGCTGTCATTAAAACAACTGGTGGCCCCAAGAGCCTCAGGAGAGAGGTTGTGGGGCATATCATAATGTACTCTCTCTGCCAGCAGTGTCACGACACTCCCAACAGTGTTCTCGCTATGACACCTCTTCTGTTGCCATTGTTTGCAATCCTGTTTTCCTGAGCTCAGGGTGGAAGAAATGGTGAAATGCAAAGACCAGGTCAGATGGGCCTGTGGCCTCACTAAATCCGCTGGCTTCAGGGGAGCCATCTTGACTAACAGCAGCGGAGAGTTTCACCCATTGCACGGAGGGCTCGGGAGTTTGCAATCCACACTCACGCTCAGGGTCAGGGCCGCTTTCCTAGGCCCTGTGCTTTACAGGGATGACATTATGCCTTTGTCCGTGGGGTTTCACCATGCTTCAGGTGTAGGGGAACTCCCTACTTGAGAGCACGGAGGCAGAAAGAGATCTTGGAGTCATTATTGACTCCAAGATGAACATGGGCCGACAATGCGAGGTCATGGTTGGCAGGGCTAACCGGACCTTGTCGTGCATCCACAGGTGCATCTTGAGTAGAGCCAAGGAGGTGATCCTCCCCCTCTACGCGACGCTGGTCAGGCCACAGCTGGAGTATTGTGTCCAGTTCTGTGCGCCCCATTTCAAGAGGGATGTGGACAA
>NW_017729025.1:14505462-14506248 GCF_001723915.1 Gavialis gangeticus | reverse complement strand
AGTTAGGGTGGCTAGGAGCTGGAACCAACTTCCAAGGGAAGTGGTGCTGGCCCCTACCCTAGGGGTCTTTAAGAAGAGGCTGGATGCCTACCTGGCTGGACTCATTTGAGTCCCGTTTTTTGTTCTGGGGTTTTGATGTTCTCCCGCCCTGGCGGGGGGTCGGGCTAGAAGATCTACTAGGTCCCTTCTGACCCTAAATCTATGAAACTATGAAACTATAGGCTGTCTGTCTGTGAAACCAGCCCTTCCTTTGGTACCTGAGCTGGATCCCTACAAAGCCCAGGCCATCACCTTTCATGCTTTAGGCCCCTTGGCCAGAGATTTAGTCTCCCTTCTGTTGTGAACTATTTGGTCCCATTCCTCCTGCATCTTCACAGAATTATGCTTTACGCTAGGCCTTGGGTTCTGCTCCGGTGTCCTGATGCCCCTTCTATGCCCAGGGCTTCAGGCAATGAACTCATGTTCATCCCCTCTCAGTCTCTTTAAGTGCCAGGCACTGGTTGTGGCTTCACATATCCCTTCCAGGACTGACCAGCATGGTTTTGCTGCCGGTTTCTGAGGCAAAGGCTCTGGAGCCACATTGCACGGGCAAGAGAGAAGTTCTGTCTGCTCCCGGCTTCCTGGGATGGTCTCTCAAGGCTTGTGCATGTGACATCTCTTTGTGTTTCCAGCAGCTGTAGCTAGCCTGATGGATCAGCTACCATTGGTGACTTGAGATATGTGTCATCCATTTGTTTTTAGCTGTTTGAGTGGGGAAGTCAGTGTGTGACTGATTTTTTTTTTTTT
>NW_017729025.1:14504805-14505057 GCF_001723915.1 Gavialis gangeticus | reverse complement strand
CTAACAGCAGCGGAGAGTTTCACCCATTGCATGGAGGGCTCGGGAGTTTGCAATCCACACTCACGCTCAGGGTCAGGGCCGCTTTCCTAGGCCCTGTGCTTTACAGGGATGACATTATGCCTTTGTCCGTGGGGTTTCACCATGCTTCAGGTGTAGGGGAACTCCCTACTTGAGAGCACGGAGGCAGAAAGAGATCTTGGAGTCATTATTGACTCCAAGATGAACATGGGCCGACAATGCGAGGTCATGGTT
>NW_017729025.1:14496863-14499805 GCF_001723915.1 Gavialis gangeticus | reverse complement strand
AATGAACTCATGTTCATCCCCTCTCAGTCTCTTTAAGTGCCAGGCACTGGTTGTGGCTTCACATATCCCTTCCAGGACTAACCAGCATGGTTTTGCTGCCGGTTTCTGAGGCAAAGGCTCTGGAGCCACATTGCACGGGCAAGAGAGAAGTTCTGTCTGCTCCCGGCTTCCTGGGATGGTCTCTCAAGGCTTGTGCATGTGACATCTCTTTGTGTTTCCAGCAGCTGTAGCTAGCCTGATGGATCAGCTACCATTGGTGACTTGAGATATGTGTCATCCATTTGTTTTTAGCTGTTTGAGTGGGGAAGTCAGTGTGTGACTGATTTTTTTTTTTTTTTTTTATTAACTTCCACAACCCATATAGGTGGTTTTGAGGAGCAAGCAATCGTGGGAGTTCGAGGTAGCCTCTGTTAGACAGGGCTGCCGCTGGAGCCTCTGACACGTGACAGTGCCGCAGTGGGCTGGATGAAAATGGTCACCTCCATTAGGCCAGCTGGCTCTGCGTTGGCCGGCGGAGGTGACCACAGCGACTTTCTGCCTTTGCCAGCAATGCTGACTGATGTGAACAGGATGCATTGGAGTGACACTCCATAGTGGACAAGTTGGTCCCATTAAATTGCCCTGAACGACAAAGCTGGCAATTTGTCATCTTCCATGCTGAGATGTTGCCAGGCTGGTCACTGTCCCAGCACACAGGACCCAACAGCAGCTTCCCCGCTCTGCTTTAGAAAGATTGCTATGTAGCAACCTATGAACTCAACCTCAGGCCCAACCTCCTCTGTTCCCTGGGAGCTGGGTACGGGGAGAAGCACGCAATCTTTTGGGCTTATTGTCAAGCGATGGAAATGGCCGCGCTGAAGGCTAGGGCATCTGATGTTCTCATCTGCCAGGAAATGTGGGCATCGGGTGCTAACTGCAAGAGGCCGAAAAGCAAAGTGCTCCACGGTGCCCTGTAACACCACAGTTCACACTGAACAGCAGCAGGTGAGCTGGGGAGGGGGCAGGACTGTCTCCGAGCTCATTTTTCCAAGTGTTCCCAAGAGCATCCTGAGAGCACGAGGGAGAGAGATGAGGCTGTGATGGAAATGAGTCATCATCAGTCTAGCAGGTCGGCTCGTCCCCCTCATCACTACTCCCACGCTGGTAGGTGTTTTTTTTTCCTCCTTCCTTATCAAAGGAAACAATAAAGCCGTCCCAGCACATTATCTTCTTCAGCATGCAAGGAGCAGCGGCTGATCCCTGAAGCGGCTACAGAGGAGGCTGTGGGAAGGAGCAGAAGGGAGAGGCAGACTGGCAGTAACTTGGCCCAGGGACTCTTGCTTTATAGGTTTGTACAGCACCAAGTGCAACAAGCCCCCAGCTTTGACTGGCTCCTCTCGGTACTGTTGTTATATCAATAATCTCCAGAACAAGGCAGAACTGCTCCTTTTCCAGGTGTCTCCTCCTCGCCCAAGTTCTTAGTGTTCTTTGAACCTCCCTCCATCTCTCAGGTCGAGGACCAGTCTTGACTCCACAGATGTATACCAAGAGCATCCTATTTGTTGAGAACTTTTACAATCTTTCCTCTGCTGCCTGATGATGGGTGTTTGGGCCCAAAAACTTGCAATTAAATGTTGGGGGTTTTTTGGTTTGGTTTTTTTTTTTTTTTTTGCAAAAATCTTGTGGTCCTAGTAAAAGATATCACCTCCACCATGAGCCCTGATTCCTATTTATTGTAGCATCCCAGCACTCTGTTCTTAGTGCTGATTAGGTGGCTGCTTTGCCTGAAGCAGCTGGACCGTTCCACAGGTTACATTTTGGGTGTCTTCTTGAGCAAAGTGCTTCACTTTTTTGTGTAATGAGAGCTCCATTTCTTTGCAGTCCTCATTTCAATCCTGTAACTTGTTACTCTGCATTCAGATCTTCAACTATGGAGGGTCTTTTCAAGCCCCTTTTAAGAGAAGAAAAAAAAAGAATTGGCCTACTGCAAATGCCTCTTGTTACTGTTTTAGATTTACTTCTCCAACTCCTGTGAACAGACTGAAGGTGAGATTCCCCTTGACTAGGCTGACCAACTGGTGGCCTGTGCTTTTGTTGGCACAGCTCCAGGGGGTGAACCACTGTTGCTTGTGCCCCCAAATCCCTCTCTCCTGCTGCCGAATTTGGGGTTATTGGTCACTGTTAGTAGCTAAACTCAGCGGCAGGGGAAAAGCGGGGCAAGTGAGTGGTGGCAGCATTCACCTGGGCTTCAAAGCTTCATCAGGGCAGATGCTCTGACAGACATGCCAGGAAGCCACCACCCCACCATGTCTAGATCTGGCCTGCAGACACCTCTGCCTTGGAATAATTCCTGGTGAATTATGGACTTGTGGGGATTTCTGCCTTCCTCTGTAGCTGGGGGCATAGCCTGGGATCTCCAGAGCGTATATTAACAACTTTTTCCAGAAGCAGGGCATAGTCTGCTGTGGTTCTCCTGCTTTACCCTTGTGGGAGGTTAGGGTGTTATGTCTTGACAGTAGTTTTACTAAGAGGTTAGATTATTCATAGATTCATAGATGTTAGGGTTGGAAGGGACCTCAATAGATCATCGAGTCTGACCCCCTGCATAGGTAGGAAAGAGTGCTGGGTTCAGATGACCCCAGCCAGATGCCCGTCCAACCTCCTCTTGAAGACCCCCAGGGTAGGGGAGAGCACCACCTCCCTTGGGAGCCTGTTCCAGACCTTGGCCACCCTAACTGTGAAGAAGTTCCTCCTAATGTCCAATCTAAATCTGCTGTCTGCTAGCTTATGGCCATTATTTCTTGTGACCCCCAGGGACCTCACCAATTCCCTTATGTGCCCCTATGATGAATTTATAGGCAGCCACAAGGTTGCCTCTCAACCTTCTCTTGCGGAGGCTGAAGAGGTCCAGGTGCCCTAGTCTGTCCTTGTAGGGCTTGGCCTGCAAGCCCTTGACCATACGA
>NW_017729025.1:14485438-14491863 GCF_001723915.1 Gavialis gangeticus | reverse complement strand
TTTTGCCCGTTCATTAGTAGTCCTATTCCACCCTGGGCCTTCCTTTACTCCCTATGTATCTGAAAAATAATTTTTGTTATCCTTAACTTGGGATGCCATCCTCAGCTCCATGGTAGCTTCGGCCTTTCTAACTGCCTCCCTACAACTGCGAGCTGAGGAGGCATACTCCTCTTTAGTAATCTCTCTCTGTTTCCACTGCTTATATGCCCCCCTTTTTGTCCTTAGGCTGCTCTGGATTTCTCTGGTCAGCCAAGGAAGCCTCTTGGCCCCTTTCCCCCTTTTTCCTCGCATTGGGATCGTCTCCCTCTGTGCCCGAAGGATCATTTCCTTAAGGCACAGCCACCCTTCTTGGGCTCCCATCTCACCAAATCTCTTACTCTGCAGTGTGTCGTTGACTAAATGCCTGAGTTCGCTGAAGTCAGCCTTCCTAAAGTCTAGCACTTCCACCCTACTAGTTACCTTACCCACTCTGCGCCTTATGATGAATTCTATTATTTGGTGGTCACTGTCCCCCAGGTGACCACTGATCTGTAGGCCCCCTACCATGTCATCTCCTGTTGCCAATACCAGGTCCAGTAAGGCATTCCCCCTAGTGGGACCATGTACCTCCCGCGTCAGGTGGAGATTCTATACACAGGATAGGAACCTGTGTGAACGGTGGGAATTTGCTGCCTGCATCTCCCAGCAGATGTCAGGGTAGTTTAGGTTTGTATGGATTTGTATAGGATGGTTTAGATAGGGACAATCCTGCCTCAGGAAGGGGGTTGGACTAGATGACCTCTGGAGGGCTCTTCTTCCAGCCCAGCTTCTCTGATTTCTATGATAATCAGCTTTGCCCATTGGTTGGAAAGGGGTTGGTTTGATGTAGCAAACAGCTGAACACCAGAGGGACCGTGCAGTGTTATTTCTCAGGTGCTGCCTTTCTTTTAAATGATTGGGCATGGTTATTTTTTTCTAAACTGTGAAGATGTGTCAAAGGACGCAGGATTGGTACAGCCTCTGGGGTATGTGTTGTATTTGTCCTGACTTTCCAGCAAATGCTACAGTTAATTGTTCTCCTTCTCTAAGATGTTTATTTAAGTCCATCAGACATTCTCATGTGACAATGCAATCACGCACATTTCAAAATACAATCAAAGCCTATTAGTTGTGTGTTAAGCAGACTAGGGTAAACCAGGTATCTGCTAAGGATAGCCAGAGCTTTGCAACCAGTGAATAAGCTGCTGGGCAGGGTTCAAGGACTAACTTTTATTCTCCAGGATTTGCTATTAAGGCACTGGGGACAGATCTATGCTGCCTGTAGGTGGTAGGGAGGGCAGCTCTGAAGCACGCTGCAGCTGCATATCCCTGTTTTGTCTGGGCCAAATGCCCTCCAAAAATATGTAATGTAGCCACTGTTTAATGATCATCTAGTGTCACTCTAAGGGCAGCTTTGTGAGGTTTCTTGTATTCACTTGAGCAGGGTGAACAGGGGGCCATGCCTTCATGGCGACTCTTCCTAGCTTGGTCATAGCAGTGAGGACATGCCTCGAACCAGTTTGACCAACTAGTTTTTATGCATCACCCAAGTTCAGTGTCTTTTTAGCAGACACAACTGAGACCTGTTAAGCTCTTTTCTCAAGGTGCATAGACATGGCTTTCTATCAAATAACAACAAGTTGCTCCGCATGTAGGTGTGGAGCTCTACAGACCCATCGGGGACCTTCTGATGAGCTATCAAAAAGTCCCCTCCTGTGATGCGTATAGGTTGGACCTTGTGCACTGTATATGATAGTGCCCTTAGGTAGGCTTTAGAAGAATGGGAACCTGTTTTCTCTAAACCCTCAGGAGAAAAACCTTTTTTATGTAAGCTTTCTGTGGAGGCAGCAGATGGAGAGGTTGGGGCCAAAGAAGAGAGACAAACACAAGAACGGAGGGTCTTAAGCAGGACAGAGAAGGCATTCATGGTGATGGACAAAGGGCTGGGAGCTTATCTTTGTTTTATCTACTAAGCTCAGTTTGACCAGTCTTAGGGTCAGTGTGTGAGCCCAGCCTGACTGTAAGATCCCAATGCAAGTTTGAAAACCATTTTCACTTGTACCCTAAGAACCTCTGATGTTACTGGAACAGAAAACTGTTTCCATCCACACCGCTATTTTTCGGTTACCTTTCAAGGTGGAACTGGCCATTTAAATGATAACTAACCCCAGAAGCAAGGAAGTAGAGATGGCATATGGGACGTTTATGATGTACTTGCAGTAGCTTGTCTCCTTCAAGAGAGAAGCCAGCTCACTCCTTGGGCTGAAGCTCTCCCAGTGCTTCACTGGAGTAGCCTGAAGTAGAGACCTTAGCACAATTGAACCTTGAGACTGAAACCCTCGTGCTGTGACTTCCATGCCAAAGTGGAAACTAAAAGGAATACTGTGAAGAAGGACTGAAAGTCGCTCATTCAGCACCTCCTGGAGAAGCAGGGAGATGCCTCCATCCTTCACTGACACAGTCATGCCAAGCCCCTCTCCCTCTCTGCAACTCTCATATCAATTTTACTTGCTGAATTCACATCTCTTAGCATCCCTACAGTCCTCTTCAAACCAGGGTGGTGGGTGCTGAAGGACATCACAAAGACGTCCTTTGAAATGGGGCCTCATCAACTGAGAAGCTACCTGTCTTGACAGGCATGTCAAGAAGCAATGGATGATGGGGAATGGCATCCTTCCCCTGAATGCTCTACCTGTGAATGTCTAATTTGGCGAGTGTCACAATACTTTTGGGACAATGCCAGTTTAACTTGTCCTCGGATCCCCACAGACCTGAAGACATCCTTTGTGAATGAGTAGGGAAGGGAAAGCAGCACTAGGGATGTGGAACCACATTGTCTTTGTGCTCTTTACAGCAGGGCTCTTATCCTAGTGAGATGGGTTACCCAGAGAGGTGGTTGAGTCTCCATCCTTGGAGGCTTTTAAAACCTGGCTTGACAAAGCCTTGGGTGGTATGATCTAGCTGGGGATGGTCCTGCTTTGAGTAGGGAGTTGGACTAGATGCGACCTCTTGAGGTCCCTTCCATCCCTCATTTTCTATGATTTTATGTTTATCTTCTTGAGTCCTTCAGGCATTCTTGCTCTGATTCTGTGGCATCCCTATAAAGTGATGTGCGAAGGATGATAAAGCAGTAAGGAGAGCAGGGCCATCCTCAGAAAATGACTTAGGAAATTTCAAGGGGGTAACTACTGGTAACTTAAGTCATCCAAACCAGAGAACGCTCCTGAACTCAGCTAGTTTATTATTTTATGACCTGGGCAAGAGAAACTGAGGCCAGCATCAGGTAGCTGTTGTCTCAGCCGCCTGCAGAGGGCTCGGGATTGAGAGTGTGGTTGGGGGTAGAAAGGTAAGAAAGGTTTATTGACTTAACAAAAACACAACTATGCATAGTAACAAGACAAACAATGACAGACAAAAGCAATTCACGTTGGCAACTTATCAGCAGTCCCCTCTGATGCCTGATGCACAGCAAGTTCTCCTTTCTACAAAGTTCAGCAAAATCAGGTGTCCCCAATCAGCACTGTCTGAGGGGTACCAGGAAGGACCCTGGAATGCAGTTCTTGGGCTCCTTGAGGTCCACTGATCTAGGCAACAGCTAACTAATCTTTTTCACAGAGCTGCATCTTCCTTCTGAATGGTTTCCAGATATTCCAGCTAATTTATAGCTTCTAAAGGACACTGATAATGTACATCCACTCAGATTCTTTTTACTTCAACTGTCCTTAGACTGACCTATAGTAGTACAAGCCTTGCTTTCCATTGATAAGGTAATTTTAACTGCACCACAGGGCCTTACTACTTCTAGGCTTTGCTAAATTTACTAGGCTTTACTTCATACAAGGCTTCACTACATCTTAAACTTTAATTAGGCTTTTAGCAACAACACATAGCTTAATATCTAAAAAATACAGAAAAAATCTTCATAAAGCCTTCAGCAAGCACCTTTATCACAGAAGCATACCTTTCAGCTGTCACAGTTGTAAAGAACACATAAAAATATGCTTCTGTGAACACCGCAGGGCTTCAACAGGAGACGGTTTGCTCACAGCTGTGGGCCTCATTCTCGGCAGCCCTTAGCTTAAAAGCTTTCTCTCAGCTCTTGTCAGGACCACATTTCCAGGGCTTGTTTCGATTGCTTTCTTGACTTTTTGTGCCTCGTTTTTCCCCAGTGTTTTCTCTACTTAGAATCCAAACCCCTGCTCATGGTAGGTTCATCCCTATCCAGATCACCCCATACAAGTGCTCATCTAACCTGTTCCTAAAACTATACAAAGAACTCTGTTGCACAACTACAAGGCACATTGACCCTAAACACCCTTATCTGCCACAGGTAAAGCAGGGGGATAAGGACTGTCAGTGTCCTGCCACTGCAAGGGTCAGGGCCATCCCTAAGGGGGGGGGGGGCAAATCAGGGCAACCGCCCCGGGCCCCGCACTTGGGGTGGCTCAGCGGAGCTGGGCTGAGTGGTGGCTCCATGTCCAGCCACTCGATACCCACTCCCATTGCCGCTGCTGCTGTGGCCCATGGCAGCAGCTTCTCTGGTTCCAGGGCCCGTGGGATCAGAATAGGGGTGGGGCCCCGCAGAGGAGAGCCATGCGCATGATCAGCGGTCAGGATAACAGACCTCATGACGAGAGGCTGAGAGCCATGGGACTCTTCAGCCTGCAAAAGCGCAGGCTCAGGGGTGATCTGGTGGCCACTTATAAGTTTATTAGGGGTGCTCACCAGGATCTGGGGGAATGTCTGTTCACCAGAGCGCCCCAAGGGATGATGAGATCGAATGGTCACAAACTCCTCCATGACTGTTTCAGGCTGGACATAAGGAAGAACTTCTTTCCTGTCGGAGCCTCCAAGGTTTGGAATAGACTGCCTCCGGCGGTGGTTCGAGCACCCACTTTGAACGCCTTCAAGACACTTTTGGATGTTTAGCTTGCTGGGATCCTATGATCCCTGCTGACTTCATGCCCCTGGGCAGGAGCCTGGACTCGATGATCCTCTGGGGTCCCTTCCATCCTGAATGTCTATGAAATCTATGAAATCTATGGTCTGATTTGCTCTGGGCCCTGCACCCTGCTCGGGTCAGCTCTGGCAAGTGTTGTTAAAATATATTTGAGAGATGCAAGGAAGAGGGCCACACTGCCTGCTACAGGGGAAGGGAACCCCCCCACAGTCCATACTGATCCAAGATGCTTTAACCGGGACCCTTCAGTTTTTAGTCTCAGCAGGAGCACTGGCACACCCCAGTCAAATCCCCAGCTTTGGCTGCAGCCAATACCCAATATTTCTGAGGAAGGCCAAAACCCCCACTTGATGCTTGTAGCAACAGGCATGGAAAAAAGATTCCTCCTTGGCTTCATGTGCCAACCAGCAAAGCGCACTGTGCGTGCACCATGCAATCCAGGACAAGTGTGACCTGCTCCCACAAGTGCAACCTCTCCATCCACAACTGCTGTTCAAGTGCCTCTGTTTTAGGCAGTGCCATGTACTTATTAGGGCTGTGCGAAATTTCACCAGCTGTTTCATTTTGATGCTGTTTCAACTCGTTTTGAGTTTCAAAGCAGCAGCCCAGCCAGGTGGTGGGAGGCAGGGGAGAGCCAGAGAAACAAAACTTGAAACGAAACACTGTTCTGTCAAAAGGGATGTTGAAGTGGGACACTGCTGTTTTGCACAGCCCTAGTACCTATGTGTCTGGGTGGGAGACTCCTTGTTCCATTACAGAGTCTTCCCACTTTTGTTTGTGAAGGCAGGGGTCAGATCCAACCCCATAACGTTGGGGCAACTGGAAGAACCAAGCCCGCTATGTACATAATGCAAAGAGAGCTTCACCAAGCAGCTCCTTGTTGCACAGATCCTTAGCAAACCTAGAAGAGTTGTCTCCTCATTTCCTTATCTCTGAGGCTAAGGAAAGGGAAAAGTAAGGGACATTTGCTGGCTACAGATGCATGGATACCTCTGAGCAAACAACCCTTGGCTGAATGGCAGGCCCGGAGCAGGGAGCATGGCCAGAGGGAGTCCTGTGGCAGCAGTGTCTAGCAGCTGCTGCACCACAGGAGAGAAAGGGAGCAAAAGGTCAGCGGGGCCATAAACCATCTGCTGCTTTGTCTGGGCACACGAGAGCAGCTCACGAGGGATGGGAGGCAGGGGCATTGCAGGTTCTTTGTCCCCCTGTTTATCTGTTGGTTAATGAAGGAGAATTCGTCAGTATGTGAAATGGAAATGCACGGCTCTGTTCCTGGGATGGTCAGGGCAGTAGAAGACAGCCCGTGGCACCTGGGGATAGAGAGGGGACAGAAAGAAAGACCACAGGATAGGACAGACCCTATCTCAGGGCTGGGTGGTGTAAGGGTGCTGATGCTAAATGAGGTGGTGAGAGCTACATGCTGGAAAGCTGGGGCTCTGAAAAGGAC
>NW_017729025.1:14471975-14480438 GCF_001723915.1 Gavialis gangeticus | reverse complement strand
CTGATGGCGACACGTGTCTAAGTGCTACAGAGTATTTGCATATAAGGCATGTGGGGAATGGATGTGGGAGGGAAGTCGATACAGTGTCTCAGCCCACTTCTCTCTCTCATATTTGACCTCAGTTTGGTGGCACAGGGAGAAGCATACCCTCCATCCTTGAACAGGGGTCAGATTCATCCCTGACCAGTCCTGGGGGTATAGACAGGCCCCACGGGGCACCGTGTTGGGCTCTCCGCAGCTAGCAGGGAGAGGGTGCCTGCGTCGCTGATAGACTCAACTGCTCTCTGCCCTGCCTTTAAAAAATCTCTCTGCTGGAAATTGAGGGCAAGACCATTGCTGGCTTTGTGTATAGCTCAGGGAAGCAAAGGCACCTCCTCACCCTTAAGGGCTGGTTACCTCCAGCGTGGGTGACAAGGCAGGAATGGCATCCTCCAAAGGCCGTTGCTATTACACTGCTGCTTTGCAAGGACATAAGAAGCAGGGAAGGAGTGAGCAGGGTCCTGGCTCCCCACCAGCGCACTTGAGGGAGTAAAGGATGGGAATGAAACAGTCACTTGCTGTAAGGGGCTAGCTGGAGGCAATCTGCGCCTTTCTCCCCTGGTCACAAGGGCCTTGCCCCATGACTCTGGCTTTCACGAGGGGCAGTGACTACCAAGAGAGTTGGGAGCAGCAGGACTGGGTCCTTTTGTCACCCCTTGCCCCCTGGAGTAGCAGGGGAGTGAGGGGCCTTCCCCAGTGCTGAACCCTGGTCGCTGTGGTACATCTGCTTGAGGGACTGAGTGCATGGCATTGTCCCCTCTGGGCACACACAGGGTACGTCTTCACTGGCTGCAACTACACAAGACACTGACTGCACAGTTGTTACCGCACAGGCATTTAGTACTTGCACACCCAAGTACTAACTGACTGAGCAGTGACCAGCGTTACTGTGTAGTAGTGTCCCCACACGACTTCCTGGTGATGCTGGCTGAGCAGTAGCTTGTTACTACTGCGCAATAACATCGCATCATGGTCCGTGCCCCGCGACACTACTGCGCGGTACTAATGAGCTGCTGTGCAGTAAGCGGCTCATGTAGACACAGTCACTTAATGAGTCTGGGAGCAGCTGGTAATCCACCCACCTTCCAGTGGGGATGTAGGTTAAACTTGCTGACAGCCCTCCTGTGCCTTCCCATAATTCCTTGTGTCCCCGCAGGAGACACATTCTCCCACAATTCACTGGGAAAGCAAAGTGCAACCTGAAGAGCTGGGGGGTTTGCTTCCAGAAGTCCTGGTGACACACGTGCATGACGGCAGCACCAGTGAAGGCACAATTACACCAGTGTAGCTTTTCGAGGCTAAAGCAGACCTCAGATCTAGGTGCCAGTCACCTACTTTGACGACTTGTCTCAGAGAAGCCTCTGGGCCTGGAGCAATGAACTATATGGCTGATACCACCTGGAGATGCGTGCGGCAGCTTGTAATTCTCAGACACTTCAGGCTGTTTGCAGGCCTTGTCTAGAGTATAAGAACTGAGTTGACAAAATTATAGTGGCCAAGCCCTCTTAACATACACAGATGTACCTGGCTGGAAGTGTTTTTGCCAATACAGCATAATGTAGTTGGCTGAGTGAATTAGCCTTGCTAACGTAAGTGCCGTTATCCTGTAACGCTCCCTTAGAGCTTCTGATGGTATAGCTGCTTGCAAAAAATTCTTCCCCCCCCTAACAAATAGCTGGCTGAACTAAGTACAGACCCGTTTATGCACAGGTCACCTTTTCCAGGTTTTCTTTCCAGCTGTGAGGGCTAGAAACATACTTTTATTTCTCCCTAAATGAAAGCTGAAAGTCTGTCATCATAGGACTGCAGGAGCTGGAGCACTGGCTGCAGGCCCTGTTGTCTGTGACTCATTTTGATACTGCTAACGTAGACCGGGAGCAGCTGACTTCCCCCAGGGGAACCAGGGAGAGACCTGCATGTGGTGTTTTGGGGCAGGGCTGTGACACGCTACCCTTTCCATTGTGTGTATTGGGTGTGACAGACGGTAAGCCACACCCCAGCCTCATCGCAGTGTTCGTTCTCTAGTGCCAGCTTGAAAAAACAGTGAGTGCAAATGCAGCCAGGCACTCATAGGACCCAGCTGTGAGGGCCTTCTCCCCCGTGTGTTAGGAGCTGTCTAGCTATAAGCCACATTGCAGTGGCCCCCACCTGCAGCCAGCCGTGCCCTTAGCCTCCGTGGCCTCTCTCCAGCGTGGTTCGATCCCTCCCAAACCGCTGTCTCAGCTCTGGGGACTCGGTGCGCTCCTGCGCACTTGTTCCATGCTATGGTGTTGGGGAAGCTCAGACTGCGCGCTTCTTTCCAGATTTGACTATTTATAAAGCATATCTCCAACTAAAACAGCTTATTGTGGCAAATAGTAGGCTTTTGTGCCCTGCTTTTGAATAGGAGGGGTGTTATTCTGTCACCATGACAACCAGCATTTGAATTAAGAGCAGCCTCCTTGGAACAATTTGCAGTCACATGGCTCGGAGGAAACACTTTAAAACCCTTGTAATCTTTTCAATAGGCTTGATTGTTAACATCTTCCAAACTTAATCATTAACTATGTTCCGTAACAGATAATTACTGTAGTTTGCATTTTTCTGTCCCTCACATGAACTGTGAAATGTGTGGAATGTAGGCCATGCAATGTTTAAATTTTTTTTCCTGCTTCAGGAGGTGAAATAAAGAGATTCAGCTGTTCCCTAACCCCTGTGTCCCATGTTCCTGTAGGGGAAAGTTTGTATAACAAGCACATAAGTTGTTGGATAGAGCATTTGCAGTCCTGATTCCATTCCCCATTCCCTACCATGCTCTTCAGAAGTGCCTGTGTAACTCGTGCCTTTTTGGTTCTGGTTGGGATTTTCCTCCCTTGGGGTCCACCCTCCGGGGGCTATTTGGGGTTTTGAAAGACTTGTCTTTTTATTTAGTGTTCCTGTGTAGCCAGCTGCTCTAGTCAAGGGCCCACTGTGCAAGGTGCTGTGTAAACACTCATAATACAAGATAGCCTCTTTTTTGAAAAGCACTGCAAGCAAAGAGTGAGAAAGGGGAAATAGAGGCACAGAGAGATTAAGGGTACAGACAGAAGTTACATTAGTTGTGCAATTGACCCCTTGAAAGTACTCTACAGCCACACCTTGACAGAAGCCTACGGTTGCAGAACACTTTAAAAATCTCTGCCCGTGCAACAAACTAACTCTCATTATATGAGGGTTCGGATGAAGGCACTCCAAAGCAGAGTGTCTTCGTTAACTTTTGAGTGCTTAGGCAGCTGGGCTGATGCAGCCCATCCCTGCCCTATGGTGCTGACTGCATGATGGGAGGAGAGGGAGCTCAGGCTGGGGTTTGCCCAGTCTGTGGTAGGTGTGGGGAGGGTGGATTGGAGTCCCTTGGATGGGGCTGGGGGAAAGAAGCTGCAGACACGCAGCTCCTCAGCTGCATTGGCTCCAAAGTGGAGCTCAATCCCTCACCCTCCTAACCCAACAGCGAATATCTGTTGGGTCGGGTGGTCAGTCTAACTCATGGCACTTTCTGTGAAGCACCATGAGTTAGACCCAGGAGCTGCATATCTGTCGGCGCCTTTAGTGATGTGTTCATTTCATAGTGAACGTTAGAGTCCAGGCAGAGGACTGGTGTCCTGCCCACTCGCTCTATCCCCTGGACCAAACTGTCCCTCCATAGTGTGGGGGTTTCAGAGCAGGGACTTTGTCAGGGGATGGCCCTTTTTTCTAGGCAGGTCATAGAGATTTCCTGTGAATTTTAGTTTCTGATTTCTTGCATTTCGCATCTTGGGTTGACTTTCTGACCAGTTTCTAGATGAGTTGCTCTCAGCTTTTTCATTGGTCCTGTAGCACCATCAAGCTCCTTTGTGGCTCCAAGCTGGAGACTGTAAGTATTCCAGGGTGAATTGCTTCTTTTTCAGAGACTAGGTGTTCGGGCCAGGCCTTGACACCCTGAGTAGCCTCACAGGGGGAAACCCAGTGACAGGAGGGAGGTTTCTGGGATGGTCAGAGGTAGTAGAAGACATAGCCTCCGTTGTGTTGGCATTGACAACCATGTTGCTGGTGTCCATTGTCCTGGATGTTCAAAGCCAGGTTCTTCCAAGTCTGTTGTCCTAGCTCCCAGCATGCATCCTTATGTCCTCTGAGCACATGGCCTGCAATATTAGATTGGACCTGTAACTTCTACAGCTCAGACTGAAAGAAGGTAGGGAGCCACTTTGTTATAGTCTGTTTATCACTTCTGCTGTGTTTGCTCCTGGATGCCTTATCCCAGCAGGTCCTGTACAAACACAAGCAGATTTACACAAGTGCTTATGTCCCTGAGTGGTGTAGACACTTTAGAAAATCCCACTAAAAGATTTTCCTTGGGGTTCTTGAATTTATGATCATTTTTCTCCGTGCTTAGCACTACACTGTGCGGTGATCTCATTCAGGGTGAAAGTTTAAGTTGGCACACTGTAACCGCCCTGTTTGACTGCCACCAGACTGCTCAGCGCAAAGACTTCCTGCTCCCTATGACAATGGAGCATTCCTGGAACTTCAGTATCATCCTGATTCAGTCCAATTTCCCCCAGATAAATTACAATGTGAATCAGCGGGACGACAACAGCTGGCTGTATTTGAGATGCCCCATTGTTCTGCATTAATTTGATTTTTATTGTGAGAGGGCTGGTGGTGATAAACTCATTTACAATTTCTGTGCTTGCCACATGTCCTTTCAGAAGTATTGCATTGTAATCATGCATTCATTATCCTGAATGGGCTGCCTGCCAGCCAATCGGATCATAGGGACGGCCTGCTGTTATTGACTGGTAAAATAAAAATAAACCTTCCTCCAGTCAGAAATGAGGTTATTCATAAAAGCATCACTCTCCTTAAAAATGTGCTTTTATGGATAAGACGCTTTGGTCGCTCATTGGCTGAGCCGTATAATGCTTCTGCTCTCTGGAGCTGTCAAGATGCAGCAGGTCAATAATGCAATTGACACTCTGGTACACCTACATCCATCAAATGAAATGATTAAATCTACATCAGTCACTAGGCATAATAGAAATAATGGCATTGAGAGAGAAGTGTTGGAGGATTAATTTCATTGGCTTTGAAAATGAACACCTTGCTCTTCCCCTTAGCATTTATGTAGCAGCAGGGAGCTCATTATCCCATGACAATGGTCTGTTTTGTTGACATTATTGCTTAATTAATGAATATTTGCATTTTAGATGAGGTCCATTTTTCCTGCCTTTCACAACTAGAAACACTGGGTTCAAGTTTCTCAACTTCAGCGTCAGTAGTAACAGGTCCCCAAATTTGAAAGGGGTTGTTCTCTTGGTGAAAGAGCAAAACCCCTTTCCATCACTGTTAATAGGGTGGCATGCTGAAGGGGAAGCAAAGATCAGAATTTCCTCGTTGTCAGTGCTAAGAGCTTCCACCTAAAAACACTGCCCCATGGAAAATTATTAGATTTTTTAAAAGACGGCATTGGTGTCATGAGATGTGCCTTGACTTTGACAATGGAGCCATTTTTGTACCACAATGCAAATGCATTCATGTTGCCATAGTACCATCACATGAGGACGCACAGCCCAGAAGACAGTTGCCTTAAACTGTACACAACCAACACATGTCTTCAGCCTGGACTAATCCCAAGGATGTAGAATGGCATCAGCAATGGGGAGAAGAAATCTGCCCTGAAGGCAGGGCCTGAGCTCCATCCTTTCATAGTTGTAGCAGTAGTTCACACTTGAGCTCCAGTGCCAGGAAATTGAATGGAAATGGGCAGTAAAAGAGGGGACTGCTGGCGTTCCTCTCTGAGCTAAAGTTTCAAATAAAAGGAAGCAAAGGTCAGATCCAGGCCTCACTCATTACCATGCTCCCTGGCAGGATGGAGCATGGTTCAGGAAAGGAAGGGAGATATGATTCTGCAGGAGAAACAGCATGCCCTCTTTTCAGAGCAGGAGCTACCGCTGTTACATTCAGGCCATGTCTGCATTGTAATAAGAGGTTTAATTGCAGCACCTGTAGACGTATGCCAGCTTTCTCGCATCTAGTTAGCTCTAGTGCCTGGAGCAGTGAAGATGCATTGGCACAAATGTGGTCATGAGCTAGTTGCTCATAAACATGCCCAGGGTCCCAGGTAGGTCTGTGGGGTCTGTGCCACTCCGTCTCTAGTGGTATTGGCCTCTGAGCTAGCTTGGGTATGCTTGCATATTTGTGTGCGCTGTAGTCAGACCTAAGATGCGATGCAAGCATATAAGCGCTGATCCTTCAAGCACTTAGGCATGTCCATAACCTTTCTGACATGACTAGTCCCATGAAGTTAGACACAGAATTGCTCATCTTCATAAAGGCTGGGAGGAGCGGGGCTTGAGGACATTTTTATGCTGCTGTTCAGGGTCATTCTTAAAGGTCACCCTAAATTAGTCATATGAGTTACCCCTCCCTAATTATATCAGTTTATTGTAGCTGCAGGCCAAGCTCAGGAGAGACAAGCAGTGAAAAGACTGATTTCTAGATGGTCTTAGGAGGAGTCAATCTTTCTACTACTCTTCTCCTCCTTTTGTTTGGGCAGTACAAATAGGAAGCAAGATGCTAACAGGTTGGAAATGAGGTGTTAGCAGATATCCTGTACCAGGCCCTGCAGTAATTGGGTGCATACTGAAGACACTGGGTTACTGGTAGGTGTGAGCTAAAGGGATTTTAAAGTAGTTGATCAGGAGATCTGGCCTAGGGGTCAGGCCCGGAGGAAGTCTTATGCAGCAGGTGTCTTTAGAGTTTGATCTGTTCCCTTTTCAGTCAATACAGCAGCTCCCACAAAGTCCAGGGGCAGCCGGATCTTTTAAGGGCTTCCTCCTGTGAAGTGCCATGTTTTTTTGTTTATTAAATGTTCAGGGTGCTGGGTCCCAAAATTCAGCCCTTCAGTGGCTGTGGAGCTGGCAGGCAGAACCAGCCCTCTCCAGCGTTATGTACATGTCCCAGGAAGTTATGAAACATCTTGTTATATGAAAAAGAACCAAAAAAAGAAGCTATGAAGTGCTTTAAAAGCAATAAAAGATTAATGGCAAAGTGCCTGGGTGGAAGCAGATATTATTTCTTCAATTGAGGCCTGAATGCAGTAATAGTTCTGTGTCTTTGAGTGAAGAATAATGGGGTTTTACAAGAATGCTTCAAAAGAGAAACGGGGACAGCGAAGAGCTCTTTAACAATACAGACAGCAGCTTTTCAGATGCAATCTTCTAATTTTACAGCCTGTTTGTTCTTTGCTGTGAGAGAGAACGGCTGCTGTTCTTACTCTCGAATGCAGCGCATGGGGAAGAGTGGTGGGGGGAATTAAAAAAAAACCCTAAACAACCTTTCAGCAGCCGGAGTATTAGACAGAAACAAGCCCTGGGAGCTTTTTGCCATGAGCTTCTTCACAAGAGGAATGCTAGATCTTCGGGCCTAAAACTATTTGCCAGACATGAGAAAACCACCTGTTAACAGCAGAATTGATTATTTATTCAGAAGCCGGGAGGTTTCTGTGCTGGTTAGTATGGTGCTGCTGCCTCTTTGCCTGTGCTGTTAGCCAGCAGGCAGTGCCCTGCTGAGCTGCTCCTGCTAGGAGGAGAAGTTGGTAAAATGGGTTGGGCGGTCCTTTGCTGGGATCGTGTTTATTTACAAAGAAGGTAAGCTGAAAGGTCCGTTTCCCTGAACAAGGTAGGATCAAGTAACAACCCGGGGTGTCTCACAACAGGGGAGCCTGCCTCTTCAGCCATGCTTGTTGTCCAGTGAGTTGTGTCTCTGCTCTCCTCAGGGTGGTGCTCATGAATGCTCTTGCTATCTGCTTTCAGGTTGTAGCCATGACGGTCTAAGGACATAGGCAGACAAGGTTCTCTGGGTAGATGCGTGATATCTTTTATTAGACACCAACTAAATAGTTGGAAAAATTGTTCTGTACAAGCTTTTGGGAACAAACACCCTTGTTAAGGCATAGGGAGAGTCTGTTGTTGTTTGCGTGCTGTCCTGGGTGGAATGGAAGCCAGTATGTACCTAGCTGTCTCTCACCTAGGCTAGGGACAGGCATTCAAAAAGCCTAAGCCTGAATTGATTCAATCTCGGCAGGTTAGTTTAACCTGCCGAGATTGAATCAGTTTGCAACTGACCAGGACTGAGGAAATGTTGGCACATGCCTGCAGCAGCTCAGGCTGGAAGCTGGTGGGTGCTAAAGCAGCCCTCCCTTCCCTTTTATGGTGCTGAGCTGATGGGGGGCATAGCCAGGCCCCAGCTGGATGCTCTGATTAGGGAGGGGTTTAAACCCCCACCTTGGCCTGCACAGCCTCAGGCTTTTCCCCACTCACTGCTCAAGGGGAGGGAGTGTTGCCAGCCTCCAGCCCTGGGCTAGCACTCTGATGTAAAGGCGTGTATACAGCACATGCATTTGTTGATGATCCTGAGCTTTTCAATCCC
>NW_017729025.1:14448516-14466975 GCF_001723915.1 Gavialis gangeticus | reverse complement strand
TGCAGCACATGCATTTGTTGATGATCCTGAGCTTTTCAATCCCCCCTCTCCTTGCTTCTTCATACTGTCTGAAAACTTGATAGGCGAGGGAGCCAGCAGGGGGCTGATGAAATGGTGTTTAGCAAAACAAACCCTCTCTCATCATTTCAAGCTCTTCTTAAACAACTTTTTCCAAGGAAGGAATGGAAGGACATTACCAGCTGACCTGTTGATTAGCTCCAAAAAGCCCTAAGCAGACACTATCCCATCTGCCTGTCCCAGTGAAATTGGGGGGACACACACAGACACCTCTCAGCATTAGCTAGCATACCACATACCTTGGGTTTATGGGGCTGGGGTCCATGCTGTGGGAGTTGGGAGGGAGTGAGGAAGGAAGGGAGGGAGGGGATCCCTGCTTGAGCAGCGAGTGGTGAGGGGGACCTGGGGCAGGGGGAAGCCAGGCAGACCCTGCTGTGCCTGCAGTCTCTGCCAGGGCTCTGGCTAGGGAGTGGAGGGGTGGGAAGGGGTCAGCCCTGTTTTCTGGAGCAGACAGCCCAGCCCAGCCCAGACCAGCCCAGTCCAGTCCAGTCCAGGGCTGCAAAGCATCTGGGATGCTGGGGGCTATGGTTTAAGTTAAACCAGGAAGGGGTCTGGGACAGACATTGCATAAACCAGTCTGACCCAAATCAGTTAAGTCTGATACTACATGCAACCAAGTTTATCTTAAACCAGTTTCATCCATTTTGAAACTGGTTTATGTGCACTGAACTTCCGTTATGTTACAGGTTTAAACCAATTTCTAATCACTTAAACTGGTTTATGTGTAATGTCTGTCCCTAGCCCTATTGTCTCCTTTTCCCTCTGACCATCACTGCCACGTATCTATGTTTTCACAGACCTGCATTTTGGCTTCCAGTCCACCCAGGAGAGCACACCAACACCAGCAGACTCTCCCTATGCTTGAAGAAGGGTGTTTGTGCCTGAAAGCTTGCAAAGAACAATTTTTCCAATTACTCAGTTGGTCTAATAAAAGACATCACATCTACCCAAAGAACCTTGTCTTCCTGTCAGCTGGCTTTCTGCAGCCTTTTGTCACTTCCTCTGCCTTGCACACAGAGCCGTGACCAATCTATTCTCCAGCCCTGTGTTTGCAGGCACTCCCTTGGGAAACCCCTTGACCTGAGTGGCTTAGCTTCTGCTTAGGCCTCACCATGCTGCCTTGGGTGGTGGCTTTTAGTTCACCTCTTTTTACACAAAGGGCTGTTTAATTGCTCCATTCTTTTGCCTGAAGGAAGGGTGTATAATATATCCATTGCTCAGCAGTGATTGATGGCAGTCATTGATCCCTCCCAGCACAAAGAAAAGGCATAAGGCTGTAGTAATCTCACATGTTCAGGGTTATACTCTCTGCAAGCTGACCTGTGGCCATGGAGGGCCGAGTTTTTAAAAGCATTGAGGCCTGTGATGATGATATATTCCAAGGAGGACTTCTAGAAGTGCCCAGGCACCTAATTCCTATTGAATAAACCTAAATACATTTTAGATGTGAGGATTAGGTGGGGAGTAGTAGGGCTATCGTGTTGGATTCACCACAAAAGCTAGACCAGGTGGGTTGCATTATTGGCTCCTCAGGCTAAGCGGCTTTTTGAAGACAGAGCTCCAGGAAGTCAGAACGGAGCGGGATTTTAGGAGCAGGTATTTCAGGAAGAAGCTTGTACTTCTGTGTATTGTGCTGGTTAAGGGCTCTGCTACTTTAATCCCCAGGAGGGGCTCTGAGCACACTGGATATTGTGTGTTGCATGTAAGTGGAGAAACAATGTGTGAGCCCTGCTGGTCTCGACACAAAATGGACACTGGTATGAATCTTTTTGTGATTTTTAGAGTAGTTACTGGGAAGGGTTTAATGAGAGTAACTGAGCTCAGGCTGTTAGTGTCAGTGTTAAAGAAAAAATAATACTAGACAATTCCACTGTGCCTCTGATCCAAGGATGGAAAAGCCATTTGCGAATGCTAATGAGGTGAACATTATTGGCAGGTGGGAAAATAGCAGTACCCTCACTTCACAGAGGAGGAAATCAGCCCAGATTTACTTTCCTCTGCTTGCATATAAATTCGTGATCCCACTTGCAACCAGGAAGGAAATACAGGACAGTAGTAGCTCTGTGATCGGGCTTCCTGCCCCCATCCCCAGGGCCTGCCTCTTACACAGCTTGGCTTGCTGCAAAATGATGAGGATGGAGTGGTCTCCACTGCTTATTTCCCATGGGGAATTCAGTGGGGAATTTGTGCTCCTTCACTCAGTTAACGGTCTCTCCTTGGGGCCCTCTCCACAGTCATTGTGGAACAGCCGCGCGATGAGGGCGTGGGGATGGGGGGGGTTGCAGAACAGCTGTGTGGCAGCGCTGGGGCTGGCTCTGTGGGTGTTTCCTGGGCTGGGTGGAGTTGGAATATTTTTTTGGCGCTCAAAGCCAAGTTCCCTCATTCATTCAGTGGATTCTCCCTAGTACTTTTCTGTAGCAAGCACCAGCCAGGGTGGCAAGTGTCGCTCTACTCTGGATGTGGCTGTACTGATGTGATGTTCTCAGGGCAACCGTCAGTGCCACCTTCCCAGGGTCTGTCTACTACACTACACCATATTGCTGGTGCATCCAGGGAGGGGCAGGCTGGTGCATACCACACCCACCTGCTCCCACTCATGCTGTCTGGGGGGGTCCTACATAGCTGCTGTCAGCCTGCTGGACACAGTGGGCATTTATACACATACTTTTGGTCCCACAACGTGCTGGAGATCTGCTGCTTTGGAGCAGATTTGATTAATCAGGTCTGCTCCACATGTGAGTGGATGTGCACAGCACTGCATCACATGCAGTTCTATATGGAGCGAAATGCAAGTCAGCACACAGAAAATGGTGCTTTTCAACTAAAGCACCTTTGATGTGTTTTAGTTTAAAAGTGCGCTACCACCATTTTGTCAGTGCTGACGTGCATTTTGCCGCTTAGACAACTGCAAGTGTTGCAACACCAGACGCTTTTCAAAGTGCCCGGCGCTGTGGCGCTTGTATGTGTAAAAATGCTCAGTGGCTAGGGACAGGAGTTGCACATAAACCAGTTTAAATGATCAGAAACTGGTTTAAACCTGTAACAAGAGAAACTCAGTGCACATAAACCAGTTTCAAAATGGCTGAAACTGGTTTAAGATAAACCTGGCTGAATGCAGTATCAGACTCAGCTGATTTGGGTCAAACCAGTTTATGAAACTTCTGTCCCAGAACCCTTCCTAGTTCAAGTTAAATCACAGTCCTTCAGCATCCCA
This sequence comes from Gavialis gangeticus, assembly GCF_001723915.1. NCBI lineage: Eukaryota > Metazoa > Chordata > Crocodylia > Gavialidae > Gavialis > Gavialis gangeticus. Next base: position 14,463,683 of record NW_017729025.1, on the reverse strand, counting down.
GTATGTTTTCCAGCCCTGGGCTGGGCTGTGCTGTCTGCTCCAGAGAGCAAGGCTGGCCCCACCCATCTGCTCCCTAGCTGAAGCAGTGAGGTTGGGTGACAAGGAGGTAGGGCAGACAAACCCTGGCTGGGGTCTGGTGCCAGGGAGGGGGCATTAAATACCCCTTCCCCCCATCAAACATACATCTGGCAGCAAGTGTGCACTACAAAGCCCAGAGGCACCTGGAAGCAGGAAGAGGAAGTGATGAGCAACCCTGCAGAGCCCTGCTGCTGTAATTCTGGACTGCAAAGCCCAGAAACCTTGGGGGGTCACAGGAAGAGGAAATGAACACACAGCTTGAGAGCCATGCATTAGCACCCCCAGCTTCTGGCCTGAGCCGCTGCAGGCATGTGGCTGCATTTCCTGAATCAAAGGTAACGGTCTGTTCACTTCTGTTTCAATTTAATCTGTGCAGTTTAGACTAACCTGCAAAGACTGCATCAATTCAGCCTTGGGCTTTTTGACTGTCTGTACTTAGCCAGTCGTCTCCAGAGTGGCCACAGGGAGTTGGCCCTGGAATGGCTTCACCACTGCATTTCCTGGCATGGAGTGTCCCAGGGAGAGCACAAGGACCTGGTGTGCCCATACCCCTTCAGTCATGCTGGAGATGCAGTGCAGACGGACCCTCAGTGACTCCAGCTCAAATGGGCTTACTTTGCAAACAAACCCATATTCCTAGCTATCAGCTCTGCAAACCCAGCCTGCGAGTCTCTTCTGGTTTGCGCAGCTCCCATGGTAATGCGATTTGCGGGTTGAGTTCAGCCCATTACCCAGTAGGGCTGTGCGAAACTTTGGGTGCTGATTCGATTCGGAGGAGATTCGGCCCGAATCGCTGGCCGAATCTCAGAATTCAAATCGAATCAGGGAACCAATTAAAAGTTCAGAATCAATTCAAAGCTCTCCAAGTCGATTTGGAAAAGATTTGGAGAGCTTCAGTGATTTGGGCAGTCCCTGCCCGCTGCAGCAGGGAGCTGGACGCAGACTCCATGCTGGTAAGTAGGGGCAGGGGGGAGGGAGGCTGGAAGAGGGGGGAGAGGACCCTGGGGGGACCCCTACCAGGCCCCATCCCTTGCTTGCTCCCCCAGCCTCCTATAGCACCCCTGACCCTCACCCGTTCCCCCAGCCCCACTCCCATGGCTGCCCCACCCACCCCAGCTCCAAGCCCTTTAAAAAAAAGCCCCTACTCACTGGGTGCTCTCCAGTGGGGGGGGGCAATCCCTGGTGCCCCCCACTGTCCCATGCCACATGGGGGGCTCTGCCATGAGCCCCCTTCCCTCTTTCCCTTTAAGAAGAAAAAACAACCCCCCCCCCCGAATTCACCAGCTGCTGCTGTGGCCTCAGGGCTTCAGGACCAGGCGGCACTGGGCAGTGGGGGGCAGCAGGGATTGGCCCCTCCACCTGGAAGGAGTCGGTGAGTCGGGGCTTTTTTTCTTTTTTGTTTTTTTTTAAAGGGCCGGGAGCTGGGACAGGCAGGCAGCTATGGGGCTGGGAGAGCAGGAGGGGGGGTTGGAGGGCTTGTGGCACGGCATGGGGCAGTGGGGGGCAGCAGGGATCGCCTCCCTGCCTGGCAACACCTGGTGAGTCGGGGCTTTTTTTCCCCAAAGAGCTGGGAGCTGGGGTGGGCGGGGCGGCCGTTGAGAGCAGGCGGGGGATGGGGCCCGCGTGATTTGGCAGCAGCCGAATCTCCGAATCCGATTTGGCCGAATTGGTTCGGGACAGTGATTTGAATCACCGACTTGAATTACTGTCCCCTGAATCGGCCGAATCCGAAGTGAATACTAACTGCTGTGCACAGGCCTATTGCCTAGTGCAGGGCTGCAGAGCTGGGAGGACCCAGAGCCTCGGAGCCGGGGTTGGAACTTGCTCGTTAGTTTGGCTTGATGAACCTGAGCTGAGTCGTAGAAGCCAAGGTGGGGAAGGGACCTTGAGGATCATCCAGTCCAGCCCTCTGCTCAAAGGCATGAAAGTGAGCCCTAAATTAGGGCTGTTCAGTGGCTGTATTCGCACCTTCCCTACTGTCCAGTGCTCATCCAGCTGCTTCTTGAAAACCTCCAGTGAAGGAGATGCCCCAGGTTCCCGAGGCAGTCTGTTCCAGTGCCTCGCTCTTCTGACAGTAAGGGATTTTTAGTGCTACCAAGGTCAGTTTGGTGGACAGCAGGGCCTAACGTCCAGAGCTGAAAGCATAATCCTCTACAGCTTTAGTCAAGAGCCAGGCTCTGTAGCTGGCTCCTGATTCTACACTTGCATCCTCTGTGGGTCATGCCCATGGTACCTGCAGATTGCTGGCTTACTTTGATTCAGCAGGATGAACGGAAATAGATAAAAATAATAATAAAAGATATTTTGCCGCTAAAGTAGCCCGCTGTGGGCTGAGGGAAAGGATGGCAGTTTTATACAGTTGCTTTTCTGTCTCTGACTGCCCATGCGGGACCTGCCAAAGGCATTCGGGAAGTATGCAGAGCCCTTGCTCCAGCTTGTAACTACAAGGCTGTCACCAGTGCAATGTTTGGTAAAGTCTATTTAATTTACTGCAAGAAGGTATTTAGAAGCCTTCTGGAAGAGCAGGACACGAGCATTGTAGGGGCGCCAGCAGGCAGGTGCGTCTGTGCCTGGCCCCAGCCGGATGCTGCTTTCGGACTTGGAAGTTGTCTCATAATTTGGAGGTGAATTTGGACTGATTTTCACCATGTACCTTAAGGCCTAGAGAACACGGGGAGGGAGCTGAAATGATGCTCCAGAATAGACCTCATGTGCTGCATCCTAGCTACAGAAAAATAAAATGGAGTTCCCCCAAAAGAGCATGTAGACACCATAACCGGGCAATACCAGAGCTGAGGGGAGGCTTTTTAGATGAAACTTTGCCCTGTTGACAAATGACCATTGTCCAAGATGAGCTACTTTGATAAATGTATCAGTTTCTGCAGAGATTCTGCTGGGAAAGTTTCTTGGCTCCAAGACCATGAAGGTGGAGGAGAAAATAATTTGGACTATCCCAGAGTTGTTCCTTAAATTCTGCCTGATGTGCCAGGGGCTTGAGCCCACCTTTCCCCATCCCTGGAGTTTTTCCCACCCTTGGGCTCTGCTCTTTATCTATATGTCAAGCCCTGGAAATCTGTTTTCGTTCTTGTTCTGGATAAGACCCTTTTTTTTTGGTATTTTCTGCCCCCCCACGCCCATCCCCACCCAGTGCACAATTTGGGCACTCTTTCTTCTCTTAATAATATCTAGTTATGTCGACCCAAAATTGTGGCCACAGCTAGCAGCTGCAAGAAATTGTCTGGTTCCCCCTCCAGCGTGTGAGTGCAGTCAAGGCCGGACAGGCTGGGGGGGATGCCTGTCTCTGAAGGAGCCACAGAAAATCGCAACCACAAGCTACTAAGAGGGGCAAAGCGCACAAGCAGAGGCACCAAGATGCCTGCTGCATTTGGAAAGGAGCTTTCCCAGCTCCGGGAGGTCCTGAGAACTGACCTCAGGCTGAAGTTTAACTTTTTTATCTTAATGAGCATGTTGTGTGTGCACAAGTTAAGGATTGGGGAGGAGAGGGCAAAGGGGCATGGAAGCGGGGTTTGCTTTCGGGAGAGCTGGGCTGGAGAGGAGATGCCCACAGTCAGGGTATAACTGGGCAGGGTGTGTTTTGTGTCCCGCGTTGTGTCTGCTGGACAGGAGTCAGCTGCAGCTCTCGGCTGGGGGACGGAGGCACGCAGGGGATGTGGGTGCTGCCAGGAAGACCTGAAGGCCGAGTGGGGGTTTCAAGTCCATTTTCAACAGCTGCGTCTTCCATGGTGTTTGCCTAAGAGCTGGGCGCTCAAATCCTTTTTTGGGTCTGGCACTTAGTCTCTGGAGGGCTGGAGCTTTCCCAGAGCGGGAGGTTGTTTCAAATCAAAGTGAATTTAGGGGCAGGGGCTGGCTGGAGAGTCCTGGGGGATGAAGCTCTTTGTTTCTCCATGGATCAATGGCCCTGGTGGCAGACAGCTTGCAAGTGGAGACCTTAAAGGTTGCCAGCCCCTGCCCCATCTCTCTGAGGTCGGAGACTTGGACCTGTATTTTCCACACCCCTGGCGGGGAGCGCTCTAACCACTATCGTGCCTGGGATCTCTCCTGTTTTTCTTTTCGTGGAAAGGCCTCGTTTTTATCCTGAAGTGGAACAGAAACAAACTTCGAAACGTCGATGCGTTCCACAAAATGGAGGTCTCGTCGTGGCCAGCCTGGCTCTGCCACCTCCCTTAGCCTTCAGCCTGAGGAGCGAGGTTCCCGCAGCAGGGCCCTCCTTGCCGGCCCGTTCTGGCATCTCCCTCCAGCTCCCACAACTTCCTGCCTGTCTTAGCCACCCACTGCCTCACCCGTCGTTTCTCCGCCCTGCAGCCTCCAACGTGCTGTGTCTGGCACGCAGCAAAACCGTGCCCCAGGGTAAATGCGGCCCGACCTTGGCAAGCTTCCTGGTGCAATCCCCTGCCTTTGCTCCCAGAACAAGCTGGGAGGCTTTTGGGGAGTGAATCTTGGCAGAGGATGGGAGCAAGGAGAAATGGTGCAGAGGGAGATGAACTTGAGGCCTGTCTAAAATAAGCCCCCTACTTGACGTCCTGGCCCCCTTGGAGTCGGGGGCAGTTTTGTGGGTGACAGTATTGGGGGCTGGAGTTTCCCAAGGGATGCTGTAGTCCTGGACTTGCAAAAGCAAGCCACCGGGGCAGTGGCTTCCTCGGCGCTTGTTCAGGTGGCATCCAGGAGGGTGGGTGGCACGGCTCCACTGGCAAGAGCTGCTGGGGCAGGCAGCGGGCAGAAAGAAGGGCCACGCTCTCACCACGTCCCTTCCCTGCAGCGCCATGCAGGTCTCCTGACCTCTGACTGGAGCTGGCAGCCAGGCTTCCCCCTTTGCCCTCTCCCAGGGCCGACTGTGCCTGCGACGGAGCCAAGGGCCTCGTTCGTGTTCAGTGCGTGACTATTCGGGGTCGACTCGCTCGCCTCCGAAAGGGCCGTGAGGTAATTAAAAGAATTTGCCAGCAAGCAGCTTAATTAACTCTGGCTTGCGAGAGAGAGATCCCCGTGCCTGCGCTTTGTGGTTGGCTGTTTCTTCTCGCTAGATTAGTCAGAGTTTGTTCCCAGCTGCGAGGAAATCCTCCTGGGACTCGTTGAGGCTGCTCGAGCGCTTTCTGCTTGCTTTGTGCGTTCGGCAGCGCTAGCAGGCGAGGGAAGGAGCCCATCAGGTTTAAAGCCGGCTCTCCATCTTCTCTTCAGGCTGCTGCTCTGCAGCAGGGACTCGGGCACGGTGGGGTGCAGGGAGCATCCGTCTCGCTGTGGGAGCCTTCAGGCTTTGGCCAATTTGTATCTTTTGTTTCCTCCTGTTTCTCCAGAAACTCTTGATGCCTGTGCACTTTGGGGCTGCCGAGAGAAGTGCCCTTTGTGACTTTAATAGGGCAGGGTGGTGTAGTGGGAGACTCCAAAAGTCTCATCTAAACCTCCCCTCTCACCGTGTGTCTCTGTCTCTTTAAATAGTCAAAAATCCTGGTCCAGAGGAGCATGCGGCATGTTTGCACAGTGTTTCTCATGCTGGATTTTGGTCCTGATCGGGGCTTCCAGGCAGTGTTGTCGTGCTGCTGCTGCTGCTAATGGGGCTAGTAACAAAGATGAATCCCAGGGAAGCTGGTGGGAACCACTCTGGAGAGAGCAATAATGTTTCTGGGGTATTCGCAGCTGTCCTTGGCAATGCATTTGCAAGGGTTTTGTTGTCCACCTGTCTCTCTAAGCAGGTTACAAATGCCTGCAGAAAGGTTCTCCATTTCCATTAGCATCCCCAGGACTCTGCCATAACCTGCTTTTTCCCCATGTACTTCTTTCTTTTTCGGTTTTAAAGCTTTGGTGGGCGGAAACCAGCAATGTAACAGGTATTGATGAGGTAGTACCTTTGGGGAGACTGACATATTTAGGTGGGGTTTTTCTTTTTCCCTTACAGCCCCAGCTTCTGAACCCATGTGATGTCAGGTGTGTTTTGGCTTGTACAAAGAAAGGTCCTAGCTCTCCAGGTCTGCCAGAAATCTGGAAAATGAGGAGCTGACTTGATTGTTCGCATGTTCGGGGTTGGCAGAGGGGAGGGTACTGTAACATTAACTGTTGGAGCTGCCTGGCCTGTTCCCACAAGAAGGCACATTCCCCGCAGCCCGGTCTCGTCATGGGACAGAGGGGCAAAGGCATCTTGCTGCGGTTCCAGCTGCACAAGATGCTGTGCGGTGGACTCCTGCTGAAGGCTTGTCCCAGTCAACCCAGTAGTAAATGAGGGTTGGCCATTTGGGCTGGGGACTCAGGAGGATGGGTGTGATGCCCTGTTGTGTGGCCCTGGGGTGTCTTCACTGCTGGAGCCCATTTAATGTAGTTCCAGGGATGTTGGGGGAAGCTCCGGATCATCAGCATCTCTGAACATCTGCCGCGCTTCTGCTTCGGCAGTTCAGATAGGCATTGAAGGCCTGGTTTTAGCCTCCTGTGTTTGAAAGTTCTGGCTGCAAAAAGGATCTTATCCTCCCTTCTCATTCTGGTGGGTTTTGTATTGTCACCCACTCATACCTGGTTATTCCAGAGCCCTGGTCTTCTCATCTGAGAATGCATGGGGTCAGATGATCATTTAAAACTCCTGTGGACAATTCAGGAGGTGGAGAACAGCTGGAATCCAGCTGTAGTGGGCAGAAGATAATTCATCTTGCAGAACAGGATACTGCACTGAAAGCCACTGCAGCATACAGATGTGGCAGGGAGATGGTGAGGACCCATTCTGCTCCTCAGCTGGAATGTAGACCCTTATGGATATAGCAGTGCAAAAATGTATAGTAGTCCTGGGGCAGCTAAATGATGTGAAGGTGGTGGAGACTAGTTTCTTACTATCCTGCTGAGTGGGGAATAGTCTGATCCCTTTACATGTGGGGTTTGTAAGCTGCACAGTTCCAGAGACAGGCAGCTGGCTTAGTGAAAGGAGGCTGGAGATGCTGGTACAGTTATAGCTGAGTCTCCCTGGTTTTATCCCTGTGAGGGTAAAGATCAAGCCCTTGGCACTGGTGAGAGAAATAGGCTGGGAAGCAGTGGAAGGGCTTGTGATGCATGGGGGAAAATGTTTCTGGCAGCCCAGCCAGCTGGGAAGGGGTTTGCTGCACTTCCACAAGCTGGGGTCTTTACTCTGTATTCGCACTCAGCTCCAGGTAGAGAGAAGTCCAGTGATCCAGTGTGGAAGAGACCCATACCTGGATCCCTGGAGCTGGATCCTCACCTGAAAGAAGTTTCTAACCATCAGAACAATGAGATTCGGAAACGGCCTTCCAGTAAGAGGAGCAGGGCAAAGAAATCAAATGAGCTGTGGGATGGAGCTTGGTCAGTGTAAAAGCCCTGTGATGTTGCGGCGGACTTACCTGCTTGAGCCCCGGTGCACCCCAAGCTCGAGAATTTTCAATTCCGATTGGTGGAACCCATCCACCAATTGGGGAAGAATGGGGAGGAGCTGGCACCGCCCCTTTCCTGAAGGGAGGGGACAAGGAGCCCCCGGACCGAGTTTGGACCTGCAAGCCGGAGGTGTGCTGGGCGGCAGGGGATGGAGCCCCTTGAGGGTATAAAAGGAGCGGCATGAGCTGCCCGGGGGAGTGCGGTGTGGGATCGTTGGAGAGGGATGAGCCCGAAGAGGGCCTCCACCACGATCCCTCCTTCGCCCTGGCGGTGCGCAGATCGGTGCGTGGGGCTCCGGCTCTGGGAGCCATGTCTAGGCGACCCAAGCCTGCCTCCCCAGCTGGGGGCCAGATGGAGCGGTGTGCAGACTGGCACATGGGGAGCCGGCCCTGCAAGCAGCTGGCAGACAGTGCTGGGGGGTCTCTGACTGAATGGAGGACCCCAAGACCCGGTCAGTGGCCCCTTGGAGAGGACTGTGAATTGCTAGTGGCGTCGGGTCCCGCAGGGGAGGCATTCCTGAAATAAGGCCCCCCAGAGGGAAGCCCAGGGTGAAAGGTTCCTTCCCGGCTAGACCCGGAGGAGGGGAGGGACCCTTCGCTAACTGGAATCCAGGGCTAGACGTGCCTTATATTGTGTAAAGCTGCGCCTTATATTTTGTAAGACTGTTATCATAATTATGGATATATTGTACAATACGTGATGGGATTGTTTTCACAGATTTCACAGACATTCGGGCTGGAAGGGACCTCAGAAGATCATCGAGTCCAGCCCCCCGCCCAAAGGGCAGGAAGTCAGCTGGGGCCATAGGATCCCAGCAAGATAAACATCCAATTTTTTCTTGAAGGTGTTCAGAGTAGGTGCTTGAACCACCTCCAATGGCAGGCTGTTCCAGACCTTGGGGGCTTGGACAGTAAAGAAATTCTTCCTTATTTAGTTTTGTATAATTGGTTCCTCACTGGTGTGCTGCCTGCTCATACCTCCCCGCCCCGCTTCCTTTTCTACCCGGTTATACGCTGCCAATGGTTCCTCTGGGTTCCCTGTAAACTACCTGTTGACCCTAACTTACTGGCTCACCCATCTGGGTATCCACCCTTCCTCCTTGCACGGGCATCCTGAGGACTCACCAGGTGTGCCAGGCCTCTGTAGGGCGCAGGGTTGAGAAGGCCATCCCCGAGGTGGGTTGCCCATTGGGACAAGCAGTCCCAGGAGGTGGTTCCTGGCTTACCACATTGTAAATATTTATCTGTATACCCTTCATGTTGTCAAAGGATATCATTGGGAATACTTACTGAAAGTTTTCCTTTATTTGTTGGGTGATGCCTACTGAAATACTTACCTGTATATATTGGATAAGAATAGTATGTCTATTATAATTTAATAAACTGTAAATAGTTAAGAGCATTGGTGTGAAGTTGACTTTTTAGAGGAAAGAGGGGCCAGAGCTCAAATCACTGGTGTTCCTCTCACAGCACTGTCGCCTGCCTCATCTATCCCTTCCAAGTTGAGGATGAGCACGCCCTCGGGTATTCCTGGATTACAGAGTGATTTCCTGTGATAGCCAGGAAAGTCCTTCCCAGTCCTGTGGCCCCATCTGGAAAGGAAGAGGTGTAGATACTCTTAGGAAAGGCATCTTCCCCCACTGATACCACTAGGCTGTCCATGCAAAGAGCAGATTTGAGTAGGACTCTCAACCTTTACTCTAGTGTGATGGATGAGGGGCAGGCCACTGTCCTGGCTCATTTGCCGAAGCATTTCGCCTCCTGACTGGCCTCCTGTCTTGCATCGGGGAGTCAAAAAATCACAGCCTGGCCCTGATACAAAAAAATCCATCGGAAATTTCCTTGAAATAGTTTGAAGGACATATCCTTCGGCGAACTCCAAGAATCCCATTTCTAGTCAGATGGAAAGAACTGCACTGTTCATCACACTTTGATGCATCTGTATATCTGTGTATCTGTATCAAACCATCCCTAAAGGCACCAATTTGCACTGTAACACAAAGCCAACACAGTGCCAATTTAAGTGCCACAATGTTTTTGAGTTATAGGATCACAAAATATGAAACTCTCATTTACTTTCCTGGCACCCTGTCATTTAACACGCTTTGTTAAAAACAACCCCGTTTTCCCTGTGGCGGTTTTGTGACAGCAGGGACGTTTCTGGCAGAAATATGATCCCCAGGGAAGAGCTGTAACCTACTGACCTCAAGGGAAGAGATTTATGTGCATGAAGCCTCCCTGCTGTTAGCTGCTGTGCCAGTGAGTTGAGTAGAGTACAAGCAATAGCCCAAACCATGTTGTTTTTTCCCCCGCCAGTGGATAAGGAAAAGGAAGTTGGTATTTATATGCGTCTGGGATGGTCCTGTCAAAGAGGAAAATAACAAACGGAAAAATAATACATCTCCCAACGTACTCCTCTTTCCGGACTCTGCAAAAGAATTGTGTTTGCTGAGCAGGCCCCACCCCAGGGTGAGCACTGCCTGTGAATCTGGAGTGAAGGCCCCATGGCCCTGTGAAGCCTCAGCACGACCTCAAAAAAATCCAGCTCTGATCAATGACCGACCCAGACTAAAACTCTAGTTCAAGCTGTGTCCTCCCAAAGGATGCTGCAGACTCTGCTAATCTAGTCTGTCAAGTGGGTTGAGTGTTGAGCAGGGTGCTGCAGCACCCTGGGATGCCTTGAGATCCTTTTAAGGGTGTTGCAAGGTGCCATGCCATGCTAGCACGGTTAGATGTGTGAGCACGAATCACAAGCATCTGATACAGTGAACTTGGGTTCATGAAGGTTTGTACTTTCTATATATCTTAGATACGCGTCTTTATAGACTAACTGCCCTGCCTTCTGACTTCAGATTAACACAGCTAACTACCTCTCATAAAATAAACCCAGAGATTTCAAATAAGAATCCATCAGGTTAAAAGCAGTCTGCCCTGTCGTCGTCTTTCTGAGTTCCTTGCAACAGAAGAATTGCTCTATTATTTTTCTGTAGTCAAACAAGAGAAAACTGAAAGCATTTTCCAAGGAGGGCTTGAGTCCAAACCAGGGCCAGGCCATGCCTCCTTCCTCCCTGTGTGACAGGATCAGGGCTGGGCTGATCCCTGACCCCTGTACACAGCCAGATCAGGCCCTGCCTCCCCTCCCTGAGCACTGAATCAGGCCTCAAGTGGGATCCAGCCCAGGGATGGACTGAGCACTGTCCATCCAGCCCGAGAGGTGAAAAGGCTGGGCACCACTGGTCTAGTAGGTCTGCAAAGGAATACAGCAATGTTGGATCAGTATGAAAATATTTCCTGTGAAGCAAAGCTTTGTGTGAAAGCAGGGCTCCTGTCCTCATGTTGTGGTCCCCCTCTGACTTGGGTCGTTAGTAGGGTTGGGGCCCATCCACTGCAGCCTCAAAGCGCACAGGCCTCTCTGTCTTTTAATCTATCAGATAACAGTCAACTATTGATCACAGCCTGGATCTCAGATGTCCCAGGAGGATTACCGAGGCTCATCTGGCCCTCTGATGGCAACCCCATGCTACTCATCCATGTGGGCACCAGCAATACTACTGGGCTGACCCTGAGCAGATCAAAGGTGACTACAGGGCTCTGGGTGTAAGGGTGAAGGGGACGGGGGCTCAGGTTATGTTCCCCTTGATCCTTCTGGTCAAAGGGGAGCAGAGGCATCCTGCAGATCAATGCATGGCTGTGCAGATGGTGTTGCCAGCAAAACTTTGGCTTCTTTGACTACGGATGTTGTTCCAAGAAGGATTGCTAGGGAGGGACAGGATTGTCCTAACCAAGAGAGGGAAGAGCATCTTTGCAGACAGGCTCGCTAACCTAGTGAGAAGGGCTTTAAACTAGGTTCACTGGGGGTGGAGACCAAGGCCCTGAGGTAAGTGGGGAAGTGGGTGACCTGGAGGAGGCAGAAACAGGAGGGGGCAACAGGGAAAGGCTTCTCAGTATTACTGAGAAAGTAGGGCAATTGGCTGGTCACCTCAGGTGTCTGCACACGAGCGCACAGAGCCTGGAAAACAAGCAGGAAGAATTGGACGTCTTCGCACAAGCACAGAGCTGTGACGTGATTGGAGTAACAGAGACGTGGGAGCTCGCATGACTGCAGCACTGTCGCGGATGGGGACAAGCTGTTCAGGAAGGACAGGCAGGGCGGAGGGGAGGTGCGGTGCTTTATATACAAGAGCTGTACGATTGCTAAGGCCTCCGGTATGAAACTGGAGATTGGCCTGTCGAAAGTCTCTGGATTAGGGCCCGAGGAGAGAGCAACGAGGGTGATGTCTATAACAGACCCCCCACCACAACCAACAGACAAGGTGGATGAGGCTTTCTTCAAACAACTGGCAGAAGTTTCCCGATCACCGGACCTGGTTTTCATGGGGGATTTCAGTCACTCGACATCTGCTGGGAGGGCAGTACAGCCATGCGCAGGCAACCCGGGAAGGTTTTGGAGACTGTTGGGGACAACTTCCCTGTGCAAGGGCTGGAGCAGCCAACTAGGGCTGTGCTCTTCTTGGCCTGCTGCTCACAAACAGGGAGGAATTGGTGGGGGATGTAGAAGTGGATGGCAAGTTGGGCAGCAGTGACCACAAGATGATTGAGTTCAGGACCCTGAGGAAAGGAAGGAAGGAGAGTGGCAGAGGAAGGACCCTGGACTTCAGAAAAGCAGACTTTGACTCACTCGGGGAACTCATGGGCAGGATCCCCTGGGAAGCCAGTCTGAGGGGAGAGGAGAGGAGTCCAGGAGAATAAACTGTTCTTGAAAGAAGCCTGACGGAGAGTGCAGGGACAAACCATCCCGATGTGCAGGCAGACTAGCAAGTATGGCAGAAAACCAGCTTGGCTTAGCAGGGACCTCTTCAGTAAGCTAAAATACAAAAAGAAGTGGAAACCTATAAGAAGCGGAAAGTTGGACAAACAACGAGGGAGGTATAGAAGAGTATTGCTCTAGTACTGTATATAAAAGGATGCGTAACGTAAAACTGAACTCCTGAATGCTGAGCGGCATGGTCTGCAGCTAGCAGCTGGCCCTTTTCATTCGACTGGCAGAGTCAAGCTTTCCCTATATCAGACAAGATGCCAGCCCTCGATTTTGGCAGCTGTAATTTTTCGCTGAAGTCAGTGGGAGCTACAGGAGCTCTGTACATCTGAAAGGCAGGAGTTGGTGTCTGAGAAGGAGCAGAGTATTTGAGATGGCAGCTCAAGAAACAGCCTACAGCTATAGTGATCAATACTACAAACCAGAGGGGGCAGAAAGAGGAGAATGAGCTCCCAGGACAGTCTCCTTGGATGGAAAGGTTCATCTTTTGGAGTCTCCATGCAAAGGTTCGGTACTGGGCCTCTGCACTTCATGCAGCCGTACTAATGGAGGCTCTGAAGCAACGTATTGCTGTGGGACATCTGGCCCGGGTGCGACTCTGTGCAGCTGCCTGGCTTGTCTTGTCTTAACATCCACCCTTTGATCCCAGCCGCTGTGCAACTTGGCTGAGGCAAGCAGAAGTGGCACTGGAGGTTTCCCCACCCCCAGGGCAGCGGGGAAAGCAGGGGGAGTGGAGGGGACATGCCTCTGAGTACCAAGGGGAAGGGAGCTGGGATTTTCATTTGCTTTAGGGACTTAAAAATGTTCCTGGAGGCTCCTGCTCTGTTGTCTAAACCAAACCAGGGGGTGCAGCCCCTTAGACAAGCTTTAGGGCACTAAGTGCCCTTGCTTAGGAAAGAAGCAGGTACAGGACCAATATATTAAATACTAAATGTGCTGAAACTATACCTGCTTCTTTCCCAAACCTGAGGGGGCGGGTATTTTGTTCCTGAATGCTTATCTAATATCTCTCCCAGCTATATAGTTGGTTAAATAAAAGATATTGCCAAGAAACCCTTGCTTTTTGCGTGTATCTGTGATGGCTCAGGAAATACCAAGTCTCCAAACCCAGGGGTGACCGAGTGATTTAGGAGCACAAAACCCTGTTGAATACATGTAAAATCCTACTCCTAAATTCCAGACAGGTCAGAAAGACAGAAGTGCAGAAAGGGCTTTAGCTGCATAGTCTTAACTCTTGGGAGGTGCTTTCCTCTGTCTTGCTAAGCATTTACATGGAAGTGTTTTGAGGGGGCTGGGGCAAAATTTATAAAACATACTTAGGTGCTGGGGATTAGATGCCTCAGTACCTTGAGCAAAACTCACCCCTGGGGAGCCCATTCCATTTTCAGCGCAAGCCTTCGATCTCTTGGCATTCAAGCTCCTAATGCTTCGTGAATGCCTGCCTGATCAGCGATGAATCATAAAGTTTTATGCGTAAAAGGCCTGGGAATGATGAATGAAAATTCATGCTAATGTCAGTAACACTGCACATAACGGTGCTTAACACCCTCGTATAATTAGGCATTTCTCAAAGCAGGCCACCTACCCAATCTCATTATTGTCCACACACAGCAGATAGATGAGTGCTTTCCTGGGAGGAAAAACAAGTATCGATTAAGGTGCGTGAGCCGGAGGATCAATGATGTACTGGATTTTCTCCGTGGAGTGTTTGGGACTGCTCTGCTGGATGTAGTTCTGGGAGCGGGCTGCTTGTGCTGGGGATGAAAGGCAGGCGGCAGTCAGATGAGCATTAATTCAATCAGAAGGCAGTTCCACTGCTCTGCCCCCGATAACGGAGCACAAATATTCCTGTTGTTAAGCAGCTCTGTGGGGCTTCTCTCCCTAAGTGAAAATGGTATTAATCAAACTATGGAGTGCAGAGCGGCCGCCACTTTTCCTGGTTCGGTGCCACTTTCAGTGCAAGAAGTCGGCCTCCTGGGTGGCTGGGGCAGGTGGAGGATGGAAACCAACAGATATTTTGGATGGGGCAAGACACCACGGTCAAGCTTGTGGGAGAACTGGTCCGATCCTCTGCTATGCCGACTTCAACAGGACCGAGTCGATTTATCCCAGTTGAGCATTGCCTCACCTTGGGCAGCTGTTGTGGATCCTCTTCATTCGCACATCTGCCTTTTGTGTGTGGAAAATGTCATGCCAACCAGGGTGGGAAAGCTCAATGCCTGGTGCCCTGTGCCACGCAAAAGCACTGGGCATGTCTGTGCAGCACGATGGAGGGGTGATTGCAGCGCGGGTGGGCATGCCTGTGTCAGCCTTCATTTAACCAGCACAGGTCACAGTGATGATGTAGCAATGCACAAGCATGGGTTAGGCTCCACATTATGCAACCAGGGTGCCAGGCAGGCTTGTAGCCTGGTTGTTAACTTGTGCTACCACAATAATCACGGGAAGGTGAAGTTAATCATTACTGTACTAACAACTTTAGCTGAACTATAAAGATATATCAAAATTACATGTCTATCAAGTACTATAATACATTGATGAGGACAATAGAACTGAACGCTGCTTTGCACCAGCTGTGATTAGAGCGCAAACACCCCAATAGTAAACCTCATTTTAGAGCTTATCCGAACATATCATTCCGTGAACCCAAATTGTAACTTCATCTTAGGATACCTCCATGACACCTTGCAAGGGTGTTGCAGGGTGCCATGTGATGTTTGCACTGTTAGGTGGCCAAACATGATTCACGAAATAAATCCAGGGGCTTCAAATGGAAATTTATTGCTGCTGTTCCCAGATGACAGCCAGAACGGCTATGTCGACTGTGCTACCACTGCTTATTTGTTTTGCTTTGCAGACAAACCCAGGGGAGCAGAGGAAGCAGCTTTAACAAGCAG
>NW_017729025.1:14439089-14443516 GCF_001723915.1 Gavialis gangeticus | reverse complement strand
CCGAACATATCATACCGTGAACCCAAATTGTAACTTCATCTTAGGATACCTCCATGACACCTTGCAAGGGTGTTGCAGGGTGCCATGTGATGTTTGCACTGTTAGGTGGCCAAACATGATTCACGAAATAAATCCAGGGGCTTCAAATGGAAATTTATTGCTGCTGTTCCCAGATGACAGCCAGAACGGCTATGTCGACTGTGCTACCACTGCTTATTTGTTTTGCTTTGCAGACAAACCCAGGGGAGCAGAGGAAGCAGCTTTAACAAGCAGTTCCTGGCCCCATTGCTCCGTTTCCAAAATATAGGCTACAGGATTGATACACGTTCAGCGTCTCTGCCAGGCCACCTGCCAGTGGAGAGACCAGGGAACTGCCCGGGCAGGGTGAGGTTGGTATTTATGAAGTTGCCACTCTCTGAAATGCTTGTATGTTTTTTCTGTATCTGCCTCATCTGCTTTGCGGGCATGGCTCTATGACAGCAACTGCCCGAAGACAGCACAAGGACAGTTGTCTGCACAAACTTCCTTAGACTGTTGGTCCCAGCAAATGGAAATGAAATGGGCATGGCTAATTTGTAAGCTGCCAGAGGCAACCATGTCATTTTAACCTGGCAGCCCGAAACCCCACTCCGGGTCCTTTTCTGCCCTGTAAGGCAGCGTGGAGGAAGCGGTGTCTTGTGGGGCTAGGAGTCAGGAGATGGTGGTTCTGGTCTGGCCTCTTTTAGGGATTTCCTGTGTGACCTTGATAAGTCTCTGAACTGTTCCTGTCCCTTTGTTTCCTTGTTATGTGACATGGGGGAAATTTATACCCATGAAATAACTCAGTTTGTAAAGTATGTTAAAAAACCTGGTGCAATGGATGTGCCAAGTGTCAGAAGTGCGTGAGTGCAAACCTTGAGGAGCATTTCATCATCTGCTCATTGGATAAGGAACTAGGGGCCAGATTCAGAGCTTTTCCTTCATCCTTCCTAAGAGACATCCTCATCGTGTCTGTCTAGAAAAAGTCCTCAGGGGGTGGCCTTGCCTTTCTAAATCCGTGATTTTCAACCGAGGTGCCATGAGAACCTTTCAAGGGTGCTGCAGGGTGGCCACACAAGGTTAGCACTGTTAGGTGCGCAAACTTGTTTCACAAGATAAACCCAGCGATTTCAAATAGGAATCTGTGGCGTTAAACTTATTGTCATCCGTTGTGGCCTTTCTGAATTCTTTGCAACAAAAAAAAAATTGCTCTTCTATTTTTCCGTAGTCAAAAAATGAGTGAAAACTAAGAGCTGATGTTGTCTGAGGGGTGCCTCAAGTCTGAAGGGGTGCTTTTGGTCTAAAAAGGTTGAGAACTAGGGATTGAAATGTCTGCACAAGTTATGCTGAACTGTATTGTAGGGCACTCTGGTGTGACTGCCATCAGTGTGTCTACCGTTTATCACAGGGGTAGGCAATGTTTTTTGGCCGGAGTGCCGAAAAAAACACGTCTACCTTGGAAGGTGCCGGAGTGCTGACATGCCGGAGCCCAGAGCAGCTGTTTGCAGCCTCCCGGCTGCAGCTGGCCCATGGGGCCCAGTCTGCTTGCAGCAGGGCTTGCAGCCTCCCAGCTGCCTGCTGGGAGCAGCCTGGGCTCCGTGGCTGGTAGCAGCTGCCTAGAGCCTGGGCTGGTGGTGGTGTGCCGAGCAAAATGGCCTCGTGTGCCATGCTCGGCATGTGTGCCGGGGGTTGCTGACCCCTGGTTTACCATTAAATCCATGGGGCTGCTCATACTTCGAGCGACAGTTTCAGGCTGCCAGCAGACTCAGTCATGTTTCATTGCCTTGGTTACACCTGAGTTACATTTTTAAATCCTCTTCTTCACACCCCAGTAGGCCAGAAACTAGTTTTTTTTGATAAAATAAAAGCTTAGTTCATGTAATCATCTAACTCCACAAGCTGGGGCTTGGGCCTATTGTACCAATGCCTGGAACTGGCACTGAAAGTTGTTGCAAGCAGCAGCACAAGCGTATTATTGTTCTCAACCTTACTAGTCATATACATTCAGACAATCAGGGTTTGTTATGTTGCCTCAATGCAGGTCCAATCCATTTAGAAGCACCTTACTTTACACGAGCTGACACAAGGCTCTGTGTCTCCTCTGCTAATCTCCTAGATGTGACTTGCTAGTTTTCAGGTTTCCATGCCAGATAATGGGCACAAGCTAGTTTTGGGTGAAGTTGAAGAAATAAACAGGGGATTCTGTTTGGTCCGAATAAGACTTGAGTGAGATCTGCTAATTTGAGTTTTTCTGCATGTTCTTTGCACCACACAAAGTGAGATTTTTAGCAACAGTTGACTTTCTGTTGAGGGTCTTGAGGCCTACATACCTAGCTTATGAGCTGCAGTAGTCTTCATGTGCAGGGAGTTTTCTGCTGTATTTATTTTTCCTCTCTTTTCCCAACAGTCAGTCTGATAAATAGAATGGTTAGTATGGAAAGTCTGCATTTCCAGAAAAAGGTTTTGGCTTCCAAACGGCAAGATAGCAACTACTCGATGGCTTTATGAATTAATGATCGCTCTGTTATCTGAGCTACCTTCAGCCCTTCAAGTAGTGACTCAGCTGCCTTTAACGGTGTATGTTCAATACAGATGGTCTTACCCAGCCACTTTGCTGATTACATGGGGAGCATTGTGTTTGGGATTGAAAGGCAAGTCTGGAGGCAAACAGAAAATAAATGACTCTATTTTTGTTGTGAGGAAAGGTGGCCCAGCGGGTAGGGTAGTGGTCTGGGAGGCTGGAGAGTTTAATTCCATCCCTAGCTCAACTGCAAACTTCCCCTTTGCTTTGGGTGCTAACTACTTTGTCTGCCCTATGCCTGCGTCTCCAACACTCAACGCAGGGCCCAGTGCATTGGGCCTTGCAGAGGCAATAGGGGATAGGGTGACGAGACCACGTTAATACTAGACTGGAATTTTCTTTAACTTATGTAAAGCAGCACAACCAAGCTGGACGTTTCTATTTCATTTTACTGGAATCTTTCCCTGCCACCAAGATTGCAGCTAATAAGTTTGAGGGCCAAAAATGGCCACTAGTTTGGGATTCCTTGGCTTCTAGGTATCCAAACATTTCTGCCCTGCTTTCTTCCAGAAATACCCATCCTTCAGCTGAAGACAGTTGGAGCTGAGGGCACTTGCTCACTGAAAGATTATACTGTAGGTGCCTGGAATCAAACAGCCTGATGAGATATCCTATGCTAGCGGAGGTCTTGGTGGCCTATTTTCAGAACTGCTGAGCCACTGAATGAATAAGGTTATTGCCAGGTGCTTATTTGATGGGTACGGCTAGATTGCAGTGTAGTGCAGAGATAGCCCAGCTTGCAAGCTCAGGTACTGCTAGTGGCAGCCCCCCAGCTCAGCTCATTTGTGACCTCTAGAGCTAAAAAGACCTTGCCTTGAAGTGTGAGCTGAAGTCAGGCCTGATGACGCACCGATAGAAAGTCCTCATCCTCCGAGGGCAGGTCTGATGGGTGCAGGGCAGCATGATGCTGCTCTGCAGAAGGCAGCTTCTGGTCCAGAAGCAGCATAGCTGCCATGGCATGAGGGTAAGAGGCAGGGGTATTGCTATGACCCCCCCCACCCCAACGTGGCTACGCTGCTTCCATTTTGGGAGCCAGCCTGTCTAGTGCTGATCTCCGAATTGCAGACGTCTGCACTTGACAGACATAATTCCAGAGGTTTCTCCGCAGAGATGGGGAGATTACAGAAAATCAGAAGCTTATAAATGGGCACTTTCTTGGACGTTTCTTCCCAGCAGGCCTGTGGTGCGTGAGACTCACGGCAGCCCTGCGCCATCCATTCATACACCCGCCGATGCTGGCATTGCTTCACAGTAGCCGAAATGAAAAGGCCTTTCCCGCCACCATTGATTCCAAAGGTCAGGGTAGACTTCAGAGGAATTAGTGATTTACCTGCTCTGAGTTGGGGAGGGGGAGTGAAAACACAAGCTGTGCTGCATAAACAAAGCCATAAATACTGCCTGATGGGGAAATATTACCGAGCGCTCATATTCATGCAAGACAATTCATTACAGAGGATACGCGAATTGGACTCGCCAGTAATGAGAATCTGTCTCTCAGCCTCGCGTCGAAACAAATGTTGCTGTAATTTGTTCAGGTCCTGAGGGGCTGTGCTGAAAGAAGGGCTAGCTACATACAGCCCGTTCCTGCCAGCCTTCCCAGGATGAAGGATTAGCATTATGCCGGGGTCTGGATCCTCCGGGGAGCCCAGAGTCTGCATTCTCCCACTGGTGGGGGGCTATTAATTTGACTTTTGCTTTTGCCTCATGCTCCGGACAGGTGCACAACAGTCACTGCTTTGGCTATCACCTCAGGAATCAAAATGGGGCTACAAGCCTGAGCTAAAGGCCACAAGCTGATGCTATAAAGGACCTGCTTCCTCTGTAGATT
>NW_017729025.1:14431154-14434089 GCF_001723915.1 Gavialis gangeticus | reverse complement strand
CAGGTGCACAACAGTCACTGCTTTGGCTATCACCTCAGGAATCAAAATGGGGCTACAAGCCTGAGCTAAAGGCCACAAGCTGATGCTATAAAGGACCTGCTTCCTCTGTAGATTGAGCACAGAGGGTGGTACTTGCAAGAGCACGCCCAGCTTCACGAATAAGCTCTTCCCAAATCTTCCTAGCCCAGATCACAAATTCTGTGAACGTGGCCTGCCTTGCCCGTGCTTGTCTTAAGCAGTGCCTAGCGTAATGGGACCTTAAGCTCTGACAACCTCTGGGTATTCCCACCATACAGATAACAGTGAAGAAATCCCTCTACTCCAGGGCTCAGGAGTGTAACAGAAATATTCCACACCATTGTCTCCAACTAAAACGAGAACTAATGGAGCAATGCTGGCATTCCTGGAGGGGGCCAGAGCAGCTATTGTGTGTGGCAGGAAGGATAACTTCCCCCATGTCCTGTTACCTGTTAAAATAAAGCCAGAGCTCTGCCTGCAAACTAAAACAAGCCAGCAAAGACGCTTACCATTCAGACACACTCGCTGCTTGCCTGGTAGCCAGCTTACTTCTTGACCTGCCCATCAGAGATTTGCATGAATAGTTGGGCTTTATTCAGTGTAGCAAAGGCACGGTCTTGCTCCAATGATTATTTAGCCCATGAAAACGCAGGCTCAGAAGGGGATCTGATTGCTCTGTGCTAGTTCACAAAAGGTAATTGAAAACCAATTACACGCCAACCCAGCAAAAACACAAGTATGTGCTTTCTATTTGAAAAAAACATGAAGCCAACTACCAGCTCGATATTACATGGTCTGGGACTCCACTGTCCCACTGTCCAAACCCAGTGTACCGAACCCTTTTGCACAAAGAACACATCATGAAGACAGAAGCAAAGGTGAGCACTCCTAAGAGCATTTTATATAAGCTCAGCAACTCAAAATGGGGACCAAGCCCATCAATCATCCGAACACTGCTCTGGCTCTCAGCTTCTCTTCTGCTGAGTATGCATGCCGAGTATGGGACAGATCCATACATGCTAAGTGCCTTGACCCCATCATGAATGATAGCTGCCAATGCATCACAGGATACCTGAAGCCTACCAGCCTAAACAGTGTGTACCTGCTGGCTAGCATCGCTCCACCTGACATCAGAAGAGCACTGACCAGCCAAATGATCAAGACAAGTGAAGATGTGAGACACCTGCTGTGTGACCATCCTGCAGCACACAAATGACTGAAGTCAACACAGGAGCTTCCTTCCCAGCACCCAACCTCTCGATGCCATACCCAAGGAGACGCAACTACAGATGTGGAATGAGAAGCTGAAAAAAATACCTACGGCGAAAAAATGGACATTCCAGTGGCCGAGTCCTTACCAAACCACGGCAAAGGTAGCGATGTTTCAACCAATCACACACCAGAGTCAGACGAGCCAAAGAACTAATGAGGAAGTGGGGCTCTACCATTGGTTCAACCACCTGTGACTGTGGCATAGAGCCTCAGACTATGCAACACCTACTGCAATGCCCACTGCTTGAAGGCACATGTACAATGAAAGATCTCACAAAGTACAAGAAATGAGCTCAAGCATGTGTAAGACAGTGGTCAAATGTGCTGTAGAAACAAGAGGAGAAGAAGATGTTGAAAGGGGCAAAATCCAGGGAGGGAGAAGTGTTGTTTAGGCTGAAAGGCAATGTTGGCATAAGAACAAA
The DNA here is from genome assembly GCF_001723915.1 of Gavialis gangeticus. Lineage (NCBI taxonomy): Eukaryota > Metazoa > Chordata > Crocodylia > Gavialidae > Gavialis > Gavialis gangeticus. The sequence continues at coordinate 14,432,377 of NW_017729025.1, read as the reverse complement.
TGAGCATCCACTGGCCATGAATGAATCTTGGCTGGAAATGAGATGGCGATTCCTACCATCAGAGCTGTGGGGTTATGGCACAGCCTTCCAGCTGGAGGATTGTAACAGGGCGGGGTCCTAGGGGTGGCCGTGAACTCCCCTAGCGCCCCTTACCGTGCCAAGGTGATATTAAAAGCACCCTCACAATCTCGCCTGCCACGTATTTGATGTTGATAATGTTTAAGGGAGGTTGCCCTTAGTCCTCTCTGACATGGTGCCCTGATGTCTCCCACTCTGTGTTCTATCTTGGGTGACTTGGTGCACCCCAGCCTTATGGGCTACGCGTAGCTCCAACCACCGCTGTACCACGTCCCAAGCCTTGCAGATGTACCGGACGTTGTTTGGTCAGTTCACCTTTCTGCGCCCCCACTGGCGCTCTCTGGCTCATCTCGCAGCCTGCACCCCCACAGACGCTCTCTGGGGCTTCTCTCGCAATTGCCTGCTCTGGGGCTGGGGTCAATGCACCCCTGAATGTTGTGCCCTCTCTGGCACCGGGGTCCCCACACTCCTGTGGAGCCCCTCCGAGGCCTCCTCCAACCCCTAATAGCCTCACCTGGTCCTCCAGTCTTATAAAACTACAAACAGAAGCAATACCACCAGCCAATTGGCTCTAACGCAAATCTAAGCCTCCTGGCTATAACATAAAGCTAAACCGTACGGTCAGAACAATGTTCAATCCCTACTGGGAAATACTCCAACCCATGGCAGCAACCAGGGGATGCTCATGCAGTCTGGCTTCTTTTCTCTCTCTCTCTCTTCCCCGCCCCTGCCCCACTGGCTGAGCTCCCCCTTGCCTGGCTGCTAGAGGGGAACTGCACTCCTGGCCTCAGTCCTGGGCTTAAGAAGAGCAAAGCCCTCCCCTTCCTGTCAGCTGGTTTTCACTGGTTGTCCTAGCAACCAGCACCTGTGCTGCCCTGGTGACTGGCAGCTGAGCCTCCCCCTTCTCACCACTAGGGGTCTCTCCCGAGCCATTTCCACTTTCAGGCGCAGGGCACCAAAGAGCTCTGCGACAAGGAGCAACAGCAAAAATGAACTGGTTTACAATGGGGCATGAGCATTTTATGGAAGGGATTAACTGGTACTAGTTGCCTGTGAGAGCAGCATCTGGGCTAGATTATCCAGACGGTCCCGTCCCATAGTGTGCTCCAGAACCAGGGCTGCTCGTAACACAGCAGTACCAGTCC
>NW_017729025.1:14429817-14431143 GCF_001723915.1 Gavialis gangeticus | reverse complement strand
GGTCCCTTCCAACCCTACTAACTATGAAACTATGGAAGCAGCTTTGGCTATAACATCCCTGCTTTTCTTAGCATCTTAAGAACTTGGAATTTGGGCTCATCCCAATCCATGCAGGATCAGAGTTTGAGGGGATGGGGGTATGGGGCTCAGAGGCCATTAATGGTATGTGCATTCCCCCTTGTCGTCATTATTTTTGGTTTTATTCTGGCCAACAAAGAAACAGACCTCATGTAAAATGAACTTGTGGAAAGAAAGCAATGAGGCAAAGGAGTGTCCTCCTACAAGCTAGGAGCTGCTCCATTGCTCGTACAAGAGAAGATTTGGGACGCTGACCAGATTCTGACTTACTGTCTTCCTGGCCCATCTGCCTTGCTTTATCCATGTGCCATGCACACTGTGACCTCCCTGGGGCTCTTTATAACTCATCTGCAGAATGAATAGAGCTACAAGGCCTTGGTTTTTGACTGTGGTCCCCAGAAGCTATCTTCTTTCTCTTCCAGGAAGTTTCTCCCTTGTTTGAAACAAGAAAATCTACATCCCAGGAAGAACAAATTGCAACTACTGGGGTGGCGGGGGGAAGAACACAAAGCAGGTAGGGGAGTGTGTTCCTAAAGCCATGTATACAATCAGCTCACAAATCAAGAGCCGTGGTTCAGTTTAATATAATTCTCAGACTCAGTGCAATCTTGTCTCTGTACAACCCTTCCCTTCCCTAAGATTTATGGAGGCCCCTGCTACTGGCACCACCCCTGGGCCAGCTGTTTTCTACCTCTGGGAAAAGCAAATCATTGGCCAAAGGCATCAATAGCCCAGAACACAACACACTCTCATTCCTTGGAGTCTCAGAACAGCAGAAACCTTCTATGCCTGAAGAAGGATGATTGTACCCGAAAGCTTGCTAAAAACTTTTTTTCCAACTACTCAGTTTGTCTAATAAAAGATATCACATCTACTCAAAGAACCTTGCCTCTACAGTAGCTGTAATTCAAGGTAGAAAAGAAGTTGTCTGTGGAAAAAGGAAATAGCTGGAAATTAGGAACACAAAGGGCAGAAAAGGAGGGGAGGGGGAGAAAATGGGGGGAAGAAAAGTATGAGGTCAGGTCTGGCAGTAGCTGGTGTATCAGATGTCAGGCAGTTTGTAATGTGTCATAAACCCAATGTCAATACTGAGTCCATGATTTTTTGTATCCAGTAGATTTATCAAGTGAAGTTTTTAGGCTCATGTATGAAAGGTGTTGTGTACGTTCCCTTTGAGGATTAGAACTGAGAGATTGGAGAGGGAGTGATTGTATTGTGATTCAATCAATGGAGAGGTCCTATGGAAGA
>NW_017729025.1:14416764-14424817 GCF_001723915.1 Gavialis gangeticus | reverse complement strand
CACACTCTCGCACATCTATTTTAAGGCTTTACTCAGAGGCCGGCAGCTTGGGTCAATGCTGTAAATCACCAGGTGTGAAGTCGTGCTATAGCTTTGAGACGAGAGCTTATCTGCCTGCAGAGCGCTTCAGATTCTGCTCGGTGCCATAGAAATCAGTAGAATGAATTTGGCACTGCTGAAACCTGTGCCCTTCCTTCCCCCTTGCATTGGCGTAATAGAGAGGAGAACCTGGGCCCCGTGTTTCTCATTTGCCGTGTTGTAAAGCTCTTCGCAGACAGTTTTGATCATACCCAGGGGAGAAAAAAGACAGGCTTTCAGGGGATTGTTAAGGCAGAAGGGGCTCTGTGGTGCTGCTGACTCCAGAGAAAACATGGATTTAGTCAGACGATGATGCGCCCAGTCCCCACCTGCCTCTGTCAGAGTAGAAAGCCAACAGGATGCCTGCTGCAATGTGAACAATTAAGCAGTTAATGATGCTTTTACCTCCTATGTGCCCAGTTTCAGGATATCTGTGTGGACACTTTTAAAATACATTGGCCTCTAGTACCCAGTGCTCTTGATCCATCAGCACTGGGGAGATGACATGGCAGCAATTAGAAGCAAGGTCGGTGCTCTGGCAGAAGCGCTGCATTTATCCTGTTGCCTCCCTTGAGCAGCAGCACTGGATTTAGTGGGGAGAGGTCACCGATGGAGAGTCCTCGGGGCCTGGGTTGACCACCAGATGGAGTGGCCTTTAGATAGAGGGGTGAGGCAGGGTTAAACACCAAGCTGTTTTCCAGTCAACAACCCATCCAGAGATAATGAGCTGCTGAATGAGCAGAAGGAGAATGAGGGAGCATCACACGCACCAAAATGTGAGTCTTCCTCATTTCCTTTTGAAAGCTGTTTTATTTGTGGTAAGAGGAGGTCAGGAGGACTGATGCATCTTTGTAAATGAAGGACAAAGTGTCTCCACCCTACAGAGCGTTTTCGGAGGGGAGGAGGTAGCGCCGCACAGCAGGGGTGGGCAGCCTTTTCCAGCTGCGGGCCAGAACGATGTACTCTGGATCGGAGGTGAGTGGAGGGCTGGGCGCTAGGGCCCTGCCAGTGCCCATCTCCCTAATGGCAGAGCAAGTGCCCCCCATTGGCACCTTTCCCCGCAGCAGCGTGGGGAGAGCGGCTGCAGAAGGCACCCCCTTGCTACCGAAGCCCCACGTCCGCAGGCTGGATCTGAAGGTTAACAAGGGCTGGACCTGACCCGTGGGCCATAAGTTGCCAACCCCAGGTTGAAACCTGCCGCAGAGCTTGCTAGGAGGCAGGTTTGACCTGGATGCTCATGGGTCCTTGGATCTATTGAATCCCTCCCCCATGGGATCTCCCCAGCCGGTCACACTAGAGGCTTTCAGTTCTGCAAGCGAGTTTGTGAGCCTGCTACCTTGCAGGCTGGCTTGCCCCCGGAGGGCTTGTTAGCAGGTCCTTTAAATGAAAACCCAGCCCTTGCTCATATAAATCAAAGCCTGCAGCCTGTCTCCAGGCAATAGGGGAGGCCTTTGGCTCTGGCTCCTTCCTGGGGTTGAGCTTCTCTGGGATCCAGATCCACTCCTGCTTGTGGGCTGCTCCCCCCATGCTCTCTCCCTTGGGTTTTAACAGTCAGGGGATTACTCCCGAAGTAGCTAATCGCCCACAGCTGGGCTTCGACAATAGCGCTGTCTGTTCCCACTTAAAGGGCCAGACCGCCCTGTTACAACCTGCTTGTTCCTTTCTGAACATATTTATCAACGTCTCTATCAACTAATGTTGTCAGCCTTTATTTGAAGGGAAGGATAAAAAAGGGGCTCGCTGTGCTGAGGTGGGTTCCTCTCACATCCTTTGCTGATGTTCCTGTCTGCAGACCTAATGAAAATCCAAAGCCTCTGAATTTGGGTGAGATCTCCTTAACAGACTGGCCATGTGTTACAATTTCTTATGATTTTTAGATGAACAGATTCTAAGTTGTAAAACATCTTATTTCTGCTTGGATCATAACAGTAGAGCTAGATATATATTGCGTTGTTCTTCACTTGCTGACAGTATTCATAATTGGAGAATTCGAATCAAGTTTGGTTCTGCATTTACTCTACTGCAAAACTGGTTTTGCATGAGAACAAGGGCTATCTTAGGCCCCCAAATCAACTCTAGGGGTCAATGCTGTGATGGTCTCTACATGGGGAAGTGCCCAGACACAGCTGGGTGAGGCATTTGGATATGCCTAGATAGTGCCTAGCAAGTTAATGCTCCTGCACTATTCTGGGCCACTGACATTAGCAGTCCAGGCTGGTTAGTCCTTCTCTGTATTTTTAGCACGAAGTTGAGGCTTGGAGTCTAAATTTGCCATCACCCAGTCCCACTCACCAGACATTGATGCAATGCTCCAAGACCGTTCACATCTGAATCAGGCTGAGCAAGCGCCTATTTAGATGCAGCTGCCACTGATGCGCACCCCTGAATTAGACCAAGTGTGCGTCCTCTGTACTGGGGATTGACACTGATGGGAAGAGATCAGCTAAGAAGCCTCCCTTGAAGGCTGAAGCGTTGGTGGCACAGTGAGCAAAATGGGCAATGCCCAGGTCGTGTGTCCAGGGAAGAGCTAAGCTGGTGGTGAGAGTAGATGTGGGGGGAGATGCGTTCTCATTGCACTTCTAAGGAGGGAGGGCCCTCCCCACAAGCATTTTTTCTTCCCCTCCACTTGCCCCCTGGCTTAAAATGTGTTTGCTGCTGTGGAAATGGGTAGTTACAGACCCAAATGACGTGCCTAGGAAGATGGTTCTCCACGAGGGATGTTTGCTACTGAACTGGCCAGTCTAGTATCCAGTGATGGGCCTTCCCGTGGGAAGCAGTACAACTGTATCTCCTGGGGAGTGGGCATCTTTAGCACAAGCAGCGACAGGTGCACTATGCTTGATACCCATTGCATGACACCGTTTACAAAGCAAGATAAAGAACACTGTAGAAATCCCCTCGGACACGAGCAGGCCCATTGACAAGGCTCCTTCAGTATTAGCAGTGCTGAGAAGAGCAGGCCTGAGACTTCCCTCTTGTTTTTGTACCTTGCGTGGTGGTTTGGTCTTCTCAAACTCTCCCAGTTTAAGTGTCACCCAGCAAGGTAGTCTGGCCATGAGAAGGAGAGGGTTACAGCCTTGTGTTTGGAGTCCAGCTCCCACTCGGTTGCCTTATCAAGCCAAACACAGCCTTGCATGTCACATTGGAATGTAAATCGCATTAATTGAATTCACTTTGGCTGTGCTTTGGGAGCAGATGACTGCAGAGTCAAAATCTAATTTGCATACTGATAAGACACAGTTGAAAAACGATGCCTTCTAATGAATAAAATGTGTGTAACTGGTCCAGCTTGATATTAGCATTAAAGTGTTAATCACTTTGGCACACAAGTTATAGCACTGAGTAAATTTGTCTTCAAAAGGGAGTGAAACAGAAATCTATGTTTTTGGACTGCCATAGCAACCTATAGATGTCTTTATTGTATTTCTTGGGCAGGAAGCAGGTGCCAGAGTCTAATTAAAGCCTAATTTGCAATTTGTGTCTTATTCAGTGTTTTTAAGGGAACTTCGATGGCTGATAAGGCAGAGACCAATAACCAACAACATGGTTTGAAAAAGGAATAATGGGGAAATTCATCCTCTCCTGGGGCTTCCTGGTTAAAAGACGGTTAGGAAGGGAATAGGCCAGAGATGTGGTCTGCATTACATCCCCACTGATAGAAAACCCCTTGCAATAGGGAACAGCACCTGATACAGCTTTTGAATGACAGACTTTGGAAGCAAACTAGTGCCAGCCTTTCACTGAGGCACATTCATGCTGTGTGCATTATTCAGACATCACCGGCTTATTCTCTTTAGTGATGAACTCAGACTTTGCCAGTCCTCTGTTGGGCTGATGGTGGGTTTTGAGCTCTGGATGATCATTGTTAACACACAGGCCTTGACTGCCCAGAATAAAGGTCTCAAATGACAGAAGGGGTTTTCAGAAGTGTCCAAACATTTTGGGAGCACAAGTGCCTTTAGTTTTTCAGTGCAATTTCTTCTCCTTCATCACGGAGATGCTTCAGGAAAGTCCTGTCCCACATTGTTTGCATTGCTGTGGTAGTGGGCACAAACCCTTGTACAAGGATCAGTCACCCAAGGGTGACAAAGAGAACACTCTTGTAGGTCATGTCCGTGCTGGGAAGTGCATCCTGCCCACTTGTGCCACCTCCTGGGTATTTGGCAGCATACTAACAGCCACCCCTGTGGTAGACACTGAGTATGGCATTGGGCATGCACTCAGTACCCACTGCCATGGCTCCTTTCTAGGATTGGCCATGTGCAGAGTCAGCTTGAGCAGGTAGGGTGTGTTTCTCGGCAAGCCTCCTGGTTTAACTGGGGGGCAACAAAGATGGGTCCCGGGCTTACCCTGGTCTGTAACTCTGCATGACTGGAAATGGTCCCTGGAAGGCCAGTGGCATGATGCTGCTGTTGCATTGCTTGCCAAATCCTGGCATACGCATGCTGTGGGGGGCTTTGAATGCCCAATTGGTTTGAATGGAGGATTAGTACGCAGAGACCACTGCCCACAGCGCAGACAACGATTATTTTCTTCTGCTCCTCCCCTGCTACTTTTTGCTCTACACCTGTAAACTGTTTGTTCTAGGTGTGTATAGCACCCAGAGCAGAGGTGTTGTGGTGCGAGGCATGGGTAGAGCTCCTGTAAATGAGAAAGAAGATGATGATGATGATGATGTAGCCAAGATAAGGCATCGACAGAGCTTTCTTAAGCCCTAGCTTCCACATATGGCAGTTGCGATGTTGGTGTAAGAACTGGTACTGTGAACTGATGTTTTTAAAGCCCTTGGATTTGGGATTCACTCCCCACCTCCTGGTTTGAGAGAGTACTAATCCGGTGATCTTCAGGGCATGCTGCAGGATGCACGGTTTTCTCCCACCGTGTATGTGGAAGTTTGGAAGAGCTGGGAAGGGGGTGGCTTGGTGAGGGCAAGTAGTTTTAGTTTTGCTGAGACTGACTGGCTTGCTCCCTAAGGTTACATGAGAAGATCAGGCTGCTGCCAGATTCTTGGACATGGATGCCTGGACGCCCTTTTTACAGACTGTGTGTATGTCCAAAGAGTAAAATAAACCACTTCCACTCCTGGCTGTTTACATAAGGATGATGCTCAAAAAAGCTCTGATCCCAGCCAGGATTACAAAATGAGGTGACTAAATCCTGCCAACCTTCAGCAGGGCTTGGATATGAAAGTGCCCTCTATTCCTATCAGCCTCAGATGCCAAAATGAGCAGTTGGTTTTCCAAGCAGCTCATCTCTTGGGTGTTCAGCTCTCTTGAAAATCTGGGTTCCCAGTAGGAGCTGTTCATTTGTAACACTTCTGAAAATGTGGCCCCCAAATAAAGTGCCTGCAAATCTGGCCCACAATGTGCTGATGTTCTCTTCTGGCTTTGTGCTCTATTCATCATTTGCAAAATAACATGACCGGGCAGCCCCTTTCCATCCCTGGTCCTAGCCAAAGCAGGAGGACCAGGAAAGAGAGTGAACAGGCACGGCACAGTGTTAAAGGGCCTGCAAAGAGAGGGGCAACTCACTTTAGCTTTGTACACCAGCATAAATGACACTGGTATCCGGAGCAGATAGGCTAGGAACTTGTCCCTGATAAGTTGTGCCTGTGTTTGTCCCAGAATAAAAATACCCCAGGGGTGGTGTTTACACACTTTGCCCTGAATGCTCTGCTGCTTTTCTGCCATGGATTCAGTGATGCAGTCTGGGATAATCGCAGAGACGCCCTTTGCAGTATCCCAGGGTAAGCTGCTATGACTTCTTATCCAGGAAACCTTTTTTAGGGTGTATCCTGGGGCAATGGGCACGAACACCTGTACAATTCCAGATGTGACATCAGTTGGCAGCCATAGAGATGCAACTGTGCCAGGGCAGCTGCATGTTGTAGGCTGCTATTACACTGCCCTCCGCTAGATGATGGTGGAGTGGGTCACAGCTTTTTTACCTTGAGTACTTACTCTAGGATATGCTGTAGACAGACAGCATCTCTACTAGCACAGTTTATACAGGTGTAGTGTTACCCTGATTCTGCCAGGGGCTATTCTATGTGGCATTGGGTTTAAATTGCCCGCCTGCTCCTTCTTTTCACCAGTCACACCAATGCAGATGTGTTGCCTCTCCAGGCAACTACTACGACTATCATTATTATTTATTGCTGTTGCTGTTGTTAATGATGACGATGATTTGTCTGGGAGCAGTCTCAGTCATGGACTTGGGCTCCCTTGTGCTAGGCACTGTTCAAACATAAGCTGATCTCTACTTCATAGAGTCCCAGGACAATAGACAACAAATGCAAACAGTCAGGAAGCAGAGCGTAAGGACACAAATGAGACCATGTTAGTATAATGGTCAGCCATTAAGACCCACCAGCTGCTCAACCCCTGTCGAGGCTTTGGGAGGCCCTTAGGTAATATGAATGCCTTAAAAGAGAGACCAGTGTGGGGGCTGGTGGGACCTGGGTGCAGAGAAAGCCCTGAGCTTAGTCAGGCTGGCAAAGAGCCCTCTGGGAAAGCGTTATTAAGTACCGCACACAAGAGGGAAATCTCTGAGCAAACAATATGCCACTATAACAGATGCTCTCTCCACCTAACTCTTTCAAGCCTGATCCTCAGCCAGTGTAAATCAGCATAGCTTCATGGAAGCCTACTTAGACTAGCTAAGGGCTCTCTCCTTCACCGCCAGCCTCCTCCACTTATTAACTCCCAGGATAGATACTATATATACTTAGTCAAGTAACATACTCCATCACAGAATGCTCCTGCTTTTATAATAAACCACTGCCAATTAGGGCACATTCAGTACGTTCTCGCAATGCTTCAAGAGGCTCCATTATTCCAGCTGCACCGCACATGCAACTACAACTGTTGGAGAACACAAAATCCTTCTGTCCTCATCTTTATTTTTTCTCCTTCCTGGAATCAGATCTATGCTCACAAAAAGGCAAACGCAACCAAGTATGTTTATTATCAGTTAATCTCCTTCTGGAGGGATTTTGATCCTTCTGGGTGGTCCCTGTAACTGTGAATGTCCTAGGAGTGTGATTATCCGCTAATAAGCACATTCTCTCTCCCTATTGCCTTTTGGCTTAATTATACCATTGCCTGTCTCCAGAGGAGCTGGTTGCACTTAGGATACAGCAACACTTTGTAGGGGTTCTGGTAGTGCATTGAATTCTCTTTTTATTTTGTCAACCACAAGCACCATAGAAAGGGACAGGAAAGGACCTCTGTTCTTGTTGCAGATTGGAAGTACTGACAATTGAGCACATATGGGCTGGCACCATTGCAAGCACCAGTTGTGTTCCCATTAGCTCTTCTGCCTTGGGTTCAAATTCTGTGCAGCTCCTTGCAGAGAAAGCCTGCTGACATGATTTCATGCACATCTGAAAAAGTCCTTTTTCAGATATGTGGGGAGCCGGAGAAAAAGCAAGGGCAGCATTGGACCCCTGCTGAACCAGATGGGGCAACGGACAACTGACGCCCAGGAAAAAGCCAACCTATTAAATGGGTACTTTGCGTCAGTCTTTCATCAGTCCCATGGGACATCCATGCCCGCTATGGGACAGGGAGGTCTGGGTGGGGGAGATCCCCTGCCCTCCATAAATGCTGACCTTGTGAAGGAACATCTTGAGAAGCTGGATACCTTCAAGTCAGCCGGCCCTGACAATCTGCACCCCAGAGTACTCAAGGAGCTGGCGAGCATCATAGCCCAGCCCCTGGCACGGATCTTTAAAAACTCCTGGCGCTCTGGTATAGTGCCCAAAGACTGGAAGAAGGCCAATGTAGTGCCCATCTTCAAGAAAGGGAGGAAAGTGGATCCAGCTAACTGTAGGCCCATCAGCCTGACTTCTATCTTGGGGAAGATCTTAGAAAAGTGTATTAAAGAGGCCATCCTTAATGGACTGGCCGAGGCCAACATCCTGAGGAATAGCCAGCATGGGTTTGTTGCGGGTAGGTCTTGCTTGACCAATCTC
>NW_017729025.1:14405162-14411764 GCF_001723915.1 Gavialis gangeticus | reverse complement strand
GGAACAGCCTGCCATCGGAGGTGGTTCAAGCACCTACATTGAACACCTTCAAGAGCAAATTGGATGCTTATCTTGCTGGGATCCTATGACCCCAGCTGACTTCCTGCCCTTCGGGCGGGGGTGGACTCGATGATCTTCCGAGGTCCCTTCCAGCCCTAATGTCTATGAAACTATGAAATCTGTATGCTATATCTTGAATGCTACAGGTTTGGTAGGTAAAGCTGCAGAAACGCATGTACATGCCATCAGTTTGTGGTCTTCAGATTATGGGCCAGGTTCAAATGGGCTCAGTAGGTACATAAATGAAGCTTCATTGGGAGTTACAGGGCTATGTGCTAAGAAACAATTCAGATTGGCTTAGGCTCTGCAGCCTAACAGTGCCATATACACCTAAAACCATTAAGCATCCCCATTTGCATCCTCACGTGGCTACACAGGTGCAAGTGCCTGCATGGAGGGAACCCAGCACATGCCCTTCAGTGACTACCTCTCTTCTATGCTTCAGAGTGATTTCAGAGGAGAAGGCCACACATGCTCCATGATTGCCTCCTGTCAGCAGCACTGAAATCAGCTCCATGCAAATAGATGTCATTCCACCGCACTCAGTGGCATTGTGTTAGCTTTCCCCAGATAAGGGACCGTCTTTACCCATGCATGCATAATGTGTATTGCAGGCAGCAAACATGATCACTAAATAATGATTGTGATCCCAAATATCCGACTAACGATCCTGAGTCAACTCAGCATAAATAGTTTCCAACAGGATTGGAAGAAATGCACCCGGGGCTTGATTTTGCACAAGAGGAAAAGAGTGTCATGTGGTGGTGTCCACTATTCTTCTGCCCCTGAATGGCAAAAAATCCATTCCAGGAAGCAACGTCTTTCCTGCCAGCTTGTAGAAGTTGGGATGCAATTGCAAAAATTCCCCAGTGGTGACTTCTTGTTCCTGGTAACTGCAGCTGCCCCTTTCTGTGCTCTTTGCTGCTCTGTCAACCAAAACATTTCAAGCAAGGATCAGTACATGTTAATGAATATTTCAAATGGATGTTGATATGCTGGAATGGTTGCGTCTTGATAAAGTCAGTTAATGCAGCTCTGAATAATGCTGGCTAGTGTTTAGGTACTGAAGAAGGCTATGGGTAGTTTTTTCCGAAGTGCCTGAACATATTTAGCATAAGGGTCCAGTGCGAATTCAAACCAATGTGTGCACTTTAGACAAGTATCTTTGAAAATCTGATCCAAAGTCAAATGAATTCTATAGGAGACAGCTTCTGCATCAGTCGAGCATTTTTGAAATGTTTACCCCACAGTGCCTAGCATTCCCTTTTACAGGCAGGAGGAAGAGCACCGAGAGGAAGAGAAATAAGGTAGTGCAAAGAGTGACTTAAGTTAGTGGAAAGAGTGAAAGAAGCAAGTGAAACGAGTGAGCTGGCTTCTGCAGGCTCTGCCAGCCTGCGTGACGTGTTGTTCTAACCCCGGCTCCCTAAACCACAGGATGAATATTCTCAGTATTATTAAAATGCCATAATGAAGCTAGGGATATTTGAGAAACCCATCACAGCCTTCGGCTAAGGATTTTGGGGCAGCATCACGGACACGCTGTCTCTGTTCTTTGCAAAATCAGTGTTAACGTTTGCTTTCAGAGAAATTTTCCAGGGAAGACAAACCCATCCATGTGCAGTGGATGACGGCTTTGATCTGGCAAAGGAGCCTATGCAAGCAGATCCTTGCAGTCTTGGGAGCCCCTCGCCCTGGCCCATGCAGGTCTGCAGTCAGCGCTGGGGCCCTCGTTCCACATGGCAGGTTTGGAGCAAACCGCGGAAATGGGAGGTGCTGAGGGAGTCCTTTTCCAGTGGGTAGCAGTGCTGCTAATACTAGGTATAAAGTACTTGGAAGTGTTTGTGAGCAAAGCATCACCTATTCAATACAGTTTATTCCATGGACAGCTGATTTATCCAGGCAGTCATAATATCAAATGATCTTCCAGAAAGCTTGATTAGGAGTACAATTCTAAAACATTCGTTGTGTGTTAAAAAACCCCCCAACAACATAAAACTTGGGGTTTTATAGAGCAGTTGCTTTCCCGAGTTTCCTGACAGGCGGTACGTCCAGGACAGGGTCCGACACGCTCGGTATCTGCGTCTGGAATATATTAAGGGCTCCTGATGTCAGATCAACAATTAAATCCCAAGCGCAGCCTTCCTAGATACTTGCTCAGGTTTCCTTCTGTTTCAGAAGCCAGGGCAGACAGCAAGGATGTCTATGAAGATGACAGTGTTTAATTTCCCTCATTAAAGGCTTTACATAAAAGAACACCTCTAAAGGCTGGGTGGCAAAAGAAGAGGCGCTAAGGAGATTTACTCATTGTTACTCGGTGCTATTATGTAGTGTTTAATTTGCAAATGCATAAAGCACCGAATGTTAGGACATAATGCCCAAGACCCCCTTTATGTACGTGTGTATTTATTTGTCAGGATCTTTTGTGTATCTCAATTTAGCAGATGTCTCTCCTCTCACAATGGAGCTCTTTCCTCGCAGGAGTCAGTCGGGATGAGCAACAAAAGTAACATTATTGCTCAAGAGCAAATATTTTCAAAATATAACAGTGAAAAAAAGAAGGGAGCCGGGGGGAGAAAAAGCCCAGCTCCACAAAGGAGTTGTGACTCACTGGATTCTTATGCGAGAGACACCGTGAATAATTGGCTGTGTGATTCGCAGCACGCCGTTCAAAGGAAGATGTCTTATTCTTGTCTGGTGGGAGAGCATTTGCATGCAGATATATTTATACTGTATATTTTGAACAGGGTAAATGTTATTGAATGTTTCTGCTAATATTCAAATAAGGCACAGCATCTCTCATCTGTCTACAGGGCTCGCACCGGGGCGGATCACCCCCTGGTGTAAATTGCCACAGCTAACGTCAGAGAAGCCATACAGAATCAGATCGCAGGCCCATGTAGGCCAGGATCCTGATTCTTACAATAGCCGAGAGTAGATCTAGCATCAAATGGTCCTAACACAGCAGAAGCGATGGCACTTTAATCCGGATGATGATCTGTCCTGTAAGTTAACTGGAGGACAGGAGGCGAGTTAAAACGGTGGATAACTTACCATTATAGCCAGTGTAACACTGTTGACTTCAGTGAAGTTATCCCAGTGGTACATTGTGCAGAAAGAGCTCTAGCGCTATAGATTTTTGTGTGTGAAAGCGTGGCTGTGATCCACAGAGATGGTTTTCTTTCAGCGCAGAGCCACTTCTAATGTTTGCTGCCTTTGACAGTACCTTGCAGAAATGCATCATCCATAACTCAAAGGGACCACCTCTTGGGTTTCAATCTCCAGGCTCACTCAGCCCTTTGCCTTTCTGATGGGACTGCCAACAAAGATGTCAATAACTCTAAGAGGGTAATAACTTTGGTTAAAAAGATCAATTTTCTTTAAAGACACATTAAAACTTTCTCGTGTGCTGAGCTCCTCCGGCTTCCTGCTTTGCAGGTGAATTCAGCCTATATATCGCTGCTTAACTGATCATTGACCTAAGTTTTTCACTTCCCCCCTAAGGTGCTGGAAGACATGCAAGAGGAGACAGCGCAACATATGTATTGCTGTGTGCAGGTAATGCAGCCCAAAGGATAAGGCTCCAGCTCCTGAGCTGCAGAGCTTAGAAAGGCTGAGTTTCAAGTACATGATTTCATCACGAGTCCTGTGATATTTGGTGTTTTTAATGAAAGCACCAGCTCTTGGCTTCATTTAGTTACGTGAGAACTTCAGCTGCCATTTAAACAGAGAAGCAGGCTACTAGTTCTTATGGGCATGGAGAAAAGATTGAAGAATGTGAAGCTGGAAAACCCCCAATTTTAAGCATCTTATGATATTTGGGGGGGGGCATGACTCATGATTTTGGAACAGTTGGAGTTGGCAATACTGATTATCTCAAATGGAGGGATAGCTCTGTGTGTGTGTGTTTGTGTGAGACGGAGACACAGAAATTGGTACAGAGATTGAGAGAGAAGGAGGATTTAGTCTGTGCATCTGAGGGGACCTCCTGGCACCCCTCCCATCTCGCTCTCCTTATGAACACCTGCTCAGGCTCAGTTGCACAAGGGGAGCCTTATGGCAGGTGCTTCAACAGCAGATGTTTTCATGACATAGTGGGTTAAATTTGCTCTAAACAAGTCTGAATATTGAAGGCACTGACATCCAGATCCTCCTTGTGCATCTGCATACTAAATGAGGCAAGGTAGGCATTTGTCCAGGATAGTATAGGAACAGTACATCTGGCATCTGTACATGGCGCTGGACTAGACATTTTAAGTCTTTCCAAGCCTAGGAGTCTGCAGTCTCAGGCCTGTATCTAATCAATAGCTCAACAACAGCAAGACTATAACTGTCTTAGAGCGGCATGCCCGTTCCAGGGCTGCATGCGCTCAAAGCGAGTTCCTGGTACTGAAATACAGGCCCCTGATCACAGCCTGGCCGCAAAATCTCTTAGCTGGCTATTTGACCAAGGATTTCGTTATGTCTGTGAAATATGCATAATACTCATCTATTTACCATATCTTGACCTGCTTAAAAGAAGTTGTCATCCCTTGCCTCGTGGCATAGGCGACTGGTAGAGGGTGCATGGGGCTGCATGTGCCCCCTGATGGGGCCGGTGCCCCCCGATAGCTAACACTGATGCGGTCGGCAGGACTGGTGGCCCCCCGACAGGGCCGCTGCCATCGGCGGCTTCTGCGGGGGCCCCCCCAGATTCAGGGGGCACCAGTCGCTCACGTCTTGTGGTGTTTAATACTTGAGTTTGGCTTGCCTGGGTCTGAGCCGAGAGCAGGTCTACCTCTGCTTAGATATTGAGGAAGCCCCTTTTCAGAACAGGGGAAGAGTGGGATATCCCAGTGCCCTCGGGGAAACCATGTGGGTCTCAGCCACAGTGGTATCGGGGAAACCCAGCCACTGAAGGAAACACTCTCCGGCCCCTTCTCTTCCTCCACAGATCTTCAGGGAGTGAGCGGGCGGTGAGAGGTATAAGCGACGCTGAGGCTAACATGGGACGGCTGTTAAGGGACTGTGCTTTGCCTGCGCTATGGAACGTGCAATGGGGTCTTTTCTGTGGAGCCCCGTCTAGATCGAGGACTATGGGCAAGGCAGCAAGGGGAAAATGCAGTTTTTGGCCTGTGCAGCAGCAGCAGTTTGGGATCTCTGCCGTTTGGGAGCAGATACCAGGGGCTAATCCATGGCGGTGCAACCCACGTAGACCTCTAGACTCATGTGTGCGCTCCTAGCAGAGCTCTCCTCTCCCTTTGGACTCCCCGTGTGTCCTGTGGCACCCCTTTCTGGGATTTGTACCATGCAGGGCCCCGATCCAACCCCCATTGCAGTTATTCATTAGCTGCCTGTTTGCTCTGTTGGGTTGGATGCCTCATGGTTCTTACAGCTGGCAGGAAAACATGGTCTGAAGAGCTAGACCTACAGCATCAGCAACAGCAACTGGGAAATGGCTGGGCATACATGGTTTTGGACCAAGTTTCACCTGATGCATGAAGAGGAACAGAAGGTTTCTCCAGCAGAATTGCTCAGCCTCTCCTAAGTTACATTGGGAAGGGAGGAGAGTGTATTTGCTGGCAATGTGACCAGGGCAGCGCAGGCCCTGTGATGGCGTTGAAGAGAGACAAGGAGTGCAGATGTGATTTCACACCTTGGCAGAGATGAACAGATGACAGCAGATGGTGGTGGTGTCAGGCCCCTTATTCCTATGCAGGTATAAATCAAGTCACCAGGGGAGTGAACCCTGAGGTCTGGAAGCCTGGATTGCAGAGGTGCTTTGAACTCGATTCTTTAAATTTAAAATGATGAGATGGTACTTGCAGTAACTACCGGTAATAATAAACTTAGCTAGTTTCATTTAGGGAGCACACGGTATGTTTACACAGGCATGCTTGCTGTATCATAAGAAGAAAGATCCATGACATAAGTATAAAAAAGATGAGACCCAAGATTAGGACCTTAACAACTTTGTCAAAGCTGAAACCATTTCACCAATGAGTGAACTATTTTTCCCCATAGATTTCATAGACATTCGGGCTGGAAGGGAACTCGGAAGATCATCGAGTCCAGCCCTTGCCCCAGGGGCGGGAAGTCAGCAGGAATCATAGGATCCCAGACAGATAAACATCCAAATATCTCTTGAAGGTGTTCAATGTAGGTGCTTAAACCACCTCTGGCGGCAGTCTATTCCAGGCCTTGGGGCCTCGGACAGTAAAGAAGTTTTTCCTTATGTCCAGCCTGAAATGGTCATGGAGGAGTTTGTGACCGTTCAACCTTGTCATGCCTTGGGGCGCTCTGGCGAACAATCATTTCCCCAGATCCTGGTGGTCACCCCTGATAAACTTATAGGTGGCCACCAGATCACCCCTGAGCCTGCACTTTTCCAGGCTAAAGAGCCCCATGGCTCTCAGCCTCTCGTCGTAAGGTCTGTTTTCCTGACCTCTGATCATGCACGTGGCTCTTCTCTGGACTCTCTCAAGCTCCTCCACATCCTTTTTGAATTGTGGAGCCCAAAACTGGACGCAGTACTCCAGCTGTGGCTTCACCAAGGCTAAGTACAA
>NW_017729025.1:14396779-14400162 GCF_001723915.1 Gavialis gangeticus | reverse complement strand
ATGCAAGCCAGCATTTTGCTCGCTTTACTAGCGGCAGCATCACACTGAAGGCTCATGTTCATCTTGTGGTGAATCATGACCCCCAAGTCCCTTTCATCCATAGTACTAGCCAACGTAGCACTGCCGAGCCTATAAGGATACTGCAGGTTTTTCTTCCCAAGGTGGAGAACCTTGCATTTTTTGGTGTTAAACGCCATCAGGTTCTCGTCCGCCTGTTTCCTGAGCCTTTCAAGGTTGGCCTGGATTGCCTTCCTTTCCTCAGGCATGGACACTTTGCCCCAGAGTTTGGTATCGTTGGCAAACTTGGCCAGTCCATTTCTGACTCCAGCGTCCACATCATTAATGAAGATGTTGAACAACATAGGCCCAAGGACAGAGACTTGGGGGACCCCACTGGTCACGGGGCACCATGATGAGTGACTTCCGTCAACCACCACCCTCTGGGTCCGACCACGGAGCCAATTCCCCAGCCAGCGGATCGTGGTGAGGCCAAGGCTGCAGGTAGCCAGTTGTGCTAAGAGGTGAGCATGGGATACTAGATCAAAGGCTTTTTTAAAGTCAAGATATATGACATCAATCTTTGAGTTAAACCAGATGAACGGCTGGTCCCACATTACCTTGATTTTCACCTCAGTTACTTTTTCTTGAGAAACAGATTGTTTCACCTCTCTAGCAATGGGCAGAAGTAGAAATGGTCTGAGGGAAAAATGAGAGGTCAGGGTTTTATATTGGATATGCAGTTTTTGTCTGAGCCCATTTTTTTATTTTATCTGCACCTTCCAGCTTTGGCTCCGGTTTAGAGTAACGTGGCACTTGGATAAATGGTTCTAGTTCAGGGTTGTGTTTATTTCTAATGATGGTAGACGAAAGTTAGGGCTTAATGTAATACCTATGATATCTCTAGAAAGACACCCTTTAACTTGACTGAATAAGAGACCAGACCAGTAATGGGTAATCTTCTGATCTGCCAGACAGTACAGTCATTGGGCTTGATTCTGATATCTTTTTTCCCTGATGTAAATTATAACTCTATTTGGTGAGACTGATGTAAAACCAGGCTGAGTGAGACCAGAATTATAGCTACAAATCCCTTCTACACAGGCTTGATCTGGAAAGCTGTAAAAGGACAGCATTTCACGTGTTCTCCTGGGGGCATGGCGGACTTTATGGCCTCCCTGAATGGACTCAAATGCACTTGGAATTACCTTATACACCTTCCTAAGCATTTAAATTGTCATCTGAGTATATTATTTAAAACTGACAAACAAAATCCTTCCTTCAGATTCATGGGAAGGGCTTAAGCTGAAGAGCTAATTGGCTTCACCGGAGAAAGACACTTTATGGTGCATTTTTGTTACTATAAAACTAGTGTAAAATTATGAGTCTCATGAAAGGATATGACCTAAACTATAAAATGCACTTATTAAAGTTGTATGATAAATCATGGACTGACAGCCTTGCCTCTTCATAAAAGTAGGAGAGTACTTGGTGAGAGCTCACATCATCTGGGAGTAGGACAGAGCTGTAGCATGCTTTCAGCAGGCACTAGGACTTGATGCAACTCAAAATGTTCGCAGACCTTTCTTGCCAAGGAATTTTTTTTCCTGGTGCCAAATATCACATACAGGATCTGCTCAGCTCATTGTGGGGCCATCAGTCTTGTGAATCTACTTTTGTTTGCTTATATGACCCCTGTCGAGCACTTCACACAGATAGCCGTATTTTAGAGACAGGAAACTGAGGCACAGAGACCCAAGTTCACAGAAAGACTTAGGGACCTCATTGCCACTTTAAGCACTCAAATCAAAATTGAGATCTTTAAAACCTGCTGCCTATCCCTGGAAGGGATTCAGTCTGAAACCACCCGAAGTTTCCCACATTAAAGTTCTCCGGGAGCCCAAAGGTCTGCTACAGGTTATGTCCAGTTTTAACAGTGCTGAGCAAGTCATGCCTAAGCGCCTCCCAATTTCAAAAACTGCACATTTTTCTGTTTGTTCCACCTTTAAGACTTGGCTCGTGCAGCATTCACGCAGCATACTGACCCAACTGGACTCTGCGTAAATGCAGAGAAGATGGTGGCAGTAGTGACAATCCTGTAAGTCAGTAGTGACATCACTCATTTGAGCTTTGGGTTTCAATGACCTCCTGTTCCTGGGATTTGAACCCATATCTCCGATTTCTGAGGAGGGTGCTCCAACTACGAGGATATGGAGTATTACTGGGGAGGGGTGAAGCTTTCAATCCCTCCATTGCCCAAAATAGACTTTGCATGGATATTCACATTGTATTCATATTATATTCATATTAGTCATATATAAAATATTCATTGGGCCAGAGAGAGAGCAAGTGCAAGAGAGAGAGCACCTGTACAAACAAGTGGTTCAGATGCTGTCCTGTGAGCGGGGTAGCTTGGGCGCCAGTGCCTGTTCCAATAAATATTCAGCAGTAAATAAGGAAATATTTGTTGGAGTTATGATTGAAACCCAGATCTCCGCTCTTCCAGGTGCCCCTTAGGCAGATAAAGGTTTTGATCCTGCCTCTCCCCTATCTTGGATGAGCTATTGAATAGAAAAGGACTGCTGGTACCATCCCTACCGGTGTTACAACAAACACTGATTTTCATGAGAATTTAGGCATTTGGAAATACCTTGTTGAATCTGGTCCCTAGCCCAAAGCAATTAAAGCCAAATCCACAAAGGAGCGGGGCAGAGGTAAGGCTATGTCAGGGACATAAATGCAGGCCATCTTTGTCATGGTCTGTTGCCTAGTCACTGAGCCAACTTTCTTCTCTGCAAAAAAATAGGTGTATTTCGGGAGAGCAGGGAAAGAACAACTGTCTGTGACATTTAATCTTCCTAATCAGGTGGTGATTAGAGAGCGCTGAAAGGTGGTGAACTAAGCATTTGTCCCTGTTCATTGAAAAACTGCAATGTTTTGACCCCTTCTCATGATTAATTCTTCTATAAAGTACCTAATTTTAAGTGCAGGGTCCCAAAATAACTCTCGCTAATAATGATTTATAATTAGGAGCACTGGGGTACCCCCACAAGGCATCACAGGGTATTGTAATGTCCTTTGTGATGACCAAGGCTGTTCTCATGGTAATGAAGTTAAAGTGGCCACAGAGAGCAGCCAAGTCCCGGATGGGATGCGTGGCTTCTCTATTAAATGCCCTCTGGTGCTAAGCGGGCTCAGGCTGTGTCTGAGATAAAAGTGGCCATGCTCGGTGGCAATGCCTTCGGATGCGCTGTGTGGCTCCATGCAGGTGCACTGTGTTCTGCCGTGGAAGCTGTGTAGCGGAGCTGGCACGGCGGTTCAGGTAGGGTAGCAGGGCTGAGGGACAGTGCCAGTTAGCACAGCTCCCAGCTAATTAGCATGCACAC
>NW_017729025.1:14391233-14391779 GCF_001723915.1 Gavialis gangeticus | reverse complement strand
AGCTGTGTAGCGGAGCTGGCACGGTGGTTCAGGTAGGGTAGCAGGGCTGAGGGACAGTGCCAGTTAGCACAGCTCCCAGCTAATTAGCATGCACACTATGCTGCACACTGCAGCTGCCACTTCGGGCTTAGGAGACAGCCTGCCCAAACTGGACTGTGTGGCACGTGGTAGGGTGATACTGCTGGGGGTGGTGTTAGCTCTTCTCTATCAGGTCATTTTTCTCGGAGTAATGCAGCACGGGAGTAGCTAAGGGATGACTTTGGGAATGCCCACTTCTCCCCTGCCTGGGCTTTTGAACAAAGCAATGAAAATGTAGCACCAGCGAGCTGAGAGTTAATGATTTGCCTCTGCAACTTGGCAGACACCCGCATGGAGCTGCATTAAAGGAATGTGGGGGAGCGGGGGCTTTCCTTTGCATGACAAAGACATCTGGATTTAGTCTCCAGGCCACAGGAGATTTGGTCTCCAGGCCCCAGGCTTGGGGAGATTCTCCAGTCTGACAGGGCTCTTCGTATTTTGTTTTTCTGTGACCTTGGGCATGCTGCT
>NW_017729025.1:14371384-14386233 GCF_001723915.1 Gavialis gangeticus | reverse complement strand
ATGACAAGGACATCTGGATTTAGTCTCCAGGCCACAGGAGATTTGGTCTCCAGGCCCCAGGCTTGGGGAGATTCTCCAGTCTGACAGGGCTCTTCGTATTTTGTTTTTCTGTGACCTTGGGCATGCTGCTTAACCTATCTGAGCCTATGTTCCTCATCTGTGAAATGGGGTTAATACTCTTAACCTATTGTCTCTTTGGACTGTAAGGACTGCCTTTTGTACAACTGAGCTGCATCTAGCACAGCCAGGCAATGATCTCAGTCAGGTCTGTAAGCATCACTGCAATGCAAAAAATAAGAGAAATAGATTCCCTTCTCCTTTGAGCAAAGTGCCTGTGTCTGCTTCTGGCAGGTTTTTGCATCTGAGGAAGTGCACTTGGCTTCACAGAAGCTGCTGCTGTTTCTCTATATATCTATCTTTATTGGATTAATCTATAAAGGTGCATATCTACCCTGCCTTCAAGCTTATTCCAGGGCAAGGGGCATATGTTTGCAGGTGTCCCTCGTAGTACTGACAGTATGGCCACGTCTATATTGCCTCCCTGTATAGACTTGGGAGAGGTAGCAACAAACAAGTGCTTGGTACCTCTCTCTACACTCCCTAGTCTCCAGGCCCGAGAGGGGGCAAGTGAGTGGAGCCGATTTCCTCAAAACAGCTCCGGGCTCCGCAGAGAGACAGACTATTAGACGTGTCCCGACTCACTTGTCAGTTCAGTCCTGGGAAACCTAGGAGGTGGCTTTCTGTGCTCACTCTGCCTTCAGCTCACCTCTACAAAAGGGCTGAGGAGCAAACTATTCCTCACTTCTCTGTGGACAAATACTTTCTGTTATTCTTCCCCCCTGCCTCCTGAATATTTGCATGCCCTTTGTTTAGCACCAGCTGCCCTGACCTGTCACAGACTGGCAGGGTTTGCCAGCCTCTCAGATTTGATCCTTGAAGGTGAAGACGGGGCTGCAACACACGCCGCCATTTCAGCCCCGGGGGCTTTGACACCAAGTCCCTGAGCACCACGCGACAGCGTGCGGGGTGGAGGTCAGCTAGCTGGGGTGCTGAAGAGGTCGGAGCAGCAAGGAGCAGCGTGCTCGTCGGATAAATAAAATTATAGCTGGGCTCTGCTGAAAGAAGTGGTTTGTGCTGGTACGCAGAATAGCTGTGTTTGGCAGGGGGCCAGCGGAGCGATTGTCTTACATCTCAGGGGAGGCTTGTGGCTACATCTTTCATGTTGTGTGTTAGCTCCTGCTCTGACCCAGACTGGGGACTGCTATAAATCGGGGAAAACACCCGCGTGGTGTCATGCTCCTCAAGCTTGAGCAGCTGTCCTCTGGGACTGGCCCTAGAGGTAACGCGGATACTTCCCTCTTCCCAGCGCTAGTTGTGAGGGACCGGGATGACGGCAGGGCCGCATCAGCAGGAGGAGCAGCGATGGGGTTGGCCCGGCTAGCTGCTTTGCTTTGGTGACCAGGCTCCAGGCACAGTGACACGTCCAGCTCCATATTGACCTTCACTTGAGTGCTGTGGGTAGGGTGGCCATCATAGAGGACGGTCCGGTTGTCCTCTACTGGTATGAAACCCGACCCCTTTATGTCCTCTATTTTTCTCATTCTTGAAGACAAAAATAGAGGACATAAAGGCGTCGGGTTTCGTATCAACAGAGGACAGAGCAGCAGAAAACTGGAATCTCCTCTCTGATGGCCACCCTACCTGTGGGTGACTTGAAGGATTTGCATATGTCCTCCCTGTGAGGCTAGCCGAGGATTGAGCTCGTGCTTTGAATTTGTGGATCGTCTAGACTTGGGACCACAAAGCTGGAACTCAGGCTGATTTTAGCTGCCTAAATCCAGAACTGCATCTCTGATCCTCCAGCCGCACCCCACAGGCATCAAAATGCACCAGGCGCCTCTGTTTTTGACATTAAAATTCATCAGGGTCCCACAGTTCTGCCCCTGCCAGGATACCTCCTCCTCCTGCCAGGCCTGAGCAGCCTAGACCTGCCTGCGGTCCCGAGATTAGGAGTTCCCCAAACTATTTCCCCTGCGGGGCTTGATCTAGTCGGCATTCCCAGCACACAGCCAATAGATCAGGCTCTGCACAAAGCAGGGCAGGAGAAATCACCTTGCCTAAAAATATGACTGGAGGTGCCAAAGGCCATTTTCTTTTAAGACTGTTGGACAAGCAGGAGGGAAATGTAGGAGCCCATGACAGCTTTTGGGCACAAGCGTTCTGTAAGCCAAGATACCCGTGCTTTTTAAACTGGAGGAGAAGCTGATTTTTGAGCACCAAGGGTTAAATCAGAAAGACTGGAGGGGGTATGAAATCTCTGCTCCGGCAGTCTACTTATTTATAGGGTCTCATATATAAAGCAGCGTTCATTCTTTTGGAAAGTGCAAGCCCTGGAGTCTGGCTTTCCACAAATAGCCTGGTACAAAATGTCCATGCCATTGTCTGGCAGACATGGAAATACGGCACAAGGTTTAATGACCAGAGTGACTAACCACAGACAGCGGTGGCCAGGGGAGACAGTAGATTTCCAACCATCTGGAGTCTTAAAATCGTGGCTGAATAACTCTTTTAAAAGAACAGGAGTGCTTATTCAACCCCAAATCCTCGGGCTAAAGGCAAGATCCCTATGGGGTGACAGGCAGGACCCACACATCCAGGGTAAAGTCTCCCATAGCAGGACAGCCCCTGGCAAGGGCACATCCCCACAGCATGTACCCATTCCCCGCGGCTCCCTTCCTCACAATTTTGACTCACTTCTGCAAAAATCAATTTGCAGCTCCACTCAGTGTGTTCAAACATGTGAGTTAGGTCCTAAACAAATAATGAGATTAGCGCTCCAGAACTTACCAAATAATTAAAGTGTGTGTTGGCGGTGGGGGAGGTCCTTTTT
This sequence comes from Gavialis gangeticus, assembly GCF_001723915.1. NCBI lineage: Eukaryota > Metazoa > Chordata > Crocodylia > Gavialidae > Gavialis > Gavialis gangeticus. The sequence goes on along the minus strand of NW_017729025.1, from coordinate 14,383,343 downwards.
TCCTCCTTTCTGGTATTTGAGACATTAGAGTTCTCTTGAGTCATATTTCCAAGCTTTCCTGTCACTCTGAGGGCTGGAGATGTTCTTAAAAATAGAAGCCAAGATCATGAGGACAATGGCAAAAGTTGAGAGAACTTGCCCCACAGGGTCTCTCGATGGTGGCTGGCTGATTGGTTGGTTTATTTTAGCACAGCTGAGTGAGGGTCAGTTAGCTTGAGGTATCTGAAGGCAAGTCTCCTTCCAGGAGATGCTGGGACAAACCCTGTGCGTACAGTTCCCGATTGATCCTCTTTGGACTGGGACAATCCTGATTTGAAAAAAGCCATTCCAGTGTCCCTATGGAAGTTTATAGATCAGGAGTTCATCCATCTTAAAACCTTCTGTCCTGGGAGTGTGTAAAATGCTTCACTTTGGTGTCAAGCAGCTCCTAGTGAGACAGGCCACTTCCCCCTCAGGTGCGCTACCTCACCAGCTGGAAGGACTGGACCCCACTTAATGCAAGCTGGTGAGCCTGGCTGAGATGCAGAACTCATTGCATGATTGGCGCCACGCTAGATTGCCGGCACTAAGCCAGCAAAGCCACTTCCAGTTTGGGTAGGCTCCTGACCCAGAAGTAGGCTGGCTGCTTTTCTACAGGACTAAGCATGAGGCAACACTGGCACTTTATCAGTTCAGTGTAAAAACCATCCATGACGATAGGTCCACTTGGTCCCATCTAGCCTTAAAAATGTGCATGTATAAAAAGGGGTCTGCTCTACCAACAGAGACTCTGCTAATAGCAAGGAGAGTTATGGCTCTCCAGTTGGGATATGTGAAGCGCGAAGTTATGTTTGTGGCCCCCAGGTTGCAGTGCAGCGTGGACGGTGTCTGGCTCTCCCAGGCTTCTGGGCTTTGCTGTTTGCTACATGGGGCTAGGAATTCATTGTTTCCCTTCCGGTTGCTACAGATGCTGGGGAGGGTGGGGGTTGCCTTCTTCAGAAGCAGTGAGTTTTGGCTGCAGCCAAGGCTGGAGATTTAGACTAGGGGTGTAGGCTCCTCCTGGGCTGGGCGTACAACCTGGAGTCTAGCAGGGGTGGGCAAAATATGGGCCAGATCTGGCCTGTGGAGGGCTTTTGTCTGGCTCGCAGTGTGTCCCTTGGTCCTGCCTGGCTCAGGCACTGTCTGGCCCTGGTGTGTCTTGCCACCCTCTGGGCTGCCCTGCAGCTCCCCTGTGCTGCCAGTTCTGCCATGTGGGGCAGCCAGGAAGTGGCAGTGATGGCAGCAGAGCTGCAGGGCAGCCCAGCGTGGGCTCCTGGCAGCTGCAGCAGGAAGTGTCCAGCAGTGCCGAGGGGGAGGGTCTGCTTTTCCCCTGCTCTGAGCAACATTTTCTGCCTGGCCAATGCTACTGCTGCTGCTGTTTAGCATGAGTAGGTGAGTCTGGAGCAGGTGCAGGGTGCACCAGGTCAGGGCTATGTCATGGGTCCCCACCGGTACTGCAGCACTGGGACCAGCAGCAGTGGCAAATGGAAGATGCTGCTGCTGCCTGGTCTGCCTAGAATGGCAGCCTAGCTGCAGAGCTGCACCAGCCCTGCCGGATGCCCAGAGAGTGGCAGGACGTGCCATGCCTGGGCAGTGTGGAGCAGGTGGGGGGCAGGCTAGGGTCAGGGCTCTGACATGGGCTTCAGCTGCTCTGCTCCTGCTGGGGTGAGTCTGGAGTTGGGTGTGGGGTGCACTGGGGCTGTGTGCTGTCGGCAGTGGTGGAGAGGTGCTGCAGGGCTGAGGCAGGTAGAGATTCCCTCTGGAGGCAGGCAGATCATTGATCATGAGTTTCAGGAGAGAGAGCAAGTTTCAGATGGTCCAGCTTCTCTCTCTGAGATTTCATCATGGCTACTGCCCCTCCTCCTGGGCAGTCTTTAACTTATATAGACCTTATAGCCACATTTACCTGGTCCAATGGAGGTCAGCACCTGTTGGCTGCCAGCCAACCAATTTGAAAAGCATCACGGGTTGCCGGGTAGACTGGCATTGCTTAGAACAATAGGGAGCCCAAGCCCCTCACTCAGATGTGTGATGCCAGTCACATAGGCAGAGGGAGCAGGTTTCCCCCCTCCCTCAGGAATGCAGCCAGCTCAGGTTACCTAAAGAGATGGGATGTCTGCCCTCTGCAGGGACCATGTTAACCAAATTGTCACATAGCAGAGTTTTTGGGGAGAGACAGAGGTGGCATTCTGCCACACTCTCAACAGCTACCAAAGCTCATTAAGTGGCCCTCCAGCTGAAATAATTGCCTGCCCCTGGTTTAGATGGTGGTGATCCTGCTTTAACCAGAGGTTTGGAGTATATGTGACCTCTTGAGGACCCCCCAGCCCGACTCTTCTATGATTCAATAATGGCATTCAAAAGACTTGGAGAAGTCAAAGCTGAAAAAACAATTAGAAAGGTGGGTGTGAACTTACTGGTACCTTCCCTGCCAGGTTAGCTGGTCCTCTGATAGGTCTTAGGTACGAGGGCTTATATGTTATGATTTCAACACCGCTGCGGCCGCCTGTGGGAGCTCCCTGCTTGCCACCACCATGCCCCTGCCACCGTCACTGCTGCCACCACCTGTGAGCGGTCGCCGTGCCCCCCCAGCCTCCGGGGGCACGCGTCGTTCATGGTGGTGCTTGGCCACCTTTCTTCCTTGGACATTCCTACTCATCTGATAACGTGAATGCCTTTCTCTCCATCTGAGCTATGTGCCGCCATGTGATTATATTTCATGTGCATAAAACAACTCGGATGTGAAAACAGATCGCAGTTTACCTTGGGGATTAGCACAACTTAAGCTCTCTCCTTCTCCTGTGTCTCCTGGTATAAATAAGGACATGACATCTAATTGCAGTGCTCGCCTTCGCAGTAGCACCACGGCACTTCTGAAGCCTGCTGATGATGTTAGGAAATGGGGACCTGCTGGAAAGTAGTTTCTGTAAGCAGGACAGATCTGCACAGAAGTAGCCTTTCCCTTCCCAGAACCGATCTGTAGACTGAGTATCTACCAGCAAGCACCAGCTACACCATGGAGCAATCGTATACCTGTGTGTGTGTGTGTGTGTGTGTGCGCGCGCACATGTGTGTGTGTGTGCATGCATGCGCGTGTGTTTGTGTGTGCACGTGCACATGGGGAATGTTATGGTTGTATTATTATACCACAGTCCATTGCCCAGCCCGGGCGCTCTCATCGAGATGTAGCCCATTTAATTCAGAAGACCTAGGAGAAACCAGCTGCAGCAGCCAGTGAACAGATGCTGGGGATGGGGCAGTGGGGGGAGGAGGCGTCCGAATTCTCATCTTTCACTGTGTGGAAACCCAGCGTGCGTGACTCTGCCATGTCCTAATGCGTGTGATTAATGAGCCTTGATTTCGCTGTGCGTGAGCAGCTCAGCATTGTTCAGCTCGCCAGCCTCACGCTCCTGTCCTCCAGGACGCCTTGTCTGAGCGGAAGTGCTGAGCTTGACTTTTCTGGGTGACTTGTTTCAATTTTTCTATTCTAGGCTTTTAGGGAATGGGGGACGGGGGAAACAAATAGATTGAGCCAGCCTGAGGGGATGGTGGCATCACACCGTTCGGCCAAGTGGGAGGCTGTAGGTTAGCTCTTTAGATATTTGGCTTGTACTTGCAAATACCGGAGGCTGAGCAGAAATGGTAAAGAGGGAAGGTCACTTGACTTATGCTGCCCCTTAACACTATTTTCTGAAATACATGAGCCAGAGACAGGAGGGGGAAGATCATCAATGATCTGGCCCCAGGTTAGGGTTGCCAACTCTATTTGAATCTATTCTGGGATGTTTCTGAATGCCAGCGTGCCCGCGACACACTATGCGAACGTGCCCGCATGCCTGCATATATCAATTATGAGTTACGGCACATACACTTTACATCAGGAAGGCAGATGCATATTATTCCATTTTAAAAACCCACTGGACTATTGTATAAATTGGATTCAATATTTAGTATTTATTTTAATGAATGCCCTCTCATTTATCTCCGCAGTCTCCTGGAGATTTATATCTAATTCCTGGAAACTCCAGGGTAATCCTGGTGGGGTGACAACCCTGCCCTGGGTCCTGCAGTCAGATGCACCAATGCAGACTCCTGTTCCTGGCCTCCTGATGCCAGGCTCTGTGCCCGGGAAGGAAGAGCCAGGGGCAGAGTGAAGGGAGAATGCATGGGGGGAGAAATCCCTCCAAAAATGCTCAGTGGGGCTTATTTCACAGGCCCAGAGAGATGCCCCCAACCCACGCTTGCTCCTCTGAGGTGGTAAAAAATAAATGATATCATATGTTGGAATTCAGTGCACACAACATGAGTGAAAGATGGAGTGGGCAACTTGGCCTGTGTTTCTGATCTCCAAAAAGCAATGCGTGGCTTTCACTGATTTGGTACCCACTGGACAGCCTCTCCCCTGCTTCAGCCTTGGCATTGGCTCTGGGACGGACCAATGGAGAATTCCCACAGTATAAATGCAGCGGTCCCTCAGCCGTCCGGGCCTAGGGGCCCTGCCAGGTTGCGTCCAGAGGACTGAGTGCCACAGGGATGCTGGGCTGCCTCGGAGACCTGCCCCGGACAGGATGCAGCTCGCTAGAGCAGCTGGAGGCCATAACTCATGCTGGGAGCTCAGCCCCCGGAGCGGGCAGAGATAGCAGAAGGCCTCTCTGTTCCCTCCCCCACCCGGGAAGATACCTTCTGTGCAGCTCCTTCTGCAGCGCCACCAAGCTGATTTGCATTTAACCCTTGACATTGCTTTGAACTGACTCCACTTTCCTACAGCACAATGGCCCTTCGTTCCAGTAAGGCTCAGGGCCGCAGGCCGCAAAATGTGAAGCTTCCAAAAATCAGCCCGGGAGCTGGCAGCCAAGGCTTTGCTGTCACTAGAGAAAGAAAAATCCTTAAGTGAAGCAAAGTCATAGCAGCAGTGCCAGCGGTCTGAATAGCAGTGCCATTCTGTAGTAAAGCAGGAATACGATACTTAGCACACTGGCCCCTTGGGCTTGGCAGGCTTTGCCCTTTGATACATCCATGTCGCCAGAGCAGTATTGCGGTTCCAACGTGCTAAGGCGCTGTGCAAGCCATGCGAGTCCCTTGGATGGCTCGGAGGCAATGCAGTCAGGCTCCGAAATCGCTCAGCTCCAGGTTCTTTACAAAACCCAACGCTGGCAAGGTCATGTTTGGCAACCCTACCCTCACTTCTCCAGGACAGAAAAAAAGATGGTCCCAACCCCTTTCTCCAAGTGCTCTCTTTCTTCAAGCAGTTCATTTAACACTGACATTTGACCTCCACATTCTCATCTGCCCTTGGCGTTGGGGCATCTCCAACCTGGAAGAACCAAAATGAGACCCTTGCCCGCAGAGCCCATTTACACCAAAACCTGATGTGCAGTGGGCATATCCTGGGGCACATCCTTTACCGATGCAGTGATACTTGCCCAGCAGAGACCTGGGGGGAAATCCTGACCCTGATGAACTCCATGAAGGATTTGCCATTGAGTTTCATACAGCCACAATTCCTCCCCCTTCCCTTTATGTCTTTTGAATAAAAGGGTTGGTTGGCTGATCTCTGCTCTAAACCTTTCCTCAGATGTGCCCCACACAACTGGGAGGGGAAAAGCACTCCCGTGCACATCTTTAATTTCTGTCTCGCCACTTTTCATTGTTTCACAGCAACGCTGCACTTAAGGCATTTCTGCAGGTATTCAACTCCTGCAACTGTGGGTTTCCATTACTCCGTGCTGCGCTGATACATTTTGGTCTGAACTTCCCGCGTTGTGATAAATGAGTAAATTTCATTTGTGTTTCTGTTTTACTAATGCAAAAAAAAAAAGAAAAAGCAAAGGAAATATTGCTTTCGCTTGATGGCTCCCGCCAGGACTTGACAGTACAGTTCAGCAGGCTCTGTTTCATTAAAACACCGGCAACAGGAATTTCTGGAAAAACATCAGAGGTTCTCATAAATAAATCATCCCTGTCCTTTGGGCTGCATGCCCCCAAACTTCTGCCTTTTGTTTAGTCCATATTATTTTGGGGCATATTTCAAGGGAATACTTATGGGAGAAATATGTTTCCAGCAATGGCAGGATTACTTACAAATTACCCTTTAATCAACAGATTTAATATTAATTAATAATTCATAAACCACTCTTAGGATAAAATTGCATAATTATGTCTGCAATGAAGCCCAAAGTGTCCATTGTCGACAGCATAAAATGTTAATTAGCAGTAAACTGCAGTTAGGAGAAAACTCTTTTAATTATGTAATGGGTCTCATTACAAGGGGTAATCAACAATGCTTCCAAATTAGTCCACTGACAGCATTTATCTATATATAGCAAATAAACTTTTGTTTGCAGAAAATGTGTTTGAATAGACAGCTTTTTAATTGCTTTTAAGATGTTGTCAAGTCATCACAGTCCCTGGGAGTGTTTCAGAATGACCAGGCTTTTCAATGCAGATGGACAGTGCATACAACTGAGAGGATCATGGGAAAGAAGGATCCAGAAATATTTGTTCGCGTAGGAAAGGGAATTTAAATTCAACCTTATGCCTGGCTGTTATGTGAGTATTTGAGCGTTTTGCTAGTGGCAACAAAGGCAGAAAAAATTTGAATGGATGACTATTCACACAATTAAAAATTGTACTTTAAATTGTAAAATCCACAGGTTTTGGTTTTTGATTAGTTAGCAATATCCTATCCTGTCAGGCAGGGAAACTAATGGGACGTGACTTTTGTAATTTACCAAGGCAGCAAAAATTGTGATCTGTACGTGTGCACACTGAGCTGATAGGAAGTGATGTGCCGAGCCAGACTTAGTCGTGGAAGAGGCCTGCAAATACCACCAACCAGGGAACATGCCTTTTGCAAACTCGCTTTCGATAAGTGCTAGTAAGTCAAAAGTGTGTTGCAGTGAATCGCTGAAAAGGTTAGAAGGGCCGAACAGATTTGAATTCAATTGCAAACTTGATTGAAAATGAAAACATTTTTGTTATTCTTTTTCTCGGCATGTCTCCTCTGAGCACTTCTTGATTTTGGGATGTAGCCCAAGAACTGCAGGAATTTAGTATTTTTTAGTATGTCTGTCCAAACTCCAGAAGTGCTGAATTCTTATTCATAGGCCACAGAGATCTCCTGAGATCAAGCTAAAGTACTTTTAGACCTCCCATTAGTATTGTATCTAGACATCTCACAGTTGCAGTTGGTTGGAAGTTCTCCAGTTGGAAGCTTTTCCATTATAAAGCGTATTCATTTAAATTGGAGAAGTTCATGGGGTTGATCTGATTTCAGTGAAGTGGCGAAGAGACCCAGGGCTTCACTGTGACCCTGCCAACATATCTGCCCAGACCTGCAGTCTTTGAGGAGCTCTGCCTTAGAGCTGGCATTCCCATCCCATTCCCTGAAGATATGCAAATACCGTATTTTCTTGCATGCACCATGCTCCACAATAAGACGCTGCACCTAGGATTGCTAACTTTTGTTTTAATCTCTTCTGGGAGGTTTCTGGAACGCCAAGTGCCCACGACACACAACACAAACATGCCCATGTGCTTGTGTATATTGGTTACAGATTACGATGCACAGACTTTACGTCAGGAAGGCCAATGCACATTACTATTTACATTTAAAAAATCCACTGGACTGATGTATAAATCGGATTCAACATTTAATATTTATTTTAATGAATGCCCTATCATTTATCTCTTGGATGACTCTCAGCTTTCTCCTGGAGATTTTATGTAATTTCTGGAGACTGTAGGACAATCCTGGAGGGTTGATAACCCTACGTGCACCTGGTTTTTGAAAAGCAGAATGAACTAAAAATATCTTTCCTTGAAAACACTAGGAAGTAGCAGCTAAGGAGCCCCATGTGTAGCACGGCAGCCTTACTTTTGGTTCGCCCTCTCCTACCTCCCCACCCCCCGCCAACCAGAGAGGCAGAAACAACTATTACCACATATCTTTACTTATATTGTGTGCTCCAATTTATGGCAGATGAATTTTGGAAATAAAGGTGTCTACTGTATGGGAGAAAATACAGTTTTTGGCTTTCATTCAGATGAGGAGGAAACTATTTCAGTGCCTCTATCTCTGCCTCCCTTGTGCCCAAGAACACCAGCCGGGGTGTCTTCCGAGTCGTTTCTCTACTGGGTTTGGAGCATAGGGGTAGGTGGCATGCTCTTGGGAGGATAGACAGATGGGATGGTTTGGGTAGGGGTGATCCTGCCTCAGTCAGAGGGTTGGACTAGATGTGACCTCTGGAGGTCCCTTCCAGCCCTACTTCTGTATGACGATGATGTAACCTGTCAGGCAAGGAAATGTTTTCCTTGTTTTATGAATAAGGCAGGCAGGCAGTGTGAGGCCAAGTGACTGGCCTGAGATAGTGCAGGGAGTCTGAAGCAGAGCAGGGAATGTAACCCTGAGTTTCTTAAGTCTCAGGCTAACACCCAAGTCACACAGCAGCCTCTCCATTGGTGCTATGGGAAACAGGTAGGAATTTCTGGCTGTGCCATGGTTTCCCAATTCCCCCATCACTTGTGAATAATACCAGGGGGAAGAGAGTGTCTAACATTGCAGCAGGGCTAGCTCATGCTTTCAGACATGGACCTAAGTGGTGATCTCCACGTGAACTGCACCCACCCAGGAACCATCATATTTCATACATGCTGTGAGGGCTCAGTTCCTCCCTGCTTCCCCTTTGGTTATGGATTAGGGTGCCCATATGTATGGTGCCTGTATCAGCAGCAACTTACCCCGTCACTTAGGCCAGCTCATTTGTGCTGGCCAGTGCACTGTGGGAATGGAGTCATGGCCCTCTTCACCTATAGACACTTACACAAGTGCAGGCAGCATGTCATGGCGCTTTATACAAAGCGCCATGAGTTAGAGCACCATTGAACCCAATAGGAGTTCTCTTGTTGGGTGGGGGGCTCGGAGCTTGTCTGCACTGGCCCTGGCTAGCCGGTGGGGGCACTCCAGCAGCCTCCCAAGAGGCTGCCAAACTGACCCTCTCCCAAGCCCCCCCACAGCTGTTACCTGCCAATAACAGCTGGAAGGAAGGGACGGAGACTCCCACCCATGTGTACCCCCCCAGCTATTCCTTCAGGGGTCCTTGGGGGAGCCAAGCTGGGTCTGCATGGATGAGGGGGCTCCCTTCGCCCCCAAATTCCCTGCATGAGCATCTTGACGGCAGCAGAGGCTGCCACACTCAGAGCTGGGGCAGTGGGGAGAGGAACCCCCCTGACTCATGGGCTCGACCTGACTCCCACCAAGACCCCAGAAAGGGTAGCCAGACTAGGCCTGTGGGACAGAGGGTCTGTGTTTCCCTCCCCCCATCCCAGCTCTGGGCACAGCAGCCATGGCTGCCACTGTTGAGAGCCTCAGGTGGGGGAAGGAATGGAGCCCTCCTGCCACACGGTTTCCCCCCAGCTGCAGCTGCAGCAGCCTCTGCCAGTGTCAAGATGCTTGCATGGGGGGTCAGAAGGGATCCCCCCACCTTGCAGGGTGGCTCCTGCTCCCCCGCAGACCCCAGCAGGGGTAGGTGAGGGGGACACATGCAGCTAGAGGGGCTCCTTTCCCCCACGCTCCCTCTCCTTCCCTCCTTTCCCTGCTGCGCAGGGAGGAGACTCTGTCTTCCCCTCTGTGACAGCCCTGGGGCTGGGGCTGGGATGGTGCTTGGGTGCGCAAGCTCCAGGCCAGCCCCACAAAGGCTCATGGGATATGTGCAGAATCACCCCAAATTAACCTTTTCTGCCTGTAGAGCGCCCCTGTCTGATACTTCATCAGATGAGGGTTAAATTTTTATGCAATCAGCCATTTTAAAAGCGCTCTGCAACCGTGAAAAATCAAACATCTGTAAGTGTCCTCTGTCTCTGAGGGAGTAAGTTTATTCCTGTATGCAGGGCTCAGATCACCTACCTAGGGGAAGACAGGGTGGGTGTTGGTGTGGATGGAGGGCTGGTTTAATCCTGTGTACAGGTATGAAGCACAGTTCAGAATCCAGCCTAAATCTTCTGGACTGAGACTGTGCATCTTATGCGCGTCTTATGTCAAGGCAAGACAACAGGCCTTGTTCTGTGACCTGCTCTACTACAAATAATTAGAAGCAGTAATAATAGCTCACAGCAAGTTTCTACTTACTGTTGCTGGTTTCCCTCAAAAGGCTGGCACAACTCTTCGGGTTATGATGACCTTTACTTGTTCCTGCAGGTTGTTTTGTGTTCCTGTTCATAATTTTCCTCTAATGCTCTGCAGCACAAGTAGCAAATGCTTATCAATACTATCTGACGAGTGCTCTGATATTAGATTAGATATCACGTACCCCGAGCTGTGTTGTTCGATGGTAATTCGTAGTCTTGAAAACCTGCTGATACAGATTTCTGCCCACTTCACTCTCTGGTCATTTCCATTCATTTCATCTCTGGAATCTAATGCAATAAAATTATAAAAGCCTCTAAACTCCTCAGCATTTAATCAGCTTAGTCCACGAGAATTAAATCAAGAGCTTTAGGTGTGTACTTTTTATACCCCAAATGAAATCTCATGTTGGGAGACAATCTTATTAGTTTGGCTACTAAGGATTGCATGGATTTCTTAAGCAGCAGCAAGAATACAAACGAGTTTAAATAGGCTGCTGTTTTATTAATATTAATGGGCGAAATAGTACAGGCCACCTGTGCTAGTTGGGTAGTTGAATGGGACTGGTTTACCTGGTTAAACCACTACAGGTTTGCAACAAGAATCGTAGGATTCCACCAGAAGTTGTCTGGTACGAAGAGCCTTCTGCATGTTCAAGGTTGTCTTCATGCCAAGGAGAATGGCTTTTGATTGAGGCTCCAATTTTATAGTTCACCGGCCACCTGATCTCACTGGGACTTAGACGTGTTTAAATTTAAGCATATGCTTTGCTGAATCAGTAATGCTCAGAAGAGGGTAGTAGGGCCCCACTGGGCTCCTTGTCTCCATGGTGTCTCTGGTGCTGCCAGGGGCAGCTCCCCTAGGATGCTTTGCCCATCACTTCCATTCACATGCACCAACAAATGGGGAAATGGGCCTGTGAAGCCGCTCCAGTGATGTCCCCACACATTTGCTGTTGAGACTTCTGCCTCCAATGTGCTTGGGGGAAGCAGCGCAGGAGGCTCCTGGAGCAGCTCCCCCATTATATTTCTGGGTTTGGTATGAGCAGTGGGATAGGTCAGGAGTGAGCACTCACTGGGGACCAAGCTATAGACATTCCCCAGAAGCCCAAAGCATCCATGTAAGAATATGCTCCTTAAGCTGAGATGCACATGGGGGATGACTCTCAAGCAGCTGCCTACCTCGAGTCTAAGGGTCTTTAGGATTGACAAACTGGACCTCCCTACACCTCAGTCCCCAGAGAGGCATGCCTGACACATGGCAACAGCATGAAGTTTGGCACAAAGTTTAACAACTGCCATCACTGTTATCCAAACACACAGCCACTAGAGGAAGAGATGGAAGTGGAGGTCCCTGGTTACCATTTGCATCACAGCCTCATGGGTAAAGCTTTCATCCTGGAAGTCGGAGATGTGGGTTCTAGCTCCTCATCAGCCTCAGGGGGTTCAAACCCACATATCCCATCTCCCAGGAGAGTGCTTTAGCCTCCAGGCTACAAAATACACTGCCCACCCCTTCCCCTGTTGCCCCGTTGAATCAGGGCTGCTGGTCAGCCACAAATGCTAGTCGTGGAGCATATGAGCAAGCAAGCAAGAGGGAACCTGACTCTTTAGTCCAGTGTCGAGGACACTTCTCTGGCAGGAAGAAGTCCTCAGCTCTGGTTTCTGCTTCAAAGGCCATTTCTGGATTTTATTTGGTCATTTTCTCATACTGCATATGCAGCCCCAGGGGCAGGGCCCAGGACCCAGGAGTTCCCCATTCCTTTGAGCACCCTTCTCGCTGGGCTACAGACACATGTGGCCTCTTGCTCGCTTTCCC
>NW_017729025.1:14360514-14366384 GCF_001723915.1 Gavialis gangeticus | reverse complement strand
ATTGAATCAGGGCTGCTGGTCAGCCACAAATGCTAGTCGTGGAGCCAATGAGCAAGCAAGCAAGAGGGAACCTGACTCTTTAGTCCAGGGTCGAGGACACTTCTCTGGCAGGAAGAAGTCCTCAGCTCTGGTTTCTGCTTCAAAGGCCATTTCTGGATTTTATTTGGTCATTTTCTCATACTGCATATGCAGCCCCAGGGGCAGGGCCCAGGACCCAGGAGTTCCCCATTCCTTTGAGCACCCTTCTCGCTGGGCTACAGACACATGTGGCCTCTTGCTCGCTTTCCCTTTGGCTCCAGAGCTCTAAAATTAATTTCTATCAAAGGGTCTAGCTTCCACGTGAGGGATGGAGAATGGCCCCAACCCAGCCTTGTCTCTTGCTTGAGAGTTTGGGCACCCTCCGAGGTGACAAGAGATGTGGGCTTGAAGCCCATTAAGCTAAGGAGGTACCCGAACCCGAGCTTTTCACTTCCTGACTGCTCTAAATACAAGGTCACTACCCACCGCTGTTCTCTGGATGTAGGCACCTAAAGTTGGGTGTGGGTTTCACACAGGCACTTAACTCAGGGACATGCCGAAATGCAGGACAGAGGCAGGATTTCAGATACTCTTCTCTCTTGGGATTTCCTGTGGACTGACTCAAGCAGCCTCTGGCTATTGTGCATCCTGTTCCTAGGCACCTGGCTTGGGTCTGTGAAACCCAGGGCCAGATCCAGGCATCTGATATTAAGGCATGGGAGATCTGGTCCTGAGAGACTTGTGCAGGGTCCCACAGGAAGCTGTGAGTGGAGCAGGCCACTGAACTCGTGTCTTGCAAGTTGGGAGCATTAACCACAAAATCCTCCTCTTTTTGTCTTTTGAGCCTGCCTCCCCACAATCCTGCCTGTGGGCGGCTGCAACTTCTGTGAAAACAGGTTATTTTTGGCACAGGCAGATCCAGTCCTGGCTGAAAAGCAGCTGTGGGGAGGAGGAGAGTCAAACCATTAAAGAGCCCCCTGAGTGTGAGAGTGAGTTTAACTCTAGGAAGGGGTGAAAGTTCAAGAGGGTTTGAATTTCACCTAGTCCTCTTGCCAAAAGGGCTGCCCTGAATCATGCAGGACAAAGCTTGCCCTGCCCGAATCACGCTGGATAAAGCTTCGTTTTTCCTGGACAGAGAAGCTAATTTGAAACCAGATGCCATGCTTGCCTTCCAGCTCAGAGCTGGCTGAGCCAAGCAGAGCCCCCCTCACTGCAGAAGAAGGCATTATTTTTGTCCTGCAAACCTTTAAAGGGCCATCTCAGGCTGGTTCGCCTGCCTGGCTTTTGCTGGGAGTCGTGGAGCCTGGTAAAAATAGAGGAAAGCCTGAGTTTTTAGTTCGTGCCCTTTGAAATCCAGGATGAAGATGAATATAAAGCTCAGGAGGTTTGGGGTGTCTCTTCCAAGGGAATCTGCCTTGCATGTCTCTGCTGATCTGCCTTCTAGGTCATGGGCGATTGGATGTAGTTTAGAAGGGGTGGGTTTCTGTTTCCCAGGTTTGTCTTTAGATCTTCAGGACTAATTAATATCCCCAAGTATCCGGGTGCCTTTGGAGGTTGTAGTTAACTCTGTTCCTTTTTCAACACATATGTCAGCCTTGCAAAATTGTCAGACCAGCCCAAGCAAACCCACCCCGAATATCAACACAAACAAAAAACCCCCCCCAACTCGTGTGCCCCTGTGCACATGCATATACATGCAATCTCTCTTTCTGCCTTGTGTGCAAGCACTTGCTCTGCCCTTTCCTGAGATGAATTCACTTTACACACACACACACACACACACACACACACACACACACGCTTCTCTTGATAGAATCTCACACAATTAAAAATATCATGATACTATACTAAAAATAACAGCCTCCATCTAATACAACCAGTTAATAAAACGTTCAGGAGCGGCTAGGCTGCAGAGCAGAGGAGCTGAGTTGAACCCCTTGATAAATGGAATGACTCTATTGCCAGCCTCAAGAACACAAATATTCCCCCATTGCCCCTCCCAAATCATGAGTTTGTCTTCAAAATACCGATATTTTTTGAAAAACAAATCTTATATATATTTTTTCCCCCCTGACGAGAGCCTTGAAGGTTAGAGTTTGCATTTTTTAAAATGATTCTCACATAGTCATAGGACTCCAGGAACTAGGACTTAAAGAAAAGCACCAACTAGCATGATCAATTGTGAGAGTTGACCACATGGACCTTGAATCCAGTCCCTTTCTTGCTGTGGTTCAACTCATTATTAAACAAAAACATTTCAGTGCAAACCTGGGGCTCTCCGTGGCCAGCTGTTGGTGACTCACGTTTCTGAACCCAGTGGTGTTGTGACCGCACAATCACTTCTGCACCCTGAGCCTCTTCTTATGCAGCAGCCTGTTGCGTGGGGAAGTTGCTTAGCCCCCAATATTCAGATATTGTGTTAGCAGCCTCCTAGGGGGGCTTCCAGAGAGTCCTCCTCCTCCTTGGCTTCACTCAGATGCCTTGTGTTCACACTTACCCAGATTATGCAGGGACACAGGACTGGAAGGAGCCTCCTGACTCACTGGGTATAGTTCCCTGAATTTTCAGGCAACCACATATCCAAAGAATCTTAAAATTGGTCCTTCCCAGAGACTCACGCACCACTACTCGGGAGCATATTTTGGCACCAACAACTGCCCCAGCGCATGACACAGGGACATTTTTCCCAGTTCAGCTCTTCAGATTCAAATCCTAGTAAAAGCTTTTATCTTGCTGCTTGGCCCCTCTTTCCCACAAGCTTAACTAGCTTATATTTCTGATATCTCACTCTGGGGCATTAATTTAGATTAGAAGCAGCAGAGCTCCAATTATGCAGTCCTCTGGGGCCCACCTTAATATTTTCACCCAGTTTGACAGACTTTCTATTGCAAAAGTGCCATGCGTTGTTTTTAACTGTCTCCTTGCCTGTCACCCATGGCATTAAGAAACTGAACCCTGCAGGGATTTCATGGGTTCAGCAGCTTTAATTCTGGCCAGGCCTGCATGGTAAATGCACTGTGCTCAACGACGGTGCCCACAAATATGCGGTGTGGCTCTGTACGGGCTACCTCTTAAACCAGAAGCGCCACTGCTGCGACTGCACGGCACTTGGAGTGGGCTTGTTAACTCTGCCAATTAACCTGGCCCTCAGCTAATTATCCCACCTGCAGTGCTGCCCAGAAGCAGGTTCTGGCTGAGGATGAGAAGCAGCGGTGAGGATAACGGTTGTTTACCCAACCCACAAATCAAAGGCAGCAGTGCTGAGGCTCTGCCCCTGGGGCATCAAAGCTGCTTTCTAATCTGCTTTGTTGATTGATGGGCTGTAAAGCCAAGGTGGGAGGGAGGAGTTCTGGTTTTACTGCTTCTTGTGGTCTCATTTTTGCTACTTATCCTTAGAGGTTGAGTCCAGCCCCCTGTAAGTAGCAGGTCCCTGTTCGACTTTGATAGGAGTGTTGCCTGACTGAGGATCAGGACCTGTGGCCCCAGTCTGGATTCAAGTGATCCCATTGACTCTGATAAGACTATGCATGTGCTTAGAGTGGAGGTCCTAAGGTCCAAAGATGAGGTCCTAGGGGCTGTAGTTTTGTCTTGCTAGGTCTATTCAGTTTGGTGCAGGGTCGCATCTTGTGTCCTTCACCATAGTATGTGAGTAGCTTCCAGCAATGTGTTCAGTGCCAGCAAGGGTGGCCATCATAGAGGACAGTCCAGTTGTCATCTGTCCTTTACTGATACAAAACCAGATGCCTTTATGCCTTGAAGAGAAAAATAGAGGACATAAAGGCATTGAGCTTTATATCAATAAAGGACAGAGGACAGAGTAGCAGAAAACTGGAATGTCCTTTATGATGCCCACCCTAGCATCAGCAGCTATTTAGTTTTATCTCCTCTCCCCAGGGAGAAGCGTGAGCAAAGGGAGGCTTGTTTTGGATTTTTCAATATCTGTTTGTCTCCCGGGTGGTCAGGGTGTCTTGTGATGCCAGATGTGTGTTTGAGCCCTGGGAGGAAGTCATGCCAAAGGCTGTATG
The DNA here is from genome assembly GCF_001723915.1 of Gavialis gangeticus. Classification (NCBI taxonomy): domain Eukaryota; kingdom Metazoa; phylum Chordata; order Crocodylia; family Gavialidae; genus Gavialis; species Gavialis gangeticus. Next base: position 14,362,341 of record NW_017729025.1, on the reverse strand, counting down.
AGTTGATCCATGTACCCAGTTTTGCAGGCTGGAGAATTAAAGGCAGAAGGATGTGATGATAGCTGTGTTGCTTCCTTAACCATGCAAGGCCAGTGGGTCAGGAGGTGGTGAGATTTAGGATGATCCTTAGCTAAGAACATAAGAGACCGAGTCAGGCATTGGCCCATATACCCCAATATCTTGTACCTCACAGTAGCAGAGAGTTGATACTAGGGGGAAATCGCTACCAAGAACAATCAAATTCCCCCCTCTTCTCTTACAAGTTCCAGCCTTTAGAGGCCTCGGAAGTTGTAATCTGGAGGCTGTGCCACTAATTCTTAGCTAAATCTTGGTCCAGGCTCTGCAAAAGCTGCACAGACCATTACCCTACCATTTAGTCACAGTAATGAAGTGGTTGACCAGTCTTATCCCTGAGCATTAATTAACCATTTAGCTGCCCTGGGCTCAGGCCCAGGAGTGCCTTGATGATAAAAAAACAAGACCTGGGGCTTGGTTCAGCAGCCCACGCTACGCCAGCATACAGAGTGGAGAACAGATTCAGCATGCTCACATAGTGTTGCTGAGATTTGCTGGATTGATTTGTACCAGTTTCCTAAATGCTGAAGGTGCAGGCACAGCTCATCGATGCAGCCCAGCCAAGAGGTGGCAAATGTGTTAATAAATGAGGCCAGGTTGTCATCATGCAAGGTTGGATAAAATCTCCTAGCCAGCTGGAGTGGGTGGAGAATGCTACATCAGCTCTTAGGGTCAGTGAAGAGCCCAGGAGCCTTTTAAGCTATGGACTGTATTGACCAATTGTGGGTCACAAAGGAGACCTATCATGACTGCAAAATCTTCAGAAGGCTTCCTTCTTCCCCCGCCCAGCATCATCTATGGCAGGCTCAGTTCATCTTCAGCCAACTGTTCTCACCCAGTGCTGATCTCATCCATATCCTAGGCCTCTGGTGTAATGGTGTGGTCACAGGTGGTGAAGGGTGGGTAGAGTGGCATGTCCTCTGAATAGGACGGATGCCAGGGTCCTTGTTGTCAACCCAGTTCACCAAGTGGCTGCAGGTTGCAATGGAAAAGGAGCAGAGAGAGAATGGATCCTGGCGGCACTTCTCAAGTTAAGTGTCCGATGATGACAGTTTGCTGGGTTTGTCCCTCCAGCAAGGACTCAAACCACTGTAGTGCCTTCCCCAGACATCTAAGTGTGAATGTTTTGTACTAGCCTGGAGCTGGTTGAAGTGCGCTTCACCTCGTTGCTCTGGGAGGCATCATACTTGCTCCTAGACTCTGCTGATGAGGATTCATCCAGAAAACATACTGCATCTACATTTCTCCTCATTGTTGATCTAACTCATGTTGCTTCACAGAAGTTAGAGCGACCTCTCCCAACCCAACAGATGTTCGCTGTTGGCTTGGGGGGGGAGAGGGATCGAGCTTCATTTTAGAGCCAGGAGGAGCAGCCTATCTGCAGCCTCTCTCCACTAGCTCCATCCCCCCTCCCAGCTCCAGTGGGAGTGACATTTGTCACGTGAACCCTCAAGGTGGGGGGCTCCAATTCACTTACCCCCACTCCAGAGGAAATTGGACAAACCCCAGTCTGGAGCTCCCTCCCCTCCCTTCTCCCCCGTCCCATCCTGCAGACAGCACCAGGGGCAGGGCGGGCTTCATAGTTTCATAGATTTAGGGTCGGAAGGGACCTAGTAGATCTTCTAGCCCGACCCCCCGCCAGGGCGGGAGAACAACAAAACCCCAAAACAAAAACGGGACTCAAATGAGTCCAGCCAGGTAGGCATCCAGCCTCTTCTTAAAGACCCCCAGGGTAGGGGCCAGCACCACTTC
>NW_017729025.1:14336698-14355514 GCF_001723915.1 Gavialis gangeticus | reverse complement strand
CCCCCGCCAGGGCGGGAGAACAACAAAACCCCAAAACAAAAACGGGACTCAAATGAGTCCAGCCAGGTAGGCATCCAGCCTCTTCTTAAAGACCCCCAGGGTTGGGGCCAGCACCACTTCTCTTGGAAGTTGGTTCCAGCTCCTAGCCGCCCTGACCATGAAGTAGTTTTTGTGGATGTCCAATCCATCATGCACAGGGACAGACAGAAGTTAATGAAGGCACTCTGCTTTGGAGAGCCTTTATCTGAACCCTCATTACGAGACAGTTTTGCACTATTGGGCACTCTCAAAGTGTTCGGCAGCCATGCACTTCTGTCAGGGCATGGCTGTAGTGTGCTTTCAAGGGGCCAAAAGCATGACAAATATCACTTCTGTCAGTACCCTTAGGGTGGGCATATGCTGCTATTTCCAAGCCTGCCCTTTAGCTCAGACCTCCTGATCTTCCATGTTACGAACCCATAGTTTTATTCCCTGGTAGCAGTCATGTGTCCCCCACCTCCCAAAACTCTCCTGATCATCAGGCCCCCGGTCTTAATCCCCCCCCCACTGCTGCGTGCTTACAACTCACTTGGGTGTTGTATAGCATAGCACAGGAAGTCCGCCACTGGCCTTCCGTAACCTGCTTCCTCAATGTTGTTTGTCATTAGATTTAAGCAAAGGAGGGGAGATAAGTAGTGGGCATGATTCTTGGAAAGGCTCAGTTTTAGTTCCCTACGTGTGTTCTTCTAGAAACCAGCCTGCCCACTGCTTGTCTCTCCCCGGGGTTAACAAAAACTCAGGCCGTTCGGCCTTTAGAGACACAAGACCACAGCCCGTCAAGACCTCTTCTGCAGACTTTTTGTACAACAATTGTACAGCTACAGTTATGATTGCCCTTTATACATGGAGATAAGGTGCAGTTACAATCCAGGCCCCCCATCAGAAAAGAGGCAAGAAACAAATCTATAGCCTGAGTTTTCAGTGTCACGCCCTGAAAGCAGAAGAACAAATGCTTATTCCAGTGTCTGTTTAGCATAATACAAATTCTAATCAGCCAGAGTAACTCGGGACATGGCATGCAGACTGGCAGCAGGTTTTCTTGAATTTGTGGGATTCTCCCATTTTCCCGTTGGCTTGCACCTATATTGATAGATGGCTGGTTCTGATATTCTAATAGATGTTCTTGGATTGGTTTTATTTGCATTTCTTTGTTCCAGCAAAACTTTTGGGACTGGATTGAGCTAGTTCCCTTATGGACTTGGAAGGTTAGTATTAATGTCCTTGTGAAAGGGAGGATTTATCTCCTTCCCTTGCCATCATGGCATGTTACATGTCACGGCTCTGTTTTCTTGTTACCTTCATTTATGGTCTTCACTGAGAAGGCTGCTCTGTTTTTATAAGTTATCTTAACACAAATGTCTGTTAGAAAGCTATATTCAATACCTTGGGCTCCATTAATTCCTGCTACTAGCATGTTTCAGATAAGCGATGATATAGTATGTTTGGGTTATCTAACTTTAGGCCTTCTTTCAGGCCTTGTGCTCTGTTTAATCTGATCTGCTGTAGCTGGACATGTTCATGGCTTTCTTTCCTTTGCTGATCAGACTCGGCCATGTCTGTAGAGGTTCATTCTGGGGGTCGCTCAGAAGCAGACTTTTGGGGTCTCCCTCTTTAGCCACACTTTGTAGCTTGGCATAGGCCTCTAGAAAATGATCAGTGCTGGCAACAAGTCATTCCAGGGATAGGCAACTCCTGGCACGGGTGCCAGACTGTGGCACTTGAAGACATTTTGCTTGGCACGCATGCCTCTGGGCGGATGGTGGGGGAGAGCTGGGGCTCCATGGCCACAGCAAGGATCAGCCTCTTCCTGGCTGTCCTGCCATCTGCCCCCGGCATACCAACATCTTACAAGTCGAAGTTGCGGGTGTTTTTGGCGCTGCCCAAAAACATTGCCGACCCCTGGATTATACATTTCTGCCTTACCGTATTCAGTCAACAAAAGCACACTATCATTTAATATGATTCTAACAAGCTACCCATAATTCAGTTCTTCTCCTCAAACGATAAAAGCATCAAGTTATTACAGCTGTTGCTTCTAACTACTATTACTGTTTTCTTAAAGCAATTATCTGCACCTGGCCTAGCTCAATACTGTTGGCTAGACTTGATGCCACTTTCCCATGCTACTGCTTATGGCTTAAATTCAGGCTTAAGCACTTACAGTAGGTCCAGAGTCTGCACTTGTCATTGTGGCATTTCAGTCACTGGCTAAGTCTGAGGCCTGCAGCGGTGCTGCAGCCAGGTAAAATAGGCAGCTGGGAGCAGCGCATGTGGCTTGGCGTTGTTTGGAGGGTCAACCTTCAACTCGTCCTAAGATAAAGGTGTAAACAGAGCCGTGGAACCGCAATCCAACCACCGTTATTATCACGGCCTGAGAACTGCTGCCGACAGGGTATTTCCTTCTGGAGTCTGCCACTTAAGACATGGGCATCTGAACAAGGTAAATGAAGGCAGAGATTTACAGCACATCAGCTGCTCCGTGAAAATTGCCCGCGGCCATGCTCTTCCACTGAGGACTAATTCACTGAGGCTTAGCTTTCCTTTACTGCGGGGTAGGAGCACAGTTACTGCAAGGTAGCCGACGTATGGAAAGTCCTCCCTCCCCTCTCTCCACCCATGGCAGCTGATTCACCTCCAGCCTGCCTGATGCGATTCGGCCTGTCCTTTAGCAGCGATGGTCGCACTCTGGATATATCCCTTCAGGAGTCTCGGAGCATTCCCATTGCTTATCTAAACATATCCTATTGCAAGGTCTGTTCTGTGATCATAATACATGTGCTCTGGGAAACACAAAAGAGGTCTGTGCAGGATCTTGGCTTAGCAGCAAATGCATCAGATTGCAATAGGCTGGGGGGAAAATAAAAGAGGTTTTAAATGTCCCTGAGAAATGGGCCTCCAACTGGAATACTTTTTTTCTTAATCTGATCTCCCCCCTCTCAGACGCTCTCAGTTCAGTACGGCTTTCTTGCTTGCAGTCCTAATTGAAAACTGAATTTACGCAATTCCTGAATTTCCTCATTCGCCTTTTCCAAACCAAGGTGCCCACACGTGCCGTAGAAGGTAGGCGTGATGTGGTCCGATGGTGGCGACACTACATGTATTGAACAGGAAATGCGGAGGCAAGAGGAGGGCAGCATTCAAGAGATCTGCGTGAGATGCCAGGCATTTCAGTGGAAGTGGGGACTCCCGACTTTCTCAGGAATGCAGCAGGAGGCATATCTGACATCCAGGCCACCTCCTTGCCAGTCTGCTCAGCCTGCTCAAAACCGGCTTTGTTTTTTGTTGGTTTTTTTCAAGACAAAACAAGAACTACCATTATGTAAAATCAAAAGGGATTTAGGGCTGTTGAGCTGGTTCATCCCGAGTGCTCAGACCCAGTGCCTCCGAGGCGCCCGCGGTTTATCTAAGATATTCTCCGCAGGGGCTGGGCTGGGCTGGGGTGGGTAGCAGCCGCACTGATCTGGAAGCTGTGAACTGGGGTGAACATTTGGTTTTGTTTATCACAGAATAATGAAAACCACAAAAAGAAAAAGTAGATCAGAGGTGGAGGAAAATGGAGAGCGAGGTATTCTTTGATTGGGGAGTTAGTTGATGTTAGAGCTAAGTAACGGAGCGTGTGGGGCAACATCTTTGTCTCTCCTCCCTCGTAATCACGGAGCGCTGTCCATAATTATCCTCCTCCTGGGTCATTTGGGTTCACGGGGGAAATTATCCGAGAGCTGAAAACAATGGATCTTGGCCCAATGGGCCTGAAGCAAAAGTTAAGGAGCATAATAAAGTACGTCGATCCCTTTTTAAAGAAGCTGTATTATGTACTTGGGATCGGACACCTTAAGCTGTGTTTGATATTCTGTCTTTTCACTTCACGAAATTTGTTTAGCAAGGTGGGGCATGACTCCATGAAATTGGGGAGCTGCTGGTAGAGAAGTTCTCCAAAGAGGTTTACTATTGCCAAACCACTGCTATTTCCTTGCACTGGTTCCCATGAGCGAATGGGTGCTGTGTTCACTTGAGCTTGCTCCCTTCCTTATTCTGTAGTATCCATGTTTGCTGGCATCAGTGGCACCACTGTTATGTCCCAGCACCGGGGCGCTGTTTGGAGGGGGCTTTGATTTCCCATTGGACCACATGGAGGCAAAAGCTTTCTGGTCTTGGCATTTCTTGCCTTACCACTGCCTAACATCAGCTGTTGCAAGAAACCAAATTTCATTCCATGCATCAACATTGCTTGTCCTTCTTCTTGTTTTCTCTCACCTTAGCTGTAATGCTCTGGCTTCACAGAGGAGCAGCGCTGCTATTTGGAAGCTGAAGGCCCCTCGCCACTAGCTGAGTGCTAATGCCTTCGGCTGTGCACTGGAGGGGCTGTGCCTGGGTCCAAACGTGACATCCTACGCTGTAGCCCTCTATTAGAGCCGATTGTTTCCTGGTGCCTTTCAACTTTGCCAAAGCAAAGTGGTTTTTAAATTGACATCAACAATAGAAATGCTTCTCAGTGAGCAAGTTAACCTCAGGCTTCTTGCCAAAGAGAGGGGCCCGTATAATTACAGGGGAGACATCAGAATATTGGCCAGCGAAGTGCATACCTTTGTTCGTTCAGGGCACACTTTACAATAAAATAAAGTGTCTGTATATACCTTCCTATGCCAAGAAGTTGTCTTTTGGGAGGACATATTCATTGGGAATGCCTAGAAAAATACATAATATAATCTATGGACCATCTCCTCAACTGGTGTCATTTGAAAAGCTTCATTGAAGTCAAAGTTAAATCGCTAAATTAAATCTTATGACCTGTATTCTGGCTGTATATATGGACCTTCCTGTATATGCAGGGCACACTCAAAATTGTTCCTTTTCAGAGCAGAAGAGGTTGTATGGTTAAGGCAGAAGACTGGGACTCAGGGGATTAATGGTTACATTCCTGGCGTTGACAACACTTCTTGTGTGATCTCGAGCAAATTGCTTAATCTTGTTGTGCTGGAGTTCCCTGATCTGTAAGATGGGGCTTGTACTCAATGAGGCATCTTGTCAGGCTCAGTTAACTGATGTCTGCGAAGCACACTGAAGCTCTCAGATGGGAGGCGTTCTGCAGCATCAAAGCCGCAGAGCATTCCTCTGATACATCCTGTGCACATTATAGCCGGAGCGTGTCGTGACGCACACGCTTTGGCTTGCAGAGGCATTTCCCTTCTGCGTGTAACTTGGTCAGCCTTTCAGTTCGGGGAGCTCAAATTTGTTGGATGTTCCCTCAGCCAGGGAATGAACTGTTCTCAGTTTAATCTTGTTATGAGAAGAAAGCCTCAATACAAGGAAAACTTTGCAAAATGTGCTGACTGGCATTAGTGCATCATAGAAAGTCAAAATCAGGCAGGACAATAGTCCTTAGCCTTACAGAGAGTCTCCCCCCACCACTGCACTTTCCACTCCCCCTGTGGTCAGGTAATAATTGATTGCAAGTTGTTATAGTCATACGGGATCCAGTATGCGCTCTGAGATTTAAACATACTAAGCTTTCTATTGGTTCTGCACAGATTTGCATCTCTAGGATATTTTTCAGGAGCACAATAGTTTTCTCCATGCAAAGTCAAGAGTCCAGACTGGGAAGGAGACATGGCTCGGATAGGAGATGCTCTCAGAGCAGCAAGAGTCATGGTACCTGGAAAAAGTGATCTTCTTCCCTTTGTGTCATGCCCATTAGTCTAGTTCAGCTCTGACCGGACTGTGAGCCAGAAGGTTGAGGCCTAATCTAACCTCTCCTTAATACATTTTTACCCTTTACAGCTGGCTTCCCACCTTCAGCCTAGGAGTCAAATGCCATTATGCCCCTGTGAAAAGTGGAGTAAGAGTCTTGCATTACAGAAGGCTTCACTCCGCAACTGTAATGCCTTTAAACATAGTCACTAGGACCGGATGCACCACACACGTGGAGAATGCATAGTACGAGCAGAGGCAATTTGAATTAATATTCTGTGATCCGTGAGGGTTGGGGTGGACTTCTGCAGTGTTCTGCAATATAAAGCGCCTACTGACTTGAGCTGACTTTGGAGCAGGCCCATAGTGATTTCATAGATTTAATAGATTTCATAGACATTCGGGCTGGAAGGGACCTCGGGAGATCATCAAGTCCTGATGCACCCCCTTATAGGCAGCCACCAGGTCCCCCCTGAGCCTGATGTGATGTTTTAGCCTCTTCTGTGCATTCATCTCCTTCTCTCACGTTCCCTTCCAAATGCATAAATGCATAAATGATTCACTGGAGCATCAGGACCCGATTCTCTACCCAGTGTGCCCAAGACCCTCTGCCATGCATGCTGCTCTCTGTAGGCAGGGCTACTGAAATCAGGGATCTCATTTGGTCTTGGCAGACTCTTGCCAACAGAAGAAGAGTCTGGCAGCTTCTCCATCTCTCACTTTAGGGGTTGCTTGCTTTTTTACCCCGGCTGGGCTACGGACTCTTACTGCCATCCTTCGTCTAGCTCAGCCTCAGTCTGCTTCATGTTTATTACTGTCTGTTTGCATCCCGTGTTAGGTTCAAGTTGCGTGCTCCTTTAAAAGCCTGGCCCATCATGTTGAAACCTTTTAACGAGTTACAGGAAAGACGCTTGTAATCCCTGTAGTAATCTAAAAATTTTCCCTCTGTTTAGTCCTCATTCATCACTTCCTGACTCAGGGACCATTTGCAGAGCATGCAAGGTATTCAGGAAATCTAGCCCATAATTGCATCGTAGCCTCACAATGGACTAAGAAGAGGTGGGACGAAAATCAAGCGGCTATCTAAAACCCACCTCACTGGCGTCCTTATATTTGTATTTGTAAATTTTAGCCAATTCAAATAAGGCTGTGAGAGAAGGCCTCTCCAGCTCCTGGAAATAAAACATGCACGTCAGGAAGTGAGTCTCCCATACTGGCATGGAAAAATAAACTCTGGGAAAGGGGAAGAGGGACAGGAAGGCACATGTATTTTGTGAGTCTTGGTTCTGTGCTTCTCACCCTGACACTTGCCCTTGTTACCTGCAAATATGGAAGGCACGCAGGCGATTAATTTTAGATTTGCTCACATAAGCCTTTTCTCGGCTGGGCAGCGACAAGCAAAGGAAGGAAATGAGAATACCTTTTTGGAAATGCATTAATGGTCCAGGACATGCTGCGCGGCTTTTATGGCTTTGCCTTTCAATTAAGAAATGACAGAATTTAAGACTGCAGCCAGGCAAGGGAAGTGTCCAATAAAAGATCGCTTTGTCTTCAGGCAAGGTAACAGGGGCGCTAATAAATGAGATACATACATGCACCAGCACTACTTAAGAGAAGGATGCTGGCAGTATGTTACCAGTGAATTGTTATAGTAAGAGGGAGGAAGATGTTTGGGCTAAAAGGACCAGGCTGGGATGGTTTCAGTGCCTAACTCTGCCCCTGGATGACCTTGAAGAGGTCATCTCATCACTCCATGCTTCAGGAGATACTAGTGCTTCTTTGGTTTATCTGGTCAAATGTCACCTCTTGAGAGCAAGGGATATCTTTTATTGTGGGCTTGAAGAGCATCTAGCACACCAGTGCCCTTATCTCAGGGCTTCCAGATGCTCTGGCATTACAGATGAGCACTATCTGCATAATATATTATTGATTGATTGCTACCAGCGAGTGGCTTGTGCATTTTATTTCAGTGGAGGTCAAAAAAGACTTGCATGTCATTACCCTTCTGCTGAGCATTGCTGGTGGAGGCATGGGGGCAGAGGGATGTTGGAGCCAAGGCCTGGGACCAAAATCAATCGGCTTGTAGTTTCTGGGTCAATCTGAGCCATGGCTTACATAGATTCATAGATTCATAGATTAAGGGTCAGAAGGGACCTAGTAGATCTTCTAGCCCGACCCCCCGCCAGGGCAGGAGAACAACAAAAAACCCCAAAAAGAGAAACGGGACTCAAATGAGTCCAGCCAGGTAGGCATCCAGCCTCTTCTTAAAGACCCCCAGGGTAGAGGCCAGCACCACTTCCATTGGAAGTTGGTTCCAGCTCCTAGCCGCCCTAACCGTGAAGTAGTTTTTGCGGATGTCCAATCTATACCTCCTCTCCATCAACTTGTGCCCATTACTCCTTGTTATGCCAGCGGGCGCTAGGGGAAACAGCGTCTCCCCCAAACCCTTCTGGTCCCCCCTAGTGAGTCTATAGACAGTCACCAGGTCCCCCCTCAGCCTTCTCTTGTGGAGGCTGAATAGGTTCAGGTTGTACAACTCACAACCAGATAAGTCAACTGACATCTTTGTGCCTCACTGGCCGTTTATAGATGTTATGTTTTTCTAGGTTTAATCCAGACTACGGCTATCACTATATACACGTGGACATCTGTAGTCTGAATTAAAATTGGCTCCAGTCTGAATGAACTAATCCTTGCCAAAGGACGATTAAAGTTAATGCAGACTAGGCAATCCAAACTAGGCAATGTAAACTTTATATTAATTAACCTATATCTATGGCAGGTATCTAGGACTTGCCATTGCTCGTGCCCACCTGCAGGTGTAGCATAAGATGCTCCCTGGCATCTCTACTGCAGAAGTGCAGAAATGCATGAAAACCTCCCTGCTGGTTAATGATCGTCTATTAACCCTTAATTTGAATTGAAATCTGATTCAACCTGTGTGATGTGAAGCACGTTAACACGGTTTAGAAAATGGTGAACACATCTACAAATGGCTGCTGTGTCTGAGCCTGAGGTAGTGTGGGATCCCGACAGCTCCTGCTCTCCATGGTGGTTTGGAGGGAGCCGCGAGCAGCTGCCTGGGCAAGGCCTGTGGTTCTGCCTACGCTGTGTCCAGGGTACTTTGGGCTACAGAAGCCCCCCAGCATACCTTGCGTGGGCTGGACCTGGAAATGTGACGGGTAAGGCACTTTGGGGATGCTCCCTGCTGCTGCTCTCAAGCACACAGTGGAGACGGGACGGGAGCACCCCAAGGAATATCCACAGCACCACCTTTTTGGGCTTGATGATGGTGAGAGGGAGCAGGAAGGGGAAGCTGCCCTGCCACAAGAGCCATGCTCCTGTGCTTAAACCCATTGTCTGATTGGGGGAAGAGGCCTTAGCTTCCTAGGTATCCATCCCTGCGAGCTACCCGTTGCTAGGGAAGGGAGCGAGCAGCCTGGCACAGGATCAAGAATAAGGCCAACACTGCCTGCAGTTGCCTTCTGGTGTCTCTGTCTAGCTTGTTCCAAGCAGATTTTACCTCCATCCTGCTTCTTCCTCCCTTGTAGCTTGGAGGAACTTCCTCCAGCTGGTCGGCGTCCAGAATTCCTGCCTGCTGCCTCTTTAGCAGCTGACCTGATGCGAGTGCGAGTGCAATATCCCAGTCAACCCTCCTGTCTTCCAGGATCGTTCTCCGGCTTGAGGCCTATGCCTGAGCAGTACCCACTCTTACACGTGCTGTGTGCTCTACCAAAGCCCTTTAAATGAATCCCCACTGTCAGCACGCAGTTAGGTGCACCCTGATCCCAGTCATTTCTGTCTCTGGGAGGATTTGCTTCGCATCATGACTGCGGAGAAAGATCCTACTGTAAATTGCTGTTACCAGTTGTCTATCAGGGTCTCTTTACCTGCTTGTCCATCAGGGTCTCCTTAGTTTCAAAATAGTCTGGCAGTGCACACTGAGCACTCAGTAACAGGAACATGCAGGTGTCTCTCCGTTCAGAATAATGCCCTTCAATTCAAGTAAAGGGGTTGAAAGTAAAACTAATCCATGGGGTTACTTGACCCCGACGCTCTTTCCTGCCCAGAGCAGGGGGTCGGACTCGGTGATCTAACAGGTCCCTTCCGACCCTAACATCTGTGAAATCTATGAAAATTTCAGGTTGGAAGCAGTTGCTGTAAGCTCCCATTGATCGACCCAGACGATACCAGTCTGAATCGTGAAGAGAGACCTTGATTCTTTGGAGGCCAGTTAAGGCTGATTAAGTCTTTGTTGCTCCAATTCCCAGCTGCTTCAGAGCTCCCCTTTACAACCTGGGGTCTGTCCACATCTAGTCTCTCTTGAGTCCTGCATCCTGACTGCTGGTCCTGAACAGCTGCGTTGTAGAAAGGGTTAACCAGTGCCTGGCTGAATGGCTGCTGCAGTCCCCTGTTCACTGTGGGATCGCAGGAAGAACTTTCTCCCTTTCAGCTGCTCCTAAATGATGCCAGTTTTGAAGGAGATAAGGAACTCAGATCCAAACCATGTTAGGTCATCGTGACCATTGGTAATGGTTTTATCAGCAATTTTAGCATCTCAGGCCATTACAGAAGCTTGTATTTCACTAGCACAAAGTGAGCCTGTGCAGCAGCACCCGCTCAGAAAGTCGAGAAGTACTTATCAGAACAAGCAGCCCTATCTTTCGCTGCAGCTCTGCTACCCTGCCTTCGTGTGCCTTCGTTAATCATGTGATGACTTCCAGTCCTTTTCACTGCCTTCCTCAGTGTCATTATGGCATCCCCTCTTCCTGTCTCGGTCCTTCACTCTTATCCACTTCCCCAGGATTTCTGCCTTGCAGACCTGCTTCCTTCATCCTCATGTGTTTTGGTTTTTTTTTTTTGTTTTTTGGCTTTTCTGAGGAGGAAGCTAAATGTGGCCACCAAGTGCAGAGAGAGCCTGCAAAGCAATGATATAAAAACAGCACGTTTTCTATGTGAGGCTTGCATACTGTTTGTGCAAGCCTCAGACCCAAAGCTTCATAACCTACAGCATGGCCAGTGCCCCGGGACCGCAGTGACAGAGGATATTGTTCAAGCAGGGATGGGATTTCAAAAGGCTTTGCAAACTTTCCCTCCTGGGATTCCCAGGAGAGCTGTGTAGACCAGGATAGGGCAATACATTACTGATCTGCAGTTACCACCCAGGTGGAAAGCGGTGGCTGGGGAACACCGTGCAGTGCTACACTGACATTTAAGGCTGGCAGTGAGCGCTTATACAAATGAAACTACTGGGCAGGAGAGGGAACGTGAAGGTCTGCCCTCTTTCAGGGTACATCTATGCTATCTTGATGACACCTTCAGGCGTGCCACTGAGGAGAACGACCAGCACCCACTGACTCCCGCTGCAGGTGCCCCGGACCAGGGGAGATGTCTGAGGGCACCTCCTTCCTCCACTCTGTTGTCTGTGGCCTGCTCGAGTCTGCTTGTTGGGAGTCTAGTCTAGGGGTGGCTTCATGGCTTCATCCCCTGGTTTGGTGCCTGAAAAGCAAGAGTGCACAGACAGAGTCTGCTTCTCAGGCGTGCTCTTAGGAGTGCCAAGGAAGCCACATTAGCATCTCCTCTGGGTTCGTACTGGCCACAGGCCAGCCAGGACCTCAGCTCTGTCCCAGTCTCCAGTCAGCACTTTACAGTAAGGCAAGAGGGCAGGGGAGGATGCAGGAGGGGTACAGCCACACTGCCCTTTCTGACCACACAGCAGGTGTAGCACTCGGGGACTTTTAAAAGTCCTCACAGCAGGTAAGAATACCCCCCTTCCTCTCCTTTCTCAGAGGCACATCCCCTCCTCCCCTTCCTCCCTCCTCCAGCTGCTGCTGCCATGGTCCCCATGGTCCTGCGGGTGAGGGGAGTTCATGTCCTGCTCCAGCCGGGCTGCACACGGGTTGGGCTCAGCCTGGGACAGTGAGAGAAGTGGCAACGTGGGAAGGCGGTTTCCCCATCCCTTTCTGGTCCTCCAGATGCTCTGCACCAGCCCGGGGGTAAGCACAGGGAGGGGAAACCCACCTGCCTGCTGCTGCTGCCCATGTCCCAGCTGAGCCCAGTCCCCAAACGGCCCGGCTGGAGCGGCTCTGGAGCTCCCCTTGCCTCTGTGACAGCAGGGACAGTGACAGTGGTAGGTAGTGGAGGGAAGAGGAGGAGAAGGGATGTGCCTCTGGGCGGGGAGGGGAAGCAGGGGCAATTCCTACCTGTTTTGGGGACTTAAGTCCCCAACTTCTGTTGCTGTGATGAGGCCTGCCTACCTCAGTGATGGGTGGGGAGGAGGTTGGGAGTAGGGGGTACAGCACCCCTGCAGCACCAGTTGCTGCTCCCAGATCCACTTTTATAAAATCCTGGATACACTTCTGTAGCCAGGTGTGGCATGCCGTATAAACCATCACTCCCTTGGCCTTGTGATACTCTACAGCTAGGTATTTGTTAAAAGTTTCCCATTTGACAGCTGACTCAGTCTGGCCCTGGCCTTTTGAAAAATGGCCAGCTGACACCAACAAAGACAGAAAGAACGCAGCTCTTTATTTCAGACGTGAGGTTATGTTTGCAGGGCCAGCAGTCAGGACAGCTCATCTCCTCAGTGTAAACTGACAGAGATCTAATAGGGAATTCCTGAAAGTGAGCAAAGTGGGAAGCACACAATGTCATATTTCAGTCTGACTGCATTTTCTGCCTTTTTTTTAAATCATTAGGGTCATAGTTTCATAGTTTCATAGTTAGTAGGGTCGGAAGGGACCTGAGCAGATCATCAAGTCTAACCCCCTGCCATGGCAGAAAAGAGCACTGGGGTCAAACGACCGGGGGTCCTTTTTGTCTGATCTGCTGTAGTGAGGCAATCTGTCCCTTTAAGAGAGAACAGTCAGCCCTATTAAGAGAGTCCAGCTGCAGGGTATTTGGATAATGAGGGGGTTTTGCCCCCTAGGAGTTTAAAACCTCAGGGAAAAGATCAGAAAGGGAGCAAAATGGTGAGGGAACCGTTTGCAAGCAGGCGGCAAGCTGCGAGCAGAGCAAGCTTGCCACCAAGGAGAGGCCAGGCCTCTGCCCTGGGGTCAGAGCCAAAGGGTTCCCCTCCCAGGATCCAGAACAGGGCAGAAAGGTTTGGCTTGGTTTATTTATTTGTTCATTTTTCTGCTGCTCAAAGACTGAGATTTATTTGGGAGGACTGGATGAGGGGCTCCTCAGGGAGCAGATCCCAAAAGCTTGGGCAACCTGCTGGACGTTTTTGCTTGTGAATGATATTTTGTAACCTAAGACCAGTGCACAACTGAGAGATGAAGTTGGGTTTTCAGGGCTATTCAAAATGATGGTTGCACAGTTTAATATTTCATGGATGACACAAGCCCTTAAGAGACAAGGGCTTTATCACCACCTCTGCCCTAGATTCTCTGTGTGGCCTTGATCAAGTTACTTAATTTCTTTGCCTCTGTTTTCTCCTCTGTGAAAAAGAGGCTAACAGTATTCCACTGTGAGACCTTTGGATGAAAAAAAAAATGCTCTGTATGCTAAATGCAAACTACTACTGTGATTTTCTAGGGTTTTCCCTTAATTCCTGCAACCTTGAAAGTGACACATGTTTAATTTCCATCATTTCATACTTTTGAGGAACATGATGGTGGCCTAGTGTAGCTAGGCAACCAAAACAGAAGTGTTACCTGTGACTAACGTGTGAACAATAAGTTGCAGGGCTGTTTCGATGGTTGGGGGAATGACTCAGAACCTGGTCAACAAAGAGGAAACTACCCAGCGCCGGGGTAGTGGCACAGCTGCAATTACCGCACCGCCGCCTTGGGATACAGAGGCAAACAGTGCAGAGCAGATAGTACATTATATCAAGCTAATGTCAATGCTCAGTGAGAGGTAAGCAACTGTTGTTCTCTTCTCACGTGGAAGATGGAAAGCACTCTGGTTTTTGGGTGGGCTGTGGACTTCACAGCAGTACATCACAGCAAGCCATGCACAGAGATGGACACCACTTGTTTTCTCTCTATTGGAAGACAGAAAGGGAATAAATGGCAAAAATGGAATGAGAAGTTCATGAAAACGAGATGACACGCTCCCTTAAAAGGCGGTAACCCCAGGGAATGTCTTCTGTATGCCCACGCCAGCTGAGAACAAGTGGCATAGGAGAGTGCTCCCATCCTATTCAGATGCCTGGGGCTGCCCACCCCTGTAGAGAACAGGGCCAGCGTTCAGCCGGCTCGCCCTGCTGCCCTTGTCCCTGCCAAGCTACGTGTGCTTTAGTTACCATTTGGTTGTGCGAGCCAAAGGACTTCTTGAGGGTAGGAGAAGATTGTTTTCTATATAGATAATGTATAGATGATATCATTTGTAGATTAGAGATTAGTATTTATGATGATATATGGTTTGTATTTCTTTCTCCAGGAGGAGCTTGGCTGTGTTTCTCCTAGATTGGATGCACCATGACCTGAAGCTGCTTCCTAACTTGCCTGGTAGAGGTAAGCAAGGTAAATGTGAATGCCTTGGATCTAATCTCATACCCAGAGGGAAGGAAGAAGTGGTGCAAATAAGTCCTTTCACCCTAAGATCATTAATGGACCAGACTGAGTGGGCAGCTCTTCTGGATGGTCCACAGTTTCGTACAACCTACAGGCTCTCTGTCAAACTAGTTGACCTTATTGGCCTTGCTCAGCTGGCCCTTCCTCTGACCACTTTGGGGATATCATGTCTGCTCCACCTCCAGTTTGACATTTTGGAATAATAGAGTTGGCAGGGACCTCAAGATTTGTTTGTCCGATGTCTCGACGGGCTTGTGATTCTGTTCTGTTGACACCAAAGTGGTAAGTTGTCACTCTGTTTTAGTGATATACAAGTCAAACAAATCAAAGCCCAATTAAAACCAAATTGAAAAGGTTACTGGAAAATTTAAGCAAAGTTAATCCAGAAATTTTTTTTAAAAAGATAAAGCAAAATAATACTAACTTTTCTCCCCAGGCCCAAGGTGCAAAACTTTCATTGTTTCTAATTTGAAATCAACCCAGTCTTTCCCAGGTTCCTTCATGTTTGCACAGAAAGAACTGCGGTGTTGTCTCATCCTGCCTATTGCCACAGAGTTTGGCTTTCATCAAATAACATGTTCACACACAAATGTTTTCTTGTGATAGGAAAAAAATAGAAGGCTCCAGCCAACAGCTGCTCGCAAGGAGGGTCTCTCCGAGGGCATGCGATATGCTAATTAAAGTGATGCATTTTAGCAATGAGCACAGTGGGAGTTTAAAAGCAATATACGAGGTGTTTGCTTTTTTTCTTTTTTCCAAATGTCTGGTAGGAATGGCTCTGCCAAGTGGTCATCCGGTTTTGCTTTGGCAGGGATGATGAAGCAGACAAAGAGAGCCCCACTGTCCCCCCCATTTCTCATTAGTTTTCCAAAGGGTGACATTTCAGACGGCTCTGAAAGGCCTCATCCCAAATAGACCTATTTAAGGCTTGGGAAGTGCTATGTTTATCCAGACGCAGAGAGCAAAACATGTACCTTCAGTCTGGGGCAACTTATTTTAGGTTAAGGACAACAACAAAGAAAGAAAGAACAAATATAACTCTCCGAGAGACAGAAGGCCTAGTGTGTCTGGCTCTGTGAGGGCTCCCATCTTGAAAGTGGGTCACAACTCAAACCACCGCCTGCAGACAGGCCTGGAGGCTTCTTGCATGGGCCGGTGCAGTAAACAGGATTCTCCTGTGGCTTTCCAGCCCACGGGCTGGTAACACGGGCGGTCAGCTGGGCGCAGTAGACAAGGCACTGGCCTTGGACTTGGGGCTCTGCCTCTGTTTTCCTCTCTGCCACTGAATGCCTATGTGGCCCTGAGCAAGTCACTTCACTCCCCTGTGCTTTTGTCCTTGCATCCCCCACCCTTTGTCTATTTGGACTTCAAGCTTTGCTAGGATGAGACTGACTGTGACTCTGGCAATGTTCCCGCCCAGCAGCTAACATACTAGGGCGCTGATCTTGATTGGAGCTTTTGGGTGGTCACTTCAATTGGCCACATGAAGGGAGACCTCACACCCATCTCACGGACATTTCCCTGTTTGTCTTTTTATACCACGCTACCTTTACAAACCACTCTGGAGCACTCCCTAAGCTTCAGGTATCAGTGGGCAGGACCCTGTTAATTGTGGGGACAACTGGCAAACAGGACCAGCCGGATTTCCACTCGAATCAAGAGGCTGGCTGGTTTGTTTCTGGTGTTACAATCTCACCGCCGCATGATTCACTTAAAGCACGCGAGCAGCCCCAGCCAAACCAATGCACTTTTGAGTAAGCTGTGCATAATTGTCTGGCTAAACTGGGGCCTAAAATCCTACCCAGGAGTGTCTGTTTTATAATGAGGGTTCTCTTCTCATTCATACAGGATGTTTCCCGTGTTGGTAATCTGTTAACATTCATTTCACGTCTTTCTATGTCTGTTTTTAAGATTATAAATCTCCAGTTCTTGCACAGGAGAAAGGGTGTCCTTTTGCTGACAGCTTTGATGCAGTCAGGTCTCCGTGGTTGGGTAATTTCAGTTATAATGACCTTGTTCACTTGCCTTCCTTTCCCTGAAAGAGACCAAGGCTTTATTCCGCCCGAACGATCTCATGCTTCCACAGAGGAGAATGCACAGCATACTTAAGCATTCAAAATAAAGATGGATTTGAGCAAAAGCCCAGAGCTGAGTAGTTCCAAACTACGAATCTGTATTTGGAAACCCTTCTCATGTATTAAGTCCTAATCCCTGATCCAAACTCCGGGGAAGTCAAAGTCCAGATTCAAACCTTATGACTTGGGCCTTATTTTGGTTTGGGACAGACAAACTAGGGGATGGTGCTGCGGGGAATATAGTTGCAGTTCTTAGGGCTGAACGGATCATGAAAACACTTTCCCTGGGTTGAGCACACTATTGAAGGGCAGCCTGACTGTATTTCATGTCCATTAGTCTGTGTGGGTTCAGCCTTCTTGATGCCCTTGTTAACAGTAGCGTCCCTTGGAAATATGACAAGTAGTGGGGTGTGAGTATAGAGTCCTCAGCAGGATATAACCGAGTGAAGCCAACCCCATATGAAATCCTGCCCGTTGAGACCCCATCTCAGGGCCAGCCGTAGAAGGGCTGAGCAGACTGCTGGCAAGTGTTTGATCAGCAGGTCTCCTTCAAGCTTTTTGTCTGCCTCCAGTTTCTGCCCTGGATCCAGCCTGCCTGAACTTCTGATCCAGCCTGATCCCCCTGCTTCTTCTCAGTTGGGTTTCCCTGGGGCAACTCAGTAGCTCCTGACCTTGTCTTGTTATTCAAAAAGAAGTTCTGGATCCGACCCTGCTCTAACCATTACTCTGGACTGCCCGTACCCTAGTTGTTGACTGGGAGCTGGATAGAATTGGCTTATGGCACTGGACCGGAGACTCAGAAGATCCAGAGTCTGCTCCCAGATTTGCCACAGATTTCCTGGTTGATCCAGGGCAAAATGTGTTGATGCATTGGCGCCCCATGTATAAAATTCATGAATGCATGCACAGTGGTTAGTATGGTTGTAGTGAGGCATACTTGGGGCCCAGACAGTTCTTCTCATGGGGTAAGGAGTGGGGCTGGCTGCAGAAGGCTTGCACATTGTGTCTCCTCCTGTGCCAGAGAGGGAAGGGGGAGCTGTGGAGTGGGGTCAGGCTGAAGGTAGCACCCACATAGAGCATGGAGACTGCCACTTGCTCAGGGCACTGGTAGAGCCCTGGTTGGTTGTAGAGGCTCGGTTGCTCCTAAAACCACAGGATCGTTATTCCATATAGTGCAGTAGCACCTAGAAGGCTTGAGCCCCACAGTCGAGGGCAATGCACAACCACATCATATAAAGGCTGTCGCAGGCATGCATTTGTGGACTCTACCACTGCTGCCAGCCTTGGGAAGGAAGGGAACATTTTATTTCTCCTCCACTCATCCCACATGTCCACTGTCCCCAGGATCTGGCTCCATATCTTTTTTTTTCCTCACAACAGCAGGGTTGATTTCAATAGATGGAGTATCTCAATGCCCCACTGTTGTCTTAGAAATTAGAGTCAGGGTCAGTAAGCAATAAACACAGCTGAACTGTCTCTCTTTAAATCAGAGCATCTGTGGCTTGTGTGTTCACTGATTCAGCCCTCGATTCTGCAAAAATAACAGTTATAGTATACTGAACTGTACATGGCTTTCTTTTTGTTTCTTATGCTCACAGAGATGGACTGGCTCCTCCCAGGTCCACGTGTGATACAGTTGTCTGCCATGTCCTTCAGTTTATCTCAGGAAAAGAAGATCCTGAACAGTAGGGAGCAGAAGATGCATGCCATGAATGATCCCTATGTATCCTGCTATGTATACTGCATGAAAGCACAGGTTTCTGTCTGCAAAGTGACTCTTAAGGCCCCTTGCACACATTCATTTAAAGGAGCCAAGGGATCTGATCCCTGAGTCCCAAAACTGAACACATGCATAGCAGGAGGTCTGATTTTTGGGATCAGATCTCATTTACACCCTTTCTACTTGCCAAGTTGCGAGATGGGCAAAATGAAAGCTGGGTGCTCGCAGCTCTCAGCAGGAGTTCTCTTGTGGAGCAGCCTTCTCTTGTGGAGGCTGAACAGGCTCAGGTCCTGTAGCCTCTCCTCGTAGGGCCTGCCCTCCTGCCCCCTGATCATGTGAGTGGCCTCCTCTGGACCCTCTCCATGTTGTCCACATCCCTCTTGAAGTGCGGCGCCCAGAACTGGATGCAGTACTCCAGCTGTGGCCTGACCAGTGCCGCATAGAGGGGGAGGATCACCTCCTTGGACCTGCTCTAGATGCATCTGTGGATGCATGACAAGGTGTGGTTGGTCTTCCTGACTGCGTCCCCACACTGCCGACCCATGTTCATCTTGGCATCAGTGATGACTCCTAGATCCTTTTCTGCCTCTGCACTGCCGAGAAGGGAGTTCCCCAGCCTGTAGGTATGGTGCCGGTTCTTCCTCCCCAGGTGCAGCACCTTGCACTTGTCAGTGTTGAATCCCATCCTGTTCTCATCCACCCACCCCTGTAACCTGTCTAGGTCTGATTGCAGCCTATTCCTCCCTTCTGGTGTGCCCACATCCCCCCACAT
>NW_017729025.1:14323803-14336564 GCF_001723915.1 Gavialis gangeticus | reverse complement strand
TGAGGCCTCCTGTGGATGTGTGCCCTGGCCCCCTAATCACAGCATTGCCCTGGCCCCTGTTGCTTACCTGCGTATATGTTCTGCTCGTCGGTCTAGGCTGGGCTGTACTTGTGAGTGCTGCTTGGTTTAGCGGTCCAAGGCTTCCTCCTCCCTTGTCTTCCCCTTCCCCCAGTGAGCCTAGTTTAAAGCCTGCCGGGGGAGATCCGCCAACCTAGAAGAGAACACACACTTACTTTAGGGGAAAGGTGGATCCCATCCCACCCGAGCATGTCTCTCGTCGTAAACTGTCGGGCTCTGCCCCTGAAGTCTTCTGGACCTGACAGTTTACAGTCTTCACTCGGGTCTGGGGGAGCTCTTCTCCCCCATAAGGAAGAAATTCTTTACTGTCCAAGCCCCCAAGGTCTGGAATAGACTGCCACCACAGGTGGCTCAAGCACCTACTTTGAACACCTTCAAGACACATGTGGTTGTTTATCTTGCTGGGATCCCATGATCCCTGCTGACTTCCTGCCCCTGGAGCAGGGGGCTGGACTCGACGATCCTTTGGGGTCCCTTCCTGCCCGAATGTCTATGAAATCTATGAAATCCTCACGAAAGGGGTGTGACTTTTCCTCCTGCTGCTTCCTGATTGGTGGATGGGCTCCACCAATCAAAACACCAGGATCTCAAGCCTGGGACTCAACCCAAGCTCTGAAAGGTGAGCCTGCTACATGACCTTCAGGCATGACTGCCCTTGTCCTGGTAGTGCAAGAGGCCCCTGGCACACGTTCATTTAATGGCACAATGGAATCTGATCTCTGTTGCCAACAATCACATTTCATGGCATGCCACATGTGCATAACAGGGGGCATGATTTTGGGATAAGGGATCAGACCAATAGCACCATTACTACTTGCCAGTGCAGGGGAAGCCCGGGCAAGTTGAAAGCTGGGTGCCCACATCATCTGGACAGGCCCAAGTCACCAAGCTGTCCAGAGACTGGGGCCAGCAATCAGCTGATTGTCAGTTCCTGGCCACAGGTTAATTTTAAGGTGCTATACAAATAAACCATAAATTGTTCCACATTATACATCATTTACACAGTAATTGTTGTGTAAATGTTATGTGTATAGGGGCAGAGTTTTTACGTATTACACTTGTGGCAGTGGAGACCACAGTGAATAAATTGGTTTTGAAAGCATAGGGAGCTAAATCATACTAATGTGACCCAGGTCATACGATGAAGGGTGTGTGTATGGAGCGGAGAGGCAAGTGTGGCACAGTCAGTGGCCTCCCCCATGCAAGAAAGGTGAGTGGCACTTCAGAGGAGCTGGCTGCAGATATTCTTGTTAGAGCAAGAACAGGTGAAGAAGTGTGTGTTGACCTCCCCTTTCCAATATGTTCCTTTTTTTTTTGCCTAAGAAATTATTTCAACACTGCAACAAATTTCCCTCATGACCTTTGCAGCTGCTGGCTTGAAATGATTTTTGGCTGCTTGCTCTGGAAAGGATTTGATCTCGGAGATTAATTGTCTGAACATTTAACCACCCGGTTTCTCCTCCGCTTTACGGATTCTCTGTGGCTGTCATCTTGATATCAGTTTTGTTGGGGCTTTTGAAATCTGCTTGTGTCTGGGAAGTGGTATCTACATACAATTTGTTCTGTGCATCAGCACTCTCCTAAAGCGAGAGCTTACTACTAAGTAAAAATTGTCAGTGCGCCATGAGGCAAAGCAATTTGAGAATATTTCCCTGATGTGCTGTAGTAAAGGGTGGGGGGGTTGAGGGGGAGGGCTGGCAGAGAGTCAAGAATTAGGTAAAATTACTCCCAAAGAGCCTTCTCCCGCAAAATGGAGATGAGGCGCGGAAGTGGCAGGGGGTTACCTATCAGGCTTTGCACAGGGGTTGGATCAAATTTGCAGGGAGATAAAGTCTGGATTAAGGCTCTACACTGAACGTGTGGATTGCTAACAAACAGCTGGCAAAAAGTCCCAGCAGGCCCACTCCCCAGGATGCGTGAATTGGCCTAGCCACACAGCCCAGAGCAAGGAAAGAAGCCTAATGGCTCGGTGCCAGCGTGAGGCAGGGGGAAAGTAATAGCAGTTTAGTACAAGGGTCCCGTACTTGTAGTATCTAGGATTTTTTTTAATTAACTCTAAAATAGACTCGGACTCTGAAGCTTGAGACCCTGAAAGACCCTCGCAGTGCTATAACACATGGGTCGGAGGGGCTAAGCATCAGTTGTGAAACTCCTGGGGACTCCAGAACTGCCTGTTCTACCCCAAGCAGCTGGTCACTGTGAACAACTTGTGGTGGTTTAGTCCTTCCCCCTCCTTTGCCTATGTAATACCTCCCTTACAAGGCCTCATCTCATGTAGACTGACCAGTCCTCCAGGCTTGAAGCAGGAGCTAGAACCATGAGTGTTATCTCCTACAGGACAAATTTGGTGCTGGATCAAAGAAAGTATATGCATGGGGCACCCTCTCTACTACCCTATCTCCATGTCTCTTATGTACAGCAGTGTTCACCACCTGCATCTTTGTGACTAGCTGTTGACCAATCCTGTTTAACTCCTAATGTGTATACTGGAATTTGTCACTGGAGGGCAAAACTGTCTGGGGAGGCTGGCTCTGGCCTTCTGTCCTACTTTTGAGGGGAAACAACCTCTTGGCTTTAATCTCCATGTGGGCGCGTCAGGGGTAGGTGCGTGGGCCTGGGTACTACCCTTGACCAGGACTGTCCTATAGGTGCTGCCTCTTGTTGCTCTCTCCCACCACAACTTGCTGTAAGTCTAATTCATGTGTATCCTGGGTGTACGTGTGTCAGTGCACCCTTCTACAACTGAAGGGGATTGTTAGCTGGCAGGGGTGCCGTGGGCAAAACTGCAGACTACTCACAGTTTCCCTCTGTCCCAAAGGAGCCAGGCCAGGACAATCTGGAACTTAACTATATACAAATGTATTATTATTTACATAAATGGATAAAAAATAGACATAAATATAAACATTAGGGGTACACGAAGGGGGCCATATTCAGTTCAGATTCAGATTCAGCCCAAATTGGGGACAGTGATTCGATTAGTTGATTCAGATCACTGGCCCCAATTTGATTCGGCTGAATCCAAATCCAAACATTCGATGCTGATTTGGAGAATCAGTGATTCGGCCATGGACACAGCTTTAAATGTTTTTTCAACATACCTCAAGGTACCAGGTGGCTCATGAACGCTGAGATGGTGGGGTGGATGGAGTGTCCCAGAGGAGTGTAGGGGGGCCCCCCCGAGTGCTCAGCGTTGAACCTGGAAGTGGACCAGAAGTACTTCCAGCCCACATTTAAAGCTGTGTCTATGGCCGAATTGCTGAATCTTTCCAAATCTCTCCAAATCAATTTGAAGGGTTCAGATTTCATTTAGGGAGGTTAAAGGGTCTCCTGATTCAATTCAGATTCAGAGATTCGACCACCGAATTGGGCCGAATCTCCGCTGAATCGAATCAGGGACCGAAGCTTTGCACAGCCCTAATAAACATATGTACATATATATACGTATAACAATATATATTCAGATGTATGTAACTATACACCTTATTCTCTACAATGGGGCACCACCACTGGGGCTTCAGGTAAGTGACAGGTAAACACAGGTAAGTGACAGCAAGGGGTCCCAGCAAATTCTCTGGGCAGGGCTGTAGACTCTATTAAACTACCAATATACAAATATAAAAGTACACAAAATATAAGGCACAATATTACAACATATAAGTCGCTCGCCTTCAAAATATAAGGCACATCAACATCAGGTTAACTTTAACCTCTTAAGCCCCTTCCGCAAAGCCCCTCAAGGGCCCGCTGGGGCACCGGCTGCGCTTCAGTAACCTGGGGGAGGGGAAATCCTCAGTGCTCTCCAGGTCCCACTGTGACCTTCAGGACAGGCCCAGAGGGAGAAACTTTAGACCCAAGGAGACTTCCCTCACTTCCCCTGCAGCCTCACCACCCGGGGCAACTTTCCCCTCCCCTGGGGGAATCCCCTTTCCCGGGTAACTCATAGCTCCAGGGTCCTGGGTGGGTGGTCTGTGTCTCCTGGCTGGTGAGCTACCTGAGACCCATCTGCCTCTGCTCCTTCTGGCCAGCCAACCAGCATGGGCCCCCGTGCACCCTCACATGCACCCAAGGCTCTGCCTTCTGCTGAGGGCTGGAGGCCCAGGCTGCCTTGTGCAGCACTGGTGCTCAGTCTGCTCCCGGACCCTCTGCGCAGTGTTGTCTGCACTGAGCCCACTGGCCTGGTGCCAGCAGCTGCAGACCCGAGCCACCTCAAGTGGCTCCAAGTGGCTTGCTGGGGACCTGCTGTGCACCGTCTGTGCACCGAAAAGCCTGGCTGCTTGCCAGGGAGGTGGGGACCCGAGCTGCCCAGTGCAGTTCCCAGGGTCCTGGTCCATGCCATGCAACGCTCACACACTGGGAGCCTGGCTTCAGGGACCTGGCTCCATGCACTGAGTTACGCACCATGCTCCTGGCCTCCTGCCAGGGTTGCAGACCCGAGCTGCCTCGAGTGGCTCTCAGAGTCTGGGCCCCGTGCACTGCGCTGCGCGCTGGCTGGGGCCAGAGTGTCGGACTGGCATGGGCAGTCTTCGGGGCTCTTCTGGGTGCTGGCTCTGCCCACTGGGCAGCTCTTCTCAGCTCTCGTTCTGCCCTGCTCTTTTCTGTCCCCCAACACGTCTCCCCGCACGCTGGGCATGCAGCCCCTTTTGTTCTCTCCGGAGGCTCTGCCCCCCAAGTTCTGCCGGCCCACAGAGTGCAGTCTCGACCCAGGTCCGGGGCTCTTTGCCTGGCCCGGGTAGGGGCGGGGCAAGCTCCTCCCCGCCATTTCCTGCTTGGTGGACAGACTCCACCAATCACAATGAAGATCTTCTGTGGCCAGTTGTGCCGGACTGAATCGGTAAGTCTGCCACACATGTAACAGGAGGCAGCTGACCATTATTACACGTAATCCACCCGCAGGAAGGATTTATCACTCGCAGTAGTCACCATCCAGATTGGGGCCTCTCCTTTTGAGGGCTGGCCAGACTTGCCGGCTCGGTTGCCCTGTGTGTTTAAACACGGCACCGCTGGCTGGGAGCTCCACCACCCTTACACTTCCTCCACATCCACCAGCATAGCAGAAGTATACAATAGCAGAAAAGGCTGGGGCCATCCGCCCCTCTCACCACGTCTGAAAGTGTTGCAGCTGTGCCCTGGCTCCGGACCACACTGTCACCGCCACAAGGTCCCAGCCCCGGAGCAGCTCCCCGCCCTGCCAGCGCTGCTGGGGCTGATCTCCATGGAAACCCTGGCCCCGCATTGTCAGGGTGCCGCTACTCCTGGGGTCTCCGTGGTAACCAGCCACAGTGATGCAGGCAGGGGGTGCTGGCAAATGGAGTGTGTCGCGGGCCGGATCCAGCCTGCAGGCCAGACTTTGCCCACCCCTGTCTAAAGGCTGGAGAAAATGCATGCAAATGGCCTTTGAAGCACAGTTAGGGCACAGCCCTCCCTCCATGACCATATTTAAGCACACCCAGAAAACTGTAACAAAAGCTTCTTAAATACTTTGACCAAAACTTGGTGCACTACAACCCTCCTTCCCCACAGTCCAGTGTGACTCAGAATAGCCCCCTGTATAGCTCTTCCTAAACATGCCTGTCCTGTAACACGAGACGGCTGAATGATCAGTCAATTATTGATAACGCCATATCAAATTTTAACAGTGGCACTATCCTGGGTGCTTTGCCTCACAGAAACTTGCAGTGCTTTGCAAGCATTAATCATCTCTTGTTCCGTGCTAGTGAGGAAGGGTAAGTAGCATCATCCTCTCTGTTTAAACTAGGAGGACCAAGAGATGTGCTCAAGCGACAGGGTTGGCAAAGAACATGGGGCCTAAGCTTCCTGACTCTCAGGCACCAGATGTGACCGCTCGGCCATATCCCTTCTGCTCAGGACTATGGTTCAAGGACTCCTAGTTCCTCACTGGGGGCCTATTCCGGACTTTGCTGTGTGTTGAGCATCGGGTTGAATCTGAGCCCCCTAAAAACCCGATCGCTGGAGTGCTGCTGGGAGAAATCTGGGTATAGAAAGGGCCCCGTTCTCATAACCTGCTTTGAGGATCCGGGAGCTGGGTGAGGTCCTCAGCATCAGATGTGTTGCCAGGCGAGGTTGCAAAATTCTTGATGCAAAATATGAATCATTCACCACAGATCGGCGATCGCAATAATTTATGCTGGGCTCGCTCAGAAAACAGATTGTTGTCCTAGCCGTTCCTTTGCAACGGCTCTCTTTGGCAGGAGCAGCCCGAACTGGCAGTGTTCTCCGTGTCATCTGAGGGCACGGTGATGCTGGGCATCAGGGTAAAGAGCTACATTCACGAAGTACATCCAAAAGGTACAGTATTTTCTCTATCCACGCCTGAGATTTACATAAGGAAGTCAGTGAACTTTAAAAGTGCTGCCTACAACCTAATAAAAAGGCACAAAACAATCTCTCTGTCTCTGGGTTTGTTTTTTTTAAAGCATTATTTTTATGTGAGGTAGTTTGGACTTGAGGATAAAGCCAGGAGTCCTGTGCACCTTTCCTAGCCCTGCCACTGATCAAGAGGTGGCCTTGCTCAAGTCACCCTCTCCATTTTCTGTCCCTCCTTTGCCATCGTGGCTGTTTAGCCCTTGAACTCGTCGGTGAAGCTGTCTATATCTGTGTCAGGCAGAAGGCAGGTAAGATTTGTGACTTAGAGACTAATGGGATCCGAGATCTATAGCAGCAGTGCCCAAAACCTGACAGATTGCGCGCCACACATTTAAAATGATATAACCTTAAGTACCACCAGCAAGTTTTTCAGTTCAGCCTTAAGTATCACCAGCAAACTTTTGTCACATAAAGTAACGATAATAGATCTGTTAACACGTACCACTGGCAGGTTGTCTGCGTACCACAGATTGGGAACCACTGATTTATAGCATGAGCATTCATGATCCCAAGCTCACTTCATGAGATGAAGTGAAAGGACAGGCACAGAGCAGGGCTATCGAATAGAGTGATTTGAATACAAAAGACAGGAGAGGGAGGGAGGGAGGAGAGGAGGCAGGGCTGGAAGAGGCAAATAAATAATAAACCTATAGGGCCAAAGGGGTCACAAAAGCCGGCCCAGGTCATGGGACGAGAATCCATAGTTCCTGTTCAGACCAGACTTAATACAGTCCAGTCTCTGGATGATTTCTTGTTTGTTACATTCAAGTTGGCTTTTAAAGTTTTGTGGTCTAAGAAGAGCTACTCTGCGGTCATGGATGAAGCGTTGAGGGAGGTTAAAATGTTCTGCCCCAGGCTTTTATGTCTTTTTGGAGCTGATGTCAGATTGGTCTCCCTTCATGCTTGCACAGAGAGACTGCTACGCCTGTCCAATACAGACAACAGAGGAGCACTGTAAGCAGGTGATAGCCTATATGATGGTGGTAGCGGTGTAAGTGAATGAACCTCAGATCTTATAATCCATGTTATTTAGTCCAGCGATGATGTGGTCTGTATTGATAAGGGGGCACAGTTACATCTGGGACGCTGCCTGGCCAAATTGTATGCCACACCCAGCACAGCAGAACCCCGATTCTCCCTGGTCTCTCTTACAGGCATGGCTATAATACCTCTAATTCATACTGATATCAAGTGCTGGTCTGGAATCGTTTCTGATAATGTATTGGTACAACTCTTGGCGCAATGCACGTAATAAATAGTCGTAATAAGAACACAGGAGCCAGCGCGAGGCCCACGAGGAACGTGTCATGGTAATTTACAGAGCGCAGAAAGTGGTCGAAAATTGGACTATATAAACCTCGAATCCTGGGAGGGGAGGATCAGGCACAGATAACAACACGTTTCCATCAGAGAAGCTCAAAAAGGGCTGTAACAATATTGAGTCATTAAAGCTTGCACTGCTTCTGGGAGGGAAAAGATGATGGGCCACCCTTTCATTTGCTGCCTCTTTCATTCTTCCTGTTCTGAACAACAGGTGCAGTCGGCAGAGGGAGAGGCACCTCTGAACAGACACTCTCCTTAGTCACTGGTATTTTAAATAGCTCGGGAGACAGACTGTTGTGGAAGAAAACCTTTCTGTTGGTCCTGCTTATTGTATAACTGGATGCTTTATATGAGAGAGAGAGAGTCTGCCATATAGCAGCTCATTAACCCTACTCATGCAGCATTAGTGGTTAACTGTGTAATTAGTTTCAGCGGTAAAGGGAGATTTTGCAGACCCGAGAGCGCGATTGTTAATTTCCTGGCGTTCTAAACAACAGCAAAGGTAGAAAATTGCCTGTTAGAAACAACAGCAGAAATATTGCATGCTATTAAATGCTAAACGACTAAAACGCTGACCTGAGGTGGTTTTGTTTTGTCGCTGGAATATACTAAAGCACAGATTTTAATTTCAGGAAAAGCCCTGTAGTCTCACTGTGCAGATGGTAAAATACCTCCTGTTCGTGGGGACCTTGGTACACTGAGATTATGTGCAAGTTCTTCATTCAAGCTTTCGGTGCCTGAATTCAATCTTGGATGTAGGAGAGGGAGATATTTCCGGCAAGGGTGGGCAAAGCCAACTTCTTCTGAATAGGATACTACCGCTTACTGTGTATGCGAACAGAGCCTGGTGCAGTGGGTCTCCCTTCTGGTGGACCCCTTGGGGTGTTTCTGCAGTCTGAATGTGAAGCAGCAGTTGATATTTGCCATCTTCAAAGCAATTTACATACACAGATACTAAAAACGGCCCAGCTATCGTTCCCCATTGAAAAGATGTTGAATCTGGAACGCAGGGTGTAGACGCACATCATGTTTACTCCAGAGCTATTTGACTCTGGGGTAATTGTAGAGGTTGCATGATGTACAGCCTTACCCTGGCATGGGTCACTCCTTTCTAGGGCAAAGGGGCTCCTCTGAATGTGAGGAGTAGCTATACATGGGTTTAAATTATACCACTGTGCCTACAGCTTGAATCAGCTTCATCTCAGAGTAGCTGTTTCTCAACGCAAAGGAGATATTAGTGGCTCCCTTGTCACCTAATAGCAAGGTGTTGTGATAGCACCCATGGTTGACAGCTACCTTCACGTGGCTGCTGTGGACACCAGTGTCCTTTTACTCAGGAGTAAAATCCAAAGCAAATAACTCTGGAGCAGATGTGTCATGTGTCCACATCCTCAGAGACTGGCGGGCTGAGGATCAGGCCCCTGAACCAGTGGGAGCATGGAAAGGACCCGTATCTGAGCCGAGATAAGCACTCAGGAAGCCTCAGCTTCTGTGTTTAAACTGTGAAACCCTACCTTGAAAACATTCAAAGCGCCATCTGAAACTCGAGCTCTTTCAAGCCAAGTGAAAGCCAAAGTCCCAAAGCACCACAAGAAAAGTTGTTTCTCCTCCTGATACTGCAGACCTCACTGGATTCAAAAATGGCAAAGAATCTCCCAAGAGAGGCAGGCAGCCTTGCATTTCCACACCAAAGAGGTTGACTGAAAGTTCAGATAAGTTTTGGGAAACTAGTTGTTCTTCAGGCTGTTTCTATGAATCGAACCTCTAGCCCTCTGAGTCTCAAACTTCAGCACGAATTAAGAGACCAGTTCATTAGATACTGTACTTAAGATGCTTATTTTGCGGTGGTGTGATTGGTCTGGCACAGGCTGCACGCAGCAGTGTAAGGACCAGAGAAGCTACCAGATTGATTTTGCCTGGGAACGTCTGTGAGCAGCAGAGGTATGGGCACAGCGTGGGGCAAAGACCAGTCTCTCAGAGCAAAGCATGGGAAAGCTGATGGCCAGTGCACTGCTGGCAAAAGATACAATGCAGACCGGGTTGTATCCCATCCCAGATTGGCCTGCCAGGCCTGACCACCCATGTTCAGCACTGACACAAAGCCAGATCCCTTAAATAGTGGAGAGACCAAGAGAAGGACAAAAAATGGACCATGATCTGCCTCCTTCTCAGCACTGCCAGACTTCTTGAAGACGGTTTCCCAGATTGCACTAAATCGTGCAGTCCAGGGAGTCAAGGTTTCTGGTAGTTGGTTGCATTTCAGCTATTTGCTGTATGATGGATGCTGGGATCACGAGCCCTTAAAACACAAAACAGAGTGGAAAACGTGGCTGCCCCCAGCTTTGTGATATGGTGGCAACATGGTGTTTGATGTGAGTAGAGCACAACTGAAAACATATTTTTCTAACCTAGAATGGGCCACTCCAGGAAAGGGAGGAGAAACGCTTCCTACTGGGAGGGGGGAAAAATAGCCTCTTTGATGGGTCGTGTTTCCTCCTTTTCCACCTGAGAATGGCACGGTTGTGCGTCAGCAGTGTTTCTGACACCAGCCCGCTTTTGGTAGCTATATGAACTTGAAGCAAAGATACAGAAACAAAAATATGTCCCTTATTATGAGTTTCCTCTACCCGTCAGTGTGTGGCTTCCCTCCTATGTGCACCAGTGCAGCCAAAGCGAGGCAGGGTGAGAGCTACTGTAAAGATCTAGCCAAACCATCTGCTTGGACGTGATTTTTTTAAAAATTAATTTGCAACAAGCGCCTTGAATTTCGAAACCCTGAGCAAGGAAGCCCAGCGACTACACAAGTCAAATGAGTGGAGTCGTGCTAGCCCTGCTCATTGCTCAGAGTGACAGAAGTGGAACTTGCTCTACCTGTTGTCCCGGTAAATATTCCTCATTTGGACAACATCCATGCTTAGGGCTTGGGGAGGCAGGGATGCTGTAGCTGAGTCCTGAGAGAAGTGCAGCCAAAGGAGGACAAGGTTTGCCAAGAGCAGTGTTGTTACTGGAATCCTGAGTGTGTAGCCGTGTGTGCAAGGGGATGGCATCTGGTTGGGACATAAGGGATCTGTTGTGCAAGTCAGCAAGGTTCCTACCATGCCTACTTCAGCACATGGGCTTCAGAATTGCCTGCAAGCCTCCCCACATTGTCTCAACACCCACCTCAGCCCTAAAGATGAGTGGGCTTGCTGTATCCTTGGCTTCCTGCCGTTGTGACTAGCCACACGAAAGCCAGTGATGGCCGTGCTTCTTTCTCTTTTGTAGGAAACAGACTGCAGTCTTCAGTCTCTGTAGCCATTGAACGCATGACATTCGGTCACCGTGGTTCCTCTCAAATGGCTGTGACCCAAAGACGGGACCAAAACACTACGGGAGGGCACGCGGGCAAATTGCCGACACGTGCAATATAGAGTGGAATGAACTTTCTTCTGTGCAATTGGAGATAAATTTGTTCCTAAAATAAGGAGCGGGTGATAAGGCTGGTCACTGTAAGCAAAATCTGAGCTGGCTGGTTATTGGATATTGTGTTTTTTCATCTCGAGTTCATTCTCCTGAGTCATACCCTCTCTTGCATGCTTCCTCTTTCAAATACCCATCATGGAGTTTGGCATCCTGTTTGTTCTGCACGTTCTGTGAGAATAAGCATCTTCGTGAGATAATCCAGCCCTTACAGCTCAGCGACAAGACATGACAAGACAGTTTGGGCTCAGGCTCTTTATGAAGGCTGATTTGGAGGATTTAGATATTGCTGTCTTTGAGTAAGATACAGCCATATCAGCTTGAACCATAAAAGGTTACAGCTCCCTCCAGGACCCAGTTCTATTCTTTGAGAGGATTGGAGGGGATGGGAGGATGGCAGACGTCTAAAAGATGCCAATTAATAGTAAGTAAACACCATGTTTTGTTGCGTGATTCCAAGCAAAGGGGGAAAAAAGGCATGTAATTTGTAAGACAACAAAACCCCAACCACCCAGATGACTTTTCTCTTGATTTCCTTTGTAGATGCATGATAAATTGTAGTGTCACTTTCACAGCACTCTAGTTAAGAGTCACTTTTGGTGGCATTGTTTCACTCTGTCATTTTGAAGCAGCTTCAGGAAGAAATTTGGCATGCAGAGCTCTAGCACAATAGCATTTCCCCCCCACCTTGAAAGTGTTTAAAAGAGATTTTGTGCCTTTTTTTTCTTTAGAGGAAACAGAAGGAAAAATAGATATTTTGTGGCCTCAATAAGAGATAGCACATGACACTAGGAAGGCCACAAAACTAATTATGGTTAATGACTATCATTTTAATCTTTGGATGCAATATAGATGCTGTATACCCTAACTGAACAGCCACATGGGGCAGGTCTTCCAGTGAAGCGAATAGTTCTGGATTTACTGAGGCCAATGCAGTTATGCCAACCTACGTCATGAGGATCCAGAAAATTAAACCAAAGTCCTGTTTACTACTGTGTGGGTGCATCTAGACAAGATACTTTACTTGAAATTAGAGCAAATTACTGCGCAGTAAGCGTCACTGTCTACATTTGCAGATGCTTACTGTTGTTTTTAATTGTGAGTAAATTTACTACCTGTAAATACAAGCAGCAAATTTACTCAGGAGTAATTACTGCACAGTATGGCATGTGTAGACAGCTGACCAAGAGCAAATGTGGTCTCGGTAAGATGGGCAGCAGGGGGCAGGAAATTGCTCCCTGCCCCCAGGAGCTGCCTGCTGCTGGGGCAGGCTGTACCATCGGAGCCTGGGCGGGGACAGTGTCCCCCTGCCCTAGCAGCAGGGAGCTCCCAGCCCCTACTCCATGATCCCGAAGCAGGAGCTGGGAGCTCCCCGCTGCCCTGGCAGGGGGCCACTGTCTCCACCCAAGCTCCAGTGGCAGGGCCGTTCCTGGCAGCAGGTAGCTCCTGGGGGCAGGGAGCAATCTCCCATGCCCTGTCAGGAGACAGCTGTCTGCTGGCCCCAGAACTCCTTC
>NW_017729025.1:14318635-14323474 GCF_001723915.1 Gavialis gangeticus | reverse complement strand
AATTATTTTGAACGGAGGGCTGCTTACTGAGTTTTGGCAAGCTGTCAAGGGCTGCATTTGGTAGCCCCACCCCTTGAGAGGTGCCCCACCCCGTGGTTGCCATCTTGTGACCAGAGTCCCACCCCCTAACCCCCATTGCCTTGCTGGTGAGTCCTGCCGACTTCCCCTGTGTCCTACTGCCTTGGCTCCTGTCAACATTTTCTAAATTTTGTAGGGACCCTGAAGGCTGGATAGAATGGCCTGGTGGGCCGGATTTGGCCCGTGGGCCATATTTTACCTGTGGGCTGTATTTTGCCCACTGGTGCTCTAGAGAGTAAATTACTCT
Organism: Gavialis gangeticus; assembly: GCF_001723915.1. Lineage (NCBI taxonomy): Eukaryota > Metazoa > Chordata > Crocodylia > Gavialidae > Gavialis > Gavialis gangeticus. The sequence continues at coordinate 14,323,149 of NW_017729025.1, read as the reverse complement.
AAAGTAAACCCTCCCTGGAGAATTTGCATGTGTAGACATGCCCTATGTCCCATTTGTCCTAAAGTATGTAGCCAGGATCTTGAATTCCTTTGGCACAACTTCTCTGGTATCTGTAGCATACATAGATTTATGTTTCAGTATTAATTTTATTCTATAGTAAGCACCACCCAGTGAAAATATGTGATCTATCTTCACTGTATGAAAGGAATTCCTCTTCTGCATTGCTAAGAGGCTCAGCTTTCCACTGAAACGCAGTTTCTAAGGCCATGTAGATGTGCTGCCTGTGGGGGAAAATGTTGACAGCGGAGAAGAGCCTGCGACTCGCCCAACAGTGGGGCACTGGCTGGCAGTGACCTTCTCCTATCTGCCCCCCCTCTTTCTCCAGGATACTACAGCTAGTCTCCTTGCCCTGTGGGAAAGGGTTAGGTAGGACAGGCTCTTCTCATTTGTGCTGCTCTTCTGAACCACACAGGAACTCCTTTTTACTGAGCAACCATGTCTATCTGTGAAGGACCAAATGGCATGCTTGACTGTGATGTAGGAAGCACTATTAAGCCAATACAGGGATTCAAGGAGGCTGATAGCATAATGAAATGGCTTTTGAGGCATTCTGGATAGCCTTGAGAAAAGGAGAGAAGGATTTTAGAATAACCACGCTGTGTGGTGACCAAGATGTAGACATCAGGGAAGTGAGCAACAGGACTTTGTAGGAGATGGGCTATGGAAAATAACAGTGACAGTCAACAGTGTCACCATGGTCGTCAGCTTGGAAGATGAGGCATTGAGGTGTGATCACATACACGTGAAGCGTACCCAGCAGAGGTTTCTCAAATCCAGGGTTCTCAACCATTTTAGACTTGAGGTAGCTCTTGTTAAACTCAAGGTACCTCTTGGAAAGTGCCAGTTCTTAGGTTTTCACTTATTTTTTGACTATGGAACAATAATAGAGCCATTTTGCTGTTGCAAAGGACTCAGAAAGACCATAACAGGGTAGAATGTATTCAACACCACGGATTCCTATTTGAAATCACTGGGTTGTGAATTATCTTGTATATTCCTAAAAGTGTTAACATTTCATAGCACCCTGTGGCACCCTCCAAAATATTCCAAAGCACCCCAGTATGCTGCGACACCCCAGTTGAGGATCATTGCTCTAATTAGTTCTTAATACATTCAAGGAAGGTGCAGCCTTCGTAAGCAGCCTTATCCAGGGCTTAATTATCCTTATAGCCAGAAATATTTTTCCAGTATCTAACTTAAATCACCCTAGCTGCAAATTGAGCAGATTTTCATCTTGTCCTGTCCCCAGTGGAGAACAATTGATTGTTGTTATCTTTAGAACAACCTCTTACACATTGGAAGATTGTCCCTGCCCTCCCCTGCCCTCAGAGTCTTCTTTCTAGACAAAGCAAGCTCAGTTCTTCTCTAGTCTTTCCTTATAGGCCACATTTTCCAAACCTCTTAGCATCCTAGCTGCTCTTCTCTGAATCCACATCTCTTTTAATATGTGGCACCCAAAACTGTTGCAATATTTCAGCTGAGACCTCACCAGAGCCAAGTAGAGCAGAATAATGGCCTCCTATATCTTATTTATATGTCTTCTGTTAATAGGACTCCAGATGAGGTGTGCCTGTTTTGCCACAGATTGCACTGTTGTCGTGCATTCAGCGTGTGATCCACTGGAACTTCCAGATCCTCCTTTTACAGCACTGCTCCCTCAGCAGTTACTCCCAGGTTTGGATGTGTGCATTTCATGTAGCATTGGCACTTTCTTTACTGATTTTAATTTGGTTCATGCTGAATTATTTCACCGATTCATTACAGTCTATTTGAACTGTAATCCTGTTCTCCATAGTGCCCGCAATTCCTCCCAGCTCAGTGTCATTGGCAGTCTTTATAATATGCTGGCTACTGTATTATCTAAGTTAGAGTTGGGCCCATGGTCCAACTTGAAATGCCCTCCCAATTTGATAGTAGACCACTGATAGCTACTTTGACGTATGGTTTCTCCACCAGTTCTGCATTCACCTTTCGGTCTAGATGAAACCACCATATTTATCTGCTTTGCTTATGAGTATATCAAGTGGGAAAAAACATTAATTAAGTCAAGATATAGTATGCATCCTGCTTCCCCACTATCTACTTGGCCAGTTACCCTGTCAAAAATGGAAATGAGATTGGTTTGGCACGACTTGTTCTTGACAAATTCTTGGTAGTTGTTTCTTATACCCTTATTATCTTCTTGGTGCCTACAAAGTGTCTGTCAACCTGTTGTAGTATCTTTCCTGGTATCAGAATTAGTCTGACAGTAGGGCTGTGCAAAACACCATTGTCTCGTTTTGATGTCCGTTTCACCGTTTCGTAGGGACAGTGTTTTGTTTTGTTGTGTTGTTTCATTTCGAATCACTGTCGCGGTTCGTTTCATTGAAACTGTTTTGCTGTTTTGACTTGTTTTAACGTTTTGCCCATAGGCTATAATGGGGAATCATGAAAATGCCTAAAACATTGTCATTTGTTGCCTGATTCAGATACAAATTGCAGGGATGGTAGCTCCTTCTGAGGGCACAAAGCCTCCCAACTTTCAAGGAGATAGGTGCAGAGGCTTCTTGGAAATGGCACCTCAAAGTCTTGAAAGCAAAATTTGTTGGCAGCGGCAGCCTCCTGTCATCCAGCACGCAGATCCAGGGGCTTGTACCCCTGGGAGGGCTGCAGGGCTTTGCGAGACCCCTCCTGGGGGTGCAGGCCCCTGGATCTGCACCAGATGACAGGAGGCTACCGCTGCCACCTGGCGCCAGTGGCAGCATCTATCTTCCCTGGTGCTGGGTGTGGGCTGTGCCCAGCGCCAGTCCCAAGTGGCAGCCTCCTGTTATCTGGTACAAATCTGGGGGCCCGCACCCAGGCCGCGCTCTGTGGTGCTGGCAGAGCTGATTGGAGCGCAGCCTGCCTTGATTGTCTAATCAGGGACAGAGCCAGCACTATGCTCTGCCTCCCACCGCCAGGCTGCGCTCCAGCGGAGCTGATCGGCGTGCAGCCCGGGTGGGAGGTGGGCAGAGCCAGCGCTGCACTCTGGTCAGCTCTGCCACCCCATGGAGCAGAGCTCTGGCTCTGCCTGCCTCCCACCATCGGGCTGCGCTCCATGGGGGTGGCAGAGCTGGTGGGAGTGCAGTCCAGTGGTGGGAGGCAGGAATTCTCTGCCGGGGTGGGCTCTGCCACTGAACTCCGAGTGGCGACAATGTCCCTCTGCCTCAGCAGGTGGTAGCTTGCCATTCCCTTCTGCTCCCTTCTGCTCAGCTGAGCAGGAGCAAATTTTCTCCTGTTAAGCCATCTACACATGCTTTACTGTGCATTAATTACTTGTCAGTTAATTTGCTACTTGCATTTGCAGGTAGCAAATTAGCTGCTGAGTTACAGCAAATTACTGCAGAGTAAGGGTCTGCACATGTAGATGGTGACGCTTACTACACAGAAATTTGCTCTACTGCGCAGTAAAGCATCTTGTGTAGACACATCCCTTGTGTACTATACATAGTGCACGTACACATAGTTAAGAGACAGCCCCTGCATAGGAAATTGCAAAGCATAGAAAGAATTTTGGTGCAAGGGTTAAGATGCTAGGTAAGGACTTGGAAGTTGCAGGTTGAATGCTCTGTTCTAGCTTAGACTTCAGGTGTGTTTCTTGGACCCAGATTTGTAAAGGTATTTGGGTTCCTAACTCCTACTGAAGGTAGGTAGTTAGGCTCCTAAATACCTTTGAGGTTCTATACTTCTGCTTTCTAATTGCAGGACAAAAGATAATCGATTTTGAACCCACAGGAGTGCTCTAAAGATAGATTAATTAAAGATCATTTAGCAGCAGGAAACAGCAGTAACATCCATTTAAATAGAGCGTGTATGAAGTATTTTGCAAATGGAGAAGTCGCAGAGAGATTAAGTTATTCTCTTTCATGTCATACATACTCTGGGCCAGGGCTGGGATCCCAACCCTGACTGGCTCTTTCTGGCCTTTTCCTAACGTATTCAGATGTGGGCACATGAAGAGAGCGGGCCATGCCTTTCCTCAAGCCTGGGAATTGTGATTCCTGAGATGGTGCATAGGATGAGAAAGACTAGTGGGGGAGGCACTGAGGGCCTAGAAGGTAGAGGAGATGGGAATCCACAAGGGATGGTTGTACCTTAAGGGGGCAATCCTCCAGGCCCAAAGGATAACAGTCCCTGAGAGAAGCAAGGGGGGTAAGAGTACTCAGAAACCCCCTTGGCTCAGCAAGGGCATTCAGCAATGCTTGAGGACTAAAAGAGGGGTGCACAACCAGTGGAAGGGAAGGGCTATCACCAAGGAAGAGTGCTCCTCCTTGGCCCATGAGCGTAGGAGGGCTATTAGGAAGGCCAAGGCAGAGATGGAGCTCAGGCTAGCGTCCAGGATTAAGGACAACAAAAAGTCCTTTTTCAAGTATATTGGGAGCAAGAAGAGGGCACCAGGCAATGTAGGGCCCCTGCAAGATGCAAACGGTAATCTT
>NW_017729025.1:14309601-14318040 GCF_001723915.1 Gavialis gangeticus | reverse complement strand
TAGACAAATGCAGGGTGCTGCACCTTGGGAGAAGGAATCCACAGCATACATACAGGCTGGGGAGTTCCCTCTTGAAAGCACAGAGGCAGAACGGGAACTTGGAGTCATTATTGGCTTCAAGATGAACATGAGCCACCAATGCCACACTGCAGCCAGCAAGGCCAACCATACCTGTCATGCATCCAAAGATGCAACTCAAGCTGGTCCAGAGAGGTGATACTCCCCCTCTATGCGACTTTGGTCAGGCCACAGTTGGAGTACTGTGTCCAGTACGGGGTGCCGCACTTTAAAAGGGATATGGCCAGCCTGGAGAGGGTTCAGAGGAGGGACGCTCACTTGGTGAGAGGGCAGCAGGACAGGCCCTATGAGGAGAGACTGAGCGACCTAAACCTGTTCAGCCTCAGCAAGAGGAGGCTGAGGGGGGACCTGGTGGCTGCCTACAAACTCATCAGGGGAGATCAACAGCAAATAGGTGGAGCCCTTTTCTCCCCAGCATCACCTGGGGTGATGAGGAACAATGGTAAGAAGCTGATGGAGAACAGGTTTAGGTTAGAGATCAGGAGGCAATATGTTATAGTTAGGCTGGCCAAAATCTGGAATCAACTTCTCAAGGAAGTGGTCCTCGCCCCTACCTTGGGCAAATTCAAGAGGAGGTTGGATGATCACCTGCCTGGGGTCTTGTGAACCCAGCATTCATTCCTGCCTGTGGCAGGGGGTCAGGCTAGATGATCTGTTCAGGTCCCTCCTGACCCCATCTACTATGAAACTATGACTCCCTGAGCCTTGCTTTCTTCCTAGCTGTGTATTCATACAAAGCCTGTCACCTTCTGCCCCATCATTGTCCAGGGTATTTCCCACACAAGTACTCAACAACAGGAAAAATCATACTCTTCCTAGCCCCAGAAGGTGTGAGCTGCATGCTGACTTGGGTGTACATTGTACTTGGGATCCTCTATGCTACCCAGCAAAAGGAAGTTTGAAGAGAAATGGCACTAGGGCAGAGAACAGTAGATGATAGGAGGGGTTTGATGCTGAGCTCTGCTTTTTGTCTTCTTGATGGTTGGACACATTTGGCTGCATCTGCTCCTTGTGCCCTTAGCATCTAAGAATAAAGGCAATGAGGATTTCACGGCATCCAGGGGAAGGCTGACACACACGCACATGGCTTAGCATCTTGATTTAATCCAGCTTGCACTGAAGGACTCTCTGCCCTAGATGTAGCCCAGTCATAGTTCCTCCTGGAGGACTGGTCACCAATGCTGCCTTTTCTTTCAACATATTGTGAGGCCTTTCAGAGAAACATGAGAGGTTAATTGTGTTTAAGCGTTAGGAACTTGGCAATAAATGGTAGTAATGGAGCAAGCAGAAGGGACTAGCGTATGTTATAAAATACTCTGTAATGATGCTGGCTCAGGAAGATTTACAGAGAAAGCTGAGCATATGGCATGTTTTATCACTGTAATTGTCTGCCAGGACGCTTGCTGCTGCCTAATTATGCACCCACGTCTTGTCCTTTCAGTTTTACTTCTTGTTGTATTTCCGGTGGAGACTTCATCTATAGGAGTCTCACACAGGTTGGGCAAGGGGAATATCCCCACCTCTGGTACGATGGAGGGTGTGGAATCGAGCACCGCTGATGTGGCAGAGATGGGAATCTTGCCTGCAGAAACATCTTGGTGGTTCTGTACTCACGTTGGATAAACCCAGGGGCCCACAAAATGGATTGTGCATCGCGGAAGCCCCATGGGTCGGGACCCAGCCCCAGCTCATAGCCTAAATAGCTGGAATGGGGGATAGTGAGATGGCTTGGGTGGGAAGAGGCTCCATGGGGGATAAGTGGCATTAGCCCCCTTGACTCCCATGCATTGTCCTGACAGGGGAGGAGGGGGAGTTTGAGGTATGGGGATGGAGCCAAGGGAAGAGTGCATTCCCATCCTTATACTCCATGAGCCATTGTAGGGATGAGTTTTGTTTCTGCATGGGGGTGCACAGCTCCTTTTAGCTCCCCATGTCCCTGCCCCAGCACCTCATGCATTGAAAACAAACTAAATCTTCCACCCAGGGATCCTTGGTGCCTGTCAGTGGGCAGGACTAGTAGTGAGGACACAACTTGGATGGTGCACATAGTCTAATGTAGACACTCTGCACTCTGCGCTCCTCTGAAACGTTAAACATATTTCTGCATGGAAACAGCATTAAGACAAGCTGGGCAGGTGCTTTCTGTGTCACTTCTTCCCATCCCAAGGGTGGGTGTTTCAAGTCGCTTGTTCTTCAACCTTATCTACTGAGCCAGACCTGTGCTATGAATTAATGACCCATTGTAATAACTACATTGTCATCCCTTATTGCTTAAGGATTTCAGAATCTTGCATTACCATTAGAGGCAACAATGTCAAAAATAGTGAATGTGGATTATTTATAGCTCTGTTCATTATTAAGGAAGGTGGCCTCTTGGTTAGGGTCAGAGAAGAGAGCAAGAAGGGTGATGTCATGGTGGGGGTCTGCTGTAAACCACCAGACCAGGAGGAAGTGGTGGATGAGGCTTTTTTCAAACAACTTGCAGAAGTTTCCTGATCATGGGCCCTGGTTCTCATGGGGGGGCTTCAGTCCCCCTGACATCTGCTGGGAGGGCAGTACAACAGTGCCCAGGAAATCCAGGAAGTTTTTGGAAGGTGTTGGGGACAACTTCTTCATGCAAGTGCTGAAGCAGCCAACTAGGGGCGATGCTCTTCTTGACCCGCTGCTCACAAATAGGGAAGAATTGGTGGGGAATGTAATAAATAGTAGATAGCAACTTGGGCAGCAGTGACCACAAGACGATTTGAGCTCAGGTTCCTGAGGAAAGGACAGAAGGAAAGTAGCAGACTAAGGACCCTGGACTTCAGAAAAGCAAACTTTGATTCACTCAGGGAACTGATGGGCAGGATCGCCTGGGAAGCCAGACTGAGGGGAAGAGGAGTCCAGGAGATCTGGCTGTACTTTAAAGAAGCCTGACTGAGAGCACAGGGACAAACCATCCCGATGCACAGGGAGACTAGCAAGTGTGGCAGAAAACCAGCTTGGCTTAGCAGGGAACTCTTCGGTAAACTAAATTTAAAAAAGGGAAGCTGTGTATAAGATGTGGAAACTTGGACAAACAACTAGGGAGAAGTATGAGTATAGCTTGGGCCTACAGGGGTGAAGTCAGGAAGGCCAAGGCACGGTTGGAGTTGCAGCTAACAAGGGATGTGAAGGGTAACAAGAAGGGTTTCTACAAGTATGTCAGTAACAAGGGGAAGATCAGGGCAAGTGTGGATCCTTTACTGAATGGGGGAGGCAACTTAATGACAGAGGATGCAGGAAAGGCTGAAGTGCTCAGTGCCTTTTTCACCTCAGTCTTCACAGGCAAGGTCAGCTCCCAGAGTACAGCAGTGGGCAGTACAGTTTGGGGAGGAGGTGAGCAGCCCTCAGTGGTGAAAGAACAGGTTAGGGACTATTTAGAAAAGCTGGACATGTACAAGTCCATGGGCTGGATGGGATGCACTCAAGGGTGCTGAGGGAGTTGGCTGATGTGATTATAGAGCTGCTGGCCATCATCTTTGAAGACTCATGGCAATCAGGAGAGGTCCCACATGATTAGAGAAGGGCAAACATAGTGCCCATATTTAAGAAAGGGAAAAAGGAAGATCCAGGGAACTACAGACCAGTCAGCCTCACCTCAGACGTTTGAAAAATCATGGAGGAAATACTCAAGGAATCCATTTCTAAGCACTTGGAGAAGAGGTGATTAGGGACAGTCAGCATGGATTCACCAGGGGCAAGTCATGCCTGACCAACCTGATTGCCTTCTATGACAAGGTGACTGGGTCTGTGGATGCAGGGAGACTGGTGGATGTGGTGTACGTTGACTTCAGCAAGGCTTTTGCTATGGTCTTCCACAACATTTCCAAAGGAAGCTAAGGAAGTACGGGCTGGATGAATGGACTATAAAGTGGATAGAAAACTGGCTGGATCATCAGGCTCACAAGGTAGTAATCATCAATGGCTCAATGTCTAGTTGGCAGGTCGTATCAAGTGAAGTTGGTTCTGGGGCCAGTTTTCTTCAGTATCTTCATCAATGACCTGTAAGGCATAGAGTGCATCCTCAGCAGGTTTGCAAATGACACCAAGCTGAGGGGAGTAGTAGATATGCTGGAGGGTGGGGCTAGGATTCAGTGACCTAAAGAAATTGGAGGATTGGGCCAGAAAAAATCTCGTGAGGTTCAACAAGGACAAGTGTGAAGTCCTGCACTTAGGACGGAGCAATCCCATGCACCAGTACAGGCTGGGGGTGACTGGCTGGGCAGCAGTTCTGCAGAAAAGGTCCTGGGGGTTACAGTGGACAATGAGCTGAATATGAGCCTGCAGTGTGCCCTGGTTGCCAAAAAGGCTAATGGCATCCTGGGCTGCACTGGTAGGTGTGTTGCTAGAAAGTGTCAAGGGAAGTGATTTTTTTCCCTTGATTCAGCACCGGTGAGGCCACATCTGGAGTGCTGTGTCCAGTTTTGTGCCCCCCATCCCCCACTACAGAAAAGATATGGACAAATTGGAGAGAGCCCAGTGGAGAGTAACAAAAATGGTGAGGGGGCCGGGGGACATGGCTAATGAGGAGAGGCTGAGAGAACTTGAGGTCCCTTCTGACCCTAGCATCTATGAACCTATGAATCTATGAACTGGGCTTATTTAGTTTAGAGAAGAGAAGATGGATAGGGGATCTAATAGCAGCCTTCAACTCCTTGAAGGGTGGTATCAAAGAGGATGGAGCTGGACTGTTCTCAGTGGTGGCAGATGACAGAACAAGGAGCAATGGGCTCAAGTTGCAGCAAGGGAGGTTTAGGTTAGATATTAGGAAAAACCTTTCTCACTAGAAGGATGGTGAAGCACTGGAACAGGGTACCGAGTGGTGGTGGACTCTCCGTCCTTGGAGGTTTTTAAGACCCAGGTTGACAAAGGCCTGGATGGAATGATATAGTTGGGGAAGGTCCTGCTTTGAGAAGGGTTTGGAGGTAGATGACTGAGGACGATGGACATGGATTTATCCTGGGGCAGTAGACATGGCTGTCTGATCCATTGCACATTGACCTGAGCTGAGATGTTTTATCCTGAGACAAATGGAACATCTGTTTGGAGCCATAAAGTAAGAGCCAATCCCTGTCCTAGGATCTTATAATCTATATAAATGAGAGAGACAAAACCGAGATGGGGGGAGTGTACAACTGCTTGCAGCTTTCAACCAAAAGAGCAGAATATGAATTAATCCATATTTAAAATGGTGTAAACATGCAAATTTACATCAGCAATAAAATCCATTTAATTACAAGGTTTGCTGATGGAGTAAGGACTTCTAGTTCCTCTCCCTACAGGTGGGAAGCAGTGCCAGTGAGAGGGGTTGTCCATACAAACTCATATGCAGAAAATTTTTGATTGGAGCAGTTTCCCATTAGGACAGGCAATATGGCTGAAATGTGAATTTCTCACAGGAATATGCTGAGTTTGAGTTTTCCACGGGAGAAAATCAAAATGAATCGTTCTGATTTTCTTGTTTAATTTTGGCTGTATAATTTCTCTTAATTTCATTGTGCCTTTACATAAAACGATCCATTTGACTATTAAATAACCTAGTCACATAATAAATATTTGTTTAACATTAAGGTAAATAATGTAGCAAATGATTAGCTTTAGCATTATGTATTTATAGCTTTAACATTATGTATTTATATGTTCTTTAATATTTTATTTAATGTTTTATATTTTATAATGTTTCCAACATTATCAAAGCCTAACATTCCAGGGTTTCCAAACTGAATTTTTCTTCACAGAAAATATGCAGGTTTTTTTTTACGTTTCCTCTGATTCCAAATTAAAAGAAATGCTGAAATGTCAGAATTCCCCACGGGATAGAAATGCCTTGTTCTGGCCACTTATATCCATGGGACACGTTGGTAGAACAGTTGAGCAAGTGTGTTGGGTTGTGTGAGTTTGAGCTTTGCTCTGGGCTTGGTCGATTAGGCTAGGAGTTCACTGAGTTCCTGATGTACTCCCCTCGGCCTCTCCTCATATGGCATGTCTTGCAAGCCCCTGATCATATGGGTGGCTCTTCTTTGGACCCTCTCAAGTTTTTCCATGTCCTTGTTGAAGTGCATCGCCCAGAACTGGATGCAGCACTCCAGCTGCGGTCTCACCAGTGCTGAGTACAGTGGGAGTATCACTCCCTTAGTTTTGCTTGAGATTTCACAGTTAATGCATGCCAGCGTGTTGTTTGCCCTGATGGCCACAGCATCACACTGTCGGCTCACGTTCATGTGATGGTCGATCACCACCCCTAGGTCCCTTTTGGCCGTGGTGCAAGTCTAATTGTCACAGCCGAGCCTGTAGGTATGTTGGGGATTGTTTGCCCCCAGATGGAGCACCTTACACTTCTGAGTGTTGAACTTCATCTGGTTCCAGTCCACCCAAGTCTCCAGCTTGTCCAGGTCCACCTGGATCCGCAACCTATCTTCTGGCATGACCACATTTGCGGGCGACTTGGTGTCGTCTGCAAACTTGGCCAGCAAGCTTTTTACTCCCACATTCAAATAATTGATAAAGAAGTTTAAAAGCACCGGTCCAAACACAGACCCCTAACGGACACCACTGGCCACTTCTCACCAGGATGACACCGATCCATTCATGAGAACTCTGGGTCCTACCATGCAGCCAGTTTTCTACCCACTGAACTGTTGAGCAGTTAAGCCCACAATCTTCTAAGTTTTCCACAAGGATACTAGATCAAAAGCCTTTTGGAGGTCTAGGTCGACCTTCTCTCCCATGTTCAGGTGGCGAGAAGCCTGTTCATAGAAGGAGATGAAACTAGTATGCCTGAGTCACACTAGCCCAATGATCCACTTGGCTCAGATGGACCTTTGGACCTTCTCAGGTAGGCCTGAGAGGCAGAGGGGACTAATTCCAGCTCTTTTTCCCCACGGTAGGAATGGGTGTTGAGGAATATTTTACTCTTCTCCCTTTCATAATAGGAGCTGCTTGCAGTCTATCCTTTTCACCCCTTTGTTTTATTTTAGTCCAGCGATGCCCAGCCTTTTAGTCCTGTGGGCTGGGTGAGTGGCATGGGGTTGGTCTGTGGGTTGGATCCCATGCCCACCTCCAGCCCCACATGCCCAAATCTGGCCCCTGTGCCCACCTGATCCAGCCCTATGTGCCAGCCAGACTGGGGCTCATGCTGTCTGGATAGGGCCTTGTGTGCCCAGATTGGGCCTCGCACTGGCCAAATCCAGCCCCATATGCTCAGATCGGCCCCTGCATCGGCCCACTCCTGTTTTAGCCTCCTTTAATATAATAAAGAAGACATGGGGAGAGTGGATCAGGAGAGGAATGGATGCAGAAGAGCAGTGACTGTAGCCGAGGTGGGAAAGACTGAGTGGGGGAGAGGAAGGGAGGGGACCTTCTTCTAATTTTCCCCTCATTCCCTGTTTTCCCTTCCTTTTCCTGTTCTCTCATCTCCTCCATGCAGGTTCTGCGACACTTATGCACAGAACATGGCTCGGTTCATTCAGCCCCTCAAATGGCCTGATGCACGGTCCCGGTGCCTCCAGGCTGCTTAATCCTCCACGGTTCATTCTCCAACCCGCTCATGCCTGCCCCAGTCACATGCCACCCTATGGGAAATTCCAAATACCACACGGCTTTGCACCACACGGTTGATGCTGCCGCACTACAGGCCCATTAATACCAACTGATTTGGCCTGCAGGGAGGGCAGGAGCTCTAGCTCTCTGTCTACACCTGCTCTGTGTACACCTGCAGGTGTTGAAGGTAGAGGGCTCTGCCCACTACATCTGCCAGCACAAGGCGCACCTCTGATTGCTTGCCGCTGTGCAGGCCATGGGAAAATAGGAGAGTCCAGCCAGTTTGTGAGGGTATATAGAGTTGTTGCACTGCAGACCTTCACAAAACCCCATGGAACTGGCTGGTTTGGGAGTATCATTATCTCCCATTTACCAGTGGGGAGGGTGGTTTGCCCAAGAGGCTGCGCAAGGAGCTTGTGACAGAGATAGGCCGTCACCTGTGAGTCCCAGCCTAGCGTTGCAGGAAAAGCCTTGAGTCACTGAATGTGTTTTCCTGACAGATTGAGCTTGTTCCCAGCCAACTTTTAAATATTTTAAGAGGCTTTTGTATCTTACAGCAATTCTTGCCTTTGATCTCTACTGCAAACAGGCCACTAGGGAGAGGAAATGGTGGAGAAGCTGAAAAAAAGCAGATCCAAATAGGTTGATTGTAAAGACTGCTAGTGATTGGAGACTGGTGACAAACAGGACATGATCTGTGGCACATCAGCACCTTCCCTGGGGGAATGCCCTGGGCATAAAGGGAAAGAAAGAGGCATTTCTCATGATGCCTGTTCCAGAAGGTAGGGAAAGAGCCATGGG
>NW_017729025.1:14306987-14309590 GCF_001723915.1 Gavialis gangeticus | reverse complement strand
GAGAAGCTGAAAAAAAGCAGATCCAAATAGGTTGATTGTAAAGACTCCTAGTGATTGGAGACTGGTGACAAACAGGGCATGATCTGTGGCACATCAGCACCTTCCTTGGGGGAATGCCCTGGGCATAAAGGGAAAGAAAGAGGCGTTTCTCATGATGCCTGTTCCAGAAGGTAGGGAAAGAGCCATGGGGAAGTGCTCGTGCACTGAGGTAAACCTGCAAAAATGTGACTTTTAAGGGCACTTGGACTTCCAACTTGCTTTTAAAAATGGAATTTGGGCTCCCCAGTCACTTGGGCACCCCTGCAAATTTTACCCTGTATCTTCTTACCAGCCTGTGTCTTCAAGTGGCTAAATGCCAGACTGGGACTAGGGAGACTTGGGTCTTATTCCTGTAGCCACCAACCTTCTGGGTGACCTTGGACAATTCACTTCACTGCCCTGTGCTCAGTAAAGCAGGGACAGTGATGCCTACTTCTTCTGTAAAGCACCTTGTGCCAGGGTGAGCCGGGGCCAGAGTTCCTCCCTGCCAAGGCCCATGAACCATCAACCGACTAATTAGCCGTGAGTATGATCACCCAGTGGGACTGGCTCCAGGGAGCAGTAGCTCTCGAGTAGCGTCTGTTGTTGGTCCCTGGCTGGTAAACACCAAAGCCTCTGGCTGTTATTCCAAGCACCTTTGCAGGCCTATGATTCATTTTCTGTCTCCTGACCCTCAGCTCATGTCCCAGTTGCTGACTTTGGCTCCTGAATCTCAGCTGGTAGCCTGGCTCCTATATTGGGTATCTGACTCTCTGCTTGTATCCTAGTTTCAGACCTCAGTCCTAACTATTGGGATGAACTGCCCAAACCATAGCCCCTTACACCTTGATATGCCTAGGCAAAGTACTCCATAAGAAGTTAGGTATTATGATTAACCACTTAACCAAAGGAACCCTTCTGTTGTCTTTGGACTGTGGTAAGTAATGACAAATATCTTTTATACTAGAATATTTTCATGGAGATTGTTCAGCTAAATTATATTTTTAAAATTATCTGCAGAGCACAGGAAATAAAATAGTCACAAGTTATGAACTGAAACACTGATTTGCATTGTATTTCCACAAAAAAACCCATTCATTGTTGCTATGAAACCAGAAGTTCTACCTAGATCAAATCATTTTGTTCTCGTGTCATGGATAAAGGAACTGAATGAACAATACCCTGCTAATGGTATTCACTTTAAATCCTACTTGAAGAACCTTTCACCTCCCACACTTTCTAAACAAACAAATGCTTGTTTTATTATTATTAGTATTTGTTTGGTGAGCTTACTGCTCGTGAAAGCTAACTCCATTAGACACTGAAGTCTGTTGTCTACAGAAGACATACCAAAGGGACAAGGGTAAGAGCCTCCAAAAAATGAGTCACCAAAATGAATGCATCTAGCATCATGGGAGGCAAGAAAGTTCAGTTTCCATGCGCCTTCACCACTCCTTGCTTTCCCTTCTGAGCTGCCAGAAAGCATGCTAATCAGTGTTGTGGACGGGCTTTGTGATACAGAGCACTATCTATTAGGAACTGGTTGAGGCCACCTGCTCATTCTACACAGGCCACTTGGTGGCCAGTGAATAGGAACAACTAGGTGCAGGTTCTTAATCCGGTCTGCTTTTGAGTTTGTAACTTCAACATTCATTTTGATGCCAAGATCAGATCACTGCAATCATCCAGTCTGACCTTCTGAATTTCACCCTCTGATTCTTTCATTTAACCCAACAACTCAGGGTTGAATTTAAGAAGATAACTTTGAGAAATCATCCCATCTGGATGGACAGATTTCCAAGGATGGAGAATATATTGCAGGGTTGCCAGCTGTCAGTAAATTTACTGACTCAGTAAGAAAAAAAAACCAGGCTAAAAATAATGGTCAGTAAAGTCCCTGAAACAAAAATCAAAACTTAAGCTCACAATAAAAACACAAAGTAGCCGCAGCTTGATTGAAGCTCTGTGGACAGACAGACCACAGTGGCACTATTTGCTCTCCAAGGCTAACTACAGACAATCAAAAAGCCCAAGTCTGAATTGATTCAGACTTTGCAGATTAGTCTAAGCTGCACAGATTGAACCAAAAAACAAATGAACAGACATTTACTCTTGATTTGAGAAATGCAGCCACATGCCTGCAGTGGCTTAGGCCAGAGCACGGCTCTCTGGCATGAAACCAGGATGGGCTGTGTGTTTGCTTCCTTTTCCTGCTGCCTGTGAGGTCTCTGGGACTTGCAGTCCACAATCACAGCAGTAGGACCCTGCAGTTTTGCTTATCACTTCCTCTGCTTCCAACTGCCTCTGGGATTTGTAGTCCACAGTTGCAGTGAGCAGTAAGTAAGTAGGGCAGAGCAGGGCAGCTTTGTACTTTGGGGAAGAGAAGTTTAACCTCCCTCCCTGGCTCCAGACCCCAGTAGGGGTTTGCCTGGCAGAAGGGACAGTGAGCCAGCCCTTACTGGTCTGGCTAGGGAGCAGAAGGGCGGAGCCATCCCTGCTTGCTGAAGCAGACAGCCCAACTGAGCCCAGGGCTGTAAAATGCTGGTGGACTCTGATTTAACTTGAACCAGGAAGGGGTCTGGGAC
>NW_017729025.1:14278402-14306838 GCF_001723915.1 Gavialis gangeticus | reverse complement strand
CTTAAACTGGTTTATGTGTAACTTCTGTCCCTAGCCCAAATGAGCATGCAGCATTCTGCAGGGAGTGTTCTCTCAGCTGCTGTTGCTGTGTCCCAGGCTGCCTGAGATGCTGCTGAATTGCAGGTAGACTTCTTTGGGGGTCCAAGCCAGGATGTGGGCAGCGGGGCTGGTAGAAGTAAGGCTCAGGAGTGGGTGGAGAGATAGCATGGTGCAAGATGCGATCGGGGGCATCAGGGTGTGAGGGGTGAATAGGGGGTCCCTAGTGGCAGGGAGCAGCACAATGTCAAACCATCACTGCAGTTAAGCAGGGTTGCAAACCCAAGAAAAAAAATGTTAATGAAAACTTTTTACAGACAAAACTATTTTTGTTTTTTTACTATTGTTGATGTTAAACTACTAAATTTGAACCCAGCCTTCCTAACTGGGGTCTGGCAGTAGGGCATAACCTGTCAGGAGAGTTACATTTACAATATGTAAAACATATATCAGTAAAAGCATGTATCAGTAAAAAAAAGTTTGGCTGTCAGTAAGAAGCTTGCAACTTGTCAGTAAAAATTTTTTCTTGGGGTGGCTACATTGCTCCCTTGGTAACTTGTTCCATCCTCTGGGTTTAAAATGTACTTCTATTTCCATCATCTTATTTTCTCATGGCATTACTTACCTTGAGAGAGTAAGTCCATGGGAGTTAGAGCCAACAGTATTGCACAGCTGGCCTATTTGGATAAATGCACTTTCATAGCAAACTTACCAAAGCAATTGCAAGTTCCAAGCAAAGGCCCCTCCATAACATGGAGACAGTAAATATGTCATAAGGTTATCTATGCTACAGTCACTTGCTATATGCCATAGACACATATGATCTTGTTTTATAACCTAGCAAACCCTGGTATCTGGACCAAATGGATTGCAGCACCATGGAGCTTGGTATGGACTACAAACCTGCCCAGGAAGCAGGGTAGATACTTAGGTAGTTTGCTTGAAGAAGGATGCCTTTGCCCAAAAGTTTGCAAAGAAGAATTTTTCAACTATTTTAGTTCGTCTCATAAAAGATATCAGATTTACCCAAAGAACCTTGTCTGCCTAGGTAATTAGCCTGCACTGAGGTCCATGCTGCCACAGCCAGACTGCTCCAGGTAGCTGAGCTAGCTTGGGTATATCTGTTCTGTGTGCCGGAACAGTGATGGCAGTGCAGGGAGCACCTGAGTTACAGTCCTAGCTTGCATTTGGCGCTAGAGAAATGGTTTAATTAGCCCCCTCCTTAATTGGACACTTATGTTTAAAGAGTAGAGCAAAGCACCTCATGTGCTGCATAATAGCTAAACAAGCTCTCCAAAAACTCAGTAAACACCAGCTGAGGTGCTTAGAGAGATGGATCTGTGCTCGGGTCTCAACCTCAAACCTGGGAAAACCATTAACTTAATGACTGCATTTTTAATTTGATACACTGTGCTTAATGTGAAATGCATGGGGGTTTCAGAGGATTTGTTTGCTCAGTTGCAGGGAATGGCTGTAATCCCAGTGGGTTTTCAGCGCAGGACTGTGAAGCTGCTGTTGCTTCCTGGTGGGTGTCTGAGAGAGGAGGCAGGAGAATGCCGAGAATTCGGCAAAATTAAGCCCTATAAAACAGCTCTTTGATTAGATTAGAACAAGCATCATTTATCCCTGTGTGCACCAGGTTTGGGCTCTCATTAACTAAAGGCTGCAGGAGTACAGCGCATTGGCCTCCTGGCGCGTCTCCGCGCAACGTGGTGGTTGCCCGTGTTCCCGAGCTAGCCCATAACAAGAGCCCCCCACCGCTCCCTGGCAGGACAGCCCAGGGTTTTGCTGTCATTCGTTCAAACAACACAGGTAGATCACACCCCAGATCACACAACTACTATTCTGCGGCCATGTGACTTTGTGGTTGATGAGGAGCGTTGAGCCAACTCTCTCTCCTTTTTGTTAATGTCCCCAAATTCACGCTGATCCTCTCAGGTCAGTGCAGCAGTGCCGGAGAAAACAGCAGCTGTGCGGAGGTGTACAAATGGTCAGATGGTCGCCCAGGGGGCTCTCGCGCCCTGCGGCTGAGCTGGGTTTCTTCCCAACCTTTAAGCCAACAGGAACTTTCCAATCTGATGTCCACTGAGCTCTCTGTGCTCTATTAATATTCAGCAGCTACAGCACGGCTAGATGGGAAAGGGAGAGCAAGGAGCAGGAAACAGAAGGGAATATGTGACTCATGGTGAATGGTGACCGTCAGGGTCACGGTTGAGTCATGTGTCTGAACACCCCGGGCCTGTTTGAAAACAGATGCTGGCTGTGCTCAGCTAGGGAACCTGCAGGGTAAGAACGCAAGGCTCGAAATCTAGCACTGTACTCTGGACTCTGCTGTGGCCTTGCATGCTGATGTCTGATTCTCCAGGCAGCAAACGGCCACCAGAACAGCCCGGTTCGGCCCCGTGTTGCTCACGTGCTGACTCTATACAGGGCTTGGGGGAGTAAGAGTGAGAGGGGCATATCGAGGGAAGAAGGGGCTGTGGCTGGAGCATGCTCTCTTTCTATTCTGGGATTCTGCCTTGGTTCATAACAAATGACTGCAGCAAGGGGATGGCTGAAGCAATCTCTGGGCTGCTCCAATTAATACAGGGATAGTTTTGTTCCCTCACTTATTCCAGGCTATGGGATAAAGAGGCTACAAAAGTGATATAAAGCCATGTTTGTGCCCCCTCCACCTCAGATCCTGCCTGGAACTCGGCTTGGCCAGAATAAAAAAATTAGGGATGCTGTGCTGGGTCAGAGCCAGGGCCCATCTAGCCCAGTACCCTGTCTCTGACAGTGGCAACACAAGGATGCTTTAGCGGGGTAGTATGAGAATCGGGGCATGTGTGGGGTGACTCATGCCCTGCCAGACCCCCCGGACATCTGCAGGCATCGGGCTAAGGCCTCTCTGAGCTGGATGCTGCATTTTTGACTGTTGTGTGTAATAACCCCAGGTGGACCCATCCTCCATTCACTTGTTGCCTTTCTCTGTAGCTTTTCTAATTCGACAGGAGCTTTTTCGAGCTGATGTGACCAACCTGGGACAGGGTGTTCAAGATCCATAGGATCAGAGGCTGAAAGGGAACTTGCAAGTCCAGCCTCCTGCTCATGGTAGGATCATCCTGGACTAAAGCATCCTAGCCAAGTGCCTGTCTAAACGTGGGTGCACCGTGTCATAGCAGGACTTGTATGCAGCCTTGCACAGGTTGTGCCTACCTCTGCCCTGTGTAGCCCACAATGTGCCACATTGGGTGCCATGTTAGGGGCAGCATAGTCCAGTGCAGGGGTGAGCAACCTGCAGCACGAGTGCCACAGTGGCATGGGCAGCTTCTGTGTGTGGCACATGGCAGACCGGGGAGGAGACAGGCAGCTCAGCAGCAAATAGGGCAGAAAGCAGAGTAAGAGATGAGGCAGGGGTCACAGGGCAGGAAGCAGAAAACAGAGCAGAATATGAGGTAGGGAGTACAGAGTAGGGAGCAGGAGGCAGAGCAGCAGATGGATCAGAAAGGGGCTGGAGTGGCACTTGGGGATTTTATGGGGCTAATTTGTGGCATGACTGCCAAAAAGGTTGTTCCCCTTGGGCCAGTGGTTAAGACAGAACCTGCCCTAGTGATCTGTTTGACCTCAGGCATATTTTGGGAGTAACCTTCCTGAATCTCTGCTTAAGCCATCTGTAAAATGGGCTGATGTGCTGTAGTACAGCTCATTCTATGCAGCACTGCAAAATCCAAGCCTTCAAAAACCACATATTTGACCTCCAAATGTCAGGAGCTTGGCCTAACAATAATGCGATTTAATAAAAAATGGTAGCAATTGGAGGGTTCTTGCCATTTGCTTTTGTTTTTGCTTTGTTTTGTTTTTTCACTGTGGGCACATTTTCAAATTTTGTTTTCCACAACCATGAGGGAATATGGCAACAGCCCAGTTTTCCTGGCATAACTGCATCTCCACCCAGGGCTTTTGCTGGAGCGGCTGTTTCCTAATTCTAGGGCCTGGAATTTGTAGCGGGGAGGAAATAAACCCCATCGAATATTGTCAGGCTCTTGATAAAATTGCAATTTGGCAATGCCCTGCAGAGAAAGTCATTAATCATTCTCCACATTAGCTCCTTGCCCTGTATGACAGAGAAGAGGATACTTGCTTGCTTTTGGGAAGCACTCGGTAATCTGGGCAAGTATTTTTGTTTACTGCTGTGGGACATGAAGACTTTGAAGGTACACTCCACGCACGCCAGCATGACTGTAAAGTGCGCGGCTGTGCTGCCTCCATGCCCAGACAGTGCTGCGTCTGCTTTGGATGTATGCAATCCCAAATTGGAAGTGGTTTTAGCGGGGCAGAGTAGTAGTACAGGCTGCCCGTCAGCTCTGCCCTTCGCTTCTGTAGCACTGTCCTTATGCACGTACACTCCTTCCCCTTTGGGAAGTAGTCTGTATGCAGTAGATATGTCCTTTTGGTTTGTGCTATAGAGACATCCTCTATATGACCGAAGTAATATCAGGGGCTTTTTCAAAAAGCTCCTATTACCTGAACTAGCTTTTATACTCCCTGTGCCCCCCAGTGGTTTAACTGTTTTGTTTATCCCTTTTGATCTCTTCAATTTGGCTTCACCTCTCTCAGCAGTGTCCCCTTCTTTGCTCCCCCTTTCCCCAGCTTTTGTATTTAAATTACTTTATTCCTTCCTATTTTGCACCACTGCCTCGCAGAGGTGAGTCAGTTCATAGCATCTGATGAAGTAGGCTGTAATCTATAAAAGCTTATCCTCTTCTTCAAACAAATAGTCTGTAATAAGGTGCCGCCCTGCCCTACCTTCTGCTTAAAGTTAAAAGTTGCCCTGAATGGGGATTGAGTTAAGAATGCACTCAAGAGCTTTCTTGAATTAAGGGTTTAAAGATGAATATTTCACGCTCTAGAGCCTATATATTGGTTTTCCTCCCATATTATACAACAGGCTTGGTTTAGAAGGTTTCCTATTATCTTTTGTATTTAATACAAATATAGCTGTCTGAATTTTTGAATGGCAGGGCAATTTATTTTCAGCATCATGTTGTATTACTTGTGCAGTACAAATATCAAAGTGGCACATTTATAAAATCATATCTTGGTAAAAACTGTTTCATGGGCCAGCTCTGAGGAGTTGCTTGAAATCCAATCTTTCTAATATTATCAGGCAGGCGGGGGGTTGTAAGAATAGTGCTTAATTATATCACATTACATGAATGAAAAATGAGAACCAGCAGCCCAAGCTGGAATAAAAGTCTCTCTTTTCAGGAGCTGAAAAAAGCCAGAAGATAAAATATGCAAGTATGTCGTAGAGCCAGAAAAATGTGAGCCCTATCAAAATGAACTGGGGGAAGCTGTTTTCTGTGCCCACCCGTCAGCAAAAGGGATAAATCCAGTGCCTAGGGAAGGCATCTTTTATTTCTGGATAGAACTTGCACATGCTCGAAAATAGGTGCTTTAATCCAGGGTTTATCCTCATGGGGGGCACTGGATCAGACATGAAGGGCTAGCTCAGGGCATAATGAGACCCCTTGTTTGTTCTCCAGTCTCCTTATTTTAAAATGGCATCCTTCTTAACTGTTACATCTTGGAGGAAAACCTTCAAAACACCATGTGAGTATAACCAATGCCTAGAGTAGGGCCACACTTGGAGGGCTTTACTGACTTAACTATCCTGGCACACAGCAGCAGCAAAGCACTCGTGGTAGGTCCACTGACCTCCCATGAGACTAAAGGACTGAAATGTGTTGTGCCACCAGCAACACTGCTTTCCTGGTGTTGGGGCTCTCAGCAAACCTAGGGGGCATTTTTACACATGCTCCAGGACACAGCACCGGGCGCTTTCATTAGTGAGCTGCGCTAATTAAAAACACCCACATGTATCAGCATCCCCACACTGAAAAATGGCAGCAGGGTGCTTTGAACTGAAGCTCATCGAACGTGTTTTAGTTCAACGTGCCCTTGCCACCATTTTTGCAGCGTGGGGACACTGATGCACGTGACGTGGAAGGCCACTGGAGCACATCAATTTACGTGCTCCAGCAGACTCGATTAATCGCTTATCCCTTTCTGAGAAAAAATTATTTGAGAGATTAATTCAAAACATTAATCGAGTCTGCTCCGACACCCTGGATTTCCAGCGCATCGGAGCAGGCTCCCCACATGTCTATAGGAGGCCAGGGTGCCTATAGACACGATCATTCACGCTTTAATAGAACGCGTCAGAGCAGACTCAATTAATCGAGTCTCTGCGTCTAATTAGAGCACTCCACGTCATCTCATCATCATGTGTATTAAGCCTCCACAGGTTTCAAAATGGCCACGGGGTGCTTTATCTAAACCTTGTCGAATAAACTTTAGATAAATCATCCTCCGTCCATTTTGAAACACGCAGGGGCTTAATACACATGTCAGAGAGCCGTTTTATTTAGAGCGGCTGTCTGGAAACTGCTCTAATTAAAATGCCCCCCCTGCATCGCTGAGCACATGTACAGGCAGCCATTGGTGCTAAGCTATTGCTGTGAGTGGTTGCACAGACGTCTGGAGAGTAAAGGTCAGGCGGCCACTATTTCTTTGTGTGCCCCGAGCACAAAGGAATGACAAGCTGACTGCTAATGCGGGCAGAGTTGAAGTCATTGATGTGCAAGGGGGGAGCCTTCCTCCCTTTAGAAAATGACAAAGGCTCAGTCCAGTTCCCTCGAACCTCAGTGGAAATGTCCCTGCTGATCTAAATGGGAGCCAGGTTATGTCTAGGGTAATTAAAAATTTGCAGATGTCACGATCAAAGTTAACTTGTATTTCTGCCCTCACTGGGAATGTCATAAACAGGCTGGCTGTTTATACATCCACTGGGTTAAATTAGCATCATTATCACTTTAGTATAGTGTAGTTATTACTGTGCTGCCTCTTAAAGAAAGCAATTACTGTATCTATTGGACAGTATATTAAATGACACCATTTAATTAAAGCCTAATTTATCTCTGGATGAACAATATTTAAGATTGCAGTACAGCACATTATTTCACTCACTCGCTGCAAATCTCTGTCTGTGGCCCTCTGCAGATGAGGCTTTTTTGGCAAGCAGACTGCATGGCAGAATAACCACGGCTCTGCTTTTCAATGTTCAATGCCCAGTGGATCACATCCAAAGCTCCCAGGCATTGCACAGCTTCCCTGCCTTATGTGGATGTCCTGAGGTTTCACAGGAGTGGGTGATAGATTAACTCTTACTGCCCAAAGGATCTTGAATTGTGGGCAGCTTCGGTACTCAAAATAGGAACAGGCTTTTTAAAAAATCAACCCATTTAGGCACCAAAATTAGCAGGAAAGACAAGTATGGGTGCTGAGCTGTGTGTCAGACTGGGCACATCTACACAGGTGGGGCCTTACCCTCGACCCCCCCACATGAGCTGCTCCTTTCCATCTGCAATACCACATGTTGCTGTAGCACCAAAGAAAACACAGGAAAGACAAGCACTGGGTGGACTGATTCCTAGAAAAACTGAAGCAGGAAACAGCCTTACTTCTCTTTGATCTATGGAAAGGAGCCCTACTATGAATCAGGACCACTACTTGTCTCTCTGAGACTGTACTCTCAGATGGCTAATAGAGATGGAAAGTGAGGAGCAGAAAGCCTGCTGCAGGACTTCCTTTGCTACACTGTGGGCACATCTACATGTTCACTTTAATGTGCATTAGCCTATTTTAATGTGCATTAAAGCATCACTGAAAAAAACATGCTATTTGGTTAATATTTGAATATGCATTAACTAAATACCATGGTTTTAGTGACGCTTTAATGTACATTAAAATAGGCTAATGCGCATTAAAGTACAAGTGTAGACGTGCCCATTAAGTGTTACTTAAAATCTGTGCTCCTTAATTAACACACATTAAGACAGGGCAATGTGCATTTTCCTAAGGCACCTATACACAAGTGCGGAGGCTGCATGGCAATTACTGTGCTCCAGCAGCTTCTTGCATCTTGAGTATTAGTGCCCCTGTGCTTAAAAATGGCAGCAGGGGGACTGAAACAGGAGCACCCCTTCCACCATTTCACCATTTTTAAGTGCAGGGACGCTGATACAGGCGATGCGGTGGCCATGGGCCACTGGTGCCTCCCGAGTGTAGGGGGGGCACCAGCGGGGCACAATCTTGGGGGGGGGGTCCCCCAGCAACCAGCTGGCAACTGGGGGGGTCCCCTCAGTGGCCGGTCTCCAAGTGCACCGGTGGCACTGTGGTGGTGAAAGTGCCAACACTTCCAACATGCTGCCAGCGGAGCCAGTTTCAGGGTGGGGGGCACTAGCGCTCTTCCTGCCCCCCTACCAGCCAGAGTGCTTGCTGTCAGGGGGGCACCAGCGCTCTTGGGGGGGGCATATGCCCCCTGTAATCCCTCTATGTGTTGCCTATGGCAGTGGCACTTTAATTAGAACAACTCTTGGAGCGACTCTAAACCGCCACCCTGCCACCCCCAGAGCACATGCAAAAGTGTCAGTTAACTAAACCGTGTTAATGCACATGTAGACGTGCCCTGTGTGGTGCTTGGGCAAGCTGTGAACATACCGGGGTACAGGAAGACAGGTCGAGGGAAAGCTTGACTTTGGGACTGGATGCTGGTGAGCTTTTGGGGCAGGATAAAGGGCTGCTGTGAGATGGGAGGTGAAATAAAAGGTTTGTAACATGGGTGGACACTGGGTTTGGGCTGAAAGGTGTGTGTAGAAGCATTGAGTAGCAGTAAAGCCATGAGAGCTATGCTCAGGGCTGTTGAAAATTCAGCTTTTATTTAAGGCCCCAAAAGGGAAGGGTGATCTCTTTGGAAAATCTGAGTCCTACCCTTTTAAAAGCCTGCCCCTCTATTTATAAAGGATCAGCAGGCACCAGAAGAATATAGCTAGGCAAGATTCTCCGAAACAGAGTGAAACATTTTAAAGGAACATAAGCATATAACATAAACCCAGGCCCCAGCAAAGGGGAGTGTTGCCATTAGCTTTGGGGGAGGGGAAGTGGGGGCAATCTGCTCAGGTAATTCAAGAATTGAACCAGAAAGCAAGCAATAATAAAATGCACTGAGAAAAGGCTGCCCTGATAAAAAAAGCTGCATTTTGCACAAGAAGTTTGTGTTCAATAAAATGCCCTGTATTCTGAACCAGAGAAGATACAAATCAAGTAATTGTTTGCCAGCTTGGTATAAATTTGGGCAGAAAGAACACTTGCTGCTAGCCAAGGATAACTAATTTACTGTCTGCTAACTAAACAATCACAAGAAATATGCTTGATTTATGCTTGTATGTGTAACTAATGGGCCAGGGAAAGGCTTAAAAAAAAGTCAAGTAAAACAGTGATGCCTCTGGTCATATGCCCTGGATTTATGTTGAGACATGTCATGTCCTATTTAGCTACGCTGTGCTAGCAATCCATTGCGGTGTGCAACATGAGACAGTAGGACAGTTACGTTCTGACCAGTGTGAGGAAAATTCCCAGGAAATTTCAGCAAACCCTTATTGCATATATTAAAAAAAAGGAAAACATTTCAAATCTGGTGTCTGTAGCTGGAGAACGGGGAGATGAGGATTCAAATGCAATGATCAATTTTATTGCAGTCACAAAGCGAGGCGCTCATTACCCGCCATTTGGATCGGTATCCCATGCTCGAGTTCTGGTCCTGGCACGTGTCCATGAAGTGGGGTAGACAACTATGCTCAAAGATCTTCTCCAGGGGTTTTAGGGTCCTGGCAGGGTGGCTGATGTATCCTTGTAACCTGAAGCTTGTGAGCATCATCCTGGTCACGTGGAGTTGTGGGGGGAAAGGACAGAGCATCACTGCAGAAGAGGGTTTCATGACTTTGGAAAATCAGAACATGCTCATTAGAGGAACTGTCCCATTGAAAAAGAGCAGTTTTGTGCATCACACTGACAGATACACAGCAACCTGGTGGAATCCCTTTAAATACACCAAATTTATTTAAAGATACGCTTCAAGTTTTGCAGAATGCAGTAAGAACCCACCATGGACAGGTCCTTTGAAAAATCACGTGCTGGAACAGGGCTTGGCCTGGTATAAATTTGGCTGAGTTCAAATCAAGCAAGGTCAGTTTTCACCACCATTGGATCTGGCCCTCTGTGTACAAACCAAAGGATTGTTTTTCACTAAATAGCAGAGCCTATTAAAGGAAGCAGTGTTAACACAACAATGTTTCTTCTGTTGGCATCTGGTCTGAGCTTGGAATTGGGAAAGGCACTCAGGGATAGGTGGGAATGCAAGGAGGGGTTATCTTTGCTTCTGCATTGGCAGTATACCGTCCCCTTTCACATCTGTTTTCCTGGGACTTGCTTTTTCTCTCTGCAGCACTTCAAAGCTTTCAGGCATTGCAAGGCAAGGAAAAGAAAAATGTTTGGGTCTTTAATGGGTTGACAGTCTTTTCCCCCAGCAGTTTAATAATCTCAGTCCTCATTCAGGATGGTTCTAGAGCATGTATTTATTTTAAACACAGTCTTTAATGCCATTGATTTCAAAGCTTAAGTGCTGCGGTGGATGGGGATAGACTTAACCAAATGCTTAAGTTTAGACTTGCTTTTAAATGCTTTGAATTGGGATCCTAATACAGCCATTTCCTTCTCGTTGCCAGCTAGTTGAGAGACTTTTCATTCATTGCCCGTGCACAGGCCCTTCAGTTTCCTAGATCCAAATGCTCCCTTTCCATTGCTTGCAATTAGAAATCCATGTGCAGATCTAGAACACGATAACCAGGGGAAGCATTTCTGAACGATTTAAGACTTGCATTGTATCTACACACTGCCAACCAAAGCACACCCTGAGTCAGAAAGAGGACTCTTTATTTGACCACCACCAGTGTCTGAATACTGGAACAAAATGGCAGCAAGAAGGGATTGAGAGGATTGTACAAATACAGGATGACGATGAAACCAAAATAGATTGGGATACGACAATGCTACAGACCAGACCATGCCACACAACCACCCAGCTAATAATGCCAGGACAACTCTGCTTATCAATATTGCTAGCCCAGCGTATGACAAACAGGCAGCAAACAGTCACAGGCAGTCTTAAGGGGTCCCATGGCCTAACTACAGAAGTGAAGGCACTCAAGGAGGTGGGAGTATTACAAGTACTGTTGTCTATGAATGAAGATATATCAAAGTCAACCATGAAAAGCTCAGGACTCAAAAGGGAACAAACCTTCCCACTTGTTTAAAAAGTGACACTTCCAGGGAGAGTGAGAATTACCTGAAATGTTCTCTGTCTGCCAGCAAACAGCCATGCCTAGTGGTTCACAGGTTGCCAGAGTCTGTAAATATAATGGCACATGTTGAGAAATGGGGCTGCAATAATAATATTGTAAGTGCATGTACTGAGTTGGGTGGAAATGAGTATAAAATACAGCATGACAAGGCTGGCTGTAGCGTGCGCTGGGTGCTCGGTCAGAAGTATGGACTTCAGAAGTGAAGTTTTTCCACCCCTATAGACCAGGCAAAGTTTTGGAGAGCAATGGCCTAAACGTGGTAATGGATTTTTCACTCATTACTCTTTAAGTAGCACATGCTGAAAGACCATGTAGATAAATAATGAGGGTGTTGTAAAAAGAGGAGAAAGGCAAGTCCATCATCACAGGTTTTTCTTTTCCATTTGAATATCCAACTGAAAGTTCAAGTCGAGTTTAACAAATATGATCAGTAATAACAGGAATTGAAGAATATCTGGACATGAGGCATATAGACATAATACTAAATGTTTATGCTGTGGTGAGATCTTAGAGTGGGGGGTTCACAAGTTCATTCGGGAAATGGGCTCTGGTCCTTCAGAAAGTAACACTGAGTCCCTCTGCAGGACTGAGGAAGAGGATAGGATTCGAACCTTCCCGATGCCTGGGTCCGAGTATGCAAAGCTATGCAATAACTATTGTGTTCTTCTCTGAGATCCCAGGGGGTGAAGTGAAAATAATAATAAGAAAAAATAGCACACTGCACAGTACTTCTCTTAGCCATGCCTCGAAACCTTTACAAAGGTGAACCAACACTATTATCCCAGTTTAGCAAAGGGAAAATGAGGTGCAGAGAAGTAGATAAGACTAGTCTTAGATATACAACTAGTCAGACCTAGCAATGGAGCCAGCTTTATGCCCTCCTGATTGTAAAGCACAAACCCTGCTTCATCTGATGATATAGCACAGGGTTGTCCAACTAGTGGCCTGTGGGCCACATGTGGCTTCTGGGGGTTTAACAAGCGGCCTGGTCCAGACACTGCTAACCCCCCCCCACACACACACTCTGGCAGCTGCTGCCACTGGAGTCTCCGAGCTGCCCCTGCCTTCCTGGCTTCTGCTGCCTGACCCATGCCTGGGGGTGAGGCCGAAGGAGCCCATGGCCAAGTGACCTGGGGAGACCCAGGGACTCAGCGCACCGGCATGATACAGCAGGCTGCTCGCTGCACAGCTCGGCAGGAGGGACCCATGTGATATGGTGTGCAGATTGTGGGGACGCTGGGACAGTACAGCAGGGTGGTGCCCATGTGGTGTGTGGCCCAGGGCCCTGTGGCCCCCAGCCACTCAGAAGTCGGGCAGCCCTGGTGTGGCAGATCTGACAGATGTGACTTGTGGGGAGACCAGCCAAGTGAATGGAAGCATTAGGGTTTGTTCCACTTGCACATTCGTTTGGATTAGCAGGGTCGGTGTCTAAACTGCGGTAGTTATAGTGTCCACACATGAAGATATTCAGAACAAGTTCCTAAATCACCGTTCTGGAATAACTTCAGATATACACAAAGCCCTTATATATCCCAATAAAGCTCTGAGGGGAGACTTTTAATCCAAGGAACAATGTGGCTCTGAATCATCTTTCTAACCAAATGCTAAACAAAACCCTGTGGGTTTTCATGTAAAACTAATTCTGCTTTTTTCCCCAGATTAACCAATATTGTTCCCTTTTCTGCAGTGTTACAGTTTATTATTCATCATGAATAGGACAGATGAAAAGGGGAACAGAAAGATGCACACACGCGTGTGCACACACATACTCACACAAACCTGCCCAGGGTTCGGTTTGTTTCGTGCAGAATGAGGGCACTTGCTGTAGGTCCCTCACCTTCACTAGTGACCTCTGTTACCTCAGTTATTTAACTGTATTATGAATCTGTTATAGTAAAGTGCTTTTTGCAGGTGACAAAATGGGGGGGAGGTGTATGTGTGTGTGTAATAGGCCACCCTTCCACCCTATGTCCTGACAAACTATCAGTAAAAACAACTGATCAGAAAACTCCAAGCTTATATTGTTTATATAAAATGTCAAATCATAGTATCACAGTACTTAGGGTGAGAAGGGACCTAAACGGATCATCAGACCTCACCCCCTGCCCCAGGCAGGAACGGGTGCCGGGAACATATCACCCCAGCCAAATATCTGTCCAGTTGGTTTATATGGTTAAAAAAAGAAATTGCTACCAATGTGGATTTTTTATTTTATTCTCAAATTTTCCTTTTGTTCTGGTATCAAAAAACCATCCTAACTTCAAGTTCGGATGCAACCATAGGTTAAAAACAGGCTGCATTTGAGGTGGTTCAGATTGATCTGAGTCAAAACCTTGGAACACAGCCCTTTACAGCATGACTTGTCCCTGGGATGAATGGCAATTAACTTGCATGAGCCAAAACTGTCAGTTGAAACAATTAACTAGAGTGAGCACTTTTTCTTGCATACTTCACAAGTACTTGAGGTAGGACAATGGGCTTGTAGTCTGTAGGATCCCAGGACAAAAGGCTTTTTCCCAGGAAAAATGTAATATCTGATTTTATCTGTAGAGATTGAATACTGCATCAGCATGGACCTGTGTCCCTGCAACCCTTGTGTGTTGATGCAGTTGCAGTTTTACAAAACAATTGAGTTAAATTTCAAATAGTATTCGCTGTTGGAGATTGCAAAACTGGGTTCCTTGATTCCTACAAATGTCTTAGACAAAGATATTTTGGCTTTCAATTCATGGGAGAGCTACATTAAATCCTGGTCCTCTCTGCTCTTGAAACCTGTGAGCCATACTGGAAGCACATCCTTTAAAGAGGACTGATTCTCTGCAGAACCTTAGAAAGGTAGGGTTGAAGGGACCTCAGGAGGTCACATCCCGTCCAACCCCCTGATCAAAGCAGGACCAGCCCCAACTAGATCATCCCAGCCAGTGGGATAAGTGTCCCTGAGCTGGTCTGTGGGCTGGATGCCCGTGGAGGGGCCGCAGTGCCAGATCCAGCTGAATGGAGCCCACAGCCCAGACTCCCTGTGCAGTGAGTAGTGCTGGGTCCAGGCTGTGCACTGAGGGCAGCACACATCCCGTGCTGGCTCTGGGGGCCACGTGCACAGTGAGCCCTGGGACCAGAGCATATAGCACCATGCTATTCTGTTGCTAAATAGGAAAACCCTAGCATTTAGGACATTTATTTCCTGTTTTGATGACCTCTGCCACACATAGCAGGTTTGGGAGTTGATAAGTAAATTTGTAACATTACTATGTTTCCACATCTTCCTTTTTCTCGTCATGAATTCTCTTACCCTACCCTGACTGCGTATCTAACGGAAGCACTTACACAATTCATTGTGCCATGCCGTTAATTTGAAACATTGCTGATATCATCAAGTTTGTTTTATTTCACCATGGGATTTTCCTGTGACAGTGGCTGCCTTTGCATTCTTTAACATTTTTTCCTGCTTTCTGCTCTTTGTATGGACCTGCCTGAGATTTGTTATAGTGACCAGTTGTGCTCTGGTCCTTGTGCTTTCATACTGTTTCCTTCCATTTCAGTTCCCACCAATGTCTCATTTCCATTGCCTAGTTGTGCCGTTGCATAGTGCATGTATTTCCCGAACAGTCATGCACGGTCAATTTTGTAATCAAGCAACCCTGATCTGTTTTATGAATGCAAATGCCCAAACAGTAAAAGTCCCAATTTAGGAAAGATGACCAGCCTCCTGGAATACATCGCTTGTATTGAAGAAAACAATATCCTGCCCACATTGGCTTATGCTCAAAATATATTCATATCATATGGGAGGTCCTACTGTGCAGTGCATTAAGGATTATGTTATAGGATCATCGGATTATAGGGCTGGAAGGGGCTTCATGAGGTCATCTAGCTCAGCCCCCTGCTCAGGCAGAATTGTCCCTCACTAAACCACCCCTGCCAAGTGTCTGTCCAACCTGCTCTTGCAAATGGCCAGGGATGGCTATTGCACAGCTGCTCTAGGCAGCCTGTTCCAACACCTGATCGCCTTCATAGTCACAAAGTTCCTCCTAGTCTGCAACCTGAATTTTCTCTCCTGCACCTTCAGGCTATTGCTCCTAGTCATATGTCCTATGGCTGCAGAGAAAAGCCTATCTCCATCCTCTCTGTAATCGCCCTCCAGGTATTTGAAGACAGTTATCAAATCTGCCTTCAGCCGTCTCCTCTGGACTGAATAACGCTAGTTCTTTAAGCCTTTTCTTATAAATCTTGCTTCCCAGGGCCCAAATCATTTGTGTTGCTCTCCACTGGATTCTTTCAAATCTATCCATACCTTTTGTGAAGTGTGGGGCCCAAAACTGAACGCGGTACTCCAGGTGAGCCCCATCGGTGCAGTTTTATGGTAAGTTCCAAGTAAGCAAGCAGTTTTTACAAACACGAAACTGGCTTTAGCAGCCTTTTCATGCTACTTACTAATGTAAAGAAACATTTTATCATAGTCAAAGCTCCCGACTCTATGCAGCTAAGCACTCACCAAGGGAACATTATTTAGTATCTCTTCAGGAAAGAGACATCATTATTTTAAAAGTTTCTGCTTCCTAGCCATTAACGCACTGCCCAGTCTTGCAAACTTTTGTCCCGTGTTGTCAACAGTGCAGCTACTCATGCATGTAATTGTTTAAAGGATCAGACCCTTGAGGTTTTTAGCTTTCCATTTCAAATGATATGTGGAGGTCAGCCAGCAGCTATTATATTTCCATGGAAACACTAAACAAGAATTGTAAATAATCAAGGTTTAGGTAGCTGTGATTCTGCTTCTTCTGGGATCAAATCCTGAAGCATTTACTTAGGGCATAGTCCCGCTGGCTTTGGAATAAACCTGAATTTTGCCATGTTTCTACTGCATTGACTCTTCTAATTCCTTTTGCTGATAGCGTTCTGTATAGGGTAAGGCCAGGACCAGCCGAGGGTTGCTTGCTGAAAAGCAGCCGTGGTCTGTGGGCCACCAGTGGCTAGTCAGACCATGATAAGGGGACAACAGATTGCATCAGGCTCCCCGTTTCAATGGACTGGTGAGACCTGTGCAGCCACAAGGGAAAAGGTAGAGGTCGCATGGATACAGAGGGAAGGCTGTGCCGGAGGGCTAGTCTGAAATTCCTTGCATCAAGCGGTGAAACTTGGGCTTTTGTTTGTCCCAGAGGAGTTCACATCAGCCAGAAGACCAAAAAACCCAAGACTGGGGAGGAAATAAGGCATGGATGCACTCAGATCACAAGGCCTGCAGACTAGTTGGAAACCAGAGGTGACCGCACTTGTGGTAAAACATATGCTGCTCATCAGGGCATTTCTTCCATACTCCAGGGTTTCTGCACTGGGGCACAGTTTCCATCTATCCTGGGTCTAACAAATTACGCTCAAGATAGGGAAGAAGCTGTGAAAATCCTCTTACTCAAGGAACATGTTACCTGTCTAGAGAGCCAGAGAAATGTTCACAGCTGTCAGAGATCTTGCAAAGAATCCTTCACCTTAGAGTACTTGGAGCCACTGAAGT
Organism: Gavialis gangeticus; assembly: GCF_001723915.1. Classification (NCBI taxonomy): domain Eukaryota; kingdom Metazoa; phylum Chordata; order Crocodylia; family Gavialidae; genus Gavialis; species Gavialis gangeticus. Next base: position 14,290,050 of record NW_017729025.1, on the reverse strand, counting down.
TATTTGAAGAGAAGCTCTGCTAAAGGTGCTTCTTGTGCAAACACGTATGTGTTTAGACAACCAGACCATCTTCACAGAAAATGCTGTGCCATGGAGAGGTCTTATATAGAAGAAATTACGGGGTAAAATAAGATTGTGGCCCAATGCAAAACGCTGAAGTCATTCATGCCTAACCGCTGGGTCTCTAGTCATTGACATCTGAGGGAGGTTCATTGAGCAACATATCAATAGAGGTCAGGCCAACTAGTGCAAAAGCTTGATCTTCTGTCTCCTCTCCTCCCCACCAACTCTTGTCAGGACAGACATGCAGAAAAATCAGCTTCTCAGACTCTGCCACCAAATTTCCAGGCAGTCTCACCTGGCCTCAGAGGATCTAGTTTGACTCCTCTTACAATCAATGGAAAGATTTTCATTAACTTCACTGGGACTTGGTGATGGCTCATCAGTTCTCAAGAGCTGTAGGTTATCCAGTGCCTGCTCAACAACCTCCAGGATGAACATAGCTAACTGTCTGTTGGCCATTCAAGAGCCTGTGGACACAGGGTAGAATGCATGCCAGAGCGAGGCCTGGCACTGTGTTCTCATTCAGGGAACCACTTCCATGGATTGCCTTGGTTAAGACAAGACAGCTTTGTGTCACGAGCTTCCTTTGTTCCAGACTGTAGCAGGGCACTAAGATGTGCCTGCTCCTTAAGGCTGAAGAAGCCTGGCCAGAGACCTCTGCAGGCCAACCAGAGCTCCCCAGCTGCAGGTTGCTGGGATAACAGCCTAAGGGAGTAATGGGCCACACCTGCTGACATCATCTGCCTGGCAGGAGGCAGGGTTTTGGGATATATAAGCCCAGGCTGTAGCTAGCAGACACTTTCTCTCTTTGGCAACTGACTGGGAAGGAGCACCGGCCTGCTGAAGCGACTTGAGACCTGGTGAGTGCCTAGCTCTCCCAGTAGTGCCTGCTCTGCTATCTAGGCTACAAGACTACAGTAAATCTCCCAGGTACCTAGAATAGGGACATGTTATTCTGAGTGGAAGTTTGTCCTCTTAAAGAGGCATACTACTGTTGTTATTATTTAAGTTATTGCCTAGGGGGCATGTGTTTGTGTTCATGTTAATCCCGGAAGATTGGGATGAGGCTAGAAGGGGAAGTTTGGAGGGCTCATTAGTGCCTGGAGAGAGAGGGCATATGATTTGGTAGAGCCCAGTGTCAGGCACAGTGAGCCCAGAGCACCAGAGGGGTGCAACCAGAAGGGCTCAATGAGACCATAGCGTCAGAGGGGCTCAGGTACAGGGTTGGTGCAGCACCCACAGTGCCCGAAGGGTGCAGCCAAAGGGGTGTGGCACCCATAGCACCAGAGGGATGCAGCTAAGGGGGTGCAGAACCAGGTGCCCAGGAGAAACGCACTGAGCCAGGCGTCTGAGAGAAAGGCACAGAAAGCCAGTCACTAGAGAACTCGGTGCCTATGTGTTGCACAGAGACATGAGCCAGAGGGTTCAGCTCCAGGGGCATATAAAATTGATGATGGTAATAACACCTGCAAGGCATGGGACGTGTGTAGGGGAGGTCAGAGCATGCATGCCCCATCATAGCTGGGCACATGAAGGGCAGCCTCCCGCTTAATGGACAACTTAATTATTTACTAATAAGGTATGGCAGGCAAGATAGGTGGGCATACTGCCCAAGACAGGTGGGTAGGCTGATGCAGAGGTCAGCCTCATGACAGTCCCTTGTCACAGAGACCAAAATGTACCATCTCTTTTTCAGAGATTTGCCAAAGCAGCCAATATTAAGTAATTTGCTGTGTCTTCTGTCAGTTGCTCTCCCAAGGCGCTGTGTGCCGAGAGCAAATAGGGCCATTGGTCCTGTTTTATATCAGACCATCCTGTTTTAAAATCCTTTGCCCCTTGGCCATTTCTAAATTAGGAATAGACTGCACCAAGGAGATGTCCTGTATTCTGGGAAGGGGTCAGTGGCCACCCTATGAGCAAATTGCTGGTGTTGGCCTGGGAAAGTGCAAGAGTATGCAGGAAATGAGTTCATTGTAAGGGCCCAGGCTCAGCCAGACTGCCTGTGTCCATCACATTTCAAGATCTTCAGCCTCTAGCATGTACTGTGGCACAGACTCTGCCTAGCTGCATCCACGCAGAGTCAAGTTGCAAGTTGCCAGTTGCCTGGCCTCTGATTCTTACAGAAAGCAATGGGGCTATGATCTTGATTGGTGCAAGTGATGGGGGAGTGCCTGGCCTATGGGCAGCGCGGAGGCATCCACACTTACTACAACGCAGCGCAGTGCTGGCTGACAAAGTCCACATGAATTGCTCTGTTCCACTGTCACCTCATTTTCAGCCTCACTAGAAAGACACATCACAAGTTTAAACTGAATACAGAGCTGTCTGGTGCATGTGATGAAGCCACCTTTCCTACAGTGACTGATTTAGAGCACAAAAGTTTGAGAAATGCAACTGCTTCCCCTGCTATTCACTGCAAAGCATGCCAGATAGTCAGGATATGTATATTTTTGTAGCGGCATCAGGTTATTTACTCAGTGTGCAAAATAGATTTATTCTGTAACATTTGACATCTACTAGAGGGTCTTGACTGAGTTGCCTCGGCCTTTCTAACCTCTTCAATTCATTGGTGCACTTTAACCTTTAGCTGAAACGCTGTATTTCTGAGACAAAAGTGTGTGCAGGGGGTGAGGCCTGCCGTAAGGTTATGCCATACGCGTGACCTTTCCTTTTGAGTCCAGCAACCACTATCCCTTTTTTCCGCAGGATATAATAGCCCTATTCTCTGGTCTTCAGACTATCATGCTAATTGGATTGGAACAGAGGCTTTCATTATCAAAAGAAATAGCTCACGACTAAGGCAGCACCAATTATTTCACTCCAGAATCTAGACTAATTTAATCACTATGCTCAGATGATAAAGCCAGCACTAGTAATTGAAAGGGAGACTACTGGCCTGTTTAACCTTTGAAAGGCACCTGCTTTATGGGGAGGGTCTAATGAGGAGCAGGCTGTCCTCCAAATTCAGCATAGTCCAAGCGTGTTGCATTTGGGAGTTGTCTTTTTTTTTTTTAAGGTCATGTTTAAGGAGGCTAAACGAGTTGCAGACTTTGCTAAGAAGTGAATCTTTTTTTCATGCAATACCTAATTAGATATGGGTCTCAGAGCTGCCTGAGACCCAGAGCTTGGCAAAGTTCAAAAAGTCATTGGTCACTTATGTGGAAAACAGAAAAATCCAGAGTGGCAGGGATGAGCGATAACTGGAATTCTGGAAGGGGAATTAAGCCTTGTGATTTGAGGCTTAACCCTAACTAATCTCTAACTATAAGGGACCGGGTTGGGACCTAATGAGGGTGGGCAATCATCCTGTGTCTTCCTCCTGGGAGCTCTGACTCACTCCTTCCAAGCATTTGGGCTCACTTGGAGACAGGCCTATTTGTTGTACGGTGACTGCAAGTCCAGGCCCATCAGGATCTCGCGCCCAGTTGGAAGCAGGACACTTGACCAGATGGACCTCTAGTTTGGTTCAGGGTGGCAGTTCCTATATTCCTATTTCCATTCTTCTCTTCTACCGACATCTTGAGGAGAACCTGCTACCATTTGAGGCTCCTTGTCCCTCTGCTCCCTTGTCTTGGTCTCTTCTGAGTTCATTCCCCCCACAACTCTCTGGGTTTAGGCCTCGAGCCTTTCCCTTCCGAGTTTGAGCAATGCTCCCACTCACATGCTAGGCTACAAGCTATCACACTCTGTGTATCGCCCAAAATGGATTAGCTGGCTTGACTGCATCCAGGACCGTCCATAGTCCCTTCAGCAGCTGGGAGCAGAGGTGAGAAGTATGAGCCAAAGCAGCCCTTCCAAAGCAAGCTATTGCTTAATTTAAACAGTAGACTAAAGGGTAACCACCAAAAACTATTTTTAACACAGTGGGGGGGAAAAAAGCAAACCTAAAGCTCATAGAAGACTACGTTATCCCAGTCATAAACGACTGGGGCTGGAGTCCAGTCTGCTTCCCTGCAGCCTCTCTCTCTGTCTGTCCTTGCTCGGCTTTGGGGCTCAGCTTTTGTCCACTCCCGAGGTCTTTGTTCCCCTGTATCGCTTGAACCTGGTCAAGCTGATTTATGCAGCCATCTGGCAGAGCAGGGCTGGGTGTGTGGGAGGAGGGTGGAGGTAGCATAATTAATAAGGAATAGTCCTGAGTGTTCACGGAGGAACTCTTCTCTCGGCTTTTGTCCATCTTCCCGGATAGTTTCCTGACTGCTTGGGTATTTCATTAGGCCCCTAAAATCACATACCAAACAGTGCAATGATAAACAAATGAATGGATATGTTGTGGCCATAAAAAGGTTGCAAGCATATTCCACGTCCTCGGCACTCACCATTGACTATTCTTGTTCGCTGCCTGTACTTCCAACATACTCACTGTCAGTCTTTTTTGGAAAAAAACCAATATCCTTTGCCTTTTCTTCCCAGGCTGGAGTGGCTTCTGCCCCTTTGTCCTTCCTCCCCTGTTCTCTCCACCACTTGCATCCACTCTTTTTTTTTCCCCCCCGCTCTGCCCTTTTGTTCCTTCCTTAGTCTTTTCTCCCCCTTCATATCTCCACTTTGTCGTCACATCTCTGTTCCCCTCCCTTTGTCTGCTGCCTCTCCCTATTTTGCCTGTCTCCTCGCCCTGCTTTCCTCCCCTGCTCCACTGGAATTAATGGGACTCCCTGAGGAATGGATTTGACAAAATGAGAGCGAGCTTAGGGAGGAAGGGCAACAAGCAGCGTGGAGAGGTGTTGCCTGGTTTCCTATAGACTCCTGCACAATTGGGAGCCTTGATGGAGCTCGGTCCCCCAAGGTTTTCAGACGCCCTGTTTCGTATCAGCCTCTCTGCCATGTAATCAGATGTTGGGCCCTTCCTTTGAAGATGCATTGAGCCAAACTATCCAAAAATGCTAGCTCCCTGGCTGAGCAGCTGAAGGGCCAGGTCTACAGGCAACTTGGAGAACGTCCTCCATTCTGTTTTGGAAAATCAAAATTAAATAGTTTTAAACATGTTTTTTCCAAATGACATTTAATAATTCCTGCCCCCATGGGAAATGCCAACATCCCCAGGTCCCATTCTGAGGTGGAATAGTACCTTTTTAAAAAAATATTTTAGAATATACTTGGGAACAGGAAGCCTCCGTTCCCACCAGCCCCAGCGTAGGCATTGCGGATGGGCTAATACAGAAGAATCACAGTGGGAAGCGTTGTTCTCATGTTGTAGGCCTCTATGTAGGGGACAAGCATCGGGATTCCATGAAGTTGAGGCTGAACTGTCATAAAATAGAAAGTTTCAGGGTTTGTGTCGTCTCAAACCAAGATGGAGCTCTGTGCAAATAACTCTAAATGTGGAGGTGGACGATCCAGTTCGCTGTGGAAACAGGCTTGTACCGACACAAGACATTTAACTAATACACAAAACGCAGAACCATGTTCTTTCACACTCCAGGCAGCTGAAATGAGAACAGCAGGATCTCTCTTTTTTAATTAACGAAACAGGAGTGCTTCTGTCCCTGGACATCAGATCAGCTACATGCAGGAACATAAGAACCGCCATACTGGATTAGACCCCGCTCCATCTGGTCCAGTATCTCCAATACTGGCCAGCACCAGGTGTTTCAGAGGAAGGTGCAAGAAATCTTGACATTGACTGTCGTGGGCTCATTTGCCTACACACCGAGGATTCCTCCCTGTCTCTGTTAGCAAGAGGCCGGTTTAAGTCCAGCAGCATGAAATGTAATATTCCTTTCAGAATTGCCATTATGATTTCATAGTCTAACCCTGGGTAGTCTTGTCATCTCTATAAATGACCCATCCCTTGTTGAATAGGTTAAGCAGCAAGTGCATGCCCTGCATAAGTTGGGAGTTTGAAGAGGCTGACCAAGATGCCACTTTGCCCTGTGAAACCTTCCCACTCGCACATCCCAGGGAGACCACCGCATCTGGAGCTCCTGGTAGCACAGAAGCTGCTTTCAAGTATCTTAAGGGAAGCTGACCTGATGAATAAAAACTTCAGCTTTGGCTTGGGTTATGGAGGTGTCTCCATCTCCAGGGCCAGCTAGCATTTTAATAGCAGTTGCCAGGTCTCCTTTTATTGCACTGCCATCTTCCTTACAGTGGCTCAGGCTTTTTTTTCACTCTCCCCCACGTGTAGGTGCTGATGATACATTTTCAGCCTGGCTGAATTAGTGGTGTTTGTTTGTATAGCTCTTGGATCTTGAGGACTAGCAGCATTTTCCTTCTTTAGAGGCAACATCATCTATTCTCCATCTTCCCTGCGCATTTTTCTGCTCACAGCCAGACAAAGGAGTGTCCTCTTGGGTTCATTTTTTCTCCGGACCCCAGCTCCTTCATTCAGCTCACATAGCTCCTTTGCTGATTAATAGCCACAGTGTTCCCTGGGGCAAGTTTCATGGGGCCAGGGCTTTACTGTCTTTGTTGTTTATTTGTCACTGCCGCAATTGGTGGAACAGGAGCTTTTACACTTGAAGAGGGACCCCATAATAATAAACTGACCCGATTGTCTTTCCTCCCCCACACAATGCTCCATAGCATTTATCAGTGGTTTGTACTTTTGCTCATACAGTGCTGGCATTGTTCCTTTTCTGATTGCCTTGCACTGTATGCCTGGGGAAGTATTGTTTCCTCTGTTTTTTCTTCCTCTGGAAGTCACTTATTTCCCTATTGTGCATAAGAATCCAATAAAGGATTGGGGGGGGGGGGGGAATAAAAAGCCAAGCAAATTTATTTGACAGAAGGTTGGCCTGTAGCAGGGTGCGCCATTCTCTTTAAGGGCAATTGGCTGTGGGGATCCAAGTAATGGCTCTATTAAGGACAGATACTTCTGGGAAGTATCAACTGGCCAAACTGGGAAAAGGGACCAAGCTATTTTAGTCATGTGAATAATTACTGAGGGGTATTAAGAACTGGTCAGACCCCAGTCTGGGGTTCAGGATCAGGCCTGGTGCTGTTTATTGATGACCTGTAAGTAAGTATAAAATCACGGCTGGTTTGCAGAGGGTACAAAAGTGACCAGAACAGTAAATACCAAGAAGGACAATGTAGCTGTGCAGAGCGGTCTGGATTGCTTTGTTACCTGGGCCCATTCAAATAAAACATATTTTAATACAGCCAAATGCAAAGGTCTGCAGCCAGGAGCAAGGAAGGCAGGCCATACCTAAGAATGGGAGACTGTATCCTGGAAGCTGCTGCCTTTGAAAGGATGTGGGAAGCCCTCGTAGAGAAGCTGCTAGGGGAATACTGTGTCAAAAGGAGCCAAGGTGATCTATGGGATATATAAACTGGGCAGTAATGGATGCGTCTACACATTCATTAATGCGCAGTAGTTACTGTGCATTTAGTTTAGTATTTGCATAATGAAGTACTAACTACATGTGCAGGAACTACAGTTACTGTGCAGTAATGCCGGTGCATGGTTTTTTAGTGACGCTTACTGCGCAGTTGCCTAATACCGCTGCACAATAGCATTTGAACACAGTTTTTGCTCAACACGCTGCTGTGCAGTGTTACTAGGCTACTGCGCATTAAGCATCTTGTGCAGATGTGCCCAGAGAGTAGCTAAATGATTTAACTTCTGTCTGTGACAGAAGTGAAATCAATAGGGAACAATGTGGAATATTCTGTTGAAAGACTAAAAAGGGGGCTGAAGGGAGTCACGAAAGGCAGGAGGGAATGCCTTGGAGCAAGAGACATAAAGGGCTAAATGTGCTCAGCTTATCAAAAAAGAAGATTGAGGGGTTTCCTCAAATGGGCCTAATGCTAGGTACTGAAGAGCTCTTTGGTGCTGTAGAGAAAGACGTGACAAGGAATATAAAACCAGACAATTTCAAAGCAGAAATCACACGCACATTTTAACAGAGAGAATGATTAACTTGAAGCAAAATATCAGAGGAGGAGGTGGAGGGCTCCCATTTTTTCATGTCTGTCTTGAAACGAATGCTTTTCCAGGATGGTTTGGGACGATCTTGCCTGGAGCAGGGGCTTGGACTAGACTACTTCTCAGTCCCTCCCAGCCCCATCTTCCTATATCTCTTAGGGCCTCCATAGATGAAGACAAGTGACTGTGCTCAGTACAGGGGTGACTGAGTGAAATACGCCTTAAATGTAGGAGGCCAGATCAGCTCGACTAAGGCCAGAGGAGACCATCAGGTTATGAATCTAATGTTAAAAGAGATTTGTAGAGAGGCTGTCCTGTGGGGGAACTCGGGGACAGAGGCTTGTAGAAGCCCAGCCCAGAAAGTCCGATAGGGTAGAAAACATCTCTAGGTAGGTCTCCTCAAAGTGCACCCGGCGGAGCAGCCTCCCTTGGAGGAGCCAGGAGAGTAGAGAAACTCTGAACAAAGGTTAAATTGCAATCCCTGAGGTTTGATCCTGGAAGGAGCAAAGGAGTTGCTTGTTTATGTAGTGAGGACTTAATCAGTTAGTCACTAACAAGGGGACTTGGTTAAAATACCCAGGTGCATATTTGTGTGTGTATGAACTGGTGAACCTTGGGAGAAGGAGCACCTGAACTGCCCCAGCATAGGGTGGAGAGCTCTGTGACCACACCTGCAATATGGCCATGTGTTTCGGGCAGAGACAAGACTCGCAAGAGGTTGGAGAGAGACCAACAGGCTGGCGGTGCTAGTGCCCTGGGCCTGCTGCAGGTGGATGGGGTGGATCAAGCTGCACATGAGCAGGGAAAAGCTTAGTCTAGCCTTCTCCTTGCCAGTGCGACGCCCCATGATTTAGATGGCCGGACATGCAAAGCTATCTGTGGACTCGTGGTGCTGGCAGTCTAGGCAGGTAGCCTGTGCTCCTTGTTGAACTGGGAAGAGCAAGGATGTGAATCTGTGACAGGCCACTAGACTCGCCGGCAGGGGACAGACATACATACATGTGTGGCATTTTGTCCCAATGCCTTTCCTGTAGAAAAGTTCAAATAACTCTTGGGTCCACAAAAGTCCTCTGGGACCACAGTGTCCTCAGGCTGGCTCTGCTCGGGAAGGTTTGACTCAAGGCTCGGCTCAGGCTCGTCTCCCCTGGGTGTCGGAGGGTTTCTGCACTTTTGATGAATTCTGCAGCTGACTCTTATGTTTTGCCCCGGGAGCAGGACGGTCCTGGTAGAAGAGGAGCTGCATCCTTTCATTCCAAGTGGGAACAGGGAGTTGGGTCCTGGGAAGATGAGCCTACAATAATTTAGTCTTTGCTTCATACCATCTTCCTGAAGCACTGTGCCTCCCTCTGTGCAGGGGAGCAGGCTAACTTGTGTAAGCTCCCTCCGTGGGGTTCCTCCCTGGCACTTGCAGTGGTACGTAAGGTCTGTAAACTCTGCTGCACTGATACCCACCCCCGCCTCCATTAGCAGTACAGGGGCAGGCCAGGATGGAGCAGAGGTTAGGGAAGGACTGACTGTGAGGAGGCAGGGCCATGGCTTAGCACTGCAGGAGATTCTGGGTTGGTTTAAATTATGTCAAAAGCTGCTCTAATGGATGCTGAGGGTCACAGCAGTCTCCAGAGCAGCCCAAATCCTGCATCTTAAAAGGTAGCTGAAATCTACCTCTGTCCCCATTCTCCCTGGGTTGCATCTCCTGGAGAGACGCAGAAGCTTAGCTATTTTAGGTTCACTCTGTATCTTCCCAGGCAGAATAATGGGTGCCTATACACGAGCAGCAAGGCTGCTCCGTCATGGGGTAATTACAGCACGTCAGAGCAGGCTTGATTAATTGAGTGTGTTGGAGTGTGGTAATTACTGTGCTCCAATGTTTCGTGTGTCAGCATCCCCGCACTTAAAAATGGTGGTAGGGGCATTTTAACTAAAGCTCATCAAACAAACTTTAGTTAGAGTGCTCCCACCACCATTTTCCAGTGTGTGGATGCTGATACATGAGAGACTTCAGGCAGTTTAATTAGAGTGGCTCTCAGACCTGGTCTAATTAAAATGCTGCCCACCCCATCCTAAACCATGTGTATAAATGCCCCATAAGGGAGAAGCTCCCTGAAGGATCTAATCAGTATTGTGTGCTTCTAGGGGCATAGCCCAGCTGAACAGGGGCCAGAAATGGATGTCACTGGTGCCAGGTAAGACCTTCTGCTCTCTCGGGGCATTCATGTGCTGCACATCTGCTGGCAATTTAGATTTAAAATCCATCTTTGCCCACCCCTATTCGCAGCATCTTTAGGTCAGTGAGAACAGGAGTCCGGGCAGTTCAGAGCTTGAGGACATCCTCTAAACAAAGGCTGTTAAGTGGATCTGTTTAGCCCTAAGACCTCAGCAGCAGCAACAGCCTCAGGACAAGTCCAAAGCATTAGCGACCTAATGTACCTACAGGAAAATGCCTTCAAGCCTCTGGAAGAAATCAATATTGCAGTCACTTCCCTTGAAAACTGCAGCGGGGCGAAGGGGCAAATGACTGTCCTGGTGAGAAACACAGGGCCCAACACGGAAAAGCCAGGTGGAAAGATCAGGTCACTTTGTGCTGTTTATGAGAGGTCAGGAGCAAAGGGGAAGCAAAGCGCTGCACAAATGTGCTGGGAGATGAGAGGATGTGGGGAGCAACTGAGCTGTCTGAGAGTATTGGATGATTTTCTTCTCTAGCCATGAATAAATAAAAAGCAGGCTCTGATCCTACTGCTTTTTGTGAAGCTTTGACTCCATGTATGCTCTAGAGCTGCTGGAGCGCCGAGCAGCAAACTGTGCAGCACGTGCTGCTACAGCCCCACCGCAAATGCAGCCAGAGATGAGAGCACCCCCTTTCAGTGACTGAGTTGGAGGACAGACCTGGGCCTGATCCTGCTCCCCACAAAGTGAGTGACACAGCTCTCAGAGACTTCAGTGGGTGCAGTGCAAGGACTCGTGTCTAGAAAGCACAGTGAAACAGCCTTGACCAAAACGCATAAGGATCCAGGGTATTTAACTCATTAGATCGGGGGCAGGCAATTATTTTGGGCGGAGGGCTGCTTACCCAGTTTTGGCAAGCTGCTGAGGGCCGCATGGGTAGCCCCGCCCCTTGACAGGTGCCCCGCCCCCTGGTCACCATTTCAGGGCCAGCGCTGGTGGGGCCCAAAGCGGGGCGCAGGCTGGCAGGGGTCTGTGGAGCTGGGCTGGGCTGCACCAGCAGGGACAAGGGGAGCTGGCCCGGCTCCATAAAGCCCATGCTCCTGTCACCCTGCTCTGGGCCCCACCGGTGCTGGCCCCAGGACACCGGTGTAGGCCCCATGCACCCGCTCACTCCCAGTGCCCCCCATCCCCGTGGCACAGGTGGGGGGCAGTGTGCAGCCCCAACCCCCTGCTCTGCAGCGGGGAATGAGCTGGTGTTGAGCGTGGGGAAAAGCAGCCCCTTGCCCGCCCCATGCTCAGTGCTCCCTGCTGCAGCCACTCACAGCCCATGCGGGGCTGTCCTGAGCAGGCACAGGTGGGGGCTGGGCAGAGAGGCAGCAGATGTTTGCAGCTGGCCCAGGTTCTGGGTAGCTGCTGACAGCTACAAAGCCCAGCCTGGGGGGCAGGGGACTTGGGTGGGGGGCAAGGGGCAGTAGGGCTGGGGGGCATAGGCACAAACAGGGCCTCCTGCCATGTACCCCCTGCCCTCATTTTGTTTTGAGCAGGCACAGGCAGCCCC
>NW_017729025.1:14274889-14277076 GCF_001723915.1 Gavialis gangeticus | reverse complement strand
TGCACCAGCAGGGACAAGGGGAGCTGGCCCGGCTCCATAAAGCCCATGCTCCTGTCACCCTGCTCTGGGCCCCACCGGTGCTGGCCCCAGGACACCGGTGTAGGCCCCATGCACCCGCTCACTCCCAGTGCCCCCCATCCCCGTGGCACAGGTGGGGGGCAGTGTGCAGCCCCAACCCCCTGCTCTGCAGCGGGGAATGAGCTGGTGTTGAGCGTGGGGAAAAGCAGCCCCTTGCCCGCCCCATGCTCAGTGCTCCCTGCTGCAGCCACTCACAGCCCATGCGGGGCTGTCCTGAGCAGGCACAGGTGGGGGCTGGGCAGAGAGGCAGCAGATGTTTGCAGCTGGCCCAGGTTCTGGGTAGCTGCTGACAGCTACAAAGCCCAGCCTGGGGGGCAGGGGACTTGGGTGGGGGGCAAGGGGCAGTAGGGCTGGGGGGCATAGGCACAAACAGGGCCTCCTGCCATGTACCCCCTGCCCTCATTTTGTTTTGAGCAGGCACAGGCAGCCCCAGGCGGGCTGCAAGTGACTGCAGTGTGGGCCACGGGGTGGGGCAGGGGCCGCTTTTCCCGCGCTCATTACCAACTTGTAACCCACCCCCACTGCCAGCCTGGGCCCTAGGCTGGCTCTGGGTTCACCCGCTGGGGCTGCTCTGCGGCAGGAGCAGCTGCGGCCTCCCCCACTTGCCACGCCAGGCAGCGTTTGCCACCGCCGCCTCTGGGCTGCCCAGCACGTGAGCTCCGGGTGCCGTTACCTCTCAGCTCCGTGTTCGTGGGGACCCTGGCATAGGACGCAGCCTATCTGACTCCCAAAGGACTTTCCCCCTCCCCACCTCTGCCTGAGCAAGAACTAATTAGAGGAAGGACTTACAGAGGACAAAGAAAATAAAGTGGGAGACGCATCTAAAGCCCTCCAGACAAGGGTGACAAGAGTGAAGCAACTCCCCTGGTCTCATTTGCATCTGAGATGGAACCAGATGACAACTCGTTTACATGGGAGATGGGACAGGCATGCACCTTCATTAGCATTCAGGATGGAGAACAGAGACTCCAAGGCAAGGACCACACTGAATTCTGGGATCAGAAAAGCAGGGGAGCACTGCATGATGGGGAATCCTTGCTCCAGATGCTAATCCACCCACATCTACACAGACCCAGCTCAGCATTTATCAGACCTATTCTAGTAATGACTCCTCTATTGGTATCCAAAACACTGAATCTTCCTGTGTGTATTGTGAGCTCCCTCAGAGTAATGCCACCGATAGCCAGGAGTGATCAGTTCCTATTATCCAGCAGATGAGCCATTGTTTACCCCTAAACAAACCTAGTGTCCTACCTTGAGCCATTGTTAGTTCCCTACAAAAACCCCTACCCAAGCTCAAGTTTCTGTCCTGGTGCTTGGATCCAAAACTGCGTCAGATCCACTCCTTTTCTGCCTGGATCTCTCCACTGATCGTGCTGACGACTCTGCCTGTCTGCCGGCTCCAACAACACCTGGGAACCGCGACTGGTTCAAGCTTCGCTGAAGTGGTGAGATCCCAACTCTCTCTCTCTCTCTGACTCCAGGAACCTGACTTGTATTTTCTTACTCTAGGCACAGCTTTCTAAACCTGACCTTTGCTAATCAAACTCATGCTAGACTTCCCCAAAACCCTAATTGAACCTATGTAATATTGTAACTGTTTAGCTGTCTCTCTCTTGTATGGCTGTTATTACTGGCATCATCATAAGTTCATATCCCTGGCAATAAATATTTTTTATGGTCAAGTTGGTTGCTATACTTTTTCTATGAACTTCACCTACTCTTTCTTCCCCTCGACCTCCCCATTTGCTCTGCAGCAACGCTTCTTTTACCTATGCCAAAGATCCCTGTAATGCCCAAAACCACAGTGGGGTCTGCTCATCAAGGGGGTATTACTACTAGGACAGTTAGGGTTAAAGATTGGGATGTGCTGAGTTTGAGACACATAAGGGGATCAGTTTGTACAGGCTGATTGACCCAGTTTGGCTTAGATGTGCGCTAATGAACTGAATGCTGGTCCATGAGGGTGCCAACTGGACACCCAGCCAGATTCAGAGGTATTCTGTTTACCTGTGTATTTGTGTCTGACTGCATTTTGTTGTTACCTTGATGAACTTATTCCTGGCATATGAAGGTGTCAGCCTGTCCATGCTGATCAACCCAGCCGGG
>NW_017729025.1:14273724-14274879 GCF_001723915.1 Gavialis gangeticus | reverse complement strand
GGCTGGTGTGTGTGTGTGTGTGTGTGTGTGTGTGTGTGTGTGTGTGTGTGTGTGTGTGTGTGTGTGTGTGTGTGTGTGTTTGACTAATTTGGTATCTGAAGGAACCCAGCCCCACTGAAATTGAGTCCTGCAAGGTAGCTCCATTGGGGGTGAGGACTTGCAGAAGGGAGATATACAGCTTCGTATAGAAACACAAGTAACACAAGCAGCACATTGACAGAGTTACAGAGACCCCCAGGAATGTACCCCTAATAAAAGAGGACACCTCAAAGTGATGGGCAAATCTGCTAACAGTGTGCAGCAGCAGCAAAGACTGCCCAGCATGGGAAGTGGGGGGCTGCAGCTGCTCCTGCCATGGCACAGCCCCAACGAGAGAGCCCAGAGCCGGTGTGGGGCCCAGGCTGGCAGTGGGGGTGGGTTACAAGCTGGTGCTGAGTGCAGGAAAAGAGGCCCCTGCCCTACCCCGTGCCGCTGCAGCTGCTCACAGCCCACCTGGGGCTGCCTGTGCCTGCTCAGGACAGCCCCACATGGGCTGTGAGCAGCTGCAGCAGGGACCGCAGGCCATGGGGCAGGTGAGGGGCCACTTTTCCCTGGGCTTCTTCCCTGACCTTCCCCCCCATCTCAACCCCCTCTTACCTAGGTTTCCAGTAACAGTCCAGCCACATGGTCCTAGGCCAGAAGCCCATACTGGGGCTCCCGGCTGGGGGGGCAGGCCTGGGGGGGGCCCTGCTGTTGCAGGAGCCCACTGGGGCTTCCCCTGGGTCCTACTGCCCCCAGTCATTTTTGACAGGAACCAAAGACAGAGAAATATTAATTTTCTAAATTTTTTAGGGGCCCCATGGGCTGGATAGAATGGCCTCGTGGGCCAGATCTGGCCCGTGGGTCATATTTTGCCCACCCCTGCATTAGATGCTCTGCCTTGGCTATGACATCACATAAGCAAACAGGCATGACCTCATCACAGGCGGAGCAAGTCTTTGTGAGTAAGGGGCAGTACAAGCAGCACATGCTGGACGCGTTCAAGTCAGCGGGTCCGGATGCTCTCCACCCCAGGGTCTTGAGGGAGCTAGCTGGGGTTATTGCAGGGCCCCTGGCACGGCTCTATGAGTGATCGTGGTGCTTGGGCCAGGTGCCAGATGATTGGAAGGTAGCAAA
>NW_017729025.1:14208910-14273329 GCF_001723915.1 Gavialis gangeticus | reverse complement strand
AACTACTTCACAGTTAGGGCGGCTAGGAGCTGGAACCAACTTCCAAGGGAAGTGGTGCTGGCCCCTACCCTGGGGGTCTTTAAGAAGAGGCTGGATGCCTACCTGGCTGGACTCATTTGAGTCCCGTTTCTTCTTTTTAGGGTTTTGTTGTTCTCCTGCCCTGGCGGGGGGTCGGGCTAGAAGATCTACTAGGTCCCTTCCGACCCTAAATCTATGAAACTATGAAACTATGCCTCCAATGGGCTGGGCACCTGCCAAAGAACACAAAGATGCAACTAAGGAGGAGGAGAATCGCATTGTTTTGAGTTCTGGAGATCTCCAAGTGCCTTACCATGGTAGGGGAGGCATTGATATCTCCATGTCAGAAACAAAAAAAGAAAGGCAAGCGGATTTGCCAGAAGTCACCCTGCAGGTCAGTGGCCAATCCAGGAACAGACTGCAGCCCTCCTGACTCCTATGTCCAGTGCCCTGGGCTCTGGCACTGTCTCATCCACAGGGGATGGACCTATAGAGAGAGACATGATTTAATGCTGCTCAGTTTGCACCAGTGCAAGCCATAGGCTCCTAGCTGCATTGCCCAGGCCACTGCACTGTGTAACAGTAGCTTAGTGAGGCTGCAGCTGGAGTACTGCATCCAGGTTTGGCTCGCCCACTTCAGGAGGGACATGGATAAGCTTGAGAGAGTCCAGAGGAGAGCCACCCGTATGATTGAAGGTCAAGAGAGCAAACCTTAAGAGGAGAGGCTGAGGGACATGGGACTCTTCAGCCTGGAGAAGAGAAGGCTCAGGAGGGACTTGGTGGCAGCCTATAAGTATATAAGTGGGGTGCATTGGGACCTGGGAGAACAGTTGCTCACCGGAGCTCCCGAGGGGATGACGAGGTCTACGGCCACAAACTCCTGGAAGGCCGATTTAGACTGGACATAAGGAAAAACTTCTTTACAGTCCGAGTGTCCAGGGTCTGGAACAGACTCCCCCCAGAGGTGGTGCAAGCAACTACTCTGGATTCATTCAAAAGGCGTTTGGATATTTATCTTGCTGGGATCATTTGACCCCAGCAGACTTCCTGCCTATGGCGGGGGTGGGGGCTGGACTTGATGATCTCACAAGGTCCCTTCCAGCCCTAATGTCTATGAAACTCCAACCTCAGCCCCCTTGTAGCATTGTGCCAGGAGCCTCCCCAGCACTGAGGGCTATGCTGTCATGCCTCCCATGGTGACATAAAGAAAAAGCTGAGGCAGGGATGGGGAGCCTGGAGACTCTGGCTTCAGCAGCAGCCAGAGAGAGAGTCCAGCAACTAGGTAAAAGTCCTGGGGGCTGCACATTAACCCTTTTCAGGCCCCATGCGGCCCATAGGCTGCCAGTTGGACAGCCCTGGTTTAATGAATAACTCGATAGTTTTATTGCTGTTCTGCTGTTCTGCTGGTCTTCCTCTCCTGCTCAGCTGATGTTGACTCCTTTCTCAGACACATATCTCCCACTCTGTGATTTAGACTGTGGCTTTCATTGTTTCACTATGATGCCCAACAACCCTTGTTTCACTCCAGTTCCCTTGGGCACTAAAAAATTATTAGACTCTCATAATGGTATATTCTTCACATGTGTTTGCACAACAAGACCTTGATGTCAGCCTTTAAGTGCCTCTGCCCTGTAAATATTCAAATTGGACGTCCAATAGAGTTTTTTTTGTCATTAAGAGTAATTAACCATTAGGATTGATTATGAGGGACATGGTAGCTCATTCATCACATCTCCTGGCATCGTCAAGTCCATGCCAGATGTCTTCCGAAAAAACATATTGCAATTCAGTCACAAACTGTTGGGCTGGATGCAGGAATTGCTGAGGGAGATTTTGGGGCTGCTCTGCAAGCGGTCTGACTCGATGATCATAGTGGTCCCTTTGGAGCTTCAAGTTCATGTACTATAAAAATAGATGCCATGTTTTCTGGATGTATCAGGTCACCTTAAATGAGCGTGCTTGTCATTAGATCTCTGAGGTGATACAAAGAACCGTCTTTCTTAGATGCCTGGTTGCTGTGGCTTGTTCAACATGCTCAGGATCAATACTGATCATCAGATTAGGGCTCCAGAAGGAATTTTGCCCCACTGGCTGGGAACCTGGGGTAATTCAGTCACTTCCACACCATGGATCATGATTTCACCAGTGGGATCATCTGGGAACATCTCTTGCCTAATGAACTTCCAGGACTAGCAGGAGCCTCAAGGATTCCCAAAGCTTTGGTCTCATCTGTTGTCTCCTTATAGTGCACAGTTCAGCTTCAGAAGGACTGAGATACTTTAGTCTAATTAATGTCTTTGATTTTAATATAAGAGCACCTGCATGATAATTAGTGGCCTATGCTATATAGGAGGTCAAACTAGAATAGATAATGAGGCTATTTAGTCTTAAACTCTGTGAAGCAAAGTAGCAATTCCTAAACTCCACTCCAGCTAATGAAGTTGCATCAGTGTAAGACTAGTGTAGGTGAGAGGGAGTGTGAGGTTACATATCTAATATGGCTTGGGAGCCCAGACGTGCCTATTTGGGTTGTAATAAGAATTCAGCATGTTGTAAACTGGGTAAGAGCTCTGATACGTGGCAAGGAGCATGCCATCAATGCATAGAGAGAGACATGGACAACTACTCCGGCCAATGGAAATGGAAACAGTAATGAACAAGTTTTTAAAGAATTTGATTACCTTTACCATGGACCAGCCTCTCTAATTTGTAATCACGGCACTTTCCTTTTCAGTTGATCACCTGGAGTGATGCACACAGACTCTATGCTGCTTTGGTGGACTGACAAATGTCTCCAAATATTCAAACCCAGCTTCTTGCTCATTTCTCTGAACATCAAGGTGTCTGCTTATGGAGAACAGAACGGCTTGTAACCACTATTTCATGTGCATCTGTCTGACAAATATTAGGCCATTAGTGAAGGCTCTTTTCCCCACAAGAATTCCATAGGATATTATTAGCAGCTAAGTGGATGCCGTCTGCTTTTTTATGCATTCCTTTTTTGCACATAGAAACATGTAGTGAGTACTATGTGCACTCAAACGAGATAATATGGTGATACAGTAGACCCCCCGCTTGGCTGGAGATTGCTAGATAATATATAGTATTCTTTTGAGATAATAACTAGGAATGGAGGGAATATTTCTTCCTACAGGGTTTGCTTCAGATACTTTGGATAACTGTTTGTGGCTAAATAAGCCAGGATGGTTCTGAATTATTTGAGACTAGTATCAAATGTAGTACTATAGTATTATATTTGTGACTGGAAGGAAAAAAATGATCCAGGCAATGATAGATCCATTAGTTTGGCTTTAACAGGATGTATCGTGTTAGGAGAAAAGTTGAAGCAAAAAATTATTACAGACATGAAGGTAATGGAACATGCGGTAGAACGCAACATGGACTTACAAATATAGATCATGCCAGGTTCACTTGGTATCTTTATTTGATAAAATAACTACTTTTCTAGACAAAGGAAAGGTGGTAGATCTAATCTATCTGGACATTGGTAAAGCATCAGATACAGTGCCTCATCATTAAATTGAGGCAACCTATACACACGCTCACAGATTGTGGGGGAGGTATTTTAATCAGTGCAGTTCCTGGACAGATGCTCTAATTAAAATGGTTCGCTGTCATGTGTATTAAGCGCCTGCGTATTTCAAAATGGATGTGGGACACTTTATGCAAAGCTCATTCGATGAGGTTTAGATAAAGTGTCCCTGCTGCCATTTTGAAACGTGTGGGGGCTTAATACACGAGAGGGTGAAGCAACACGGGAGCATTCTAATTACAGTGCAAAGCAGACTCGATTAATCGAGTCTCCTCCGTTGTGTTCTAATTAGAATGTGAACGAGCATGTCTATAGGCGCCCAATTAACTCAATTGTGAGCTCAAACCGTAAGGGGAGTAAGCAACAGGCTGAAAGGGTGAGAACACTGGGTAACGTTAAAAGAGGGTGTATCAGGTTGGAGAGAGCTCCTTACAGACTGGTGGTGGGATCTTATTAAACATTTTCATTAATAACTTTGACCCAGAAAGTTGGAGTGTGTTGATGAAAGTGGCTGATGACATCAAGTTGGGAGGCATTATCATTACAAAGGAAAAATGGAATATCATCTGGGAAGAACTCAGTGACTCTGAGATGGAATAATAGAAACGGGATGACGTTTAATGCTGCAAAGTACAAAGTCATGCACTTAGACCAATAATGAGATTTTTTGCAATGAGCTGGAAGCTTATCAGTTGGAACTGGCTGTTAGTCAATTAGAGGATGGTTATGAGCTACAAATGTGATATGATTAAGAGAAAGGCAAATGTGACCTTAGGATGCATGAGGTGAGAGATTTCCAGTAGTGGCAGGGAAATTTTAATGCCATTGCAAAAGCACTGATCAGATCTTATCTGGGGTAGTGTAGAATTCTGGTCACTCATGTTTAAACAAGATTCATTCAACTTGGAAAAAAATACAAAGGGCTTCTGTGATGATCAAGGGAACAGCCAGCCTGCTTAATGAGAGCAGACCAGAAGAGCTTGGTGTATGTAGTCTGCCAATGTGAAAGCTGAGGGGGGTTAGAATTGCTCTAGCAAGACATTGAGGGACAAACGTCAGAGTGGGAGGAGAGCTGTTTGATATAAAGGGCAGAGCTGGCTCAAGAGCAGATGGGTATAAATTGGGCATGAATAAACCGAAGCTGGAAATTAGAAGAAGGTTTTCAAGTATTGGAGGAATACGACTCTGGAATAGCGTTCGAACGGGAGGCATGGAGGCAAAGGTCACTGGCTTTAAGATGGAGCGTGATTAGTTCATGAAAGGGGTTATATGACATGATTGCCTATAATATCATGGGACTGTACTTGACGGCCCACAACATCCCTTCTGGTCTTGTGTTCTCATGAACCCTGTCTTTTATGCTGAGGCCTCTCAGAGTTTCTTGAAGGGCACTGAGCAAAGCCTTACAGTGAAGTGTTCTCATTGCCTTACAACTAGTGGCATATAATGGCCTTTGGTTTTCCAAGCCTGTCTAATACCATTTGGTAAAAATGCCAGGCGTTTTCCCTTCACCTACGTGGATCTCCGCCCTTCAGGGGTATTCAAGTTTGATGCTGCGTTCTGAAGACCAAGGAGTGTAAGCCCTGCCAGATGCAGGGTAGGTGGTGTTGTGGAATAAGAGACCCTTTGCTGAATACTCACTCTTGACGTCTCCTTCCTACTGAAGCCATGAAATCTCATCCATCTTTGAGATGAATGCCAAGGGGAACTAGACAAATGCTGCTGCCTGTGGTGTTTTCAAAGCAATTGTCAGCGTGTGGACCTGAAAAATGGAGAAGGGGATTGTATGTTTTGTTTTGCAAAGAGCTTGGTACAATGGAGCACTGAGCCCAACAGAGGGAACTCTGGGAACTACCCCAGTTCTGAGTATTTAGTAATAGCATCTTATTGTAGCCGGTTCAGTGGGGTCACCAGAGCACAGCAGCCAAGGCTGGTGTCTGGGCCATTCAACACGAGTTATTGAATGAGGTGCTGAGGTCGCGTCCACACTGCTGACTGCACAGAGTGATAGCAGTGATAGCGGCACAGAGTAGCATAGACATACCTGGGCTTGTCTCTAAGCAATAGTGTGGGCTCCAGAAGCAGTAGCACTTAGGTCTGGTTGGGTTGATACACCCTGCTGAGCCTCCCAGGCCTTTTTGCTCTTTTGCTTTAAATGGATGAGCTCCCAAATTACAACCCAATTTCTCGTTAGTCCCCATATGCATGACCTGGTTGAGCAGGGCCATGTGGTTTGCATGGAGCTCTGTGCTGCTGTAGCTTCACCACTTCTGGTACCAACCTAGCTCTGAATGAGTTAGGTCACCACCCTACACTGATGCACCACGTAGATGTATCTCAAGATACATGGGTTAAGTTTCTCATCTGTGACCCCACAGTCCTGTCCCTCATGATGATCCTAGTGAGGGATTCTTTGGAGCATGCCCCCCGCCCCCAACTCAGAAATGTGGGAGTTAAAGTGCCTTGGGTGGGGGAGAATTCCTGTCCCCCCTGGCTGATCCCAAGCATGAACAGACAGAGGTCTCAGTAGCAGCCATGGTGAGATGCCCCCAAAGTGACTTCAGTGCCACATTTCAGGGTTAGGTGCATGTGAGTGGGAGCAGATATGTGGAACGGGCTTGAGACTACTTCTCCTTGAGAGCACCTGGAAGCTTTGGGCTGGTTGTGAGATTGAAGGGTAGCCCATGGGCTCTAGTTACAAGTGGGTATTAAGTGACTGAGGTGCAAAGATGAATGGACATACAGGGGGGACACACAACTTTTCCTTGGCACAGGAGAAATAGATAGGAACTACTCAGTGTCTATAGTGTATGTGGGGTATAGTGCTTATATCACCCTGTACACCAGCCATTGATAAATATGGGGTGCTTGGAAACCTAGGAGCAGGCCAAGATTTTTTTTTCCAAGTAGGTTTGAATTTTTCCCCATGAATCCTGAGTATCCAAGGAGAGGACTCGTCAAGGTGTTGCTGTTAAGGTACCAGATGGCAGCAATGCATCCATGCGCCAGCCCTGGCAGCCAGACCTGCAGCCACTAGTAAGCCAAGGGCATGCCACAAATCTACAGGCCATATTCAGCAGGGTCAGTAGCTTGCTGGACTAAGATCAAATTGGTAGTCGCTGCAGGCCAAGTTGTGTGACTCCATATTTGTGGCTGAATCCAGGAGAAAGCTGGCCCTTACAAAGTTTTTAATTAGGAGCTATAGAGGTATCTGGGACCTAAGCATCTTTGGGTCTGCTTCTAGTCATGGAGCTGAAAGAGTGTGATTCGCTCTTCACACAGCGCTGATCTCAAGTCTGTCTCCTCTGTCTGTCATAAGATGAAGTCTCCTTTGGTTAGGTATGTGCCTGAACATGCTGTGCTTTGACTGATAATATATGTATTGCAGATTAGTTGGATGCAACAGTGTAGTGTATTCCAAGGGAGAGTCAATTTATCTGCCCTTCCTGCTCCCCCGCCCCCAGCAGAAATGTGTATAGAAATGATCAGCAATATTTGTTGCAGTTAGAAACTAGTTATAGCGCCCAGCAGAAATGCGTATAGAAATGATCAGCAATATTTGTTGCAGTTAGAAACTAGTTATAGTGCCCAGCAGAAATGTGTATAGAAATGATCAGCAATATTTGTTGCAGTTAGAAACTAGTTCTAGCGCCCAAAAAAACAGATTCCACTAGTACAAAGTTGGCAGTAGACAATCCTGTGCTCATTCAGAAACTGAACATGAGAGTGTTGCACCACGCGGAAACCTGCTGCTGATATGACTTCCTTCTGATGTGTTAGAATTTAAATGTAAAAGTGTGAGGCAAACCTTGCACATCAATCTGTTGGCTATTGATGTTGTCAGGTCTCATCAGCTGGCTTGGGATGCTCTGTGGATGGAAGGATTCTCCTAAACGCTTCTGTGTGGCAAGAAGGAGTGCTGGGGGTTCAGTCAGGGTCACACTTTCACCTGGATCAGGGCTGGACTGTGTCCCAGGGTGATGCAGAGGATGCCTGGAGCTTGCATCTCTCAGAGCAGGTTACAGTAGTCTTCATCGCTTGTAAGTGCCTAAAATCCTATGTCACCTTTAGAGAGAGCCACCACCTGTGCCCTCTCTGGAGAGCAGACGTGTCACCCACCTGGGTTACGTTCTCTCTGCCTTGGTTCCTTGTCTTTTTCCCACCCTTTCTTTCTCTCTTATCTACAAGTTTTTCAGGGCTGGGGCCATTTTTTACAATGTCGTTCTACAGTACTTTACATAAGAAGGCCCAATCCTGCTTGGGTCCTTCAGCAAGAACTCCTGCAGCTAGGCTTTAAAAAATTGCTTTCCTCACTAAATTTGCAAGAGTTAGCAAACTTGTAGTTGCCAAACACCGGGCAGCGAGTGAATAGGAGGAGTGAAAAAACCAGGAATCAAAACATAATCCTTTCTAAAAGAATGGTTTAGGGTGTATCTCATGGTATCTGTTCATCTGGGGTTGGCTAGGAAGCAGACTTGAATTCAGATCTGTTCAGAGGCGTAGAATGGAAAAAATGCACCCAGGGCAGCTATCCCCCCACCTTCTCAAGTGCAGGCACAGAAATAGAGCAGAAAGCCAGGCAGCATCGTGGGGTGCAAGGCATTCTGGGAATCCTAGTTCTCGATAGTGGCAGTGGAGTTTGCTGCTGTTGCGCGGGAGGCAGGGGACAACTTTCACCTCAATTTTTTTGCCACTGCGTGTCTAGAGGGCAAAACATGCTGATTTTGGTGGTGAAAAATAGGGGTTGGTCCCATCTTGTCCCCACCCCCGCCAGCAGCAAACTCCACTGCTATTTGACAAAACCACAATTCCCAAAATGCCCTGGGCGTTATGACACCCATCGTCTGGGCTGGAAATGTGTGTTATAGAGGCAGGCAGCAAAGGCAGAGGCCAGCAGTACCCTGGGGTTACGTGCCTTTCTCCCAGTCTTTCTGGTACCCCCTCCCCTTACACATGCCCCACTCACCCCCTGCATTTTATGCAACTAGATCTGATGGCCAAAGCCTAGAAGTCACAGTACCACCTGGGCGGTTGGTTCATCCATGCATGTAATGAAGTATGCACCAACCAGATAAGGAGCAACACGTAGTATGCATGTAAAGCCTGTTAAAAAGGCTTATTCTCCAGATGGATGAATTGTTCATGGCAGATCTGATTTTTCATTAATACCCCATCAGCTTTATTTGCGTCCCACAGTCTATCCATGGATCCTGTCCCCCTCCATCTGGAAGGCATATCACGTTCCTTACTTCCTTGGTTGCGTGTTGCTGCCATAACCCCTGACTTCACAGAACAAATATTGTAGCAGTAATATGGAACAGAGACATAGACCTCCACACCAGCAAGCAGTCGTTCAGCTATTACTTATAAGCGGCACAAGATGTAACTGTGTGGGCAAGGCTGAATCCACGTGCTCATTGATATGTAAAAATTCACAGTAAGTGTATTGACCTCCATCCAGGGAGCTCATCTCTTTTCAGACGTGGTGTTTGTTTCTTCATATTACAGTGGTGCTAGAGAGATGCTAAGTGTTTGTATGACTTATAGTAAGTCCTAGTTCCTGCCCTGAAAACCTGTGTGCTACAAGGATGAGGCAGAGGCCAGAGGAAGAATGGAAGGATTGTGTCCACCTTAGAGCTAGTGAATAGGGGCACAAAGAGATTACCTGATCTTATACTATTTAGCTCAGTCATAAGCCTTGCCATGGCAAGCTATTGGAAAAGAAGCAAGCACTGACATTTGAGCACATCTAAAAACAAAGTGCCTTGCCCCAGAGCATTCTGGGGGTCGGGTCCCTGCTCCCAGGTTTATTTCTGGGGCGTTTTATATGAATATCCAATGGCATAAAAAGTCCAGGGAGCAGATCCCAGGGCTCGCCCCTCTCTGGGGAGTGCTCTTATGACCAGGGATCCGGGTTTTCTGTTCATCAAAGAAAAACATGGTAAAATGCAGATTTTTCTCCTTTAAAGGAGAAACCGGGCTGCAGGGAACGGGGAGTTTCCCCTTGCAGGCTAGCAGAGTTCCCACCTGCAAGGGGCTGGGGGCAGTGGGAGGAGGGCGGCTGGGCTGGGGGCACATGCACATGGCCACTGGGCAACCTGGCAAGCAGCTCCTGCAGGTATGTCTGGTGCCGACGGGGTGGGGATTCTCCCTGGAGGACCCAGCAGGCTGGGCAACCTGTTCACGCTATGCTCTGTGGGTAACTCCTGCAATGGGCCACTCGAGGGACTTGGAGAGAGTGTAGACACCTGCCTAGCTCCCGTTGGGATCACAGTGGACCTTAGTCCCAGTAGGTACCTCCCGGGCCGATTTACCTCTGGCTCTAAGTGGTTTCCCCAGTGATACACGGGAGAACTGGTGGCAGAACTGAGCACTGAAACTGTCCTGAGTTGTAGTCTAGAGGCACAACATGGGACTGCAAGGGCCTTTCCAGGTCTGCAAACTAGTGATTGCAGACAGCCAGGTCCTTTGTTCCCCCTTCCAAATTGTTCAAACTCCATTTTAATGTGGTTGAGGTGTTTTACCCCCACATCTCTGACTCGAAGCCTGTTCCAAAATGTTGCTCCTCTGATAGAAGCCTTTATTTAATTTCCAGTCTAAATTTATTCATGGCCATTTTATACTCATTTCTTCTTGTGCCAGTTTAGTTCTTTAGGTTTGTATTGTTTTTCTCCCTCCCTGGTGTTTAGCATCCCAGTGTATTTATATAAAAACCAGATCCCCTTGCATCCTCCTTCACATTCTGGGCTTTAATATTGAACTATAAGTTTCAATAGCAATCACCTGAAAGGTCTACCTTTCTACAGTGAGATTACTACGCTGTGCGAGGAGTTACCAGGATTTTCTCCAAAAAACCAGTATTTTCCTACTACTCCATTTTCAGGTTCATATTAAACCCATCGTTCAAACCAATACACCAGGAAGCAGAGACTGTCTCATGCCTACACTGTAATTCCCTGCAGTTACTTGGCAACAGGGTCCTATTGTCCACCATTTCATACCCGAGTTGGATCATTCTGAACCAGTGCCAGAAAACATTGCTGACCCCTGTCCTAGGGAGACATTATTTAAGCCAGGGGTGGCTAACCTGCAGTGTACATGCCACAAGGGGCATGGACAGCCTCTGTGTGGCACATGGTAGACTGGGGAGAGGGGGAGCACAGCAGGAGATTGGGCAGGGAGCAGAAAGCAGAGCAGCGGGTCAGGCAGGGAGCACAGGCAGAGCGACAGAGTAGGCAGGGGAAGAGGATTGAGTTGCACTCCAGGCGGGCACGTGGCTTAAATTGTGGCACACCTGCCAAAAAGGTTGGCCATGCTGATTTAAACTGTTGCAAGGCTATTAACAGCTGAAAGAATTCGTCGTTCCTCGTACGTATATGATGAAACCAGCATTGGCCAGCTTCTTGACTGTGTTGCTGCCCTGTTGGGTTAGATGATGGGTTTGCAGAAGCTATCCAAAGCAATCCGATCCAGCTGGCCAGATTGGCCTGTGTTTCCAAGGAGAAGCGGTAGAATCGGCACTGCGCAGGACTCGTTAAGCTGGAGTGGACAAAATGCTAGTAAGAGAATAGGAAGGAATCCTACACAGCCAAGGAGATGCAGACCCTGTGGTCCTAGTAGTTTCTTTTCCATCTCATCGATTCAAAACTGTAGAACTTTCTGTCATGAAATTAGATTGTCCTGTGACTTCCCATCAGAAAGCGATGAGGAAGGCGCATGAAAACTATCGTTTAAAGGAATGAATGGCATTTCTTGGAGCCTTGAGAAGGGTTGGGTGAAAGATGGGGCAGAGGTTTGCATAGCTTGTCAGCAGCTGTTCTCCCATCAGGATGAGATACCTGGCAGCTTGGAGACTGTTAAAAGGGCATTTTTGACACTGCCTTCAAAGAATTAATTTTTTAGCATTTATGCTGGGAGGGCAGGTGGCCTCCCCAAATATCACAATGCTGTGCTGTAGGGGGAGACTGTTCTGGACTGACAGGCTGTTGGGCTCATCTGTAGCATCTATCAGACTGTTATTAAACTAAAGCCTACCGAATGCCTCCTCCTGTGTCATTGTTTCTTAAATGTTTCCTGTCAGTACATTTTGTTCTTCATTTTTTTTTTTTGGGTACACACTGAAGTGGGAGATTTTTTTCTAATGATTCACAATGTTCTACTGAGTGGCTTGAAACAGCAACCTGGGAATCTGCTAAACAGGCATGCAGCCCAGAATATTTTGTACACTATCCTAAATGCAGCAGTATAATTAAAAGACATGCTTCAAATAAGTGATAGGGTTTTTTTCAGTGGGGAGAGAACAGGGAGGACAGGATGGGAGCTGGAGTTAAATATCAAAAGGCACAACAAGCTTATTTGAGCAAATAGTATCAAACAATGAGAGCCAATGCAATTACTTCAAAATGCTGGATGCTCTGGTATCACCAAGGGAACTTTCTGTCTGATTAAAAATAATTATTGCTGGCATTAAATCTGTTTAGAATTACTCTACACAATTCATCTCCTTTTTCACGCTGCTACCATATGTCTAGATTGTTGAGTGGAAAAAGTCTCTTTCATTCTGATAAATAGTGCTTTGTAAATATTTAGAGATGAATGTTCTGGATCACTGGGCAATCTCTTTCTTACAATGCATATGAGCAAATGACTGTGTGTTGTTAGTGTGGTTTGGTTTTTTTTTCCCCTTGCTCTCGATGGAGACTGTTTGAGAGAGATCCTGTGAAGAGGTAGATTAATTTGTGGGGAAACACGGTTGATTTCCATTGGGTCACACCACTGGATGACTTTGACCCCAAATTGTATATTGGGGGTGTAAGCTGGCTGATGGGTACGTGGGGTGGAAATGACCTCGTCTAACAATTATAGTTTCAACGGATTGAGAGCAGTCGGTACGGTGCTCTCTGGATGCCGGAGAGCACCACATGCAGAGTCAGGTATTTAGATGTTCGGGTGGTACTGTAGAATTGGATAACCTTTCTGCGGTGCTGGGGCTCTATTCACATGGCTTTTGAGAAGGGTTTAGTTCCTGAAAAGAGCAGCAAGTCTGACAAATAGATTGTGGCACTAACACCGAGACATGCTCCCATCTCACAAAAGGCATTTCTTAAAGAAACACTCTTGGTTCAATGCCATATATGTGTGTGTGTTTGTGTGTGTGTGCGTGCATGCGTGCGTGTGTGTGTGTGTGTGTGCGTGCGCGCACGCGCGCGTGCAGGATTCCTCTTCCTTTGCTGCTACTGTCATTTGCATGAAAAAAGGATCTTTGTTTCTCGAGGAAATACCTGCTCCTGTTGCTTTACTCCCCAACTGAAAAGATCTCCTGGGCCACTGAATCCTGTTCCCTGGTGCCCCAGGCAAGCAGCTGTATAATCCCTTCCAGCTAAATGCTAGCTATTTTTTTTCCTTGCTATTCTGATCAGACAGTTGGTCTAGAACCTCACTATTATTTAGATATTTCTTCCAATTTTCATCTTCAATTTATTCAGAGTCAGTTTATGCCAATTTGTTCATAAACCTGATTGTCCTCTACTTTCAAGAGTACGGTATTTTCTTGCATACCATACATCCTGGATATAATACACACCTTGTTTTTAAAAGGAAAACTGAGGAAGCAAAGATTTTTCCAGAGTTATAGCTGTAGACAGCAGGGACAGAGCCTAATCTTCAGGTGATTCACCCTCCCTTTCTGGCTTTTAACTCGATGCTGCTGAAGATGCTGGTCTCCATGGGTGGATCTCTGATTCTGAAGAGCTGAAGGATCTCCAGGGCGTTGAAATTTGACCAGGAGTAGCTAGCAGGCAGTGAAATTGCCTTAAAGGTTAGCTTGATTAGTGAAACATCAAGACCATTAAAAAAGAGAGACAAGCAAATAGGGCAGTTAGCAAACAGTTCACTGGGACCAAGAGGAGGACCAAAAGCAACATGCAGACAGTTCACTGGGACCAAGAGGAGGAAGGGGAAGAAGGAGAAGAGCCAGACACCAGCACCAGATCCTGCTCTGGGAAGGTAAGTGAGCCAGGGTTGCCTGTGCATTTGTCTTGCTGAGTGTTTGTTTGGTGGGTTGTGTATTTGGGCATGTGCTGTGAGTAGCTGGGTGATTGCTCAGTGATTGCTTTCTGTGCCTGACAAAAGCCCTAGCCAGGCAGTGGAGCCAGTCCAGGCCCAGGCGGGTATAAAAGGAGACTCCCCATGCAAACAGGGGCAGCAAACAAGCAGTTTTCAAGTAGCAAGTCAGTTTGCCACCCACCTATGTGAAGGGAAGTCTTTAAGGTAAGCTCTTTCTTTATATAAGAGTAACTAACCCACTTATATTTAACAGAAGTAGCTAAAACTCAGGAGTTAGACAAATATTTAAACCCCTAATTTAACTAGAGTCCAGAGCTAGTGGGGAGTTCTCTAAGGAGTTTGCCCAGAAACTCTCTCTCACCTTCCTTCACTGTAAGCTTGGTGAGAGGAAGCAGGTGAGCAGGGAAAAGGGAACTTTTCAGGACCAAGGAGCAGAGAACAGGCCAGCTTACAAGGGAGTTTGATAGGGAAGGTTTGCTTGAAGAGAGAGGCAGAAGATATAAGATTTAAGAGACCCAGAGAGATGGCTGGAGGACATCTCAATGCCAGAGCCACTGCCACTGCCAGCTCTTCCTCTGTTGCATTGGTGAGGTGTCTGTCCAGGCAGCACTGCCCACTATGGAGGCTTTCACCCAGGGTCCTGGTTTGCCATCGTGTAGACTGTGGCTTGCAGGTTCCTTCCAGTGACAGGCAGGTGGGGAAGCGCCTGCAAAGGGAGCTGTACCTCCTGATGGTGTCCCTTGGAGAGCCAGTGGAAGAGCTATAGGAGGAGGTGACGAGGCTTTGAAGCATCTTCCGCCACGAAGTTTTCATTAATTCGGTGCTGGAGAAGACCTCTAGGACTGCAGGGGAAGGACTTCCAGAGGCAACACTAGAGAAGGAAGAGAACATGAACTCCTAGGAAAGTGGAAGCTGGAAGCTTGTGACTCCTGGCAGCAAGCAGACGTCTTCATCTCCACCTGCAGCAGTTTGCCTGGAGAACAGACATGCAGCTCTAGCAACAGAGGACGAGGAGCACGTTCCATTGGTGGAGGAGGACAGGCCAGGCCTCCCCAAAGTCTGGAGGATCAAGACCATTACCTCCAAGAGGAAGCAATGGGTGGTGGTGTTGGAGACTCCCTTCTGCAGGGGATGGATGCATCCACCTGCCGGTCTGAACTGTTGTCTCCAGAGGTCTGCTGCTTGGCCAGAGCCCAGATCCAAGATGTCACAGAAGGATTGCTGAGACTCATCTGGTCCTCTGACTACTACCCCATGCTGCATATCCATGTGGATACCAGCACACTACCAGGGGCAACCCTGAGCAGATCAAAAGTGACTACAGGGCTCTGGCTGTGAGGGTGGAGGGGGCAGAGGCTGAGGCTGTGTTCTCCTCAATCCTTCTGGATGAGGGGAAGGGCCCAGGCAGGAGCAGGTGCATCCTGCAGATCAATGCATGGCTGTGCATATGGTGTCACCACAGGGCTTTGGCTTCTTTGACCACGGGCTGTTGTTCCAAGAAGAAAGATTGCTGGGAAAAGTTGGGATTCACCTGACAAAAAGGGAAGGGCATATTCATGGACAGGCTTGCTAACCTAGTTAGATCTTTAAACTAGGTTCACCAGGGGATGGAGACCAAAGCCCTGAGATAAGTGGGGAAGTGGGTGACTTGGAGGATGCACAAGGAGCGGGCAATAAGGAAGGCCTCCTCATTCTTCCTGACAAAGTAGGCAATTGGCTAGTTGCCGCAAGTGTCTGCACACAGATGCACGGAGCCTGGGAAACAAGCAGGAAGAACTGCAAGTCCTTGCACAGTCACGGCACTATGATGTGATTGGAGTAACAGAGATGTGGTGGGAGCTTGCATGACTGGCGCACTGTCACGGATGGGGACAAACTGTTCAGGAAGGACAGGCAGGGCAGGAGAGGAGGGGTTGCACTTTATGTAAAATTGCTGTATGATTGCTTAGAGCTCCAGTATGAAACTGGAGACAGACCTGTCAAAAGCCTCTGGATTAGGGTCAGGGGGAGAGCAACAGGGGCGATAGCATGGCGGGGGTCTGTTGTAGACCACCAGACCAGGAGGAAGTGGTGGATGAGGCTTTCTTCAAACAGCTCATGGAAGTTTCCCAGTCACAGGCCCTGGTTGTCATGGGGGACTTCAATTGCCCTGACGTCTGCTGGGAGGGCAGTACAGCCGTGCACAGGCAACCCGGGAAGATTTTGGAGAGTGTTGGGGACAACTTCCCAGTGCAAGTGCTGGAGCAGCCAACTAGGGCTGTGCTCTTCTTGCCCTGCTGCTCACAAACAGGGAAGAATTGATGGGGGATGTAGAAGTGGGTGGCAACTTGGGCAGCAGTGACCATGAGATGACTGAGTTCAGGATCCTGAGGAAAAGAAGGAAGGAGAGTAGCAGAGTAAAGACCCTGGACTTCAGAAAAGTGAACTTCAATGCACTTAGGGAACTGATGGTCAGGATCACCTGGGAGGCCAGTCTGAGGGGGAAAGGAGCCCAGAAGAGCTGACTGGATTTTAAAGAAACTGTACTCAGGGCACAAGAATAAACCATCCTGATGCTCAGGAAGATTAGCAAGTAGGGCAGAAGACCAACTTCATTTAGCAGGGAACTCTTCAGTGAGCTAAAACACAAAAAGAAAGCTTACAAGAAGTGGAAACTTGGACAAATGACTAGGGAAGAGTATAAAAGTATTGCTCGGGCAAGTAGGGATGAAATCAGGACGGTCAATGCAAAATTGGAGCTCCAGTTAGTAATGGATGTGAAAGATAACAAGAAGGGCTTCTACAAGTATGTCAGCAACAAAGGGAAGATCAGGGAACGTGTGGGTCCTTTACTGAATGGGGGAGGCAACCTAGTGACAGATGATCTGAGGTGCTCAATGCCTTTTTCAGAACAGTTTGGGAAGGAGCTGAGCAGCTGACAGTGCTCAGGTTAGGGACTGTATAGTACATGTTTGGCTTCTCACTCTTATATGGACTGTATAGAAAAGCTGGATGTGTATAAGTCCATAGGGCTGGACACCATGCACCCAAGGGTGCTGAGGGAGTTGGCCAATGTGACTGCAGAGATGCTGGCCATTATCTTTGAAAACTTGTGGCAATTGGGAGAGGTGCCAGATGATTGGGAAGGGGAAAATACAGTGCCCATCTGTAAGAAAGGGAAGAAGGATGATCTGCAGAACTCCAAACCGGTCAGCCTCACCTCAGTCCCTGGAAAACTTGTGGAGCAAATCCTCAAAGAATCCACTTCTCAGCACTTGGAGAAGAAGAAGGTGATTAGGAAGAGTCAGCATGGATTCACCAAGGTAAGTTATGCCTGACCAACCTGACTTTCTTCTATGATGAAATGATTGGTGCTGTAGATGCAGGCAGACTAGTAGATGTATACCTTGACTTTAACAAGGCTTTTGATACAGTCTCCCACAACAGTCCCAAATGGAAGCTAAGGAAGTACAGGCTGGATGAATGGACTGTAAGATGGATAGAAAACTGGCTGCATTGTGGGGCTCAAAAGGTAGTAATCAATGACTCAATGTCTACTTGGCAACCAATCTCAAGTGGAGTGCGCCAGGGTTCAGTCCTGGGGCCAGTTTTGTTCAATAGCTTCATCAATAGCTTGGAAGATAAGATGGCGTGCACCCTCAGCAAGTTTGCTGATGACACCAAGCTGGGGGGAGTAGTAGATTCATAGATTCATAGAGTCAGAAGGGACCTCAGTGGGCCATCTAGTCTGACCTCCTGCCCCTGGCAGGCAAGAAAGAGTCACCAACCCTGGGGTCATGTGATCCCAGCCAGGTGCATGTCCAGTCTCTTCTCGAAGACCCCCAAGGATGGGGCGAGCACCACCTCCCTTGGGAGCCCATTCCAGATTCTGGCAACCCTGACCATGAAGAACTTTTTCCTAATGTCCAGCCTAAACCTTCTCTAATAGCCTATGGCCATTGTTCCTTGTCGTTACAGGGGGTGCCCTGGTGAACAGGTCGTCGCCTTCATGTCTTATGAATTTGTAGGCCACCACAAGGTCCCCTCTCAGCCTTCTCTTGGTGAGGCTGAAGAGGTTACAGTCCCTTAGCCTTTCCTCATAGGGCTGCCCCGCAGGCTCTAATCAGGCGAGGGGCTCTTCTTTGGATCCTCTCCAGGTTGTCCGCATCTCGCTTGAACTGCAGCATCCAGAACTGGACACAGTACTGCAGCTGTGGTCTGACCAGTGCTGCGTAGAGAGGGAGAATCACCTCCCTGGATCTGTTTGTGAAGCACCTACAGATGCACAACAAGGTGCAATCGGCTCTGCCAACTGTCTCATCACACTGGCGACTTGCGTTTGTCCTGGAGTCAATAGTGACTCCAAGATCTTTTTCTGCCTCAGTGGTGCTGAGAAGGCCACCCCCCCCCCAGCCTGTAGGTATGATGGCAGTTCTTCCTCCCTAGATGCAGCACCTTGCACTTGTCCTTATTGAATTGCATCCTGCTGCTCTCTGCCCACTTTCCCAGCCAGTCTAGTTCGGCCTGGATCTGGTTCCTCCTCTCTAGGGTGTTAGCTGCATCCCATAATTTTGTGTCATCTGTGAATTTGGACAGAGTCCTTCCCACCCCCTCATCCAGATCACTGATGAAGATGTTGAATAGCACCGGCCCCAGAACTAAGCCCTGAGGGACTCCACTGCCCACATCTTTCCAGGTTGACACTGACCCATCCACTATCACCCTCTGAGCACAACCCTTGCACCAATTTGCTACCCAGTCTACCATGTAATCATCCAAGGCAAATCCCCTCAGTTTATTTATAAGGATGGTATGGGATGCCATGTCCAAGACCTTCTTGAAGTCCAGATAGATAACATCCACCTCGACTCCTGCATCTAAACATTTGGTGGCCTTGTCATAAAAGGAAACTAGGTTAGTCAGACAGGACCTGCCTGCTAAAAACCCATGTTGGTTACCCCTCCACATCACATTAGCCAGCGGGCTCCCACAGATGTGCTCCTTGATAATTTTTTCTAGGATTTTCCCAGGGATAGAGGTAAGGCTGACTGGTCTATAATTCCCCGGGTCCTCCTTCCTCCCCTTCTTAAAGACTGGGACAACGTTAGCCCTCTTCCAATCCTCCAGAACCTGAGCCGAGCACCATGAGCGCTCATATATCCTTGCTAGTGGTTCAGCTATGACCCCTGCTAATTCCTTCATTACCCATGGGTGCAGGCCCTTCGGTCCTGGTGATATGAATACATCCAGTCCCTCCAAGTGGCTTTTTACTGTGTCAGCAGTGACCGCTGGTCGGCTGATGTTTCCTTTGTTGGTGTTCGTGATGTATGTTGAGGGTTTGTCTAGATTCCCATTTAAGAAGACAGAAGCATAAAACTCATTGAAGAGCTCTGCCTTGTCCCTGCTATACATCACTAAGCCCCCCTGCCCATCCTGTATGGGTCCTATGCTACCCCGCACCCTCTTTTCACTCCCGATGTACTTAAAGAAGGACTTTTTATTGTCCTTAATCCCCAACGCTAGTCTGAGTTCTAGAGTTGCCTTGGCCTTCCTGACCAACTCCCTACAGGTGCAGGCCAAAGAAGTATACTCCTCTTTGCTAGCTACCCCCTGCTTCCACTTCCTGGACGCCTCTTTTTTTGCCTTTAAGGTATCTTGGATGCCCCTGATTAGCCAAAGGGGCTTCCTGGCCCCCTTTCTTCTGCCATGGGATTGTCTCACTCTGAGCCCAAAGAATAGTTTCCTTGAGGAATGTCCACCCATCCTGGACCCGCAACACATTTAAGTTCTTAGCTCCTAGCACCCTGCTAACCAATCCCCTGAGTCTATTAAAGTCAGCTTTTTTAAAGTTTAGCACCCATGCCCTGCTGGGTATAATACCCACCCTTCACTGGATAGTGAATTTAATCATTTGGTGATCTCTGCCCCCTAAGTTGCCTTGAATCTGCAGGTCCCCCAACAGGTCATCCCCTGTGGCCAACACCAAGTCGAGCAAGGCGTTGCCCCCAGTGGGACACATTACCTCCTGTGTTAGGTGGAGGTCCTGAATACAGGTTAAGAACCTGCGAGAGTGGTTAGATCTAGCTGACTGCTCCTCCCAGCATATGTCTGGGTAGTTAAGGTAGAGATATGACTACCATATCTCTACACCTCACCGCTTCTTCGAGCTGCTTGGAAAATTCCTGGTCTAGTAGATACACTGGAGGGTAGAGCTAGGATTCAGAGTGACCTAGAGAAATTGGAGGATTTGGCCAAATGAAATATCATGACGTTCAGCAAGGACAAGTGCAAAGTCCTGCACTTAGTACTGAACAATTCCATGCATGAGTGCAGGGTGGGGGCTGCCTGGCTAAGCAGCAGATATGCTGAAAAAGACCTGGGGCACGCTACCTGGTGGAGAGTGGACAAATAACCTGCATATGTGTCAACCATGTGCCCTTGTTGTGAAGAAGACTAACAGCATACTGTACTGCTTTAGTAGGAATGCTGCCAATAGATCCCTTAGATCTAGGGAAGTGATTTGGCACTAGTGAGGCCACATCTGGAGTACTATGTCCAGTTTTGGGCCCCCCACTACAGAAAGGATGTGGACAAGTTGGAGGAAGTCCAGTGGAGGGCAACCAAATGGTTTGGGGGCTGGGGTACATGACTTCTGAGGAGCAGCTGAGGGAACTGGGCTTAATTAGTCTGGAGAAGAGAAGACTGAGGGGGGATTTAATGGCAATTTCCAACTCCCTGCAGGATGGTTCCAAAGAGGCTGGAGCTGGGCTGTCTTCAGTGGCAGCAGATGAGAGAACAAGGAGCAGCGGTCTCAAGTTGCAGCAAGGGAAATTTGGGTTAGATATGAGGAAAATCTTTCTCAGGACTAGGGTAGTAAAGCATAGGAACAGGCTACTGAGAGGGGTTGTAGACCCTCCATCCTTGGAGGTTTTTAAGACCCAGCTAGACAAAGCCTTGGCTGGGATCATTTATTTGAAGCTGTCCTGCTTTGAGCAGGGGTTGGATTAGATGATCTCCTGAGGTCCTTTCCAGCCTTAATTTTCTATGATTGTTAACACCTCTGGTGTGAAGAAGAATGAGCTACTAAGTCATTTAATTCCCTCAGCTGCCTTATTAGTAATGCAAGAGTTGCTGCACTGTGGAGCAGGAATCAAAGAAAGGTGCCTCTATCCTGATCAAAAAATCAACTTCCCCACTTAATACACACACCCCACTTTTGGAGGGTTGATTTTTGAAGGAAAGGTGCTTGTTATATGCAAGAAAATACAGTAATTCTTCCCCCCATGGACATTATCTCTCTGGATGTGTTTATAGAGAACATACATATCCCCAGTGGGAGGTGGGAAAACTTAAGCATTCACAGTGTGATTGTTCAGACTTCTCTTGGTTGATGTTGTATGGTGTTCTCCAAACAGGGTACTTCCACCCAACTTGCCAAGAACAGATGTCTCATAGCACCTCCTGTTTCCTGTTATTTCTAGTACAGTAATGGCACTGGATGTTGTACAGACATAGAGAAAACAGCCTGTGAAGTTTGTGATCACAGTTCAAAACATGAACCAGAAGGGAGGGAGCATGGAGTCACAGCAAGGTAAATACTTCTGGGCAGACAAGGTATGTGCACAACTTTCTTTGCTTGCAGCCATTCCCATCTTTCGTCTTTATCACCATGGGTTATTTCAACATCTTCTCTGTTATCGGAGAGCTCAGCTTTGAAGTTGCCTCCATCTGCCCATAAACCAAACTCACCCGCTTGCAATTGCAGACATTCAAAATATGCTTGTGTGCTCCCACTGAGCTCCTCAGTGGGATTTGAATACATCTTAGGCAGGGTTCAATTAATGATAGGCAAAACAGACATGGGACTGGAGCCACAGATACTAGTACCATGTAATAATGTCAGAACCTTGGCTTTCTTTTTTGCAGTTCTAGTCTTCAGGGTTGAAAAGAAAAGCTTCCTGTGGTGCTGTGGCTTGCTTAGGTCTTGTGGGGCAGGAGCTGTTTCTTAATAAGAGTTTCCCCAGCGCTCAGCTCCATTTGGCCAGGTTTTGATTGCAGCCTCTACTTTATGTAAGATTTTCACCAGTCTTGCGTGCAAAGTCTTCTAGTAGAAGTTGGAAGAAGGAGGATTTGAGAAATTTCAGATACAGGAAAGGATACAAATATGTCAAGAGAATAACCTGTCATTTTTTGTGTCCGCAGGGAGCAGGACAAGTGGTGACCTTAAACTGAAAAAAGAGAGATTTAGATGAACTATTAGGAAGAATTTTCTACCTCTGAGGGTAGTCGAATAGTGGAATAGCTTATCGAGGCTGGTTGTGGAATCCCCATCCTGGGAAATGTTTTGGAGTAGGTTTGACAACACTTGCCAGGGATGGCTTAGACAGGGATGATCTTGCCTCAGGCAGGGTTTGGAATAGATGACCTCTTGAGGTTACTTCCAAGCTTATTTTTCTAAAATTTCACTATATTTTTGTAGCATTGTATTATTATTAAACGATCATCTGCTGTTCCATCTCTCTAAGTCCCCTGATTTAGCTAAGGCAAAGAGACTGTAAGTGTTCATTAAGACAATGCAAAAACAAGCATTAACTAATTCCTTTATTAAGGCCTCCACTTCATTTTGCAAAGGATGCCAAGCAGCTCTCCTGTGCAAATAGTTCTCTATTGCTGCCCTGGTGTGTGCTTGAACAACTTAGAGGTGACAGGTACCAGAGGGAATTAATAATCCACTGAGACATCTCTCCCTCCTCTCTGGAGACATTTCTAAATTAATTCAATCATTAGCCTCTGTGATAAAGTCCTATTATTAGACTTCCTACATAGGATACGCTCTAGAAAGAGAGAGGTGTCAATTATAAAAGGCCATGGGCCGGAGTTGTCTGCGGTGAAATCTATGCGGCTTCTTCCCCTTTTGTTCTAGACAAATTAAAAAGAGGAAGAAGTCCCTGTCTTTTGTGACACTGGCACAGACTTTCTCAGCAAGCAACATTTAACTATGTTTGTTTTGTGTTTGTTTAAAACGCAAAAGTAAACAATGGGAATTGGTGGATTAATTAGTTTATGATGACGGTGCATTTTTAGACTTTTCAAATTGATTTTTTTCTGATGGAGCCCATTCAATGAGCAGACCTTGCATTATTTACAACCCTGAGTTTAAATGTAACGTCTGAACCAATACGGCCTGTTTGCATTTTTAAAATTCAAAGAAGAGCAACAATAAGCCAAGTTCCAGGAGCCCAGAGTTCCTGTGCAGCACGAGGATTTCCATCCAGATCTTTTAAAAAGATGTAATGGCTTGAAGCAGACCTGGAGGATTTAGCATAATCCTTCCAAAATACTCTCTCCCCACATTTTTAGGCTTGTATTAATATGTACACGGGGAAAGAATCAGGGGAAGGTTGTTGAAACCAGAGAACAGACTAAAATGGCACTGAGTTTCTTAGCAATCCGCTGAGTCATCAACTCCGTTTAGTTAATTATACATACGGTTCCCTAATTAAAGTCATTATTTACCTCGGTAAAGTAGGGAGTTGCAGCTTTTCAGTCACTCTTCGATTTGCAGTGCTTTTGTTGTTGCCGTTTTCCAGGATTTTCTGGAATTGAAAGAGCGGGCGGACAAACCAACGTGCTGATTAGCAGTGACATTGCAGAGAGGGGACGAATCCATCACTGTGGTGCTGCTTTGCGGGGGTGGGGCAGCGATGTCTTTGCTCGCTTGATGGGCCTTTTCGTTCTGAGCTCTTTGCCCCTTGGGGCAGTTCCTGAGCCGCCTAGAGACTGGCAATGTATAAAAGCCTGAGAGACAAGAACAACGCATAGGAGATCTACTGCAAGCCATGGAGCTTTGCATCTCCGCAGGGGGAAGCAGAGTGAAAGGGGAAGAAGAGCATAGCCAGTGGCTTGGCACCTGCATTGTCCCACTAGGCCACAAAGACACTGTCCTTGCCCCTCCGTTGTGGCCAGAGTGGCTGCAAAGTGCCTGTGTACAGGCTGGTACAGATCAGGACTGATGGTTTTATTCCTCATCTGGTTGACGGCACAGCCATGAGCTGTTTGCCTCTGTATCCACAGTGTTGGTATGATGAAAACCTTGAAGTCGCTAGTGCATGCAAAACCACATTTTGTTCCCAATTAAAGGGTGGATTGACTCTTTTGATTTTAGTTGAATTACTCAGGGTTTACACAAGCATAACGGAGCAAAATTTGGCCTGCAGAATGACTATCCCCTTGTTCGTGTTGGAGCCTGTTTTGGAGGAACTTCTTAAAAGCCCAGAGGACAACTTGACTCTCAACTCCCACTGATTTTCCTCAAAAGTCTTTTGAAACTGTCCTTTGTGCCCTTGAAAATCATCCCGTTAAATCATAGCCATGATCCAGCTGCATCCAGAGTATACTTTAATTTTCTCTTTAAGACTAATGGTGACATTATTGGATTACAGTGATAATTGTGTTGACATAATTTACTTCTCTGAGGTGTCTTTTGATTCAGTACCGAATAACGGTCTCCTTAAAAAGTGAGCACTCTGGAAAGTCAAAACTGGTTCACTGACGAATCTCAAAAAATAATGCTTACTGGGGGATTCTGGTCCATTATAGGGTTTCTTGTTGAATCTCATGAAGATCTGTCTGTAGTCTAATGCCATGCGTTGTTTTTTTAAATCAATGATGTAGAAGAAATAATTGCTGGCATAGTTTGCAGGTGACTTAAAAAGTGGTTGAAGAGCATATAACAAAGATAGATCAGTGACGTTTTCTCAATTACTCGGTAAGCTGAGCTCAGTTGAAGAATGTGCAGTTTAATATGGCCATATGCAAGGTCATAAATCTAGGAACAAAGAACATGCGTTTAAAGTGTGGAGGACAATCCCTTCCAAAGCAGGGAGTCTGAAAAGGGCTTAGGGGTCATGATGATAATCAACTGAACATGAGCTCTGAGTGTCATGCTGTGGTTAAGAAGGCCAAAGACACTCTTGAATGCATAAGCAGAGGAACAGGAAGTGAGAGTATGGAGATGGAGTTACCCCATTACACTGCATTAGCAAGACTGCTTTCTGGAGTACTGCATACTGCATCTCCGTTCTGGTGTCAGCTTTTCAAGGATGTTGACTAACTGCAAAAGGCTCTGAAAAAGTGCGCCGGACTGACCTGGGAGCTAGAAAATCTACAGTCCAGCAAGAGACTAGAGAAAATCATTTTAGTTTATCCAAGAGGAGGCTAAGGGGTGGCATGACCACAATTGTAATGACCTATTCTATGGGACAGGATTTCTGAGAACAGAGGGCTCCTGAATCTAGCAGATGGGATCCAATGCCTGGAAGCTGAAGCCAGGCAAATTTTAGCTTAGAAATAAGGTGCCCATTTTGAAGAGGGACTAAGTCACGATTAGTATACTTCACCTAAGGGTGTGGGAGCTTCTTTATCACTTGGAGTTTCTTAACCAAGACAGATGGTCTCTGTAAAAGGTCTACTCCCCTTCAACCACAGGTTCTGGACTTGATGGAGGTTATCACTGGATGAGAATCCCTAACCCAGGTCCACTCAGGAAGTCAGACAAGTTGAGCATAAAATGCTCCATTATGACCCTAAAAGCTATCGAAGCATTGTCCTGTGCATGAGGCCAATGCACTGCCTAAGTCCCTATTAAGCCTTGAGAGAGCCCTGAAGTATTTATAATTCGCGAGGGCTTAAGTGGGATTTAAGTCATGCATCAGCCTTGTGCCGGCTCCACGCACATGGGGAATTTCACCCTTAAAGGCTGCAGCTTTGCCTATAATCCACGTCATTAGGCTTAGCTGTTGCATAGTGCCCCATGCACACGGGAGATGACAGCAGCTGGGACATTTTGGGTGGTGGATCGAGGGACCAGCAGCATGTTTACTCTGAGGTCACGGCAGTGCTTGCAGGACAGTGCCGACACACCCCAGAGAGCTTTAGATGAGCAGTGCAGGAGCTGGTAGCAATCAAGCCATGCCAATACAGAGTTCAATATGGGCTCATTCAGCCTGCTTCCTGGGAGGGTTTTGCAACCTGCACTTTGCTTCATGCTCTCACAGCCACGCCACTACTGGTACCCAACTGAGCTAGTTTTACATGGCAAGTGGGTCTGTACCATGCTGAAGAATTCCTTGGCTTGTGTTTGCTTTAATCCTTGCCATTGTTTTTAAGACCTTCAAATGCAGTATGGATTTGGCAGCATTATTATCTCCCTGCCTACAAGATCCTATTTAAATGCTCCAAACCTGGAAATCAACTGGTGTAGAGCAGCTGCCGACAGACACCCCGGAGGGTCTTCACAGGCACGATTCCAGGTATGGAACAAGTTTGCAGGAGTGAAGAATGGCCCAGATGAGCCATGCTGTTCCCACTATATAGACAAGCCCAGTTTCTCTTATTTGAGATGGTTTATGTGCTTAAAGAACGGTGCCAGGTGGACATCATTGGCTGGTTTGGTCAGACATGTCACTGGTACACAGGAGAACACCCTGGCTTGCATCTGCTTTATTCACCACCACAGACCTATAGGTTTGGAAAGGACCTCCAGGCCCCCTTCAGCCCCACCCCCTGCACAAATGTTGAATGTGCTGCCAAGTCTGCTGTAAATACAAATAGATTATGTCTCTGATTTCCGGTGGGGTTTGTGCTGTATGGATGGTGTCAGGCGGACATTACCAGACACATAGGTGCACTATATGGCCAGAGAAAAGATACTACCTGGGCAGTGGCAGGGCAGGGCTCTCCCTTCCCACATCAGTGCCCTCTCAAAATGCTTTATGTCAGACCTGTCTCTTAAGTAGCTCAAAAAACTCTTTCTTAGGTCAAGCTTTATTCACTCTCTGTGGACCTATTGCCAAATTTGGTACGGATTGATAAATCTGGGGCCTGGAAGGAATGTTTCTTTGAGGTCAGCTTGGAAGAGCCGTGGGGGTTTTGCCTTCATCTGTAGCTTGGGGCGTGGTTCTTTTCCTAGGATCATTTCAGCCTAATATTAGCCAACTTCTTCCCTCTTGTTGCAGTGGCAGGTGTTGGCAGTACCCTTGTCTCCCCGGCTTTTTATCTGTGGCACATTGTAGAGCAGCCCTGGTGTTTTGGATTTTGTTCCTTGTAGTTATGAGTGGGCCTTCAAAGTGGCAATTTTGGGGATTCCTCAAGGTAACACTATCCTGCAAACATAGGAATTTGGACTCCATGGCCCAGGAGACCCTTTCTAGTCCTATGCTCCTGTGTCCTACGTTATCTTTGTCCCTTCGGCTGATACAGTCATTCGGGGTTTTGGTGTTGGACGCAATGATCATTTGTTCAGGGGGTGCCCAATCACCAGTAACTAAACTGGGATCACGTAGCTCACTTCACATAGGCCACCATACCCCTGGGAGCCTGCTGACCAAGACTGGCTCTACCACAAACCATCACCTGAGCAAACCAGGCCAAGAAGCGTGATTACGGCTGCATTAGTAAAGACATAACACACCCTTCAAGAGAGATGTGCATGTGTTGAGTGTGTGTGTACAACTTCCTTGCTTTGATGTATAGCTGGTTTTCCTAAAAATATCCACGAACGACCTGCCTGTCAGGGTGTAAGTACTGTTCTGTGAGAAGAGACAAGGACTTTTTTTTTCCTCTTCTGTGAAGATGCTCTAATTTTTGTGCATTTGTTGTTTTAACACAAGCAAACAGTGTTGGTGTTTTTTCCCTTTAAGGCTTCCAAAGAAAAAGCACTGCAAAATAACTTTAGTTCCTTGACACGCAGGGACCAAAGACTGCCTTTTGTCTTGCAGCCTGTTAGATCAGACAAAGCACAAAGGGGGGAAATAAAAATGATTCCCATTTAATTAAAGAAAAACCCAACCCTTTCAAAGTTTTGACCAAAGACTATTACAAAAGTAAGTCAAAGCCTTGATTTAAAGCAGCTTGTTTAAATATTTTTGCTCCCCTTGTGGTTAGATTCCAGACCTGTACTATGTGATTACTTTAGTGGGGGGGGGAA
The DNA here is from genome assembly GCF_001723915.1 of Gavialis gangeticus. Classification (NCBI taxonomy): domain Eukaryota; kingdom Metazoa; phylum Chordata; order Crocodylia; family Gavialidae; genus Gavialis; species Gavialis gangeticus. The sequence goes on along the minus strand of NW_017729025.1, from coordinate 14,245,727 downwards.
CCCACTACTTTTAAGAGCAAAAAGGCCCAATTCATTGATGAAGGCATGTTGTTCCTGAAAACAGGACACGACAGTGTTCCTGAGAACATTTTCAGGTTTTATAAAATGTGCATAGTAAATACAAACAACTAAGAGCTGCCACCGAGCAGAGGAAATACTTCAGTGCAGCACCGAACAAGCCGTTTATGGGATGCGATTTGGAAGAACTGCGGGGCCAGAAGAATTTCTTAAAGTAGCGTAGCTGTAAACAGACGGTAGGGTTTCTAGATAGCAAAACAAAGAGGTACTGTCCCGAACCCTGTCTTAAGGGAACAAAAATAAATGGCTCCGGTAACTTTAAATAAATAGTGATGTGGCAGCAATTGGATCTTCGCTTTGCTTCGCTTCATGTCTGCTGCACCACGCCAGCAGTTTCATCTCTGGAATCCTCTCCACAAAAATACCGTCCGCCTAACTGTGGCTGGCGAATGCACAGCCTCTGCTTTCAGCCCCTTCCTGAATCGTGTGCTTCATACTTTTGTCCCTACAGCAGACTTCGAAGGTAAATTGTTGACTGCTCCTTTCTCCCTCATCTTTCCTTCCAGCATTAGGGCACCGAGCTAACCTCTCACTACTAAGGACATATTTTAGGGAATGAGTTTCCCTCAAAAGCTTACTGGAAGATTTATTCCTCTGGAGCAGGTAAAGTAGGTTCAGACTGAGACTCTAGCTCAGGGGGAGGCAACCCCTGGCACAGGTGCCAGAGTGTGGCACACAAAGGCATTTTGCTTGGCACACGCACCTTGGGGCAGATGGCAGGGAAGAGGCCAGGGCTGCACTGCCGCAACAAGGATCGGGCCCCTTGCAGCTCCCCTGCCATCTGCTCCTGGCACGCCGACATCTTACAAGCTGAGCTCGCACATGTTTTTGGCACTCTTTCCAAAAATGTTGCCGACCCCTGCTCTAGCCTGATCTAATCGCACAGTTTCTGTGGTCCATGGAGTACAAATGGATTAAATCCCAAATCCAAGATCCAGTTCCTTGATACACAGGGACCAAAGACTGCCTTTTGTCTCGCAGGACATTAGATCAGCTCGTGCCTGGGTTTTGGAAAGCTCAGATTTGAACGTAGAACTGGATTTCTTGGTTAGCTGTATCTTTAGGATGCAATTCTTTGTACCAGGGTAGTGCCTAGGGTCTTCACTCGGGGATTAGGGCTGCCATTGTGCTCGGAGCTGTATAAACGCATAATAAACACCCAGTCCTTGCCCTTAAACCTGCATTGAAAGTGGGAGTTTAGATCCCCTTACAAATACCATGGTGTAGGCCTAGTCTCTTGTTAGGAACCTTATTTATTTTAGCTATTGACTCTTCTGCTGACATTTCTAAGAAGGCTTTTAGCACATATAAAAGTAACTTGTGATATCTTTTGCAGACAGCAATATCCGACTTCTGAATTCATAACCGGATTGTGTGACCTATCCACATTTTTATAGTTCAATTAGTTACTTCAGGCCCGAGTGAAAACCCAGCAAAGTCAGAGTCTCTTTAGTGACTTCAAAGGGTTTTAGAACAGCGCCGCAATCTTTATGCATCACCAAAGGTAATTTTTAATGAAGAACTCTGCCACGAGGGCCACAGCTGATGTCAATGTATCCTATTTAAAAACAAAGATCAACAAAGATGTTCCAAATAACTCAGATATTACTGGCGATGGATATTTTTAACTAGCAAAGCGGCACAAAAATAACGGAGACATTTGGAAACAGGCAAGTTTGCTAAGGAACGAGACTTGGTTGTATTCCACTGGCAATGCGGTGCTGATCTTACACGAGTCACAGTGCCTTAAAAACAAAAAGACTTTGGGTCCTGCACTGTACGCAGTGTTCGCATGAGCATGTTCAGGTTTTCCAAGGGGTGTTATCAAATCAGAGGCCCACGGTCTACATTTTGTAAAAGCATTTACGGTGCATTGGCTTTATCCGTGGTATAAAATTAAAGCAACCTAAAGCTTTTGCAGCCTGAGTGGGCCATCGGTGTAACGAGTTTGTTCTGGCAACTCTCTCCCTTTGCCTGTTGCTATATGGAAGGAGAGGCGGTAGGGCAGACCTCTCTAGGGCAGATAATGTCATGACCAGGAGTCCCAAGCAATGGCTAGAGCAGGGTTGCTGACAGGGGCTATGCCAGACTGTTAGCCTGAAAAGCCCAAAGACCCAGCCCAGAGTCTAAGCACTTTGGATGAGGCTGGGTAAGAACCAGGGCGGGAGATGGAGACAAGGCTGAGCCCTAGCAGGGTCACTCAGTCTGAGAGATGCCTGGAGCCCAGCCGTGCCAGCAGGCTGTTCAAGTATTTTATGGCAAGAGATGTAGTCATACCGGGCCTGGGTTTTCTACAGCGTATGTCCCACCCCAGTAACTTCATACTGAAAGCATGGCTATGCAGATATTCTCTTACCACGCTTCATGACCTTTTGTAATATGATGCATGGGTGGCTTTTGGGTAGATGGCAGGTCTTTGAAGTCACTAGAGTTGACTGATTGAGGGGGTGGGGAGAAGCCAAAGGCCTTGGAGATGAGGATGTCCTGGCAGACGGTGACACTGGGGTATTTCTGTGAGGTTTTGATTAGAGTTGTTCTGCCTGGGTGAAGGCTGAGGGCTGGGGGCCCTGGCTCGGTGCCTGTCATGAGCATAGGGGGGGCATCTGCTTCCTGTCCAAGGTTCGGACAAGGCGCTCCCTTCAGCCACTGCACTGCAACCAGGTGGAGGAGTTCTCCTTTAACCCATCAGATGATCAGAAGCCAGGAACCAATTTGGTTTAGACCTGCATCTGTTGCTTGCTAATACACCTACATCTGGATTGGGGCAGACCTACTGGGAATACCAGGGGAATGCATTTCAGAAGCAGGCAGCCTATATGATGAATGTGAATCTGGATTGGCTGATTGCTCATTTATTTGGGACTTGTGGAGACCTTTCTGCATCCATGCTGAGCAATTCAAGAACAAAGAAGGAAGAGCTGATTCCCAAAGAAATCAGACCTATTGCCAAACCCAGTAGCCCACGCTGTGTGACACCCTGAGTTTGAACTTCTGCCCCGTAGTGTAATTGGGTTTCGGCATTCCTTCCATTTTTTTTTCACAGATCCTGAGGTAGAGAGCAGCATGTGCCTGTGATCAGCAGAGAGCTTCTTTAGCGCCAGCTAGGATGAGCCAAATGAGACAACTGGGCATGATCATGACAAAGGGTTTGTAGCTGTGACAAGAAGGTGAATGGATCTGTCATCACTTACACACCTCTGGGAAAAGGCGTGTCAGCTGCCTGTTTTCTTAGCAGACTCAGCAAAAGATTCTGCAAAAGAAATAAGGAGCAATGAAGGCTGGCGAAGAACTGCAGAGAATGAGATTGACCAAAGGGCTTGAGGATTGTGCCAGACCATTTTGAATTGTTGAAGTTTAAAAGTGCACACAGACATGGGCAGATACACATTAAGACCCACACATGCAAACACACATGTATGCACATGTGCATGCACACACTCAAACTGACTTCTCTCATTCATCTGATCCCAGTATTGGTGATGCGCAGGGGGTGCATGTGGGTGCATGTGCACCCCCTGAGATTGGCAATGCACCTCCTGCGAAAAGCTTTGCCGATGCTGCCAGCAGCGGCTGTGGGCAGTCACTGCTCACCACTGCTCACCCCCTCTACCACCAGCGGTGTCTGCGGGCAGTCCCCAATCACCACTGGCCGCCACTGACACTCCCGGCAGCATCTGCAGGTGGTCACTGACCGCCAGTCAGCTCTTGCTACCCCCACTTCCTGCTGCAGTCACCTGTGGGACCCCCCTGCTCACTGCCACCAACACTGTCGCTGCTGCCCGTGGGCAGTCACCATGCCCCCCCAGCCTCCAGGGGCACACATCATTCATGGATCCTAGCAGTCTTTCCTGCCCAAGTGCAGGGGGGCTGGACCTGATGATCTGTAAGGTCCCTTCCAGCCCCTAACAACTATGACACTATGAAATTATGGCACATTTACTATCATTGCAAAAAATAATAAAGCTGGGACCTTCAAGATTTATGGCCAGATCGAGGACCCCTTGCTCAGGTCTCATATGTATGTACTCTCATTTTTTGCCTGTTGGGGCTTCTTCAGAGTACAGTTCCATCAGAGTAAGAGTGGCGGAAGTCTGGCTCTTCATGCCATGCATTTTGTCTTAATTTTCTATTGTTTATATCACAGTACTGATATCAGGACCCCAAGTTTCTGTATGGACATACAGTGAAAGGGAACATCTGTCCTAAGCAGCCAGTGTGGACAAGATAGTGTGAGTAAGAATAGGAATGAAGAGACACAACTAAAATCACACAGCAAGTCAGTATCGGAGCTGAAGCCAGGCCCAGGTCTCCTGACCTCCCGTCCAATTCCCTCTCTCCCGAACTAATTTCTTTCTTCCATGCTGTTTCCTCCAAGGCTAGAAATTTAGCCATAAAAACCATTAACAAATTTGTCATTTGGCGTCATTTAAATCGAGGGTTCTGTATTTTATTAACGGAGACCAAGAAGAGATAAAATAGCGAAATGGGAGATTTCCAGGGGTCAGATGGGAAACGAAAGGAGGCCAAAAAAAGAAAAGTCTATCTATTTAACAACTGGATGCCTGCTGAGGATAGCTTGTGTTATGCAAATCCTGGTAATGGATTCAGTCAGCCTTGCTGAACTCGGAATGAGTTCCACTAAATCCGTATTTGTATTTTAATGTGTTGGGAATTAATACCGGCTCTCACTGTATATTTACTATAGCCCCCTTCTCCCTGTTCGCATCTGATTGTCAGGCATCTCGCACAGACCAGACCCTGCCTCCGCTGTGCTCCATGCAGCGTGGTTGCTGGCTTAGCGCTTGCTCCTGGTGCTGCAGGACCTGAGCTAGGGTTAGAGGAACAATGTGAATGCCCGGGTCATGCTTAGGATCCCTGCTTTGCTGTTTCTGTTTGGTGCCTCATACAGGGCATGGTGGGGGGTCAGCTCCCTCACCCTACTGCACAGCCACCGTGGATGGTGAGGTAGTTAAAGGGGACACAGCAGACCCTGCACGGCAGCCACTCCCTTCTTCCACAAGCAGTTGGGTGGGGAGTGGGCAGAGCCCCCAGCCTTCCTCCCATCACCGCTCTGCTGGAGGCCGTAGAGTCATAGAAAATGAGGGGTGGAAGGGAGCTCAGGAGGTCACATCTAGTCCAACCCCCTGCTTCAAGCAGGACCAGCCCCAGCCCCAGCTAGATCATCCCAGCCAAGGCTTTGTCTACCTGGGTCTTAAAAACCTCCAAGGATGGAGCTTCCACCACCTCTCTGGGTAACCTGTCCCAGTGCTTTTCTACCCTCCCAGGGAGAAAGGTCTTCCTAATATCTAACCGAAACTTCCCTTGCTGCAGCTTGAGACCATTGCTCCTTGTTCATGTGCTACCACTGAGAGCGGTCTAGTAAGTGGCATCTGATAAGGTGCTTCAGGAAATTACTTCCCCCTGGAGGAAGAGGGACCAGGGAAAAAAATTGAAGGGTTGTTTTCCTTCTTAAAAACCATCTGCTTTGGATGAGCAGCCCTTGGGTGTGCTCTTTTGCTGTCCCACTTGGCTCATCCTTCAGAAAGTCCTGAGTGGCAGAGCTCAGACACTTTCTTCCAGCCAGCTCAAATGAGCTTCTTTATCCACTCTCCAGTTGATTTGGGCACAGCCACCTCCCATGGGTTGGATGGGTGGTCTGGGGCCAGTCCACAGGCCAGATGGGAGCATAGAGCCATGTCATCTGGCCCATGGGGTGGAATTTAGTGGCAGCAGCATTAATTGCTGCGGCAACTGGAGCCACGGCAGCTGCCAAATGCCCAGGACTGTGGGCCAGATGACACTGCTTTGCACTCTAGAGCTGGTCTGCGGGGTTCCCCTCTGGCCTGAAAACTTGGCAGTAGGATGAGTAGTGACGCATTAACTGCTCTGGGAGCCGTGGCAATTAATGCTGCCACTGTTGTGTTTTAAACCGAACAGCAAGGGGTGCATTCTCTGGTATCCCTAAACCAATGATGGTGGCTGCCAGGGAAGGTGTGAGGAGGTATTCATCATCCGAGATATACTCTGTTCATATGCTGTTCCTCAGCAACATCTACAGCCACTGTCAGAGGTAGATGCTGGGTGAGATGGACCATTGGTCTGATCCAGTACGGCACTTCGTATGTTCTGATCACTGCTCCCCTGCCGTCAAATCCCTGGACCTGTGTGTAGCTTCCCAGACCAGAGGATACGGCCCTGTGGACTGGATTTACCCAGTGGGCTAGCTCTTGGCCGCCTCTGCCTTAGAATATGTCGACTTCTTGTGCTCTGCCAACAACGCTCCCAGCTCGTGAGGGATGTACTTCCAGCTCTTGGCATCTCCTAGAAATTCTGCTTGACCATTGAAGTGGTGTCAACAGCTGCATTTGTACATGTGTTGGCATTTGTGTCCAAAAAACCTGTCGGAAGAGCAACAGCTTTTGCTGAGTTATGTAAAGGAGCATATGAATGGCCAAGGGGGACCATGCCAGCAATGCATTAGGTCCAGCAGCCTGACTCAGAGAGTGAAGTTGTATTAACAGAATACCCTTGAATGAAACTGTGGCAGCAGCAGCAAATGCTTTCTTCTTTTGCAAACCTGGCATGTGGGTCTTGCTCCAAAGTTCACTTCACTCGTGAATTGTGTCTTCTCTCAGATCGATGTAGATAAGGGCTCAGCAACCTATGGCCAGCAGCCTGGATCTGGCCTGCGAAGAGATTTTTATCTGACCTGCCAAGCATGTTTGCTTGAGCATGCACCATCTTACAGCCACTTTTATCAACTGCCACTTCTGTCCTGCCACCTTTGGCCCAAAGGGGACTGAGCTATGGTAATTAAGTCCACTATTTGTGAAAGATTGCTGACCCCTGACGTAGATGGCGGTTGTATATGATAACTAAATGGTTGCATATTGTATCTTAACACTTGAAAGCTCTTTTTGTTCTGCTTCTACAACACGAAGCACACTGCAGTCCTCATCCAGCAAGACAATGCTGAATCAGTCGATGGACACTGGAGCCTCTGTAGACACACAGACTCATGCCATGCTCTAGACTAGGCTGAGTAAACCTGTACTAGTTGCTTTTCTTTCTAGACTGGAAAGTGAAGTATCTCTGGTCCATAAATGATGTTCCATGATTGCATGCAGGCTATGGAAGGCTGATGAATCACAGAGAAAGGTAATTTATAGAGAGAAGCTATTTTCCCCCCTTGCAAATTACAAGGTGCTAAATTGTCATTATAGAATTATGATTATGTCTAATAAGTAGAGACTTCAGATGCTGCAAGCTCTTTCAGCTTGCTGCAGTGTCTGTTAAAGAGAAGAATTTCTGTGCAATTCACTGCTGATCTTTTTTTTCCTATCCAAAGACGAAAGCGAGTTATGAGGCTGCACAAGAGGGCAAGGGCTTCATACAAGGCCGAACTGGACAGTGCAGGATAAAGGGAGCCGTGTTGTGCTCAGGTCCTTTCCACAACAAGTGTGGAGAGAAGCTAGTGGTCAGTAGTGAGCAGAGCCTGGTACCAAAAAGTGCAGCCTTTAAGTGGTTTCTTGGAGTTTGAAATGAGACAGTTATTTGGCTCTGTCTGGGGTTAATGCTCTTTCCTCCATTGATATGAGACACGTCATAGTCATTTTTACCAGATATATTCTTGCCAGCTTAAATCTTCTCAGGGTTCATGGAAGTCTTCTCTTGTGGGTCCCTGGTGTGCACAGGTGGGCTCAGACGGGCTTCCCAGAAGACAGCTGTAAGCCCTGGATTAGCCCTTCTCTCTCTGCTCTTATCTACTCCACTCTCTGTGAGCAGTGGCCCCTTCATTTGTTTGCCATGCCTTGATGTACCTAGTTTTTAAACAAGGGAGGCTGCCCCAGGGCTTCCCGAGCCTGATCTTGCATTAAGGGCTGATTGCATGGCTCCGTCTCCCCCTACACCACGTCCATGCCTTACAGGCTCCCCAGCCCCATCCCTCCCCCTTCTCTGGGCTATGGGCTCCTTGGCCCCCTCAGTCTCTGGCTCTGTCCCCCAGACTTTGGTTTGTCTCTTCCAAGGCCCTGGCCCTGGCCCCAGGATAGGTGAGACTCCAGGGCTCCTTTGGCACTGCCAGTTTCCAGCTGTGGCCCTGCTCTGGGCCACTTGCCCCTCTCTGGGCCCTGGCTCCACTCCTGGGCCAGTGAGACCTTCAGGCTCCCAGGCTCTGTTCACCATTGCCTCTCCCAGGCTACTGACCTCTGGGCTTTCTAGCCCTGCTGACACTCTCAGCCCCTCTCTGGGCTCCTGCCCCCCTGGTCCCACTCTCCGGTGCTTACCCCCAGCTCAGATGTCAAGGAAGGAGTCCTGCTGCCAGGAGCTCCTCTCCCTGTGTCTCCCAGGGCTAGACTCCTACCTCAGGCCTTAGGGTCAGGCTCTTGTTGGTCAGGTGCGTCTCTAACCAGCCCTGCTGCACCTGCAGGCTGCTTCTCAAGCATCCTCTCTGCTCCTCAAGTGCCAGGTGCACCAAGCATCCTGTCACAGCGCTCTTGAGCTTGCCTCACCTACCTATTCCCACTTGCGTGCACCCAACCAGGGAATGAGGTGAGGTGGGCTGTGAAACCACTTTAGGGGCACCCCAGGGCTGAGGAGCAACCAGCATTAGTTTCACCACCACTTGTCTTGAGTTTAGTTGGGTGTGTGCAAGTGCTCTGACCTCAGAACATCTCCTAGCCCTGAGAGATGGTTTTAAATCCCCGCAGACAGAAGATCTTTGAACCTCGGCTTCCCACAGCCTTGGTGACTGTCCTAACTGTGGGCCACTGGGTAAGAAAGACCCACCCCTGACAGCTCAAGGTCTTTTCTCTTAGTCTTTTCATTACAAGTACCCAACACACTCTGCTTGACATGAAGCTGTGGGGTTTTTGTCTCTCTTTTGGGAATGAATACCCAATTCTTCTGGGCTTAGCTGCTGAACTAAAAAAAACACCCACACACACAAAAAGGTGACTTACCTGGTGTGGTAACAGGTTCATCATAAGAAAAAACACTGGGGTAATAAGGAGAGGTTTGGAATAGCCAAGGCATCTTTAGGACAGGAGCAAAGAGTAAAAGGAAAGCAGCTGATAGTAGCAGTGAAGGGGAAATTTAGATTCACAATGCTGCCAGTTCCTGTGTAGTTTGGTGTTTTCCTTAAAGCTCCAGCTCCTAGAGCCATGTGATTACACAAGAAATTAATTTTTTTAATTAAATAAGTTCTTACTTCTTATGATTGCTGGGAGGCTCAAGACTCAAAAACCAAGAACCAGTTAAAACAATGGTGTGACTCTTTAAATTCATCTAACCTCTTAATGCCAGTCTCAAGACTTTTGTGGAGCACCTGATGTTTGAACCCTTGAGTTGGCAATACTGGATTCAGAGGCCTGTTGGCATAAGAGGATCCTGAAATCCAGATGTTCCTCTGAATGGGAAGAATTTGTCTTTTTCCCTTCCTGGCCTGCTACTAATGATGTCTTTTCTCTCTGCCTCATCCTACCCATCAATGTAATGGATATAGTGGAGAGCAATGTCATATGGCAGATGTGAGGCTTACACAGCAACACAGTGCAGGTGAAGAACAGGAGATCAAGGACAGATGTTTTCATGATAAGCTGGGATTGTGTTATAGCCAGGCTTCATATGGTTTTGTTGTATGAACTCCTTGGGCATCCTAATGAAAGCAGGGAGCTGGAGGAATAGCAATTTCCAACCCCAAATCCCAGACCCAAGTTTCCAGAAAGAGGTATCTGCTCAGAGGAGGGTCTCAGCCTCTGGCTGCTGTTGCCTCCTTGGCTTAGGAAAGCAGGACTTCATACATCTTGTGGACAAGCTGAATTGAATCCAAGAAGATGATCTGTGAAGCTGATCTGCCATGCTGAGGTCAGGAAGGAATTTTCTTCCCACGTCAAATCAACAAGAACCTTTGGGGTCTCCTCCATTCCTCTGCAGCATGGGGCATGGCTCACTTCCTTCCTAAGATCATCTGGGCACATTGTACTTACCTAACAAAGTGCCTGACATTGCAGGGGCCCAAGCCATTGGTGGTGTTGTTGGGGGTCTCCTGCTATCTTCCTGGGCCATGCTGTAGTGTGTGAGACTTTTGGATTTTTGTACTAAAGACCCCTTGTGTGTAATTAGGAGGTGCTTTGTGGCTGTGGGTTGTGAGGTGGAGTGGAGAGTTTTGTGGACCCTTTTAGACGTAACATCTATTACTTGTTTGCCTGAAGGTGCTTAATGACTCAGGTTCTAGTTCTACACTGACTCCATCCTCCATTTCTTGTGACTGGAAAAACCTGCAAGACCTCAAATTGTGACTAGTCACTTAGGGCTAAAGGGCATAACATTGTTAACATGTGGCTTTGGCAATTCATGCTCCCTGTATGACTGAGTCTTTAGAGAGACTTTTTCTGGATTCTGCTGCTTCATAGAATCACAGAAGATTCAGGTGCGAAGGGACCTCAGGAGGTCACGTCTAGTCCAACCCCCTGCTCAAAGCAGGACTGTCCCCAACTAGATCATCCCAGCCAAAGCTTTGTCTATCCAGGTCTTAAAAATTTCCAGGGATGGAGCTTCCCCCACCCTCTTCCAGTGTTTTACTACCCTCCTAGTGAGAAATTTTTTCTTAAATCTAACCTAAACTCCCCTTGCTGCAACTTAAGACCCATTGCTCCTTGTTCTGATATCTGCCACCACTGAGCACAGTCCAGCTCCGTCCTCTTTGCAACCCCCAGCAGGGAGTTGAAGACTGCTATTAAATCCCCCCCTCAGTTTTCTCTTCTCCAGACCAAATAAGCCCATTTCCCTCACCCTCTCCTCACAAGTCCTGTGTCCCAGCCCCTTCCCCGCTTTTGTTGCCCTACCCTGGACTGTCTCTGTCCTGTATTCATAGCTCCATGTGTTTTGCAGTGCGCCTGCCTTCTCCCAGCTTCCTACCATATACTCTTCCCTCCAATAGTGTCTCCTGCTCCTTACTGCTACCTGATTCTCCCCCTTCCCCTGTGGCTCACAGTGCTCCCTTGAGGAAGATATTCTTCATCTCTTGGAGTATTGATTTATACAGCTCTCCACATGACTGGCACAAGAGCAGTGTGACCACATGCATGCATCTGGGCTTATTTAAGTACCAGCTTGGGAGCTCGGTGGCGTCTGGATATTGCTAAGCGATTCTGAAAGCAAAGTAAATATTGCACCTTGTGGATTCCTGCACGTAGCTTTATTTTAAGCTTTCCCCTCCTTTGGGGTGGGGGGGAGGAAATGTTGAACCAAGCCTTTAATTCTTAGCTGATATGTATTTCTTGCACAAAATGTTGCTCACTTGGAAAGAGAGAAATGTGCCTGGTTGCATATTTTGTTACCATCGTTCTGGGATTGATGTCACTGGTGACGCTCTTACCTCGGTAGACTGTTGCTGTGGGCGCCTCGCCAGCAAGATAGGAAGTTCTGCTACATTTATCCTGTCGGATGTGTGTGGAATAGGTATGTCTGCGAGAGACCCAGCATCTCGCTGGAGTATTTTGTTTATGTGGTAGGAGGAATCTCATTAACGCTAACTTGAGAGGAATCCAGGATTGCCAGCGAGAAGACAAATGGAGCAGTGTTGTTGTCATTTATCAACTAGAGAGTGACCTTTGCTATCCATTAGGCTGAAATGAAAAGCTTTGGGTTTTAACTTTGTTCCAATGTGCAGGGCCGCCTTCTTACATCTCACCATCAGGGCATGACTGGGATTAATCAAATAGTGCATTTTGCCAGCGCTTAAACAATATCATTACATAATACAAGCATGGGGTGGTTTCAAAGCACCAGGCAGAAGAATTACAGGGAAGCCTGCTGCCAAGTAAAACCCCTCTGTGGTGTAGTCCCTCATTCAGGGGCTTGAAGGGCTTCCCTAATAGCATTAGACTGCATCGTGTAGATGCAAGTCATTTTGGAGGGATCAGTCAGCAGCTTGGCTCTATGGCAGTCAATGGACTTACACAGGCTTACCCCAGCCAAGTGTCTCACCTATGAAGAGTTGCCTCCTATTAGGACCACAGGGATTCAAACCTAGAGCAGCTAAGCTGGCAGGCAGAGGGTAAGTCCTTAGCTCCACCAGGTAGCTGGTTACCCTCCAGCCCCGGCCCCGGCCCCGGCCAACCTAGTCTCTCCAATGAGGACATTGATGAGGAGTTGGGTGATCAGGGGGAACCTATCGGACTTGTAAGACCCTGACCACAGGGCTACAAAACCCTTCCTACTTCCTGTGGGACTTGTCCTAGTAATGTCACTTGTGTGTGTGTTTCTTGGACCTCTTCCTGATCCCTGTCCCTGCTTTGTTTGGACCTCCCAGCTCTGATCTGCCTTCCGCCCTGATCACGATACAACCTCAGCTCTTGGCCTGGTGACTCGTACTGCAGGTGTGACCCCAGCCTGCCTACGGGAACTCGCTAAGTGACCGCCCATTGCCCGGTCAATCCTGACAGTCCCTCTTACTAGTCAAGCATGCATCCCGTTTTTCCCCTATCTATTTGGCTGATAGCCCAGTTAGAGACAGTGTTAGTCAGTAAATGAAAAACCCTCTCATTTGGGGGTGTAAGGGTGAGATGATCCACATTGGTCCGCTCCACACCAAGATTGCTCTTAGCTCATGCCACTAGCAAAGGTGGCCCCACTGGACAGGGTGGGCAGAAGGCAAAGCACAGCTCCTCATCCAGCAAAGCTGATCAGGTATGAAGTAGACCATAACATTGAGTAGTGGATGATACCGGGGCCTCTGCTGGGGCACGGTGATGCTGAACCCCTCCCTCCGCTCTAAACCAGCCTGGCATCCTAAGGGCAGACTTCTGAGAAGGCCAGACCTCCCTCCATCGCTTCAGGGATCGGATGTCCAGAGGAGCACAGGATGCTAGATGCTGAGTATTTCCCCCAGATCCTGAACAGATTGCATAACATGAAGGAGCTGACCCTGAGCTCTGCTGGAGCGGTCTGTACTGGCATGTTCCTGCCCATGCTTGGTGGGTGATGATGCCCCTAGATCAGTGCTTCTTGGTGTTGCCAGGAAACTTCCAGTCCCCTTCGACCACGGTGACATGCTCCTCTTCAGATGTTGCCTCTAGTTCTTCCCCTCCCTCTTTCCTTTCCTTGTCCTTTGAAGGACAAGGAAAGGAAAGCATCCTCCTTCCTTTTTTGTGGAGCGTACGCAGGGCTGTCTGGGGCCCTTCTCTTTTCCCCATGTGCCTTGTCTCTGGGTAATTTCAACCACCAGTGCAAACTCAGATGCCACTGCTACACAGACAGCTCAGTGATTTACCTCTCTCCACCAGTCCCATCTCTTCTCTAAACTAAGATCTCCCCCTAACTCTGTTATCTCTTTGTGGATATCTAGCTGTCAGCCTGAGCACTCTGAATATTCCCCAGAGCCCTCCCTGCTATTTCCTTTCTTGATCACTGGGGACAATGTTACCATCATGCCTGTAGCTTGGCATCACTTTTGATTTGGACCACTGCAGATTTTCCCACGTGGGGCTTTTCTTTAGCTTGCAGATCCTTTCTGCATAATCTGTCCGAGGCTTGGCCTTTCCAGGCAGATAACACCCCATTCAGGCTCTCATCATTGGAGTTACTGCGCTGGCTGGTTCTCTGGCCTGGACAAACACAGTCTTGCCTGGCCCCCGTCCATCCAGACCGCAGCTGCAGAAATCATTCTCTTAGTCACTTTGCCCGTGTCACCTTTTCTTGGATCCTAGCTTCCCCTCTTGGTCAAATCAGACACGAGCTGTTTGCCTTCACTTACAGGGCCCCATCCAGCCTAGCTAAACTCTCCCTTCCCTCCCTTATTCACCCTCAATCTCCAGTTGGTCCGTGATGCCAGTTGGTCCTTTCCCCACTCATTACATTTACATTTGTGACTTCTCCTATGCTGCCCCTGGTGCATCAGAGGAGCTAACAGTAAATGTCCTCAAAGCTGCCTTGTGATGCACCTCCAAACTCTCCTTCCCCAGGAGGCTGGACCACAGTTAGGTGCTTGCAATGCTTTGACCATGGCCTAGCAGGTTGATCCATATTGTTTCAGTGTTTTCTTGTGCTCCCCTTTTAACATTGTAAACTCTGTGGGGCAAGGTTTGTCCAGCACCTAGTACAGCGGGGTCCTTACCTATGCCTGAGGCTCCTAGGCATGATAAATAGTAAAGCTGGCAGCAGTTACAGCCAAAACCCACCCAGAGCATCTTCCCAGCACTGTCCAGTAACTAGGTTTGTAGCTAAGTCCACGGTGACAAAACTGGAACCTAGGGCAGTTTAGTGTCTGATCACAGGTATGCATGCACAGCTGAATGGCACAACCCACTGGCCTTTAACTGGAAGTTCGTGTGGAACCTCATCATTAATTTAGGCAAGGCAAGAATAGGGACTTATTCACACCGTCCATGGGAAATGGATCATTGTGCTGGGGACCACATCATTTTCTTTCCATGCAGAAGTGGCACCCATTTCAATGTAAATGTTTCTAATTCAGTTTATATGAATTGATGCAAGCCCCTGAGTGGTTATGCTTGTTCGGGTGAGGGGTAGGTCATTTTAGCTTTGCTCAGAACTGGGCCTGTCATCAACTGAAGCAAAATAAAACCAGTCTTATTCAAGCAAAGTGAAGTGAGAGAGTCTCCACAGGGCCGCCTGCCCCTTTTTAATTTGGTTTAAAATGGCAACTTCAGGGCTGGTCTACATGCAAGATGGAGCCAGAGATGCCGCTGATGAGATTTATGCCCTGGGTGCATAATTTACTGGAAGCCCCAGTCGCCTCCTCAGCCTTATGAGCTGCCTCCTCTTCCCCTCCCCATGAGACACTGCTGCTGCCAGGAGTACTGAATATGTCTAGTTGTGCTGCTGCCTGGAACTGAGATCACTAGATATCAGCTGGGATTCAAATCTGCAGTCATTTCAGGGTAAGTCTGTATGCTGCCACTCTTATTTGGGATTTAAAAAGTCCTTGTTCACTTTAACTGATGAGTTGATGATTTACTGCTTAAGCTGAACCTAAATATGATGCCTCAACTTGAAGTACGTGTTTCTGCATACAGGCTTGCCCTGAAGTACTACAGGCATTCATTACAGCTGGTTCATGGTAATTTCTGTTCCAGCCTGTGTGCAGAGCAGTCCTTTGGTAAACCACTGTGCCTGGCTCGCGGAAACAGCGTGAGTGGGACACACCTAATCATAGGCTTGCTGTAGAGAGGGAGAAAGCCAGCAATCATGAGTGTGGGAGATTTGCAAATTAGTGCCCTCCATTGGCCTAACGATAGGTGGACAAAGAGCTGTGGATACCTCCCGTTCTGGACAGCTCATATTCCATTTCTGCATCATTGCAAACAATTTCCTTGCTTCCTAAGAGCTCTTGTCCTCTCTTTCTCTCATGCAATCATAGAAAGTGAGGGTTGGCAGGGACCTCAGGAGGTCACATCTAGTTCAACTCTCTGCTCAAAGCAGGACCAGCCCCATCTAGATCATCCCAGCCAAGGCTTTGTCTAGCTTGGTCTTGAAAACCTCCAAGGATGGAGAGTCCACTATCTGACTTTACACGAATTCACATAGTCTCAATCTTGTGATAAAACCACAGCTGGTTGCTATTAGAGACGTGATCAGTCCTGGATCTTTATCCCCCTGAGTGGCGTGGAGGTTGGGTTCAGGCTGTTATAAAGATAAGAGCCATTTGCAGAGTTCTGCCCCAGGTCTGGAATTTGAATATCCCCAAAGGCTGATCTCATCTGGATGTGGAGTTTTGCTCAGGTCTGTATCCAATTGCTTTAGAAATGGTTCTGCTGTCACCAACAGGGATAAAAACCTTGAGCGGAGAGACTAAGCATTGGCTTGAAAGAAAGAAAGCTCCTGTTTTTATGCAGATGAGCAAAGTCGGGTGTGGGGAAGGAAACAGAAATATATAGAATAGCACACCCGCTCGCCCGGCAAAGCTATCGGGGTGTAGAATCTTTTTGAAACTTTTTCTCGGTGAGTTATCGTCTGCTCTCTACATATTTGTGCAGTGCAGTAGCTGCAAGGCATGAATACATTCTCCAGGAACAAATAATTCCCTTTCCCTGATAACATCAACAGTCAGGTTTGGAGGCAGTGTGCAAGCAAAGCTGCAGAGATTTTAGTCTGCAGGTGAGGGAGGAATCCAGTGAGCTACTTGCCAGTAAGCCCAAGTCAAAGGAAATGGAATATACACACGGAGGGCAAGGATTTTAAAAGGCAGAAAGGATACTGGAAACCCAGATTCATAGATTCATAGATGTTAGGGGCTGGGAGGGACCTTACAAGATCATCAAGTCCAGCCCCCCTGCACTTGGGCAGGAAAGACTGCTGGGGTCATACCTCATGCCTTTGAAAACCTCCTCCATAGTGTACACATAAAACAAACCATAGTACAACCAACACGCAGGGGTAACTTTTCCGTTCTTAGAGAGGAACTGGCAGGCGTTGTCCAGGTGTTTCGACTTTCTGGGTCTCTGTGGGAGGAAAGAGTTTGGAGCCTGGATACTACTAAACACGTGCCCAAATAAGCTCCAGCATCCATGTTGGTACAAGTCACTTAAGAACTTGTAATGGTTTTGCCATTTGGGGCTGCAGGCTTTCAGGGAGACCTCTTGAGATATTCATCCTGCTACATCCAAGCCTGAACTCTACTTTTGATTTCACCTCAGGATGAATAAGCACACTAACACATGTCTGACCACTGGTTCAGCTCACGGCTTGTCAGTAATTTTTCCTCTGCTTTGAATCAGGAACTCTAGGCTTATTGATAAACTCCAGGTCACAGGCCGGACTCGAATGCCCTGTGCAGGGAAGCTTTGTGCAACCTTCTGAATTACACTTGATGACCCCTGTTCTTCCCACATCACTAGAAAATGCAGTAGGTTGTTCTCAGCGGTGGAAACCATACCCTCTCCACCAGGATCGACCGGGCTGTGGGTAGTCACTCAGTGAATTACGGCAGGCAGGCTGGGATTGCGCCAGGTGGAAGTCACAGTCCGGGTCTGCAGGCCAAGGGTTCAGGCAGTCTCGTGGTCAGGGAAGAAGGCAGATCAGAGCTGGGAGGTCCAAACAGTGCAGGGGCCAGGACTGTGGTGAGGGTGGGATCCAGAAACAAGAGCACCAGGGGACTTCTGACAA
Organism: Gavialis gangeticus; assembly: GCF_001723915.1. NCBI lineage: Eukaryota > Metazoa > Chordata > Crocodylia > Gavialidae > Gavialis > Gavialis gangeticus. Next base: position 14,228,522 of record NW_017729025.1, on the reverse strand, counting down.
TCCCCCATGCCATGAGCCACCATCACCAAGGGATAAGCCCCGTGGTTGTGCTGTCATCCCTTTTGCTTCCCACTGCAGAAGCAGCACACAGGAGGCAAATGGGGGTCAGGATCTGGTCCTTTCAAGCCATCCGCAATTGTTTGCTCCCCTCCCATGAGGGAGACCTGCTCACTTGTGATCACAAACAGATAGCTTGGACCCCAGAGCCTCTTCCTGGGCAGGGCTGCTTTAGCAGTGAATGCCAACTTTGTGCTGCGTTATACAGCAACATGTCTGCAGAGGCTTTGTTTAGTAGCAGGCTTTCTCGTCCCACGGAAAAAAAAAAAAAGACTTCTTAATGGAAAGCGTTTTTACAAGCCAAAATTTGGAAGCTTTCCCAGGTTTTACAAATAAAAATTCTAAATCTGTCTCTGGAGCATGCTGCAAGGAATCTTAAGAACGTGGAAGAACTCTCCCCAAAGTCAGCGCTGGAGTTTTTCCTATCGCTGCCTTTAAAATATTCGTAAAGCTATATGAGCTCTGCACCTCTCGGGGGGGCTGAAACAAAGGCAACGCCTGGCCCTGAAGTCAACAGGAGATTATTTTGACTAAGCAAAGAATTGGCAGGATTAGGCCTGTGTTCTCGGAGCTGGTGTAGCACAAAACGAATGCTGCCAGCCCGAGCCAGGTTAGATTTGCTGCAGCTTGCGTGGAACTCAGTGAATTTGCACATCTTGTTTTTATTGTCGCTTTGTAGCACAGCTCGTTTTATAGGAGCGTGGAGCCAGCTTCCTAGCGCTAACGTGACCAAAGTGAGCAAAGACATCAGTAAGATCAGAGCAAGGGGAATTTCTGGGCCTCAGATCTTGCATATTGAAACATACATCATGTATGGGGCCCATAAGAGGTGTTGCGTGGTCTTATTTATCCCTTAATATTTCAAGAATGTGATGACTAACTGTAAAATCCTACTGAGAAGACGATTAGGGGACATATTTTCAATTTTGCATGCTAGGCTTATACAAGGCAAGAGTGGCTATGGGGGAAGGTTAAACTTTAAAATCTAAGTAGCTTCCTTTTGTTTTAAGTTTTCCTGTGTAGAATACACCCATCTCATGCAATGGGCATACAGTTTTTATACGCGCTGCAGCCCCAGGAATGTCAAGGAGCTAAAAAGAGTGGCAGCGAAAGAAATTGCATCCAGGAAATGGAGGAAAAGGTTTGCTCACAGCTGCGATGCAAGCAAAGATGGGAAGTCAATGAGGCAGAGAGACAAAGGGAGGGTCTGGCATGTAGCTGGAGCTGTTCAGAACAGGGGTCATGCACTGGCAGAGGAAGCTGGGCCTCAATACATGTGGTGGGGAGGAGAGGAAAGACAGTGCGTCTAGGATTCAGCCTATGCAGACCAGCCTCAGGGGACAAGACATGGCATCTCAAAGGCTTCCCTTGAGAGGATCTTCCGTCCTCACACCTGTGGGGGTAGCTCTTGTGGGAGGGGAATATACTGATGCTGAGATGTTTTCTAATGTGATTTGGTTGGATGTGGTCCAGCCTGGGTTAGGCCAGCTTTTACATGGCAACTCCAGAGCACGTGTTGATGGAGCGCCAAAAGGGTTCAAAAAGGGAAGGAGACATTGGCCTTTTTGCCACGGCTCCTTTCAATCCTCACCCCAAATGCACTGAAGTCAGGGATAGGCGTCATACTGGTTTCAGGGGGTGTGCATGCGCGTGTATGAGATTGCACAGACAGGAGGACTGTCGTACATGGCTTGGCAATGCAGAAACGGTCCCTGCAAACAGAAGCTCTTGAACTTTCCTTCAAAGCAGCAGCTCAAATTCCCCCGAATGCAGTGAAACTTGCAGCCGGGCTCCCACCCAGACGGTGCTCTGAAGATTCATGTTGCTGGCACTGGCGCTCTCCCCATCTAGAAAGGATTAGTAAAGCCGATGACCTCTGCGGGAAAACTTAATACTTGTCGCGAGGCTAGTCGTGGCTGTTTTCCAGGGCTCCGTGTTGAAATATCACCTCCCTTCAATGGAGTGAAGAAGAATCATTCTTGTCCTCTCACAGCAAATTAAAACCAGCTTTGTGGATTTAGTGGTACACTGCCAAGTGCCAATATAGATCTCTGCATTAATAGTTCATGACAGGATTATTCTCCAGTTTTTTGGCAGGCAGGGACTCCAGCTTTAATCCTACTCGTGGCTAAGAAGGAACACATCACAAACTGGTCCATATTTACTGACAGCATTTGCATAAGAGATCACTCCTCTGAATCATGGAAATGCTAGAGTTTCTGAGCTGAATAGGCTAGCGCGACTCCGAATAAATCTGATAAAGTAGCAGAGCTCCTGGGAAAAGCGTGTGTGTTAGGGAGCGGCGGGGGGGGGACACTGTAAACAGTTTAGCAGTGGTGGATGAACAGCCAACCTGACAGGTTTTCACATGAGATTATGGTCTCCCATGAATCTGAATTCTCTTGTGTGGCCGATGGGTACTGATTCTCCTAACGGGAGCTTTGCTTTGAGGAGATTTGTTTAAGCTGTCAGGTTGTTAAATAGATGATTCCTTAAAATTTGTTTATACCTGTGCTGAACCCAGCTTTTAAATGCATGGGGTGGGGTGGGGTGGGGGGAAAGGCTGAAAGAAGCCCAAGCAAAGGAAAGGGGTTTGAGGCACTAAGTTTAGAAAAAGCGAATCCCTTCTGCTGACTAGCGAGGACTGTTGGAAAAAAAGAGAATTTGCAGGAGAGAGGTGACGGGAACATTCACCCTAATGTTTCTCATGGAAAAAAAAATCACATCTGTTCAAAGAGCTCACCTCGCACAAGTCCGGGGATGGCTTTTCCCACTGCTATTAGCACTGGGGAATAGGTCAAAGAGGTCTGTGACTGCAGGGGGAAGCTGTATCTAGTAATCTTTCTTTTTACTGTTCGCATGGTTGGCTGCCTCTGATGCTAAAGATGACAGACTAAACCACACGTGTCATGATGAAGGGAGAGGTGAGCTGGAAAATACGTTCTCACTTCACTGCCATAGCCCCAGTGAGGCATGTGCCTGAAGGTAGGTTTGTTTGTTCTCTATCTATTTGATTTCTTCTTTTATGGTGTAGTGGCCGTAGAGTCTAGTTTTGAAGCCTGTGGCTTTAGAAAACCATTTTCTACTTTAGTTATATGAAACAACAGAATTAGCTGAGACTTGCATGACATGGCTTAATGATTTTTGCATTGATTTTTCTGCTATGATGCCCCACTTGCAGCACCATAAGGGGATCCAGTTTTCCCAACGCACAGTGCACCCACGCTCGGAAAATCAGGTCCCTTTCAAGTCACCTGAACTCAAGCACCAAACATCACATAGCAGTTTTGAAAATCTTAGCTAATTCCCCAGGAGATTCGAACTGGGGGTCTCTGCAGTCATGTAGAAAATGTGTATAAGGGTTACCCCCAAACTATAAAGCAACCATAATATTCTGAAAGAGCCAGAATCCCACAATTTACCATTTTCCTAGAAATGTAAAACAGAGCTTCAAGTCTTAGGGGGGGCAGGTTCCTGAAACACTGGAGCTCAAACTGACTTCCATGGGACAGTCAAAGCTTCTGAAAATAGGGGCTTGGAGGGTAGCACTTTCAAAACCCCTTGGGGGGCATGTCTACACATGCATTTACACCAGCTTCAATTTACTGCACAGTAAATTATTGCACAGTAAGCGGGAATAGGCCAACATCTACTCATGCAGGCGCTAAAGCGCACTAATGCTGTATGTGGATTGACTTGAGACTCAAGTTAGTCGCAAGTCAGTCCGCACACACAGTGTTACTGTGCAGTAAGACATCTACACGTGCGTTACTACACAGTGGCTAATCAGGCATAAATTTGATACCTGCATGACACAGGTATCAAATTTACACTCAAGTCAGTGTAAGTCACCATATTTACCATGCAGTACAGGCATGCACGTGTAGACGTGCGCCCATACTGTGCAATAATTTCAGTTGCTGTGCAGTAAATGTACATGTGTAGACGCACCCACTGTTGGCCAAGTTTCCTTGGAGTCAACTCCCCTGATGTTAGTGGGAGCAGATGGAGGGCAACACCTAAGTACTGTAGAAAGTCCCACACTTGGCTTCTGAAGCTATAAAGTAAAATTTAAAAATGGAAGGAAATATCTTCAGGACGCTTGGGAAGGAAAAGCAGGAAGGTATATGAGTGGCTGGCTGGCTGGGCCCCTCTCAGGCCTACTTAGAATATAGCTTGTGTGTGGCTTGCTGTGCTTCCGTCACAGCTCTCTTGGGATAGACTGTCCTTTGGTTCATTAAAACGATAGTGGCCAGTGTTGGGGGAAGGGGGTAACAAAGATATGAGTGTGCAAAATGCCAAAATCACCCGGAAAAAAAAAATGTGAATGGAGCTGAATTCTCATTTGGAGTCCAGTACAGCTGTCGCTTTGTGCTTCCCACAAACTTGCTGACAATGTTCCCTCTAACAGTAGCACATTTGAAAACAGGAGGGGGATGGAGGGGGGAGCTTTGTCTCTGTGGTCTTGACAGTGCCAGTCATGTCCTGTGGGCAAAGAGGAGGGGACGAGAGAACTGTGGCTGTGATGAAACCCTTAAGCACCAAGTTCCTATTGATCCATCCATCAGTGCTAGCAGCAGGAGACAGAGGGGGAGTGCACGAGCAGCTGCTGCAGAGTGTACATTAATTTTGCCAGGCAGAAGTGTTTATTTGAAACCCTCTGCTGCAAACTGTGCTGAGTAACTTGAAGTCAAAATATGAATAAATAACTAAAAAAAAAAATGCTTGAGTCTGCCTGAAAGTTATTATGCAGCATGAAACAAAGACATCAGAACTTGTTCCCGGTTTCCTTATCTTACCAGAACCACTTCCAGTATTTAGGGAAGAATATTTATAGAGAGAAAAATAAAACTTTTGAGAGGAAGGAGACTGAGAGAGGAGTCAGCCAAATGCACACAAAAATATTTAAATCCAACTCCATTCTCAGTTGGTGACCTTTGGATAATTGGCAACTCTTTCTGTGCGGTACAAATTACTTGTGCCTTCTGCCTCGACTTCATTTGTTACAGTCTCCATATGCTTAATTTGAATCGTGCAATTATTGATTGGACACATAGTTCATATCTGAAGAGTTATAAGAAGTGATTGCTTGGTAGAGGTCCCAGGTGGTGGTGGTGCAGGTCATTGGGGTTTTGGCTAGTTGCAGATGGAATAAGAAAAGCAGTTGAACTGCACAGCGCGTTGCTAATTAGTTGCAAGTTTGGCTGATTCTTAAATGAGGAAGCTTGCAATGACTTTGTCCCCATCTGTTCCAAAACCAATGCTAACCAAATATGAAATAACTCCTTTCTTACACAGGTCTGTCAAGTTCTGTTTCTTTAATTAAAAAACTCAGTGCGGGCTTATTACTAATGGCATTTTGTGCCTTTAAATAAGTGCATTTAAAAGTATACATGACAACAGAGTGGTTTTTCCTCTGTGTTTTTTCTCATGGTAACCATTTGTAAGCCAGAAATGTTCAAGACGAAGGCTAGCTACTGCATGTCATTCTGACTTTGTGCAAATGTGCTACGCTTAACATGTACCACACAACTCACCAAAAATAATTTTTAATGATAAAACTGTAATAAAGTTTGCAAGCAAAAGTCATTTCAATTAGATGAGTGTGCTTCCTTTCATCAATTTCTGCTCCTGAGTAGTCATTAGTATTAGTTATTACTTAAGATCCTAACATTCACCCATGGAGTTAATGGGATTTTTGCCAGTGACTTCAGTTTCCCTGGGAGCTACTCCTTATTGTCCAGATGGGGATTTATGAGGTTGTTTAGCTTTCATGGGAAAAGTATTTGATGCTTTCGTCTGGCAGAATCTAAACCAGGGTGGTGTTCATACTGAAAAGCTGATGGATATTTTTATTAGTGAGGGATTTTTCCTTTCTTTTCATTATCCTCCAAAAGCACTTTGTTTTCGGTAGGATGTATGCTGCATATGAACATTAAAGCTTCACTTTGCAATGAACCATTGTTAATTTTCTCTAATCACAAATGGCTTTTCATCCATCTTATATCTCCTAATGGTAGTAACAGATACGCTCTGTTATATAAATTTGCCTCATAATCTTTTCATGGCTTCTTTGGGTGTTTTCGTACAGAATCTTCATTAACTTAATAGTCCTAAAAGTCCCCAGTAATTCATCTTATACAACTTTTTTTAGCCAAAAGATGGTTTCTCAACCTCTTGCGGAAGAGTTCCATTCCTTTGCTAATTAAAGGTATTATCCAATGAGATACTAAGCACCTTCACCTCCTAATTACATCAGTGGCAGCTGATAGCCCTCGGCCCTTCGTAGGGAGCAGCCAGGATTGCCTCACTAAGTCATAACCTTGTTGCTGTGAAATACAGTTGTGGTCATACATCTATTACATTGCCCATAATAATGAAGCCTCAGCAGGAGTCCAGGCTGATGTAGGTGATCCTTTCAGTTTACAAAGCTAATGTCTTAATAATTGACCAAGCAGACTCTGCATAGTGAAAATGACCATATATAATCCCAAAGGCTCTGGGACCCGAAGCAAATGGAGATAATTAGTGACAAGGCAATATGATCATGGTTATGGGGGCTGCAGTCACACTTTCATTTGGTGGATTGCATGACTGTGATGCTTCCTTGTACTTTCCGGTCTGGCTGCCTGCCTCTGTCTGTTCTCTTCCTTCTTAGGTTACCACTGTAAACTCTCAGGGGCAAGAAGTCAGTGCTAATGCACAGTAGTAATAGTGCATGTTTTTTTGTGGTGCTTAATGTGCATTAGACTAATTCTACTGCACATTAGTGCATTAGCACGGTTTTTGCCGTGACATGCTAATGCACAGTAGAATTAGTCTATTGTGCGTTAAGTGTCTCATGTAGATGCCCCACTGATTCTCAACCTGGTACCAAGGCATCTCAGGGGCTGCAAGACCCTTTGAAGGGTGCCACAGTAAGTGTGAGGAGATGAGCAAGGTGTGAGGTAATAAGCAGATAAGGGCAGGCTCAGGCTCCCCAATGCCTGGCCATTCTCACGACCTTCTCATAAATACATTGGAGAAATGTGGGCTGGACAAACCTAGATAACTGGCTTAATAGATGCAAGCAAAGGGTAATTATTAATGGACCCATGTCAGAATGGCAGGAAGTTTCAAGTGGAGTCCCACAGGGGTCTGCCCGGGCCTGTTGCTATTCAACGTGTTTATGAACGATTTGGATGCTGGCATAGAAAGTTCTTGAGCAAGTTCGTGAAGGACACAAAACTGGGAAGGATTGTGATCATGTTGGAGGATACGAGCGCAATTCAGAAGGATCTTGACAGATTGGAAAGCTGGCCTAGAGTGAACAGGAAGAAGTTCAATGTGGAAAATGCAAGGTGTTGCACCTTGGGAAAAATAATAACCCCCGCGCCAAATATAACATGAGGGACACCTGGCTGAATGGCAGCACTATGGAAAAGGATTTTGGAGTCTTGGTAGATCGTGGAGGCAATATGAATCTAGACTGCGATGCAGCTGCACAAAAGGCAAAGGTGGTTTTGGGCTGCATCAATAAAAGCATTAGGTGCAAGGCATGGGAGGTGATACTGCCTCTCTATGTGGCACTGGTCATGCCTCACTTGGAGTAGTGTGTGCAGTTCTGGGCTCCACATTTTGAAAAGGTTATGGAAAAGTTAGGATCCAGAGAGGGGCAAAAAAAGATGAAAAAAGGCTTGGAAGGCAGTCATATTGAGGAAAGGCTGAAGGAGCCAGGCACGTTCAGTTTGTGGAAAAGGCATTTAATAGGGGACTTGATAGCAGTTTTCAAATATTTGAAGGACTTGAAGGACAGCTCCTTTTCTTTCTTTCTGCAGAGAGCAGGACATGGATCAATGGCTTGAAGTTACAGCAAAGTAAGCTTGCTTACGTTGGTATCCGGAAAAACGTCTTCCCTGTTAGAACAGGGGGATAGATGCCCAGGGAAGCTGTGGACTCTTCATCACTGGAGATGTTCAAGAAGAGGTTGGACAGCCACTGGTTGGGGATGATCTAAGCATAGCTATGCCTATGCTCTACTATGGGCGTTTCCCAGGCTTCTGGGCTTTGCCAATTGCCCCCGCCCTCCCTTTCTGCTACATATGTCAGGATGTTTTTAAGCCTTTCTTGGAGGCATTGGATGTTGGCTACAACCAAGGCTGGGCACTTTGACTGAGATGCGCCAATGCTCCTGCTGGGACCAAAGCCAGAAGTTCTTGCCTCTCCTCTCGGGATCAGACTGATCACTATATCTGGGGTCAGGAAGCAATTTCACCTTATGATCAGATTGGTATGGACTGTGAGGATTTTTGCCTTCCTCTGTAGTGGGGGAAGTGGTCCTCTGCCTGGGGTCTCTTGAGCATATATTGGCAAGCTTTTATAGAATCAAGTCATTGTCTGCCATGGTTCCCCGGCTTTCCCTATGGCAGGTTAAGGTGTTAGGTCTGTATTGTGTCAGGGTTCATGGTAGCTTACAGAGAGTTTAGGTGATGGATTGCACAGGATGGTTTAGATAGGGATGATCCTGCCCCAGGCAGGGGGCTGGACTAGTCGGCTTCTGGAGGTCCCTTCCAGCCCCACTTCTCTATGATTCCCCTACCCCCACTGCCTGGCTTCTTTGCAAAGAGGCAGGCACATGTGTTTTTAAATATGTGATACTGCTCAATTCACAGAAGTTACAGAGGAGTGCCTTGAGTCTGATAAGAGGGCCCTTGAGTCTAAAAAGCTTGAGAACCACTGCTCTAGAGGAATATAAAATAGTAATAGTAATAAAACTTATGGAAATGGCTATAACCCAGAGCATTAGGACCTGACTCGTATGTATACACTGCCAGTCAAATGTAGCTTGCAGATGACCTAGTGCTGTCCTGCCTTCAAAACACTGAGGGGAGGGTAAGGACAAAATTGATCCACTGCTCATTTGAATTGCTGGTGAAGGTAAGCAGGTTCAAGCAGTTACACGGTGGTGGTGGTTGGGAATGTGCCAACCATCCTGCAGAGTTCTGCTGCTCTTGCGTCCAGGTCCTTGGTGACACAGAGAGTTTTTGGGAGGCAAAAATAAGTCCCTATGCCAAGACTTTCAGTCAGCCTGTAATGCCAGAGGACAGTAGGTGCTGTTCAGTCATTATGGCATATAGCCTGGTTGAGTGAAGTGCTGGGTACTTTTGTGTGTTTACAGACACTCCACACGCTCTGGAATTGAACTTATAATATGGACATATCATACATTTAAACGGAAGAGATATTTCACTTCAAAATATCTGCCGTGTGTTCGTGCCTGGCTGCTATGTGAAAACAGGCTTCTGCAGAGCTTGAGCTCCAGCTTTGTCTCCTTTGTTTGCCTGAGTCGCACCCTTTACGCAGCACTGCACCACAGAGAGGTGTTCAGTGGTAAAATAATACACTGCAAATCCAGATACCACTACTCCTACCCGACTTTGGCTTTCTCCTTTTGACTTCAGTAGGGCTTCCCTTGCAACCACATACTTGCCCCATGATGAATATTCATGGAAACTTGTACAGAAACAGAGGTGACAGTCAGCATTGTATGTGGAGTCATTGCTGGCTGAAACAGCTGGAAATTACTGTATTGTAGGCCCACCTTTTCTACTCTCCTTCTCCTACTCTGACGGCATGAGCACAGGAGAAACCGTGATTAGCACATGTTCCATTGCGGCAGGACCTTTTGCATAGCATACTTTAACACTTACCATATTTACTTGATTGCAAGATGAGTTTCCCCACACTCTCCCTATTTAACATAGGGAAAAAAGTCCCTTATCTTGGAATTGAGTATGAGGCATTGGGGGCATTGGTGGGGCAGCTGCTATGGCTCTGGATCTGGCACCAACCCCAGGTCAAGGCTGGAGCCACAGCTGCTGCATGTACCCCTCTCTCCTCTGTACCCCTTGCCTTTCCCTTTGGCAGCTTCAAGCCCCTGCCTGCCCTCCCACCCCACCAGTGGTGGTAGGGATGAGTTTAAGACAAGCCTCCAATAATTAGATTCTATACACAGAAAACAATTTTATACATTTTCCATTTATAGATTTTTTTATAGACTTCATTTATAGAATCTACATGTTGCAGGGGTTGTCTTAAATTCAGGATGATCTTGGGTTCAGGTATATATAGGAAATGTTTTTGAGACTAATAGGGGAGGGTACCACCAAAGAGGTGTATCAAGCAATTTCTGTGCCCTGGGTACAGCAACGGTGTCTGGGCCACTGCCATTTTTGTTCCACTTATAAATTGTCACCTACTCACCCACCCCTAGGTACATGACAGAGCCAAAGCAGCTGAAATTGTGTGCGTTATTTCAATGCTGATGCTTTTGCTGGGCTTCTTTTCCCCAGCTCTCTACAGCAGGTTATCCCAAGGCCTCTCCATCACTTTCATGGAACATAGGTCTTGCCCACAAGGACTTCACCCAGGTGACACTCACCACCTAAGCAGGTGTTTTTGCCAGGCAGGCAGTTGTCCGTGCAAAAACCCGTCTGCTTTCTTCCAGTGCCTGACGTGCACATGTAATATTTGCATTGCTGTATGGGCTCTTGAATGAACTTCTCAACAGCTGGCTTTCCTCACAGCAATGCGAATGGGAGCGTTCCCACAGATGGGTTCCCAGTTTTAACTCTTTCCCTTCTCCCAGGGTTTTGCTGGAGCCCTTAGGATACAAAACTCCTCACCCCCTGCCCGTGTCGCTGTGATGAGCTGGGGTTTTTGGCTTTGAACTGTCTGTGAATTCAGGCTGATTTTATAGCACCGAAGTATCATTGAATGACTCTGAGGATATGAAGGGCTACTGGCACATCATGCTCATGGCTGAGACACCAAAAATCATTAACAGGAATGCTTAATTTTGGACAAAGGGATGGGTTGAAACCTAGGGGACCAGTCTGGCCAATTGTGTCTGTATCTGCAAGGGGAAAGGTTGGGGTAGAATTTCCTTGGGAGAGGGCACCCTTCTCCTTCCTCCCACAAAAAGGATGTCACGTGCTAGCATTTTAAACTCAGAGGGCCTGGGAGAGGGACAAAGAGACAGGCTGGGAAAGGGAGAGGGAGCTTTTAGACTGCTTAACCCGCCAAGGCTGGAGAAAGCTTGCTGAAGTGGTCAGTGTGACTCCATGATTCAGAAGAGCCCCCTAGCCTGGAGAAGTCAGCTCCTGGAGAAAGGCATCTTGGAGACTGGAAAGGTTTGTGCCCAAGCCTCAGAGCGCTCAAGAATATCGATGAAAGTGAAGCAGAGACATGCATGAAAGTGTGTGTCCTTTTATCTTCATTTGGGAATCTCTTGGGCTGTCTAAAATGAAGAGTGACTATTGTAAACCCCATGCAAAGTGTGTGCCTAGTTGCTTAGGGACAGAGGAAGAAATGAGCAGAGAGGGAAGTTCATTTGTATGAGACCCATTTCCTCACCCAGCAGAAATGCATAACAGGTGCTGGTGACGGGCGGGGAGCTACTCCTGAATAAGACTAGTCATGAATAACGCCTGATGACCTGGTTACTTGGGGTGTTTGTGAACATGAAGGTTTACTTTAATAGAAGGCTGTAAGGAAAAACAAAGAGTGAGGGAAGAAGAATAGCTCCAGATAAGCCACCTTTCAGCAAGCTCTTGCGGGTTGCTTTGGGTCAATGGCAAAACCATTGGCACTGAGGAGTCCAGCTTATCTTCCCGCTGAACCTACTCAGCTGGTTTTGACAAACTGGAGCAAAGGATGAGTGCTAACAAGAGGCAGGACTCTAGATGGATCCTAAGGGGATCCCTCTCAGGAAGAAAAGTAGTTACAGGGCAGCTGTTGGGAAAACCAGGCCAACACAAAAGCCCACTGGTGTGTTTGACGTCATTAGGGTTGCAGGCTGGTAGGGCTTTGGGTGAGAGATGTGCATGGAGGCATTTGTAAAATCTTATCTTCTCATGATATGTCTTATTTTTACTTTTAATATAAACAATGACTTGGTTTGAAAAGGGCTGCTTGATGATTAGACAAGCTACTCAGAAACTCCTGAAGAGAGAAATTGCAACCACCAGAACGCAGTTGGAGCTGCTAGGTGAGCATGGTTGATGGCTAAGGTACTTCATGGCTGATGGCCAGGTCTAAGAGAATTACCGAACCCCATCCCAGCAGATATAAAGGCATAAGGCACGACAAGTAGTCAAGGTACCTATGGCCGCAGCAAACAGTCGCTCAGAACGGCAGAGGTGCTCCAGAGTTTCATGGCAGCTTTTATTTTAAAGGTGCTGCTTCTTGGATGAGCTGAGCAGGACCTCTGAGAAGCTCCAGCTGATTGCAGAAGCAGCGCCCTTTGAAATAAAAGCCATGGCAAACAGCTGACTGGCTTGTCCTTCATTCAGCAACCTGCCAAAATTAAACGGGTTGTGAATTTGAACCCAGATTTTTCATATCTTATTGTAGTGAGAGAGGACTATATCGGAGAAACCAGGCCCCATTGAAATCCACGGGAGTCTTGCCTTTGAGTTTATCAGGGTCAGGATTTCACCGTGGGCATGTTTATAGGTTTGATAATTATCACTTGCGCGCGCGCACGCACACACACACACACACGCACACTCTAAATATAATGTGCTATATGGTCACATAAAAGGAATTGATGAACTGTTTCTCTTGTTTCTGAGATTGTTAGATTACAGATGTGACTCACACCACATAATAGGGACTGATTATGAAATAGGCAGAAACTAAGCGGTGATTCATGAAACCACTCGAGTCTGTGCTTAAAGTTAAGCACACACCTAAGTGCTTTCCTGAATTAGAGCCTCATTAATCTTAATGTAGTTAAAATAACTTTTGATTAGGGTACATTTTCAAATGAAACGTGATTGCCATGTCCGCCGGTTTGGAACAAACAGATTTTAACATTTCTCCGGCTAGGAAGGGTATCCCACACTCCTTCCTTTCAACCTGCCGTGTTAGCAAAACCAGCTGTTTGTTATAAACCCAGAAGCAAACTCTCCATTGTAATGGCAATGCCGACATCAAAGGAGCACCGGCAAAATTATTTGTAATTTTCAGTTACAAGGAGCCCTCTTCAACAAAGACTCCCTTCACCACTTTGAAAAGTCACTCAGCAATCCCAGAGCTGAGACTATGAGATATTTAAAGTTCTTAACAATAATTGAATGCAGCTGCGAGAACCTTGCTAAATTATTTCAGTAGTGGAGCTGGAGAGAAATGCCAGAGAAGTGTTGTTTGCTCCAGTTACAAAGAGGAATTTCTGAAGCTGTAGAAAATAATTGTACTGTAATTTCATGCTGGAGCCCATGTGGGACAGTTAGAAATGTAACTTATTACAAGATAACTTCATATACCCTTCCTCCCTTCATCATCTTCATCACAAAAAGATTTTAAAAGGCTCACAGCAGAAGTTCCTTAGGAATTCCAGTGGAACAATCTACATGTGAGAGAAAAAGGGCCCCCAAATCTGCTTGTGATTACGGGGGCTAAACTCTCCCTCTCCCTCTCCCTGTCTCTCTCTCTCTGCCACACACACAGGCACTTTTCTGTCTCCCTCATCACTTCTTAGGCCTGAAAATATGGAAAATAGAATTTCAAGATTAAGAGACTATTTTTCCTGTTCACACTCTTCGCTGCCCCAGCTCTGCAGCAGAGACAGCATCACATAAGTCACTGTCAAAACAACAGACAAACACATTTCAAAAGGAAAAAAAATGCTTTAAGGCAAGCTGGAGCACACATGCCCCAGGGCTATCTCGCAGTCTCCCACCACCGATATGGAAGTGGATGGATTTAACACCTCTTCTCAGCTAATCCAGCTCAGCACCAGGCACCTCTCTCTGTCTCTGTCTCTCTTCTCTTGTTAATACATCAAAGACAAATGCTGCATGATGCTTCCCTTTGGACTCTTTCTGGGGCTGGGAATTTTACTCCACAATGTATTGCAACAGAAGCCCAGCTGTGCAGGGCACTCTGCAAATATAGGGTAGGGTTTTACACCCCACAGTGAAGGGAGACTCTTGTGAGCCAGTGCAGGAAGGAGGATAGCTGCACATAACTCTGCTGAGAAGCTCTGCTAAGAAGCAGTAGTCCAATGAGATGCTGCACTAATAGGGTTATATTCCTTCCAGTACCCAACCTATTGCAGAACTATATCCGGCCGTGTAGACACAGTCCCTTCCTCCATCCTCCAGAGGCAAACAAAGGAGGAAGAGCACAGGTAGTGGACTTCTCCAAGGCCACACAGCAGGTTAGCAGCCCAGCCTGACTTCTGAATAATCCATTTAATCATGCTTCCTCTCATGACTAACCACAGCGTGGACAGACTAATAGTCTTAAGGACTTGATATCTGCCCTTGAGGACTTGACTTTGGAGTGTTTGACTTATCTCTTGGCAGACAAGGTTCTTTGGGTAGATCTAATATCTTTTATTAGACCAGCTCCTATAGTTGGAAAAATTCGTTTTTGCAAGCTTTTGGGTAGAAATACCCATCATTAGGCTGAGGACATGTCCGCAGTTGGTTTGTGCTCTTCCTGGATGGAATAATAAAGAAGTCAGAACCCAGTATGTGTGGGAGAAAACCAGTCAGTGAACATGTAAATTGAGGTAGTTAATGGGTGAGAGACGGCTAGGGGGGTGTCTCTTAACACTGTCATCTCTGGGAGACTTCTTGACAGACAGCCTGACTGCCCCCTGGCACTCAGAAGCCTTTGTTCTTCCAAACTGTTTGTTCCTGGCACTTTCAAACATAGTTTCTGAAAGACAGAGAGAACTTGCATGTTCTGCCATGAAATGCCTGGAGTGGAGCAATCAGGGCTCGTGGACAGAGGTGATCTCTTTTACTAGACCAACAAGATTTTTGCAAAAAAAAAGGCTTTAATTGCAAGCTTTTGGGCACAAACACCCTTCATCAGGCAACAGAGAAAAGATTGTAAAAGTTTTCCTGGGTAGAAATGAAAGTTCATATTTCATATGAATTTTTCATGTTTCATACGAGCAAGGAAAGCACATGGAGTGGAGCAAGAAGAGCCAGCGCCACCCATCAGCTGGCAGAGCATGGAGAATACATTGCATTGCCTTCTGGGGTAGATGCTGCAGGCCCATCCACCTGTGCTGCCTGGTGGCTTCCGGGACATCCTAGCTTGGCCAGCCAGGATCTCTTCTTGGGATTTTGGCTGTGTTGCAGCCCCCTGCAGCTCAGTGACATGCCACTGAAATAAAGCATTTTCTTGAAGCTGACACAGATGCAGTCCTGAACTCTGGCATGAGATGGCCACAGAGGTGTAGAGTTTTGCTGGGCTCTTCCTTCCACTCCATTTCCAGCAGTTACACCCATTGTCCCCTTTATTTAACTCCAGCAGACACAAACTTGAGGAACAAGGATTCAGCTTTCCATTAACCAGTTCTTTAGACTAGTGATTCCCAGCCAGAGTGCTTTGAGCTCCTTTCGAGGGGTGTCACGTGAGGTTCTTATATCAGCCATGCCCGGGTTGATCATAGCCCTGGCAGAGCACCGAGAAGCTGTTTTAACCCGATCTAGAGTACCATGGAGCGCCTTGAGCTCCTTCCAAGGGTGGCAAGGGGTGCCACACAATGTACCACACAACGTTAGGTGTGCAAATATGACTCATAGGTTAACCCTGGAGATTTCAAATAGGACTTCATTGTGCCCAAAGTATTCTGCTCTGTTGTGATCTTTCTGAGCTGTCTGCAACCGAAGAATTTCCAGTGTTTTTTCTGTTGTCAAAAAAACAGGTGAAAACTAAGAGCTGGTATTTTCCGAGGGGGCCCTTGAGTCTAAGAAGGTTGAGGACCACTACTCTAGATAATCCACCACAGAGCTACTGGTGACACCCTTATTAGACATCCTGTATAGGAAGTGCGTATCTCCTTGGTTTTCTACCCATTCATCTGTAAGCTGGGGCTACCATATATGATGCCATCTTTCCCAAAATATGCAGCAAGGAAAGCATTAAAAGATGTTCCCGTTCATTTTGAGATGTCAAAAGATCTGTTCGTTCTAAAGGGACCAGCTCCCACTCCCAAGAATGGAAGGGACATTTTCCTAGTGACTTGAATGCAAGTAGGACTGGGCTGAATTATTTGGGGGATTTCTTGGGAGTAAATTTAATTTTGATGAGGTTACATGAAAGAGCAGTTCATACAAATTCTTGTTCACATTTGAGGGAAGCTTGAAGAAGCAGCAGCAGCTAATGCATTTGATTTTTTACATTGGTTTTTAAAATGTATTTGTTTCCTCTGGCAGTGACTCACTGCACAGCTTTCTTTTCTGTTGTGTCAGGGCAATAAAGAAGATAAATCTGCAATAATTCAGCTCCCTGTCTTTAATAAAATCTTGTCATTTCCTCAGAGCCTCTAGGAAAATCCCAATTCTGCAGCATTTCAAGATTGGTTGGATTTTCCATTTCTCCTTATCACCAGACATGGCAGAAAAAGAAGTAATTGCCAGGGAAATTAATGGCTAAATATAATTGCAGTGAAGGAAAATAAAATGTTCCAGTAAGAGAACCAGGACACAATTAACAACGAATGCATTAGAGTTTAATGTATTCTAAGGTCTCAATCCTGGAAGAAGCACCTGGAGGGGCCGGCACCTGCCAACCTCACTGCAGAATCAAGGCCAGACCCATCAGAACTGCAGAACGCTTATAGTGACTTTTGTATGTTCGCTGTGGCATGGAAGTCCCAATACTGAGTAAATGAAACTTTCCAATGGAGTCTCATTAATTTCTACCTCACCTGGGCTGATTTATAAGCATCAAGCAAAAAGAAAAGGGAAAAAAAAAAGGGCTGACATCTAGAGAAATCTGCCAGGTGAATTCTGTACTGCAGAGATTCAGGTTCTGGAGCTGTGAAATGTAATGGCTGGGTTTTTCACCCCACACCTGTTTCTGTTTTGGTTTTTGCACAGCTACTTTCCTGGAAAGGTCCCTGTGAATCTGTTACGCAGCTACACACCGCGTGGATGTATGCATGCTAGATAACTGGCCACCCACCCCCACGTTGGTGAGGACACACCACTGTTATTACTCTATATTTATTTGTATTCCCGTTGCACCTGGGAACCTTGGTTGTAGACTGGGACCCATTGTGTTAGGAGTGGTGCAAGCCGAGAATGAATAATACAGTCCTGGCCTCAAAGAAAAAGGAAAAAACAGGAGCCAGCATGTGGATACAGAGAGAAGGGAGAGTGCAAGGGAGCGCGGGGACAATAGTGGTCTGTGAGATAATAAGCTGTGTAATAGGCAGCTGTGTTTGCTGAGTGGGACTGGCTGAAAATCCAAGTCTGTGGGCACGGTGCGTGTATGGTGCAGGAAGACAAAGGTGGTTTTCTCCTTCTAGGCTTTCCTGTTTTTGGATCTGACTGGGCTCTTGGTACTAGCCAGTTGCTCAACGTCCACTGGCTGATGACTGCTCCAATGGAGCCGGGACAGCAGCTGAGGTTTGCTGCCACATGCCAGTGCTCAGCCATGCCTTCTCCCCCCTTGACCACACACCTGACAGGCTTCCAGCACAATGGGCATCTCGACACATGCCGAGGCACCTCTGTATTCCCCACAGTGATGCAAAAGGACACATGATCTGGCACTGTACATTTTATTCATACTTACTAATAACCTACTATTCTAGGATTACCCGATTCCTTCACCCTGGTTTTCAGTACTTCCAACCATCCCTCTTGAAGTCTTCTAGCCAGGATTACATGCCGTGTTTTGGAAATAAACTACGTTGCATTCACAAAGCTCCCGCCTCTGTATCTGAAAGGAAAGGGACAGCACTCTCATTCTGTTCGGCAGCTCATTAATAATCTGATCAACGGCTTTAATGCAGGACTTTCTTTTTAAAGTTTTTGAAAGGCTGCAAAAGCCCGGCTCCCAGAAGAGAGAGACCTCAGAAGCTCAGTGTAGTTGTAAAGCTTGGAAAGATAAAATGGAGCATAAATGTCTGCAGAGTGGAAACATGGACTTTTAAACAGTGTTCTTTAAATTTCTCATAATTTTTTTTAATAGCCTAAGACAAGAACTGCCTGAAGAACAAAAGCACACGGTAATGTTAAGCCTTGGAAGATGAAACAAAGCACCAGCGGCTGGGAAAGTGGACATTCCCATTTTTTTCTAAATTGCTGAAAAATAAAATAGTATTTATTTCCTATCAGCTGTGATATTGAAGCCAGTTGACTGCTCAGGGGCAAAATCTCACAGGCAGCCACGCTAGAATTTAGAAACCCTCCAAGGGCAACGCCCATGGGTCTAGTCATTAATTGAGCATCCAAAAAGTGCCCAGACTGTTATGCATTATTCAGTATTGTACTGGCAGTGCCTGAGTATGCTGGATATTAGCCTGACTGCCTCCCTGCCATAATATCATTATTGCCATCCATTTGCATACATTTGAGGGGAGCGGGGCAGGTTGGTAAAGAGGCAGTTTTAAAAGAAAGTTTTCTTTGCCCATCAAACATGATGACAATGTTGATGATGTCTGTGGTCCTGGCTGTCCCTGTAATATAATAGGTTTGTCCTTACAAGGGGGAGGGGTGCGGGATGGAGCAGGGGTATTTTAATGTTAATCGTGAGTGCTGCCGGCCCCACTCACATTTGGAGGCTTCTCCGCATGTCTCTTTTTTGGCTCGTTTTACAAGTAAATTTTCCCTCTTCTACCTTTGCTTACAATCAGCCTCACTAGCTAGCAAAGAACTTGATACATCTAGAAAAAATACATTAGACATGTCTGTACTTAATCCCCCACGTTAAACCCATCCTGATTGTGCTTGGGGTGGAGAGGGGGATGGGGAAGGGCCTGATCTGAATGTTGTGGTTTAGACTGATCTATCAAAACCATGAATAAATCAAACTTTGGTGCTAATGCTGCCCGGCTGCCTAATTCCCCAGTGAAAACATTCTTTGGTCCTCCCAACAGTCTCGTACAGATGTACGTATCTTTGGTAACTTGGAGCTTTCAGCAGAGCCTCATTCTGCATCATTTTCTTGTTCATTTTTGCCGCTCACTGTGCTGCCGTTCCTGCTACAATTGGGATACAGCGCTGGGCATTACCACTATGACTCTCAGCATCACCACAGACGATTATTGAACTCATTGTGAATTGCACCAATGGCCCGCAGTCCTGACTGGGGTCAGGGGAGCTCACAGAGCAGCAACCTGGTGCCCTCTTCCTTGTACCCAACCTGCCTTCCCACACCTTGTCCCAGGTCCCTTTACTACCTGTCAACTAAATAGCTGAGAGCTGTTGTGAGCAATGATTTCAGATCTCGATTCGATGTGTGCAAAATTTCCCAAATTTCCAGCCTGCCGTGGTGCTTGAGAATTCAGAAGCTCGGGGCATGCACAAAGTGCCTTTGGACCCCACAGGATCAGGTCTCATCAGCTGATATTTTCTGCTATGCACTGTGATGGTAGAAAATTGGTATTTCCAGAGTGGGGGCACGGGAGTGGGGGTGGCAGCTCTTTTTGGTACTGAGTCGGAACTAGAACTCGTGCTTGGGGATGGGGCAGAAAGCTCAATGGCCTCCAGTGCCAGCTGAAACTGCTGATCTAGAACCTGGGGTCCAGTCAAGTGTGAAG
>NW_017729025.1:14208186-14208798 GCF_001723915.1 Gavialis gangeticus | reverse complement strand
TGAAGATGCTGCCCTGAAACATGGGGGTGGGGGGGGGGAGGGAGCTTGGGTGCTATCTGCTCTGACACAGGGCAGAGGGACAGGCATCTGGAGCAGTGTTCTGGAGCCAAGCAGAAGATGCCGATCTAGAATGGGGGGAGGGGCTGGTCCGTGCGGCCCCATCTCTGGTTCAGGAAAAAGGTGGGGTGGATCTAGAACATCATGCCAAGAAAGGATGGTGAAGCCCCTGCTATAGAACCATCCACCCACACTCTAGGGCCGCACACCCCTGCTCTAGAACCTAGCAACCCCCGCTCTAGAACCTGCTCTAGGCCCCCACAGCCATGCTGTAGAACCCTGCGCCCCTGCTCTAGGGCCCAGCCCTGGGCCAAGGTCCAGAACAGACCCCTAAATATCAAGCCGTGCAGTGGACCTAGAACCCCAGGGCACAGATTGGGGGGGTTGAGAGCGTGACGTCACTGCTGCCCTAGAACGCGGGCTGGCGAGGTAGAACCCCCGCCGTCCTATCCCAGGGTGGGTGGGGGGTGGCCCGCAGTGGTACGGTCCTCCTCGGGCGGGGGCGCTGCTCTCAGCAGAGCGGCCCCTTTAAGACCCACCAGGCGCCGTACTCTA
>NW_017729025.1:14195063-14203186 GCF_001723915.1 Gavialis gangeticus | reverse complement strand
GTGGTGGCAGCGGCCCCAGTCGGTCCCGGTCCGGTTCCCGGCCCAGCGCGGCCCCATGTTTTCGCCGAGCCAGGAGGAGCACTGCGCGCCCAACAAGGAGCCCGTCAAGTACGGCGAGCTCGTCGTGCTCGGGTGAGCCCGCCCGCCCGCCGCGCGCCTCCGGCGGGGCTGTAGGGGACCGGGTCTGCGGGGGACCGCAGGGGTCTAAGAGACTGTAGGCGGCTGGGTCTGTAAGGGGACTGTAGGGACCTGGACCTTTAAGGGGCTGGCTCTTTAAAAGTCTGTAAGGGTCTGGATCTATAGGGGACTGCAGGGGTCTGGGTGCATAGGGGCTGTCGGGGGCTGCGGGGGTCTGCGGCCCGGCTGGGGCCGGAGGAGCGGCGCTGCAGCTCCTGGCGGGGAATGCGGCTCCTGCTGCTGTGCAGGTTCGGTGGCCATGAACCCCCCCCCCCCCAGCCCTTTTGTTTCAACGAAAATAAATGCCCGGTGCTCGGCTGCGGGGCCCGGGGCAGCCGGGGCGCTCTGCGCGGGGGAGAAGGGAGGAGGGGGCCGCGGAGCAGGTCGCTCCCCGCTCCGGCTCGGCTTGAACTGGGTTGCATGAATCCATGTTGTGTTGCGGATGCGCGTGGCGTTGTTGTTGTTCTGCGCGCGGCTGGAAGCGCCGTCGCTTTTCAGTCGCTGCTTCAATTTTAGCTGGATTTTGCACGGACGTGACTGGCCGTGGCTGGCAAACAGCTCTGGCTCGGGTCGTGACCGCGGAGGTTGTGCTGCGATTTCCTCCCCCGGCCCAGACGCGGTGACTTTTCTTGATTCATCCAGGCCGAGGACCTCGCTCTTCCCTGGAGCGCAGGTCTGTGCGGTAACAGGAAACTTTAGAAATGAATTTCAATCCACTTGGAGACTTGTTTTGTTTTGTTTGAATAGGTTGTCATGCACTTTTCTCAGCTTGCCAAGTCCACCGTGGCATTGCAAACAACTGATGATTTATCAGACTTCTTAAGGTCTTTTTTTTTTTTTTTTTTGCTGAGATCCGGGGTAGTGCATAAAGGACAACGCTTGAAGTTATCAGAGGCCTGAAGATGTACCAAGACGTGGAAGGAAACTCCTTAACTTAGCAGAGCCTCAGCTCGGTCTCGTTCGGCATGTTTAGTTTTCTCTTTGTGTGACTGCAGCAGACTCGATAAACTAAAGTGTACTTGGGTGGCTGAGAGTGCAGGGGTAGGACAATACCAGAAAAAATGCTCCGGTGTTTACATTTCCATTTCGGGCCAAACCTGATCTTATGGTCACAGGTGCGACTCTGCTTTCCCACCCCCTTCTTTAAAAAAACTAAACAAAACCTTAATTTCCTCCCCAAACTGAGAATGCTCAGTCGGTGCATCCAGTGCCATAAATAGCACAAAGCAGCATTGAATCAGTGCTAGAAACTCACAGAACAGCTTGAGCATCTGCTTGGAGTTCTAAAAATGTAATCCAGAGTCGGCTCGGCATCTTCCTGTTACCTTTGCACGAAAGCAAAGAACAAGGGGGGGACCTAATCCTCCAAAATGAAGCTTCAGACTGAAAAAGTCTCATAACGTCTCATCTGACAGTTATGACAAGCGATAAAAATGACCTAACAGCTCAAATTAAGAGAGAGGTTTTAATTCTTTTGGTTAGATGACTGCCTGCCTAGTTTAAATGGTGATGTGCGTTGGCCAATTAACTTTCCTCAATATTGAGGTCTGTAAGATTAGTTTAATTTAGATGACTATAAGCTGATTTTTGTGCACTGGAACCAACTTATTATGTAAACCAGTTTCTTAAGTAAAGTATTTTCCCCTTTACTACCACTCCTTTTTTTTTAAGTAGTTGGGTGTGTGTCATACAAGAGTTAAAACTTAACAATAGAAGAAAACCCTTGTAATGGGAAAACTATGCTCATTGCCAGAAGATGAATATGTTCATCTGAGAGACTGTCTAGCAATAGTTGTGATTGCTCGTCTGCATGTTAATGCGATAGCAGGGGAAAGCCTAAAGCATTGCAAGTCCGTCACCACTGCAAATACATTTTTAATGTCCTTTTCCCAGTAGTCCATCATGTATTCTGGGTGTGCGTGTGTGTAAGTGATGTGACAATTCGCATTTGGTCAAGATTTTTTTCCCTAGTCTTACAAGACCAATATTGCAGTGAATAAAAACACATTTATGCAAACTAGACCAGACAGGTCATAATAGCTAGCAAAGAAAAGAGATAATCTGCTTGATTGTGAATGGCCTCCTGTAGTGTCGTCTGGTCCCCAGAGTTTTGGGCTTCCTTTCCAGCGCAGGAAGCGCATTATACCTTTCTCTTGGAGTTCATTTGAAGTAAGCTGCTGTCTCTCCCAATTAATAGACCATTATTGGAAAAATAGTTGCTGCAGAGGACCAAATGCAAAGAGGAATGATAGGTGGATAGAAAATGAGGCCAATTTAACCGTAATTGTAACTTGAGTAAATAATATATTTCTCTGTTTGATATTTTGGGTATTATTTGCCTTGCATTGCAAAACAAATGGTGATAATTGTAAATAAATATGTCGGGGAAAAGCAAAGCAGAGTTCCCAAGAGCATTGTGCTATGTACTGCTTAGTTTTGAATTGCATTGTATAGACCAGTGGTTTTCAACCTGTGGTCTGCGGATCTCAGGGGGACGGCAGACTATGTCTAAGGGGTCCATGAAAGATGACTATCATCAATCAGAAGTATGTGAATACCCGTGCTTACCATTCAAAGGGACCTCCATTCAAAATTTTGTAGGGTCTACAAATGAAAATAAAGGTTGAAAATCTCTAGTACGGACCAAACCCAGTGTAAGTGCTGCCCAGTATGCTCTTTATTATTCTTTTTTACTTAAGGTAGAGGTTCCCAAGCTTTTTCCTATTGTGTACCCCCTTCCAGATTTACCAGCTGCCTGAGTACCCCTCCCAGCGTATGTCTTATATTTTAACCCCTTAAATGCCCATTATTATAATGAAAATTAAATCCACCGTTACACAATTTCTCCTACGTACCCCCCAGAGATGTCTTGCGTACCACAGTTTGGGAACCCTTGACTTGAGGGAACCAGGCTGCTGCCATTATTCTTAAATCACCTTGCCTCTGTGGGGGCTTCTTCAACATAAATATTCCTTCCCGGTGCTGAATATGATGCTGCTGAGCAGTTTTGAGTTTCTCAGATAATTTACTGCCAATTAAAGTATCGTAAATTTAGGAGGGAGAATGGCTGAGAAGCTTGACTTTTTAGCCAATGGCTCTGTGCCATATAATAATTTTTTGGGAGGGGCCTGATGTAAGACCTGTTGAAATCAAAGGACTTTGGATTAGACCCCTTGTAGGCCAGTTAAGTCCTATAAATTACTGGCTCAAAGACTCTGACCTGTAGCCAGGGCCTGTGTGTTATATGACAACTGGAATCAATTCTGTACAATTTAGTGCAGTTAGTGAAAAAGTATTCATTGCTAGCTGTGTTAGAAAACCTAAAGTCTTTGAAGTAAACTTAAAAAAAATCCAGCCATTGTAGTAAGTTAAGTGATGCTTGCTAGATAGGTCTCTATATTTGTCTGTACGTTTTTGTGTGTACTGTAGATCAGTGGTCTCCAAAGTGGGGTGCGCAAGACGATCCATTGGGGTGCGGGAAGAAAATATTAGAACTTCTATTTATATTTATATAAATATACGTATATTGGGGGTGCATGCTCAAAAATTTTTTACTGTTAGGAGTGTGCAATCAAAAAAGTTTGGAGACCACTGCTGTAGATTATCTGTAGACTTCCAGTAACTTGTTAAAGTGAATGAGGCGGTTAACGCATGGATCATAATGCTAAAAAAGGAGCCATTACCAGCATGTAATCTTAGTTCCTGCATAATACGGGCCATTGCACATCCTTGACTAAATCTAATTCCTGCTTGAACTAGAGAGTGCATATCCAATCTTAACTTATAGGTTCTCCATCATTGGAAATATTGCAGCCTCTGGGGGGCTGTTTCAGGGATAACTGCATTCGCTAATTGTTAAGGAAAAAATTCTTGATTAAAGTTTTAGTTTATAGGATCTTGCTAAGCCTTTCTGTGACATTGAAGAGCCCTCATTTCTCAAATTTCTGTTCCCCTTGTAGGTGATCCAGTTACAGATTGAATTCCTTGACTCTTTCCCTATGTGGCATGTTTTCTCTATTTTTTTCTTGTGGCTTTTTCATACATACCCTCAGCTCCATGTCTCTATCTGTCCTGGCCAGATCTTTCTTGGATTGTGACCTCCGGAACTGGACATGGTGTTCTAGTAGAAATATCATCAGGGAAGATTCATAGGAAATAGTCTTCCTAATCATACTGGGTGTTCTTCTGTTTTAAACTAGACTTTTTTTTTTCTCATGACATTACACTTTGGTGATCAGCATGACCTCTAAGTCTTCAGAATTGCTGCTTCCTTTCCTGTAAATCTGGCCTATATTCTTAGATGTCTGATTACTACAGGCAACCCCTGCTTAGCACTCTTAATTGATTCCTGAAAAACCATGCGCTAAGTGGAATAGCGTGAAGCAAAAACCCATTTTCTCGTAAGAATTAATCTAAATAAATATAATTTGTTACCAGGGTGGCAGCAGCAGTGACGTGAGCACTTGGTAGTTCAGGGCTGTTGTTGCCCACCCGGGCTGCAGAGACGCTGCTGTCGGTCTCCACCATGCCGGGCGGGGGGGAGGGAGGGGTGTGTCACGGCCACAGTCGCGGTCACTTGGGGCGGCGGAAGCGGGGCATGGTGTCTGAGGCTCCCACAGTGTGAGTCATGGCCCCGCCGCGCCTGGCCCGGGTGCAGGTGGACTAAACTGCATAACGAGGCTACGTGCTGCCCATGCGCTGTGGCGCTAGGTTATGGTCCCTGCTTGATGCCCGTCAGCGTTATAACAAAACTTACTGAGTGCGAAGTGGAATCAGGTATGAATGTAAAATGAGCGTTATAGTGAAATAGCGCTAAGCAAAACTGCCTTAAGCGGGGGTTGCCTGTATTTGT
Organism: Gavialis gangeticus; assembly: GCF_001723915.1. Classification (NCBI taxonomy): domain Eukaryota; kingdom Metazoa; phylum Chordata; order Crocodylia; family Gavialidae; genus Gavialis; species Gavialis gangeticus. Next base: position 14,198,157 of record NW_017729025.1, on the reverse strand, counting down.
TCGGACCAGTTGTTTCATGTATTGGCTTACACTTCTTCGTTCATATCTTCAGGCTCTTCCTTTGCAGACAAGAGTGGTATGCTTAAAAATGGTGCGTAATTCTGTGATAAAGCATAGACTTTGGAGGATGTGGGCTATATGGGACCTTGCTCTGAGTACATGGTGAAACTGAAGTTCTTTTGTAAGGCTTAACAGACTCGGAAAAGCAGCGAAGAATTTTGGGTTATTACACAAATGTGCACAGAATAACAGCAAGTTGTCAGCTAAGGTGAAGATGCGAATCTATGAGATTTGTGTGCTGTCATCCCTGCTGTATGGTTCAGAAATGTGGACTACGCATATCAAGAGACTGAACAGCTTCCACATGAGATGTTTGTGTAAGTTCCTGAAAATAAAGTGGGAAGACAGAATACCAAGCACAGAGGTACTGGAGCATGCGGGACTGACACACTTAGAAACTGTTGTCAGGAAGAGGAGGTTGAGATGGATCAACCAAGTGAGGAGAATGGGAGAAGACTGTATCCCCAAGAATATTTTATATAATGAGATTTCAGATGGCTCTAGAAAGCAGGGTTGCTGTTTATGGTGGTACCACCATGTACAAAAATGATACAAAGTCATTCAACATCAATATAGAAAGCTGGGAGGAGCATGCCGAATCCCATCCAGTCCAGAGAGAACATCTGGCATGGGGTGCAACTCAACACGCAGCAGCTTTGGTCCAGAGGATGGAAGCAAGGTGAGAAAGAAGAAAGCGGCATGCTGCAGATTTGGACTCCAACTCGGACAACATGGATCTGTGGAAATTTGTAATTAGCTGAGTTGCTTTGGAATTGGGCTTGTCAGCCACAAATGCATTCATCAGGCATCTGACTGTACCTCTTAACGTGAACACCATGATCCATTGGTTGCCTTCATCTATACATTTGCTTTTGTGGAGTATGTTACATGGCAAAGATGCCTTGATGAAGATATTCGAGCAGCTCAAGTTCTGTTGTCGGCTACTGTATTGTGGCTGTTACTCAGACAGATTTTGAGAAACTCTTCTAAGCTGGTAAATAGAAACCTGTACTTGTTTGTTCAAAAGGCATAACTGGAAAGACTTGAGTTGTGAAGGTGCTGAATTTTCTTTACTCTGAAGGTATGCTTTGATACCTTTGTGGCTTGGCACTTGGGTTCATGAAGTCAAAGTTTCGAAATATTTTTATGGCACGTCTTCAAAAATTGTGGCGGATGTGGTTACTTGCAGACGAATTGCTCAGATAGCACGGGCATGGCATAAGAAAATAACTAGAACTTCAGACTTGATGCAGCAAAATGGTAATGAGGGTTTGAGGAAAGGATGGGAAGTAGCAGCAATAAGATTATATGGGTATACACCAAAAGTTTTATTTAATTTCCTTAGTATAAATGACAGCTCTTTTTGTTTTTTGCTGGGTTTTTTGTTAGCTGTTCTAAGAATGTGTTGCTAGATTACTCTGTTTTTGGAGCCCTCAAAGCCTGGGTTGGTGTTGAATGCCTTATTCAGTGTTTCCATGTCAGGGTAAAATCCTAGATAATGTTATGCAAAACAGCCATCATTTTCAACCCCTGATTTACTTATTACCTCTAGGTGGATTTTGACTTCCAGCAGAGTGTCAAGCCTGTGAACCTTCAATGTTTGTTAGTAAATGGAATTGAGTACATTCCAGATCTTAAAGTGTAATCCTGCTGGCATGTACAGCCACTAGATTACACATATATGGAAGTGGCTTAGATTTCCAGATTTGCAAAGAAAATGGAAAATAGTTTGCATTTACTCAAAGAAATCAAGTCTGACAAACATTTTCTTGGTTCCCTACCTTTCTGATTACCATACTTCATAAAGAAACCCTTTTCATTAAAATTGATTTGCAGCCTTCAGCGTTCAACTTAACTTCATAAATGCACTGGTAACTACAGGAGTCTGCTGGTTGCCATTGAACATAGGACTGCAAAGGATCTTGTGGGTTGCTAAGTTCAGTCCCCTGCTATTGCAGGTAGTCACATTACAGAATCACTTCCATAAACGCACTGAGCCTTATTTTGTAAGCAGTTCAGCATTTTTTAAATCCCTACTATACCAGTTGGAAGGTTCTTCCTGTACTGAACTGTTGCGTTGGTTAGTAAGCATCTTCCACTTTGCAGCCTAACTCTAGTCATGGCCGGTTCATATCTATTTTGTTTCTGTGCCAGTGCTCCCCATTCTTAGTAGCAATTTTCCTTGTCTGAAGGGTGTAGGTATATGTACAATATATATAATTACTCTCATATATGTATTATACACGTACACAAGAGCAATTTATAGATACTCTCTCTCTCTCACACACACACACACACACACACACACACACACACACACACACACACACTCTCTCTCTCTCTCTCTCTCTCTCTCTCTCTCTCTCTCTCTCTCTCCAAAATTTAAAAAATTGCTCTTGTATATATGAGAGTGATCCTAGTTGCACTTGACTTTTTTTTTGCTAGGCTAAACAAATGAAACTTTTCTAGGCATTCCCCTCATGTGATAAACTTTCCCCCAGATCATTCTCATTTGCCTTTGGTGCACCTATTCAAATTTCAGGTTATCTTTCTTGAGCATGGTTGCCTAGAACTGTACACAATATTCCAGATAATGCACTGGTGAGTGCTTGCTCTTGCTTGCTGCTTGGAGTAGTCGTCTTTCTGTGTCCTAGGATCAGGTTTGCCTTTTTAATAGCTGCACTGCATGTGTGACTTATTCATCCTGTTATAACTAGTACATCAAAGTCTTTCTCCCTGTCCATTGTTTCTAGGCCATGAGCTCCCAGCTTATAACAGATGTTGGTAGTACCTAAGAGCATGACCTTAAATTTTACATGATTTGGTTCTATTTCTATTACTCCTAATCCTGAAGATAGTTCTGTTCTTTCTGTATGATATTCTGATCCTCCTCTATATTGATGATGGTCTCCAACTTTGTGGAATAGGCAGACTCTTCTGTTTTGTCCTAAATTCCTTAATGAAAACTTTAGACAAGATTTGATCTTATAGCTTTTCCCTAAAAAAAAAAAAAAAAAAAAAAAAAAAAAAAACA
>NW_017729025.1:14192061-14194957 GCF_001723915.1 Gavialis gangeticus | reverse complement strand
AAAAAAAAAAAAAAAAAAAAAAGCAAATGAACAACCTGTATTTACTTGCAGACCACGTGCAAATCAGCCCTCCAGATTGGGATGTGTGGTTTAAGTGGGGAAGCTGATTTTTCATAACCAAAATACAAGCATAAAGTCACTGTGTTGCAAAATGACTGCCAGCATCTGATGAAGTGAGCTCCAGCCCATGAAGGCTTGTGATTTTTTTTTTTTTTAATAAGATAATATAATTGTATTTAATTAGTGTATAAATGTGCATATCTGTCCTGTCTTCTGACTAATTCCGCCTAACATGGCTAACTACCTCCCTCTGCCATCTGGAGGGCCCGAGTCCAGTGAAGGTAGAAGCCATTTTGCAATACAACCTCTCCATGAGAGCGAGCTCTAGCCCATGACTTTGAATAGATCTTCTACATTCTGCTTTCCAAAAACAAGCGTGTGTATCTTTGTCTTTTAAAGGGGGGGTGCACATGGTCTGTGAGAAAATATGGTAGGAGTGGTGAATGGTAGGCTCCTGACAGCATGCTGACTTGAAGAAAAGGAGAAAACTTGATGGATTTAAGGACTTTGCCTCCAATTCCTAAGAATGCAAGGAGTGTGGTGGAAGCAGTACATGCATGGCTCACAGAGTGCATGTTTGTGCAGCGTGCTTTGACTTTGGTCTGGAGAATACCATACAATGGGTTTTATGGAAACCTTATCTAGTAGCGAGAAGGGAAAGCAAAAATGGTCTCTGGTCCTCATCAGCCAGCATTCCCCCTTACCCAGCTATCCTTCAGGTCCTGATAGTGCAAGGAAGCTGGAGTCGGGATTCAGAAGGCGCTCGCATGGCCTTGTGTGCAAGCGCTCTTGTAGTGGCCTTGCCTTGCTCCCTTCCCCTCTCCTGCTTCCCCAGCAGGCAGACAACACAGGTCAGGGATATTGCCTTGTAGTAGGCACTCTTCCAAGTGGCAGAGTAGTACTTAATGCTTGTTGTGATATTTTTCAGACAAGTTACAGGCTCAGAGGCAAATCAGTCCATCTTCTGGCCAAACTAATTCTTCTAAATAAAATTTTTCCTCCCCCTGCTAAAGCTTTCATGGCACTGAAAGCCAGATTTTCAACATCTGTGATTTTGTGAGGTCTATTTAGACTCTCTCTAAGTCTGTCTACACTAGGACTTTACAATGTTAATTTCTTTCTTAATCTGTTTAAAAAGACACGCTGGCTTAATGCATTTTGTTTGGATGGCAGGGGTAACTTCTAGGCTTTCTCAAAAGACCAAGTTTTGCTGATTTTGAAGGTAATTAATTATCAGGAACTGGAGTGTAGGTAGTTACGAAGGGTTTTTGAACCCAAAAGCTTGCTTAAAAGTTATTCTCCAACTATTTATTTGGTCTAATAAAAGATATCAGATTCACCCAAAGAACCTTGTCTTATCAGAAACTAAAATTCTTACCCTCCCTAGGTTTTTATACTTGCATTTTTTCCCCTTCTTGATGAGGACAGGCGCTTTGGAAGGCATAAGCAACTATCTGCCTCATTTAACACTTGTCTTGTGATAAATAGTTTGCCAAGGGTAAAAGTTGGGGCTCTGCAGTTTTTGTAAAATTGCACATGCAACTTCTGCTAAATGATCCACAACTCTTAGACTCTGGTGCTGAGCAAAATATCATTCAGCAAGAAACTTTCCACAGCTTCCCAGGGCATAGTTGATCTCAAAAAACCCCCCAGTTGATTTGTTTCACTAGCAAAATGGCTAATACAGCAAAATTGCCACTCTTCTTCAGGCAGAGATGGAAGGGAAATGCTGTGTTTCTAGAACTGGAATAATTGTATTGGCTGTCACACAACATGCACTTTGCACAGCTGATTTGGGGGGGGCAGTTGGGGTGCACATGATTTGCAAGGAAAAAGGTTCCCCACAAGGCTGGGAATTTGGGGGGAGAGCAGTGGTGTTGGTAGCATTAATTGCTGGGGCTGTGGGAGCTATGGCAATGACTTCTTCACTGCTCCCTTCCTCCATACCTCCTCTGCACTCTTGCTTTATATCTGGGCCTGTGGGGTGCCCCTCCTCCCCAGCTGCATGCCAGATCAGGACAGACCATGGAGTTGGTCCCTGGTCAAACCCAACATGCCAGGTCCAACCCAGTCCACAGCTCTGGGAGCAGCACATGGAGTGCCAGATTGGGCCCTGCTGCATGGCCCCCAAACCTCTGCTACTTGCTTATAGTCCAAGTTAAAATATATATTATTTTTTTTGCCCCCCTTTTTATGGCCTTGCAAAAATAGTGTGCACATTTATGTTCAAGGGCATGATATATGTGAGAGCTCCTCCCCTGCCCCCCGCCCAGTAACTCTAAAAAACTGGGGGACTGTGGTGTCGACACCCACGCAGCCAGATGGGTCGCTAACTGGCTGGAGGACCACACCCGGAAAGTGGTGGTGGATGGGTCATTCTCGACCTGGAGGGATGTGGGCAGTGGGGTCCCCCAGGGCTCGGTCCTCAGGCCCGCACTGTTCAACACCTTCATCAGTGACTTGGACGATGGGGTAAAAAGCACCCTGTTCAAATTTGCTGACGACACTAAGATGTGGGGGTATGTGGGCACGCTAGAAGGGAGGAATAGGCTGCAATCAGACCTAGACAGGTTACAGGGGTGGGCGGATGAGAATAGGATGGGATTCAACACCGACAAGCGCAAGGTGCTGCACCTGGGGAGGGAGAGCCAGCACCATACCTACAGGCTGGGGAACTCCCTTCTCGTCAGTGCAGAGGCAGAAAAGGATCTTGGAGTCATCATTGATGCCAAGATGAACCTGGGCCGGCAGTGTGGGGACGCAGTCAGGAAGGCCAACCGCACCTTGTCGTGCATCCACAGATGCATCTCGAGCAGGTCCAAGGAGGTGATCCTCC
>NW_017729025.1:14188481-14191790 GCF_001723915.1 Gavialis gangeticus | reverse complement strand
GGGGTCGGACTTGATGATCTGCTCAGGTCCCTTCCAACCCTAGAAACTATGAAACTCATCACTGCCATGGGATTTAGGCACATCATAGGGCTTCTCTGACTGTAGACAACAATTAATATGCTTTACAGTGATGGAACTAGTTATATGGGTGTTTGGCTGTCTCTTAGTTTAATGTGTTAGACCTTTCTTATGCCAGCGTGGCCTGCAGGATATACGTGCCCCAGTGATTTACAGGGTAACGTTTATCCGTCATACGCAGCAGTCCTAACAAAAGCTATATTGCAGCATAGTTGAGCAACTATACAGCTGGCTGCCTAGGTTCCTGCTATTGTTATGAAACCAGTGTAAAGCTGAAATATAGTGCGTTGCTCACTGAAGGATGCAGGGACAAGTGAAAAATCAACCGTGATGGACCAGTCTGTGTGAAAGGAAAGGAGGCCAGAAAGCGTTGTGGTCTGGTACTTGAGTATGGTCATGTTAACTGCCCTCTGCTGTTACACAATCGGACACAATTCTAGTTGCCTGGGCAGGCAACTTTGCCAATGCATCCTTTTTATAAAAGGGGAAAAACAGTGTTGGCAAAGTAAATAACTTTGTTCCTTCCCTGGATGAAACTCATGGAAAGCTTTATTATTCATGTTACAACTGCCATGCTTCTGTTGATGAGGCTTGCAACTTCGCTTTCAGTCTGATAAACTTATATTTCATTTTATTTCTGAATCCAGTAGGTCAAGTTATCCTCTCATAAAGGACCTTTACAACAGTATTGCCTAACGAGCAGGTAGACTTTTAACAGATGAATTGCTTTCCTTAAGGGCATATAAATGTCATTGGAGATGACTGTTGCTGACTGTGAGGACGATTAGTTACCATAAGAAACTAAACAAACTGAAGCACGCGAGATCTCGTGTTGCGTAGTACAAATAAAAACCCAGCGTGCAGATTCCCTGGGGTGTCCTGATAGGAACCAGGATAGAGCTTATTTCGTCTGGCTAGTGGAGTTAATGGGCTGAAACTTGCGTGTATGTACAGTTGCGCTCTTTCACACGGTACAGCGTAACTTTTACTTTGACTGCCTAAAATTGCTGACTTCAGAGTCATAAATATACACTACTTCATAGTCCTGTTTCAGTGGAAATAAGGTTGCCTTAGGGGATAGATTGCATTGTTGAGAAGGGTATTAGTAACAGAATAGTTTGTTCTCTGCTTGGCATGCCCCGTGTCATGATCCTATCATTTTGGACCGGATGGATGTCATCTTACATTTGTTAAATGACTGGCAGATTGGCCAATCAACAAAGCTCTTCTTTGCCTCAAGGTTGCTATCATCCTCCCTTCCACTTCATGTCCTACCTCCCAGCAGCTGCAGCATGCAGTCGTGGTTCCTGGGGGGCAGCGAGGGGAAGACAAGATGTGCACGGGATATGAGGGGATCTTTCCCATGGTGTTTGAAGCGTCTTGCCACAGTCGTCCCCGTTTCCATGCTGGAGGCTGTGTAAACCGTGTTTTGAATTGCCAGTTGCCAAGTCTCTGGGAAGGCAGGATGCCCTGGAGTGAGCTCTTTCTGTCTCGTCGTGTTAGTGTGTGGGTGTTGTGCACCTTTTGTTTCTGGGAATATTCCCAGGTTAGGCCCCCTGTAAGTAGAAAACCAGTCTTCGTAGGCTTGATCCTGCCTAGATTAATGAAAGCAGTAAATCCCAAACTTGAAAGGGATCCTTAAATAGCAGTAACAGGCCACTTATCTTGGAAATGGTGACGTGACTTCTTAGATCTTCTCTGAATGCAGAGAAAATAATTGAAGATCAGAAACTTGCAGACGCTGCAGATACTAGCTGTAGGTGCCACATATTTTTCTGCCAGGCAAATCTTCTATTTGCTGTTTCACAAACTGCCTTATTGGACAGCTTTTAAGCTATGTGACCTTGGGGCTGTGGTTTGGGGTTTTTAGGGCACTGAGACGAGCCACTTTCAACTGACTAGTGGCGGGTCTGATTAGTTGACCCCCTGAAAAATCTAAGGAGGGCTCAGCACAGTTCTCCCAAAAAAACAAGCTAAATGAGATCTGCCTCTTTCTCTTGCCTTTGGGGAGTAAGTGTGCTTTCTCTGCAGTATTTCTACAGGCAACTAGTTATAGGACCAAAAGGGCTTTAACTTTTGGATTCTTTTTTGCCCCACCTGGAATAAGCAAACACCAAGTACTGCCCCTAGATTGCTAACTTAGCCCTGCCCCTCTCTCTTGCACACTTTTCCCCCAAGTTGCAACTCTCCCAGTTGCAACAGCAGCCAAACACGTAGCTAGTTCTGCTCCTGGTTTTATGAACTGGTAGCACACAGACCCCACTATAACATGCCAAAAGCTTTTCTAGGCAGGGATCTCCAAGACTCCCAGGAAACTCTCAGTGTTGCATATAGTTCTTTTCCAGAGAAACTGAATGCTGTATTAGAAAATACACCAACTGTAGGCTGTTTTGACTTCTGTAATTCAGTCCACTTTCTGATAACATAATACACTAGAAAGGCAAACTTAAGTGGTTTATGCACATTAGACCGCTCCACAATTGAACTGAATTTATGAAATGGGTCTCTGACCATGCACTGCTAGTTAGCATATACACCTATTTCTTGAGGCTGGTTCCACAAAATCCTCCCATACTGGAAATGGTTTAAATCCATTGCAGATGGAAGTGACTTACGGCATCATGGGTGCATCTATACATGATGTTTTAATGCTCATTAGCCCACGTTAATGCACATTAAGGGTGCTTATCTGCATATGTGCACCTTTAATGCACATTAAAAATGGCAAATTTAGGCTATTTGCTCCTAAATTTGATATCTATGCATGCAGGTATCAATTTTAGGTGCAAACAGTTAAAGCGCATTAACACGTGTAGATCTGTTAAATCTACTAACTTTAGTCCCAAATAAGTCCACACACACACAGCCTTAAAGTACCTTAACTCCTGCACATGTAGAAGGTGGCCTAAATCCACGTAATGCACATTAAGCTTCTACTTTTGATGGACTGACCACGTAGCAGCAGTTAAAGAAGTTGATTTTTTAGTGTTAGCTAAATTCCTCTTGCAGAATCCCTTTTCAGCCCCAAGCCAGAAGCAACATGTGCTGCTTTCTTAAGTCCCAAGCAGAATTTGCAGTTGCCAGTTTGGAAAAAATCAAATGCTCTCACTTGTAAACTGCTCCTGTTTGATATAAAAATGAGTGGGTTGATGCTAGCTGATGACTAAGGATTGACTCAATTTGAGATTTTGTGACTCTTCACAGAAACCACGAAAAAAGGTGATTTCCACA
>NW_017729025.1:14186439-14188470 GCF_001723915.1 Gavialis gangeticus | reverse complement strand
CTTTTCCCCCAAGTTGCAACTCTCCCAGTTGCAACAGCAGCCAAACACGTAGCTAGTTCTGCTCCTGGTTTTATGAACTGGTAGCACACAGACCCCACTATAACATGCCAAAAGCTTTTCTAGGCAGGGATCTCCAAGACTCCCAGGAAACTCTCAGTGTTGCATATAGTTCTTTTCCAGAGAAACTGAATGCTGTATTAGAAAATACACCAACTGTAGGCTGTTTTGACTTCTGTAATTCAGTCCACTTTCTGATAACATAATACACTAGAAAGGCAAACTTAAGTGGTTTATGCACATTAGACCGCTCCACAATTGAACTGAATTTATGAAATGGGTCTCTGACCATGCACTGCTAGTTAGCATATACACCTATTTCTTGAGGCTGGTTCCACAAAATCCTCCCATACTGGAAATGGTTTAAATCCATTGCAGATGGAAGTGACTTACGGCATCATGGGTGCATCTATACATGATGTTTTAATGCTCATTAGCCCACGTTAATGCACATTAAGGGTGCTTATCTGCATATGTGCACCTTTAATGCACATTAAAAATGGCAAATTTAGGCTATTTGCTCCTAAATTTGATATCTATGCATGCAGGTATCAATTTTAGGTGCAAACAGTTAAAGCGCATTAACACGTGTAGATCTGTTAAATCTACTAACTTTAGTCCCAAATAAGTCCACACACACACAGCCTTAAAGTACCTTAACTCCTGCACATGTAGAAGGTGGCCTAAATCCACGTAATGCACATTAAGCTTCTACTTTTGATGGACTGACCACGTAGCAGCAGTTAAAGAAGTTGATTTTTTAGTGTTAGCTAAATTCCTCTTGCAGAATCCCTTTTCAGCCCCAAGCCAGAAGCAACATGTGCTGCTTTCTTAAGTCCCAAGCAGAATTTGCAGTTGCCAGTTTGGAAAAAATCAAATGCTCTCACTTGTAAACTGCTCCTGTTTGATATAAAAATGAGTGGGTTGATGCTAGCTGATGACTAAGGATTGACTCAATTTGAGATTTTGTGACTCTTCACAGAAACCACGAAAAAAGGTGATTTCCACAATCACCCGCAAAACTGGTGTTCCCTGTGATAATTTTTTTAATTGCTATTTATTTATTTTTTGCATGGAATCATCAGGGGAGGAAGGGAAACCTTACTAAAAATAAAATGCTGGCTCCCCACCCCAGTGGGAACCAGTGGCTACTAGCCCGGCTGTGCGGCCTGCCGGGGAGGAGTAGGGGGGCAGGGGAGGGAAGCATGAAGGGGAGCAGACAAGATGGCAGATGTCCCCTTCTCCCTCTGCTGCTGGTTGGCTGAGAGCTGCATTTGTGTGGGCCCACCCCTTTCCACCAATCGGCGACAAGGGATCAAGCCCTCTCCACCAGTCAGCGACAAGGGCAGGGGCTCACTGTGAAAATGGTGCCGAGAAGGGGGTTAGGGGAGGTCACTTTGAAAATGGTGCTGGGCTCAGTGAGCTGTCTCTGATTTTACTTCCCTTCCCCGTGGTTTAAGTAGATTAAGTAGGTCCCTACTGAGAATGCATCTGGAGTTGCATGTACTGCACAGAAAAACTCAGTTCTTTAAAACATAGTTCATCATTCTAGGTTCAAGTTGGTAAAAATGTGTAATTGAGTTACCAGCTAATAATCAATCGGAGATTATTTTATATGTGAATCCCTTGTGTTGTGTTTAATCTCTTAGACTTTACACTTAATATATTGTTGGCAATAGCAATCTTTCATCCATTAGAAAGGCTGAACTCCAGTGATGATCTGATGGCTGTCTAAAAGCTTTTTCTCTCTTGCTCTACCCTGCCATAAGTCATAAGTAGAACGCATCTAAGGGATTGGAAAGGTGGTTTATCTGGATTTTTAACAGCTATTTTCCTCCCCCTTAAATGGTTATATTGCTACACTACTTTAAGATGATCTGTACGTAGACTTAATGCATCATCTTTCTCTCTGCCCCCTTGGGTCATTTCATGCAGTTTTCTTGAGACCTTACAAATCTGGTGGTAGAGCCTGTA
>NW_017729025.1:14185174-14186428 GCF_001723915.1 Gavialis gangeticus | reverse complement strand
AAGAAACCGCGGTGCCAGTCTCTACCTTGTACAGTGTGCGGACATCGGCAAGGTATGTGGTATGGCTTGCACTGCCCGAGTCTGGAGTAAGAAACTGAAGTTTTCAGTCTTATTTTTGGTTTAATTTTTCAACTTGTTTAAAAGTTAATCTTAAGCACTAAATGCTGAAATTTCAATGCTGTAATTGCAGGAGTCTGTGGTGGGGGAGTGAGTACCATATTGCTATGGCTTGTGATGGGACACTAGAGATGCCTGTTTGTTGAGCAACACATTCCTTCAAAAATGTGCATTTCTTGTCTCTCGTTCTTGGAGTGAAGCAGGCAGGCATCACCAGCAGAAAAGTTGAGCAGGGCTCAGTGGTGGTCTTTGCATCCCATGCTTCAAGGTTCATGAAACTACCTGGAGGTTCTCAAACCAGTTGAGATAAAAATTGAATGAGGATGGGAGGGGAGTCGAGCAGCTGGACTTTGATCCGCTTCGATGTTTGAAGATGGCTCATTTGATCCTTTCTCAAATACGGAGGTTCAGAAATTAGTCTGGATATAGCCCGCAGAGAGAGATGCCATGTTCTTGGGAATGAAGGCTTGGTTCTTGTCCTGTTCTTTCATTTTTTGGGTCTGCTGCATCTCTGCGGAGCTCATGCATGTATTTGAGAACCTGCCATGTATAGCAACCCCTTCCATTAGTTGTGTGTCAGGATTTGTCTGTCACCCTGTACTCTGCTGAGAGATTACTTTTGTTCTCATTGCATTTATAGAGCCCCCTGTTGAGTTGCCTGAGAAATTCTGCTGGTTTTTTTTTTTTTTTCTTTCTCAGACTGATGATTTTCATTTCACTAGGTTGGTAGAAAATAATAAAGATGTTCCCATATACTCTCTCCATAAAGATGAAGTCCTACTATGTCCCTGTCCTGTTTCTGGTTCCACTCGGAGAACAATTTCATTCCCCCTGGCTGTTCTGGGCGAAGCTAAGCGTCATGGTCTGCTAATACGAAGTGTCTGGAACTGTATAGACTAAGTACAATAAAATCACTGAGGTCCAATCTCTCCGGCAGTCTGCTGAGAGATGGAAGTTCATCTGGTGCTGCTGGTTTAGTTGTGAGGCTTTCTTGCATTTCCATTAGTTTATCTCCGGAGCTGGCATCACTGGGATTGAGTATGCATCAGCCGGTAGACTGAATACACTTACTAGGACTGGTTGAAAAAAGTTTTTTCATTCATAGAATCATAGAAGTCGGGTCGGAAGGGACCTTGT
>NW_017729025.1:14184795-14185163 GCF_001723915.1 Gavialis gangeticus | reverse complement strand
CCTGTTTCTTACCTGGGCACTCGTAGCATTTGTTACCTGTCTCGCTTGGGTGGTGTCTCCTCGTCTTCCTGCGGCCCCCTCCCTCCGGCGATGCTAGTTTAACACCTGCCTCTCGTGGCAGGTTTTGACTTTTCAGCCTTCTTTTCTTTTAGGAGAATCTTTTACATGAAACAGATTCAGGTTTGGAAATGACACAGCCCTTGCCCTTGCCCTCCTTTAATCCTGTGTATGGCAAGGTTTTTAGACCAAACTAAACCTCCCATGATTTCCCATAGGTAAGTATTCCCATGATGCACTGCAACATTCAAATTAAACTCCGCAGTTTGGTGCTTTGGAATTATTATTTTTTCTTTAGGGGGTAAAAATGC
>NW_017729025.1:14172950-14179795 GCF_001723915.1 Gavialis gangeticus | reverse complement strand
AGGTAAGTATTCCCATGATGCACTGCAACATTCAAATTAAACTCCGCAGTTTGGTGCTTTGGAATTATTATTTTTTCTTTAGCGGGTAAAAATGCCCCTTTTTAACTAGCCGTAATCCTGATTTGTGGCCAAATGGCCCAAAGGATAGATCTGTTCAGAGTCTATTCAAATATATGGAGATTTGTAATCAAATCCGAGTCTCTCCATCACAGATTTTAAGGCTTATTCCTCTGGGCTGAACTACTTCAAGTTTTGGATGCAAAAATACTAAGCATCTTGGTCAAAGACTGCCTGTTGTGCAGAAGCAGTTATGGAGTTTCAATCCTTCTTACCCTCTGGCCCTGAAAATTGTGGTAGAATTGTTCTGAAAGTAGTTCTTTTTGGTTAAACCAGGGGTTTTCAACCTTTTTGGGTCATTGTGCCCCCCGGTGGCCAGATGCGGAGCAGTGTACCCCGAGTGGCCAGATGCCTAGTGGGGGGCTGGCATGTGGTCGAAAATGGAGTGGCAGTAGCCACCACGTTTGACCTTCCTCCACTCCCCATGTCAGGCCAGGCGGGCAGAGCCTGTGCAGGATAGTGCAGACGGAGCACTGCCATGCAGTCACCCGTGCGTACCCCCTAGGGCCTTCTCACGTTCCCCCGGTTTGACACCCCCTGGGTTAAACCATCTTGTGACTGGATGCCACAGCTCCTTTCTCTCCTTGTCCTGCATCTGTGGGGTTGGCCATAGGTGGAACAAAGCAGATGTGGAAGTACCTAATCTGGCAGGGCTCCAGTAGGGTAACAATAAAATCGTGCCTTTTTCTGAGTCCTGACGGGGCGCACAAGTTAAGGCTTCATTCGGGAGGAAGGCAAGGGTGTGAGACAGTATCTACCTGTCTGCAAAGCCTACGGAAGCTGGGGTGGAATGAAGGTGCTCTTAAAGTATGGAGTAAGTGGGGCAGTAATGTGCACCTCGCCTTCTATTTGAAGAATGACTTCTCCGCTTGTGAACGGACAGTGGCAGGTACCTCGTGCATAGGGACCTACCTAAATTGGGGCAAGATGAAGGGTTTTTTGTGACACGCGGAGCCACTTCTGTTGGCATTTTGTGCAGGCCCTGCCCCTTGCTGCTAATTGGCTAAGGCGGCGGCCCTTTGTGCAGCCCTGCCCCTTGTTGGAGAAGCCCTGGCAGGGGAGGCCCTGCCATCCCCAGGGGAGCCAACATTTTATTTTTAGTAAGTTTTTTGTTTGGTTTTTTTTCCATGTAATTCCATGGGAAACTGCAGGAAACACTATTTTTCACACTGATTGTAGAAACCACATTTTTTGGTTCCCACGAAACATTTCGTGGTTTCCACGAAAATTGCAATAGCGTGATTTTAAATAGGTCCTTGTTCACGCATAAAATGTTTTTGGCTGGGGGGTGGACTCTGTAAAGCCATGGCTGGCCACTTCATTTCACATCAGCACTTCCTATCCCTAAATTTCTTTCTTATTTCCTTTAATCTGTAAACAGATCTCTGCTCAGCCTGGCTTCCTCTATAATGTCTACCTAAAAAAAAATAAAAAATAAAAAAAAATTCTTCCCTAGAAGAAGCCCAGATTTTTACGGGGTTATGTATGAGTCTAGTGGCTTTTTCAGCCCCTTTAAGATGGCTGACAAGAAAAGCAGTCGTAGAGTATAGGCTTTTCTTCACTCTAGTGGTTACATGTTTCTGGTGCGCCCTTTTTTGGGGGCCACAAAAAGCTGAATTTGCAAAAAAATTACCAGCAAATAAATGGGTAGATCAATATGGTTTTAGATAGTTGCATATGGTTTTAGACTTACTTTCTGTGTGTCAAAATTAATACTGCTAGTAGGGATGACTTTGTATGCATTGGAATGAGTAAAGGCAAGTTCTCTAAAATTTGAGTTCATAAAGTTTCTCTGTGGAAGCAGGCAGCCTGGATTAACACTACAAATCGAATGTAAACTGTAGCCTCTGTAGTGATGAAGTGCCCTTGAAAGACAGAAATGTAACACTGAATCTTTGGAGTTTTCAGTGCTTGTGTCGGTACAAAAGCACTCTTGTATTTATTGGATGTATAACTGACCAAGGTTGTCTTTTATTAAATCACTGAAAAGAAAGTATATGTGCAGTGGTCTGTGGATGACGGGACTAATAAAATAATCTTCAGTGATGCAGACATTGCCTGGATTGCAGGAAGATTTAAACAGCGAAGCTCTGGCACTTCATTCTGACATCAAGGGGTATCTTAAGAGGATCTATAAGCGTTGAATGTGAGGAATGCAGTAAGCAGGTGATTTGAACTCCGTTCTTAGGAAACACGCACGGGCCATCTACAGGAGACATTTACTGTGGACTTCATTAAGTAGCTCTGCAGTAAACTTCTTGGCGTCTATACGTGCAGGGCAGTTAGGCTAGAGGAAACTAATTAACTGCGATCCTGCGACAGAGTTTTTTTTACTCCACAGCAAAACACATGTAAACTCGGATTGAGGTGTCTGGCACGGGCATGAGGGTGCTTCAGTGCAGGGGGCTGCCTGCCAGCTAACCCCACTTCGTGCCCCAGCCAGCCCCTCTGCAGCACGCTGAGCCAGGCAGGAGCAGCCCTGGGCTGGCAGACTGACCCCTGGGGTCGCCCGCCAGCTGGGGCTGCTCCCCCCGGCTCAGTGTGCTGCGGTTCTGGATGCACATTTAAATGGCATGCCCGGGAGCAATAAACTCTGGAGTTTATAGCTTCACCTTAATATTGCAGGTACAGATGTGCCCTCAGACTTCTAGATATGACTGCTTACCCATGTCTGTGTTTTCAGTGGTAGGTTTCAGTAAAGCTTTCGCATCCGTGTTCATGCACACTGCTTGGAATAATGTATCAAGTATAATCATTCAAGCAGAATTTTATGTGGCTGCAGTATTTGAAGAATTGAAACTTTTGGTAACAGATCTACATGTTTGAAATCTGTTTACGTTTTGTGTTTCTGTGGATGCCAAACACAACACTGTATCCGATAAAGAAAGCTGCTGTTTAGGAAAGCTTGTGCATCTGTAACGTAGTCTTTTAAGGTTCTACCCTCCCCTCTGTCTGACTTCGGACTGAAATGACTAACCGTCTCTCAGACAAACAGTCAATCATGCAAAGCTTTGCTTGCCTGGGGTGACAAAATGACTTTTTGCTGTTATTGTGGGTTATGGTTAAAAAGGAAAAAAAAAAAAGCATCTGAGTAGTTGTAGGTAGAAGCATAATGTCTTAAAACAATAAAGCAAGACTTCATATCTGCAGGTAGCTGAAACAGTGTCTCTGAAAAACACTTTCTACTTACTGGTTTTTTTTTTTTGTTGTTGTGTTTTTTTTTTTTTGTTTTTGTTTTTGGATCAGTTCTTGAGAAACTTTGCTTTGCCTCATAAACAGTGAGGTTAATACTTCTGTTGACTCCTGTTCTCTGCTGAAGTTTAAGGACCAGAATGCACACATGGTTGCTTTGTGTGCTGTTTCTAATTGTAGGATTGCATAGCTTTCTAGTTAGCCTTTTAAGCCTAAATATGTTTTCCTTGAATTTTGTTTCCTTGGCTCTTTCTGTAAGCATCTCACTTTCCATTGTCTTATTTTTCTTCTGCACACTGTAGTCGAAGGCAAAGAAATACTTTTTCTTTGCTGCCCCCTGCCTTAGCAAGACGAAGCACTTCATCTTATACTGGAATTCAGGCTGTACATGAGGAGAGAGAACACAGTTAGAAACCTCTCTACCAGGCATTGAATACCAAAGGACTAAATATGTTGGTCAAAAAATTAAACAAAAGAAGGAGAAATACTGCTGCTTTCTTCTCTATAGCTATAGGACATAAGAGCTCTGGGACTCCTACTGGATTAATATATTGGGTTCCTGCTCGGACTTGGGGATGGCATGTAAGTAAATTCGATATGGGTGATACATGTCTGAACTGGAAACGCTTGTCCCAGTCTGGCTGCTTGGCGGGGAGCAGGAGCACACTTTTTCTCCCACTTCACTCTTCTGATCCTGTTTGAAGCAGGTTAGACTGCTCCAGGTAGTGTCTTTGAGTGCTTGCACAACTGTTGCAGTAGTAGAAATAAGAAAAGTGCTTGGGTAAATGAAGCTGGAATAGCTGCAGGTATGCAAGAGGAGAACTTATCCTGTACTCTGTCCTCTCCCATCTTCTGTTCCTCGTGCTAATTTCTTGCATTAGAGCAATGGTTCTCTCAAGTTAGATTCAAGACACCACCTCGGAAAGGTGCCCACTGTTAGCTTTTCACTCTTTTGACTACAAGGAAATAATAGAGCAAGCAACTCGGATTGCAGCAGGTCGGAAGAATGTTTTTGATGCTGTGGATTCCTATTTGAAACCTCTGGATTTTACCTTGTGCAAGTGCTTGAACACCTAGCAGTTTTAATATTGTCTGGCACCCCATAGCAGCCTTTATAGGATGTGGGGTAACACAGCTTACTATTTTGAGAATCTCTGTGTTATAGTCTAGATGCCCAGTTCTGTGAAATGCCTTACTGTGTGTATATGTTGTCTGTCTTTTACATAGACAGAATAAAGGGTGGGAGGGGAAAGAAAACTGAAGCGACTCACCAGAGATGTCACAGGCCAGGATTAGAATGGAGCAGAGTACTGGAAGTTCAACAAAAATGGTTAGAAAGCTGGGGAACATGACTGATCAGAAGAGGCTGCGGGAACTTGGCTTATTTAGTTGGGAGAAGAGCAGACCAAGAGGGGATTTAATAGCAGCCTTCAACTATTTGAAGGAGCTAGACTGTTCTCAGTGGTGGCAGATCACAGAACAAGGAGCAGTGGTTTCAAGTTGAGGCAAGGGAAGTTTAATTTGGGGATCAGGAAGAACGTTCTCACAGGGAGGGTAGTAAAACACTGGAACAGGTTACCTAGAGTGGGGGTGGGATTTCCATCCTTGGAGCTTTTCAAGACCCAGCTAGACAGAGTTTTGGCTGGGATGATCTAGTTGGGGATGGTCCTACTTTGAGCAGGGGGTTGGACTAGATGTGACCTCCTGAGGTCCCTTCCCACCCTAATTTTTTGTGATCATGTGTGCTAGGCCCATAAGCCAGAGATGAGTGGATTGAAATCATACTTTAAGTTGCCTCTTCCACATTTTAATTGGAGAACTCCCAAGTGCAGGGGGGCTGGACCTGATGATCTTGTAAGGTCTCTTGCAGCCCCTAACATCTATGAATCTCCCTTCCTTCTTTGTTACTGTTGATTTCAGTGTTTTAGTGAGGTTCTTAGATCTGCCATGCCTGGGTTGATCGTAGCCCTGGCAGATCACTGGGAAGCTGTTTTTTAACCTGATCTAGAGTACCATGGAGTGACTTGAGATCCTTCCAGGGGTGGCAAGCGGTGCCACACAATGTACCACACACACAATGTTAGCACTGTTAGGTGTGCGGACATGATTCACAAGATAAACCCAGATTTCATATGGAAATCCATAGCTGTGGTCTTCCTGCATTCTTTGCAAAAGAAAAACTTCTCTATTTCTCTGGAGTTAAAGAAGAGTGAAAAGTAAGAGAAGGCATTGTCCAAGGGGTGTCACAGATGTGTCCAGGGTGCCTTGAATCTATCCACGGGTGCTTTGAGCAGTGGTTCTCAACCTTTTTAGTTTCTGGAGGAAACAAATCATAACAGGGTTTTTGTTGATGGGCTTGCAGAAGGATCATTAATGTATGTTCAGTCACTTAGTAGAGCCTTAAGACTCTTAATCTGAGGTTTGAGTTTGAGCCTGTGCAGGGCGGTGGCAGGAGGGGCTGCAGTATGGTGGGTTTTTTTGCTTGCTGGCCAAATGCCTTGTGCCTGTCTGTCTGTACTAGACCAGCATCTCTACAACGTGGCTCCTGGTCTTTGCTTTTTCCTCTCTGTATTCTCAGATAATGGTACAGTGACTGATCGGTCTTACCTTGCTGGGCTCTTTGCTTGCGCAAGCTATAAAATGCGCTAGACATGCTAGAGCAGTCTGTTGGATAGAGTTATGACAACTATTTCCATTTGGAGGACAACTGAAACAAAAAAAAAAAGATGGAGAATTAAAACTTTTTTTTTCCCCAATTGTCAAAATTGATTACTTAGACCAGGGGTAGGCAGCCCCTGGCACAGGTGCCAGACTGCAGCATACAAAGGCATTTTGCTTGGCACCTGCACCTCAGGGTGGACGGCAGGGAAGGGGCTGGGGCTGGACTGCCATAATAAGGATCGGGCCCCTTGCAGCTCCCCCCGCCAGGTGCGCCAACATCTTATGAGCCGAGTTTGCTGGTGTTTTTGGCACTGTCCAGAAATATTTTCGACCCCTGACTTAGACATTGTTTTCTCAGGAAACCGTCTTGCATGTTAGTATGTGTTTAAATTCTGTTTATAAAAATCTCAAATTGTCATTGGAGCCAAAAATATTATACATTTTTGTAATTGTTATGACCAAAACTTTTACATGGGAGGGGAAGTAGTAAAATGGGACTCTTTCCTTTCACCCGTCAGGCTAGACAAAATAGTTCTTTGGTTAAGGCATAAATAAAATAACACAAGATTTGGAGACCTGCCTTTGATGTTGGAAGGGTGTTTTTAAATACCATCTTTTAAAAGAGAATTATCATCAAACTGTATGTTTCCTAAATCTGTGCTGTTGTCGGGTAAACTTTTTAAGTTTCTTCCTTTCCCCCTCCTCCCCACCCTAGCCCAACCATGTGTTTACTGTATTTTTTCTTTTAAAAAATTATGTTGTTTTCCTCTTCTTTTGAAGGTATCACCGAATGGCAAAAGGTGGATTCTGTCCCCTGCTGCCACTCTCCAACAAGCTTGGTATTTAAAAAAAAAAAAAAAAAAAAAAAAAGGGGG
>NW_017729025.1:14166367-14172824 GCF_001723915.1 Gavialis gangeticus | reverse complement strand
CCCCCCTCCAAAAAACTTGGTTTTTAAAAAAAAAAAAAAAAAAAAAAAAAGGTGGGACAAATGATTTCACTGGAATTTAAGTGGTGGATACTGGATGCATCTACACATGCAATTAGCATGTAGCAATAAACTCTTATGTAGCTCACACCAGAGTTTATTGCTTCTGGGTGCAGCGCTGACACGTGTGCCCAGGATTGTACCATGTTGAGCTGGGGCAGAGTAGCCTCAGCTGGCAGGGGGGTCAGCCTGCCCCAGCTCAATGTGCTGGAGAGGGGTGGCTGGGGCACAAGCACACTACAGTGCAGGGCTGGTGGGCAGGCAGCTCTGGTCGCTGTCCACACGTGTGTTTTGGTGTACTAAATAACTCTGCTGTTAGATCGTACTTGTTCTGGGCAGTACTATCTTACAGCAGAGTTGGTTAATTTTACTGTGCCCTAATAGGGGAGCATGTGTAGACAGTGACGCTTGACTGTGGAGCTAATGAGTCAACTCCGCAGTCAAGTGCACGTGTAGATGTGTCCATGGTGCATCAGAAGAACAGCATTACTCCTGGAGTAGCAGAGGTATGGGAAGAGGGGTTTGTTTGTTTGTTTGTTTGGTGTTTTTTTTTTTTTTAAATCTGTAGCTATGACATGGGAAATGCTGCAGTTGTCCTAGATAAAGTAGAGCTTGTTCTGTCATATATTTGATTGTTGCTCATGCTTTATGCATTTTGTTACCAGAACTAACATTGCTAGCTGCTGAAATGATGATTTCCCCCCCTCCTTAGTTGGTGATGTTTTTCAGGTTGCATTGAAAATGCTGGATACAGCTTTCTTGCCCTCATTGCCCTTAAATGATATTTGGAACACAGGGGCTGTGATGACGATGCATCCAGCTCAGGCAGTGGTTGTGGTCCCAGTCCTACACTATACATTTAAAAGGAGGGGGAAGGAAGTACAGAAAACTAGAAAGGCTTCTAGACTTTATCTGCTTTTGTTTCTGCCTTCCTCTGTTCTTACTTGGGGCAGGGATATGAGTTTCTGAAGTGGTCTATGTGATTAAAGGTAGTTGTTCCTGTTCTCCACCACCTTCTGTGGCCGTAATGGTTTTGAAGAAACTCACGGAGAGCGCAGTCATGTACATGTCTCCTTGCTGCGGTTGGCGGGTACGTGGTATACCTTCAGGTAGGAACGTGGAATACACAGCTTGCATGGTACTACTACCGGAGAAGATCCTGCTGCTGTAACACTGCATAAAGCAACATCGTTTGTATTTGTACCCAAAAGCTTGCAAAGAAGAATTTTTCCAACTATTTGACCTGGTCTAATAAACGATACCGGTTTTACCCAAAGAACCTTGTCTGCCTACATCCTTCATATGCTCTTCAGGTCACTAAGGTTAAAAATGTTTGTCCGTCATCTTTCCTTACGTCTCTTGGGAAAAGGTATCCTTGGTAGGCTGCTGGCAGAAAATGACATACTCTTTTGAAATTAACATTTTTACATGGCCTTTCATGAGGGCAACTTGCATCTGAATTTCTTGTAGTAGTGTAATCGGCATGTAGCTGCATGTGAAACTTTTTTGTAGATTTAAAAAAAATCTAACTCCACCAAAAGATGGTTTCACAAGACTAGAAGTAACTGATGATAAATCGTTATTCTGAAAAATGAAGGCTGGAGGAAATAACTAGATAACTGCTTAGATTTTTTTGAGCTATTAAATTCTGTTAACTTAATATATCTATACACGCACAGAGAAGGTACTGTAATATGGTACAATTTGTTCTCAAAAAATATATCTTGGCAACAAAGTTTAAATCATACTCCTATCACTGCTCAGGGTTGTTTTTTTTTTTAGTGTTTAAAAATAATGCTGCATTACTATAAAAGACTTTTTTTCTGTGCAGTAGACAAGCTTTCTAAATAGTTAATTTTACTGCTCCTCCCCCACCCCCATGTTGTTTGTACATTGAAATTTTGAGGGTGAGGTATTGTAATATTTGAAACTGTTTAAAACTGATTCTTAATTTTTTTTTCTGACTTAAACTTTCCAAAATTTGGACCAGTGCTTTTCAACATCTTTATCAGTGATTTGGATTGGGAGTGAAAAGCTTGCTGGCCAAGTTTGCGGACGACACCAAGTTATGGGGCAGTGTGGCCAGGAGATAGGTTGCTGATACAGGCAGACCAGGACAGGCTGGAGAGTTGGGCAGACCAGAACCACATGAAGTTTAACACTTCCAAGTGTAAGGTGCTCCATCTGGGGGCAAATCACCCTCAACATACCTACAGGCTCAGAGGTAACAGGCTGACCTGCGCCATGGCTGAAAGGGACCTGGGGTAATGATTGACCGCTGCATGAACATGAGCCGACAGTGCGATGCAGTGGCCAGCGGGGCTATCAACCTGCTGGCATGCATCAACCGATGCAGCTCGTGTAAAACTAAGGGGTGATACTCCCGCTGTACTCAGCGGTGGTGAGACCGCAGCTGGAGTACTACGTCCAATTCTGGGTGCTGCGCTTCAGAAAGGATGTGCAAAAACTTGAGAGGGTCCAGGAAAGAGCAAGGCAAGCCATATGAGGAAAGGCTGAGGGACCTGGGCTTCTTTAGCTTAAAGAAGAGAAGGTTGAGAGAGGACTTGATAGAGGCTTACCGCTGTAGCAGAGGAGCGCATCAGGAGCTCGGTGAGCAAGTGTTCACCCGGGCACCCCTGGGGAAGACCAGGACCAATGGATACAAACTCCTGAAAGGCCGCTTCGGGCTCAATTCCAGGAAAAACTCCTTCACAGTCAGGGTGTCCAGACTGTGGGTGAAACTCCCTCCAGAGGTCGTGCAGTCGCCTACCCTGGAGGTTTTCAAGACGAGACTGGACAGTCACCTGGTTGGGGTCACTTGACCCCAGTTGTCTTCCTGCCTAGAGCAGGGGGGCTGGACCCGATGATCTGCAAGGTTCCTTCCAGCCCCTCACAATCTATGAAAATGTGGTCTGCATTACTTTTTTTATATTTAAATCTGTATACATATAATTGAGCTAA
The DNA here is from genome assembly GCF_001723915.1 of Gavialis gangeticus. NCBI lineage: Eukaryota > Metazoa > Chordata > Crocodylia > Gavialidae > Gavialis > Gavialis gangeticus. The sequence continues at coordinate 14,169,806 of NW_017729025.1, read as the reverse complement.
TGTTGTGCACAAAACTTTGCAGAAGAGTTAGTCAGCTGTGCTTTCCCTGCATTTTAGGTACTGTTCTGCTAAGAAAATAGTTTTATTCTTCAGTATCCAGCAAACACTGTAACTGTACAGCTGGCAACTGGGAGAATACTTTTGGTGGGTGACTTGTTTAGTCATTTATCCTGTGATGATTTGTTTTCTGGTATGCCATTTCCCAGTCTGGCTTTCAGTTCAAACCTGATGCCAAAGTTCATTAACATGTGGGAAAGAATGGGGCTATATATGAGTCAAGTTTATGGTAAACAGAGAACTTGAGTTCCAGTTTTTCATCATTTCATAGATGCATGTGGATTTCTGAGATAAGAGAATTTAAGATTTCTGCTGCTTATCCAGTAACTGAAATAATAGACCATCATATACCCAAATCACTTTCTGTTTGTTCTCAGAAGGAAGGTCCCTTCGGAAAGACCCGGCCACTTTTTTATTTGACTACTTGCAACAGCTTATGCTTTCTAGATCACATCGGTGATGAGTCTTCGATAAATGCAGTCAACTTTCAAAGGCATTTTGTTTGGCGCATGTGCGTCTGGGTGGATGGCGGGGAAGGGACCGGGCTACACAGCACTAACAAGGATTGGGCCCCTCCTGGCTGCTCCACCATCTGCCCTGGCATGCCAGCATCTTACAAATTGAAGTTGTGGGTGTTTTGAGCACACTGCCCAAAAAGGTTGCCAACCGCTGTACTAGATGTGCCACAAAGACCAGGACCTCTGCACTGCCACTGGCTAGAGTAGATCTTCCTCATACAGGATTGGGGATTAAAAGTGCAGTTTCTCTGGTTTGGGGGTCAGTGGGCTACTTTGGTGCCTTGCTTGTGCTGTCTTTACTGCAGCCTATGTACAGTATAGTACAAAGTGTCATAGTGCTTGGACACTAGGTCATAGTCTTTTGGAACATACATTGCTTGGAGAAGGAGTTTCTGCTCAAACTAAACTTATTTGTTCACAGGGGATGGTGCAAGCCAAGTGTTTATATGCAATGCTCTGACTTGCATTTCAAGACTAAGATGGAGAATATCTGTTCCTGGGCAGATATGAAGAATGTCCTTGAATCGAAGTAGGGTCAAGTGGAGTGTCTCTAGCACTCTCCCTCGTGTCCCACCCTAACTTCGTGTTTTTGTGATAGCTGCATTGGAGCGCAGACTTTCACCTTCTTCCAAGTTTGTGCCAGAGCTACATAATAGGGCTCTGCGTAGTTTTGGAGCTACGTAATAGGGCTCTATTTCCATCCCTTGCAGCATCTTCCTGTAGGTGGGGAAGACTGATCATCTTCTCTTTGTGTTTGTGTAAGTTGGATAGGATGGAGCTGTCTTTGCAGCTGTGGAGCGTTATGGTATTGATCTGCCCCTTGTTCATTTTATCTTCTCTTGAAATCAAGTGGGAGGGAAAGGGCAAAATGGAACAGGTCTCGTCCCAGAGGCCTATAGCTCTGAGGGGAGATGAGTCTTCCCTTCCCACCGTTCAGAGCCCCTTCTCGTGAGTCAGTTGTTGGCTGCTGAGTATGAAGGCCTGGATCTATCCAAGGAGGATGATTCCTGCTGCTGACAAAGTCCCTACTAGGCCCAGTCAGGTCTTGGGTGGAAACTCGCCTGCTCCCATTCTGAGGTCTTCATTTAATGGCGTGGGTAGCTTCTGAATATGATCCTTTAACTCTCAGCATTTGAGGCTATGGGAGCTTCAGGAGAGTGGGTGGCACTGCAGTGTCTTGCCTAGCAAGGTGATGAGTTCAATAGGTTCAACAAACTTGGAAAAAAACAAATGATGTCACATTTAGAGATGCCTAGGAGATTTCAGCCAGGTAAGCAAAACTGAGAAACCTGGCAGCCTCTGAAAGTGGAATGTGAACAGTATGCTCTCCATGTCTGATCATAAGGACTCCTTTCCTTCTTTTTAAGGATTAATAATTAATTTGTAATGGCTGAACAGAACAATGACCAAAAGCTATTTGATATGATAAAGGCTTATCTTGCTTCTGGATTTGCTTGCTTTTTGCCTTCAGGAAGATAATGGGCATTCTGTAGCAAGCCTGGCTTTGATTCCACTTAAGTGTTAAAACATTGTCCTCTTTGACCTGAGCATTTACGTCATGCCAAAGCAATGAAATGGGCAACATATTTCAGTGTCTCGCTTTTTTTTCCTCCTTCTTCTTAATCTTCAAATTTTGTAGCTTCCTTTTAAGGCAAAAATACAAGACCAGCAGCTGTATCTGAACTCTGCCAGTTTTTCTTTGTAAACTTAGGGAAGCAGTTTGACCTTTTTGCCTTGGTATCCTCATAGTCCCAACCAAGAACAATCCTGTGAAGTATTGTGTAAAATACTTTGGTGATCCTCCAGAAGTGATGGTTTTTTGGGAAAACTACCGATTTACATTGTAACCCTGCCTTCCCACCCATATAAGTTGTATCTCAGCAACATGTTCTGTGGACATGATTTGATTTTAATTTGTAAGCTTTGTGCAGGAGGGATTTTTTGCATTTAATGAATGCATCGTGCACACCTGTGGTACTATGAGTAATTTGAGCAGAACCTTTGAACCGAATATTAAGTTAAAACTAATTTCTGATTCTGATCAGAAACTGAGATGCCAGCTGTGACTTTTTAAAAATGGAAGAAACTTAATGAATTGGAGTTCAGGCTTTTTTCCAAGATGACTATTGGCAATGTAGTAGTATCACAGTATATATAGCAATTGCACTTGGATTTTGGAGTGTAATAAAAAGAAAATAAAGAGGTCTGTATCTGTATCAACTTGAGCAAATATGCTCAGTTTGACAAGCAAAATAGCCAGCTTAATTAACAGCCAGTCCTGCCAACCTAGTTGAAGCTATGGTGATAGAACAGGGCTTTGCCACTGCATAATAACCAAGGAGGGGTTTGCAGGCACCTTTAACACCATCCTAATAATGTAATGTTGTACAAACATAGCTATTCCAAAAAGCTTGGATGCACACACGTGGATAAAGTGGGCTTTTTTGGTGCTGACATTCAGATGTGTAGGGAGTTTAGCCTTTTGTGACGAGATCAGCAGAATTCACTTTGAGCATCTACTCAGCCTTGTGTTTGTGTAAGAAAGTCACTTCTATATTTTGTGTTTATGCAAGTAAAAAGAAACTAAACTTTGCCCCAGAAGCAAAGCTGTGCTGGTTACAGCCTTTCAAATGTTTTTTGTCATCCAGAATTTTACACCTAGCCTCTCTCTGCTAGCCCCAAAGTCTAAATCCTAGAATAGCACATTGCATCTTTGTGTAACCAGAACTGCCACTTCCTTGTGTACTGTTTCCACTTACGGTATTTAGCATTAAAGCTGTGTTTTGTTCCTCGATATGCAGGGTCTTTTAAAACCTGAATTATTCTCTAAAACCAGTTTTGGCCAACTCTTGTTGAAGGGAAAT
>NW_017729025.1:14157618-14161367 GCF_001723915.1 Gavialis gangeticus | reverse complement strand
CTCTGCTAGCCCCAAAGTCTAAATCCTAGAATAGCACATTGCATCTTTGTGTAACCAGAACTGCCACTTCCTTGTGTACTGTTTCCACTTACGGTATTTAGCATTAAAGCTGTGTTTTGTTCCTCGATATGCAGGGTCTTTTAAAACCTGAATTATTCTCTAAAACCAGTTTTGGCCAACTCTTGTTGAAGGGAAATTAGTAAGTGAATAAAAAAAAAATCCTCAAGCAGGTTAGGCAATACCCTCTCTTCCCATTTCTACTATTCTGCCCAGAGGCATCAGCCTTAAAAAGATGACCTGCAAAGGGAAGAGTTTGCATTATTCATAAAAGCTCATACAGAACTTTATTTTTTTACTTTAGGAGCTGTTGAGCCTAGTTCTGTCTTATCTCAGATTTTAAGAATTTACATACTTAACCATGGTGAACTATGTGTTGGGAGGTTTTGCTGAGAGGCTTTGATTTTTATTATGTTTAAAGCAATGGACTTTTTGGTCAACTTGCTCAACTTGTAAGAGTTTCACCTCAATATCTGAGGGAAAATCTCACAAACAGATGGTTAAACTTCCGTCTTACTAGATGGAAGTCATGTTCGCAGGTAGAGGGAGAGGTGCTCTGAACTGGTAGCCATGGTTTGGTCTTCACTTGTCAGAGTCATAGCCACAAATCAAACCGTCAGCATGTGGGTTCTGCCTTCTTTGTTGAGCCTTCATCCAGCATCATCTGTAACTAATGTCTTACCATTTTATCTTATCCTAGTCATCTGATGACCTGGCTGTAATAAGTGTCTCTGGTCAGGAGACAATGGATTATAGCTGTATCCTTTATGTGGTTTTTAAAGCTTCAGTCCTCATAACTACTGTTTGGAGTGGGACGGAGACCCAGCAGCATGTTACTGCAGCACCATAATTCAGTAATGCCCCCATCTACCACCCACTCTGTTAGTTTTTGTCAAAATAATGGCAAGTTTCAAATCTTGGTCTTATACATGATACCAAAAAATCCCTTGACTGATTTTTTTTTTTTTTTTTTTTTTTTTTTTTTTTTTTTTTAACATCTTTGTTCCACTGGTTCAATAATTTCAGTTGTGCAGGAACTAACTTCCATGAACATGGCCCAGAGCTGTGGTGTCTACTCCTGCAGGAGCTAAAATGCCACACATCTCTTCTTCAGCATCACATGCTAAGCTCACTGCTTTGACCTGGTCTTGACATGCCGCAGAACAGAGTGGCTTAAGCTTCCTTGGCCTGTTTTTCCTCGGAGGGGTGGAGGAAAGGGAGACAGCTCCTCAAAACAGAAGTTGATTAGCATGAGCCTCCTTCCAAAGCCTGGTGACTTCACTGGTCTTCAGTTTAAGCCTCATCCTTGCAAACCACTTGGGTATCATGGTGATAAGTCCAGTAAAGGAACCTAATTAACTTAAAATAAAGGGGAAGAGGAAACATGGAAAGGGAGCTCACGTATGTAAAGGGGAAGAGATGGCTTGTACATAAATAACATGTCTGACACTTGGGGTGGGGTGGTGGGGGGGACCTGAGTGTGTGTGTGTGTGTGTATGCACGTGTGTGCATGTACAGGGTTTTTAAATACCCTGTCTTCAGTTGATTTTTAAGTAGATGTTTGTTCCACTACTGTTTAATAATCCTCCGCACCCGTTAATTAAGAAGCATTTATTAGAAGTGAAACTTGAGATGCAACTGGAAAATATCACCTAGGGAGTGCTGTAGTGTCCTCTGCCAGTTCGGGCCACTTGTGATCTACCTTTTGGCCCTACAGGCAGGATTGGCCCTACAAACTGGATTCCTCGTAGTCTGGACTTTGGCAGTCGGGGAGTGGTGGCAACGTTAATTTCTGCTGCTTGGAAGCCATCACAGTTAATCCTGCCACTGTTCCCCTGCTGCCAGATATCCAGAACTGTGGGCAGCCTCCTGGTCTGGATGTTGCACACCACTGGCTGAGGCCAATCAAGGACGTAAGCCAGGTGTCATGGCCTTCACAGGCTATGCTGTCTGTTGAGTGAATTGCAGTTTCTCCCTGCTCAGAGTAAACTTAAGGGGCTCTAAAATCTCCAGTCTATCAAAATCTGCCACTAATAGGCAAGGGCAGTCCCTTTCCTTATAGCCGCTGGATCTCTCTGTGCTCCCTGTTCACCTTTGTGACACGCAGCGTGGCAAAGAAGTCTGTGAAACGAGGGGGAAGCCAAGCACTCGTGCATGACCTTGGTTTCAGTGTCTCCCTGGCCATTTCTATGAGACTTGAAGACCCAAGGCAGCCTCTCTCCCCTAGGAAAATCTACTGCCACTACTCTCAACAGGCTTTTCCATTTCATAATGGAAATGAATGCTTTTCTGCAAAGTGTGTGGTATGTATACTATGTTTTGGATATTTTTTGTAGGGAGAAACTGAGAAATCTGAACATTCAGTCTCTCAAGGGGCACATCTGTCCATACACTTCTCCTTCTTAGGAGTCGGTCATCTATGCAGACGGCTGTAGTAGGCCTGTGCTCACATGAGGCAGCTACAAAGCTTTCTCTTAGCTGTCCTGCAGCAAAGGCCTCCCCAGGAAGGTTGTCATTCAGGTGGCTTGAAGCTGCTTAGACAACTGCCAGCCTTCTCAAAGGTCGAGCCATTTGGACGGCGGTTGCCACAGATCCAAAACCAAGGGATGGAGAGCTCAAAAAAGGTTTCAGAGGTCTGATGGAAACAAGAGCAAGAACAGCATAAATTCAGCAAGGATTCAGGGCCATCTAATGTGATAGCAAGCCTCTGCTGCTTGCATGTCTGGACTTCTCTGAGGTGCTCATAAAGAATAACATCTCGGCCAGGTCCTGCATCAGCATGATCTGCAGTCCTTCAAAGAGAAGCTCACTTGGGCAGTCGAGAATTGGCAGGCCACTGTCAGTTCACTTCCAAGGGAAAATGGATGTTATGATTGAGTTCAGTCAAAACATTGCCATCCAAAATGGGAACTGCACCCATAGATGTTCTAACCATTGGTAAAGGATTTGATTTCCTAGCAGTGAAGCTGGTTTTGTGTTTTTTTTTCTTTTTTTTCTCACCTGAATTGCAAGGTTTCTGTTCAGATGGGAACTGCTTGCAGTAGTGCTATGGTAGCAGGAACAAGTCTATCCTTTTAGCATCTCTGACCATATTGGTTCCCTTTGTGCCCTCTATGAAAGAACACTCCTGGGAGAAGTGCAGTGGCATGCATCTATGGACCACGCAGCAGACTAAGAGCAAGAATTTAATGCCTAACCCCCAAAGTTATTTTGTTAAGTAACAAGACCCATGTATGCAACGCATCCTGAATGGCAGTTAATCAAGGAAGGCTGGGGCTGTTAATTACAACTTGGGGTTTAATTGATTTGAATTTCTTACTGTGTAGGCAGACTGTCCACTTTATCAGTAGGAAAATGAAATGTTTTCTAAACAAAAACTAGTGTCCAGAGGCAGTTTAGCCTGTGGAAGTGTCTCGATGGATAAGATTCACAAAGCACTTGCTTTGCCCTAGGGTTAGATTTTGCCTCCCACTGTGGTTGCAGGGACTAGAGACCCAGCATCCAGGATCTCTGTGGACCTTTACTGTGCCAAGGAAGGGAACTCTTGAGTAAGGCACCAATGAAACATTTCTATATTAATTTAGCTTTAAGCAGTATTTCTGCTCCTAACTTTAGTATCTCTGCCACAATCTTTTTTTTCCTTCAGCAGGTAACTCAGTAAATGGCAACTCCCCCTCCCCCCCACAACCCCT
>NW_017729025.1:14140558-14157444 GCF_001723915.1 Gavialis gangeticus | reverse complement strand
CTATTGGCTTGTGTTACAGCACTTTGCATCTTGCTACGAAGTGTTGAAGGAAATCCCCCTGACCAGGACTCTTGCATGAGCATTCAGACACTTTTCCTAGGAAGGACTGACTGCTGGACCACCTGTCCTTACAGGGGCAGGAGTAGCAGGTTTATAGTAAACTCCATGGAGTTCTTTAGCAGGTCTTCAGATATGGGGGGATTTTTACATAGTTTTTGCTGGTACAATAAGCTAGCTAAGAATGAGTTCAGATATAAATCCATTCTCCATTCAAATGGTAATTGGGGTAATATGCATAGTGGTAATAGACATACCCAAGAGCCATTTTTAAAGAGTGAAATTTTATCCAGTGCTTTTCTGTTGATGGGCAAAACAGGGACATTACATTTGTATGCTAGAATAATTGAATCAGGTCTTAAAAACCTCTAGGAATGGAGAGCCCACAACCTCTCCAGATTATTGTCCACTGTAACCCCCAGTGCAGAGCTGCTGTTTAGCCAGTCGGTCCCCAGCCACGGGATTGTTCTGTCCTGAGTGCAGGGCTTTGTAGTTGTCTTTATTGAACCTCATGAGATTTCTTTTGGTCCAATCCTCCAATTTGTCTAAATCTCTCCGAATCCTAGCCCTACCCTCCAGCATATCTACTATTCCCCCAAGCTTCGTGTCATCCATGAACTTGCTGGGGGTGCACGCCATCCTGTTTTCCAGGTCATTGATGTTGATACTGAACAAAACTGGCCCAAGGACCAACCCCTTGGGTAGCTGGCTGCTAAGTAGATATGGAGCCATTGATTGCTTCCCTTTTGAGCCTGACGATCCAGCCAGTTTTCTCTCTACCTTAGTCTGTTCATCAAACTCGGATTTCCTTAGCTTGCTTGCAAGAATGTTGTGTGAGACGGTATCAAAAGCCTGGCTGAAGTAGAGGTAAACCATGTCTGCTGGTCTCCCTGCCTCCACAGTCAGTCATCTCATCATAGAAGACAATCAGGTTGGTCAGGCATGACTTGCCCTTCCTGAATCCATGCCAACTGTTCCTAATCACCTTCTCCTCCTCCAAGTGCTTAGAAATGGATTGCTTCATGATTTTTCCATAGGCTGAGTGGAGGCTGACCAGTCTGGAGTTCCCTAGATCCTCCTTGTTCCCTTTCTTAAAGATGGGCACTGTTTGCCCTTTTCCAACACCTGGGACCTCTCCCAGTTGACACGAGCTTTCAAAGATAATGGTCAGCAGCTCTGCAGTCACACAGGTCAACTCCTTCCGCACCCTTGGGTGCATCGCATGGACTCATATGTGTCCAGCTTTTCTAAATAGTCCCTAACCTGTTCTTTCACTGGTCCTGGCTGCTCACCTGCTCCCCAAACTGTGCTGTCCACTGCAGTAGTCTGGAAGCTGACCTTGCCTGTGACGACTGAGCTAAAAAGGGATTGAACACTTCAGCCTTTCCACATCATCTGTCACTGGGTATTTCCCCCATTCAGTACTGGACCCACACTTGACCTGATCTTCCTCTTGTTTCATAGTTTCTAGGGTTGGAAAGGACCTGAGCAGATCATCAAGTCCGACCCCCTGCCTTGGCAGGAAAGAGTACTGGGGTCAAACGACCCCAGCAAGGTGTACATCCAGCCTCCTCTTAAAGACCCCCAGGGTAGGAGCCAGCACCACTTCTCTTGGAAGTTGGTTCCAGATCCTAGCTGCCCTGACAGTGAAGTCGCGCCTCCTGATATCTAGCCTAAATCTACCCTCTGCCAGCTTGTGACCGTTATTCCTGGTCACTCCTGGCAGTGCTCGGGGGAACAGGGACTCCCCCAGTTCCTGCTGGTCCCCCCCTGACTAGTTTGTAACAGGCCACTAGTTCCCCCCTCAGCCTTCTCTTGTGGAGGCTGAACAGGTTCAGGTCCCGTAGCCTCTCCTCGTGGGGCCTGCCCTGCTGCCCCCTGATCATGCGGGTGGCCTCCTCTGGACCCTCTCCATGCTGTCCACATCCCTCCTGAAGTGCGGCGCCCAGAACTGGACGCAGTACTCCAGCTGCAGTCTGACCAGTGCTGTGTAGAGGGGGAGAATCACCTCCTTGGATCTGCTCGAGATGCATCTGTGGATGCATGACAAGGTATGGTTGGCCTTCCTTGTTGCTGGCTTGCTTGTAGAAACCTTTATTACTCTTCGCATCCCTTGCTAGCTGCAATTTAAATTGTGGTTTGGCCTTCCTGACTTCATTCCTGCATGCCCAAGCAATACTCTTATACTTCTCCCTAGTTGTTTGTCCAGATGTCCACTTCTTGTAAGCTTCCTTTTTGTGCGTTGGCTCACGGAGGAGTTCCCTGCTAAGTGCTGCTGTGTGGCAGCACTTCCACGGCAGTCTAACGTGCCTGAATGCAGGGTGTGCTTCTTCCTCCTTCCTTCCCCATGTCCTTTACTCATTGCTGTTCTGAGATATTTGGCAGGCATGGAAAAGTGGTGTGTGGTTTTCTGTTTGTTTTGTTTTTTTGTCTGATGAACTAAAACCTACTGCCAGGTAGGTTTTAGTTTTAGAGGGTAGAAAGAGAGATAGCCCAGTCACTAAAACCTACTTCAGAGGAGTTGCTTTTAAAGCTCCAGCTGCGGTCTCGGGTCCCCTCCACTCTCTTCCCCCACCAAGGTACATACGCTTTGACCAAAGGCCATACCCCAAGTTGCAGGTTGAGAACCCCGGCTCTACCACATCAATGTCTGAAATATGAAATGTGTCAAACTATGAGCAACCAACCTACAGAAAGTGAAAACTCTTTCAACCCCATCAAAAGCCTAGAGCCGGTGGGCTCTGTAGCATTAGTATGCAGCATGTTCCAGAACTAGGGGCCCTTTAAGTGAGAACTTCCTGCTCACATGCTATTATCTGAAGTTCCCTAAAATTTCTGAGATGCCAGAAGGTGTCAGAGGAAAGTAAGACAAAATAAAAAACGTGGCCTAAAAAAGATGTATCCACACTATTCTGTCAAAGTTTCCTAGCGCCAGAATTTGCTGGAGACCTACTTGAACTATGCTGCTTGTTAGAGCAGTATCACCTGATCTTGCAGGATATGAATTCTGTGTTAGCACCTCTTCCATCACTTCAAAGATCAGTGGTACTGAACTGCAGGTAAAGTCTCAAATATAAAGCATCAAAGCCACAAACAGCTTTGGATGCTTGAACTGCACCCAGAAACCAACTTAGGGTATATGTACAGAAGTGCTCTGTCCACTTGTGATTTAGAGCATTTTTCAAAACTATAAGGGGGGGGGGAGTTGGTTGCTTTGAGCCTCCCTGCACTTTGCAGGCTAGGAGGCTCCACAGCCTCCTGGGGCTGCAGGAGACTGCAACAGCAGCAGACCAGTGGAGAAGGTGCAGCTGGGCACAGAGCAAGGGAACAGCAGGGGCACAAAGAGAAATGGGGGCTGGCAGAAGTGGAGTAGGGGGAGCTAGGGGGGAAAGAGGTGCCATTCCAGCCCTGAATCCACCAGGCAATGCCCAGGTGCTATGCCAAGCTCCCAGCCATGGCTGCTCTGGGGCTCCATGATCTGTGGTTGTTTGATGAGTCCCATCCTGTACCACCCCTTCCCAGCCACCCCCCCCTTCAATCCCCCCCTTCCCTGACTCATCCAGGACTGCAGAGGCCGTTCCCAAATGTACTGTGCCAGGAGAGAGCAGGGTCTCCAGCCAGGCAGGAGGGCAGCGCCAACGCTCTCTGTTAAAATACAGCGCTTCAAATTTAATACCTTTTTTAACAAGGGTTAATTTAAAGCACTTAAACCCATTTTTAAAGTGCTGTACAGCCATGCACTTCTGTTAAGTCATGACAATAAAGATCTTTACATTATGAAGAGAGCAACTTCAGTATACAACCTTAAAGTCACTGTCACAGCAAGGACTACAAAGGCAAAAAAAGAAAGCACTTCACAGCCATGGGTACCAGTGACCCCCCGCCTCCCCCAAACTATGGTTATCCTACAAGCAAGTTGTAATTAGCCAGTTTTTTAGTACCTTAAATGTGGAGTAGCATACAAGCATTGTATACCATTACTATGTCTATAACATTGAGCTTCTGAAATGATCCTATGTAAGCTAATAGACAAATACTCTTCATAAGGAACCAGTTCCACCAAGATAAGCAAAAGCTTTTGCACAGAAACTACATATTGCTGGTGTAAACTCCACTGCAGAGTTGTGTCTTAGGGCAAACCTCTCCTTTCCATTCTAGAAATTGAATTGAAAAAATGCCCTCACCCATGTATAGCGTGGCTATAATCTGTAGTTCAGGGGTTCCCAAACTTTTTCTAATTGTTTACCCCTTCCAGATTTACCAGCTCCCTGTGTACCCCTACCAGGATACACTTTCTATTTTAACCCCTGAAATGCCAATTATGAAAATTAAACCCACCACTAGCCAATTTCTCCTGTGTACCTCACCTAGAGATGTCTTGCATACCCCCAAGGGCACATGTACCACACTTGGGGAAGCCCTGCTGTAGTCCATTGCAAGTTGGTAATAACTCAGCCAAACATGTCCCTGCAGCAAACAACAGTTTGTACAACAAGCCAGGACTTGTCACAGCTTTTGTAATAAAAGTGAGGCAGACTCCTATGTCAGCAACATCCCCTTTCACAATGGAAAAACTGGTCCTTTCCAACTTGATAAAGTATTTCTGGGCAATACCAGAAATAGTAAGTACACACTGCAAGTATCATTCAGAACTAGAGAAGTGTTCGAAGTCTGTTATTCAGCATAGCAGCATCAAAACCTTGCTGGGGTCGTTTGACCCCAGTACTCTTTCCTGCCAGGGCAGGGGGTCGGACTAGATGATCTACTCAGGTCCCTTCTGACCCTAGAAACTATGAAAACTACTGCTTGTTTGGTTTTTTTATTTACACGCAAGACTAGTCTAAAGAGATCTTCTACTGCTGGAAGGCCTTCTATTGAGGGGACACCTCCAGTATTTTCTCCTTTTGAAAATGGACAAATAGAAAAGCCACATAATCTTGCTGATGTGTGCATGGGGTGGGGTTGCTCGTTACCACGCACCGTTTGGCATTTAAAACTCTGGCACAGAAACATTTCAGTTGTGCAAGATTTAGGATTAGCACTCTGTGCCCTAATTTAGGGAGTATGTTAAGTAATTCACCTCTGCAGCTAGGAAAGCCAGATTCGTTACATCGAGGAAATGCCACTTCAGGTTGTTTCCACCTTATTATCCCTTATTAGTGATGGGATCACTAATAGCATGCGAGCAGGAAGTTCTCGCTTAAAGGGCCTTTAGTTCCAGAACGTGCTGCATACTAATGCTACAGAGCCCACCGGCTCTAGGCTTTTGATGGGGTTGAAAGGGTTTTCACTTTCTGTAGGTTGGTTGCTCATAATTTGACACATTTCATATTTCAGACATTGATGTGGTAGAGCGGGGGTTCTCAACCTGCAACTTGGGGTATGGCCTTTGGTCAAAGCGTATGGACCTTGGTGGGGGAAGAGAGTGGAGGGGACCCGAGACCGCTCTGGTTGCTGTTGAATCGGGGTGGATCTACAGAGCCATGAGCCTAGAAGCTGCAGTGGTTTCTGTGGGGCAGGGATATGGCTATTGCCATCATCATCCCTTTACCTCTAGCTCTTATCTAACTGTTCTTTCTCTTCTTCCTCTTCCTCCTCCTTCTCATGGTTCTGCAGGAACTGGGACTGCTGTGCCTGGACCAGCTTGGAGAAGGCCCCAGAGCAATTGACTGGTACTGTACTGCAGGAAAAAATGAACCATGGAAGGAGAAGCAGGATTACCCTCCTGCCCCCATCCCATGTAATAAGAGGGCTAGCCCAGTCACTAATAAGAGGGAAGTTGAAACAGGGACACAGAAAGGGAACTAAGGAGAGGGGCTGCTTCTGCTGCTTCATAAATATCTAATATGGGAAGAAAGGTGAATGCACCTTCTGAACAGGAGTGCACAAGTCTGGTGGAGTTCAGGCCTGAGCATGCAGGGTGGGACTGGGGAGGGCTTCATTAGTGAGGAAGGGAGATCCCTGTGTTTGTCTGGAAAGGATCTTGGGTATTTGAGGTGGTTCAGTTGCTCATATCTCAAGCTTTAGGTAGTGGTGGTGAACAATGTGGCCTACCAGGACAGCTGCAGGATTGCATGTGCTGCCCCCAGGGTGAACGCACCGAGAACTTCTGGCTTAAAGAAATGTGGGATATGTTTATATAGTAACTATTACCTATGGCCAAGAAGGAGATTCCCTGCATTCATATAACATTTATGTACGTTTACTAACCTGCTTCTGATCTATTTTCCAGAGCTAGAGGCAAAAGACAAGCTGTAGCTCTAAAAGTAAAGCATAACAAATGCTTTCTCCTTTCTGACTGCAACACTGGCTTTAGGTTTTAAATGAAAGATATTTTTTCAGCCCTTCAGCTGCACTAGAGTGTTTAAAATTAAATAGATTCTCTGCCTCCAGAATAAGTTTTGATAGAAGGCTGCAGCCAGAAACACTCCTACAAATTAAAATACTAAGATTACCACTCTGAGCTATTCCAGTACTTCAGGGAAGGAAAATTTTTTGTAGCATTCTGACATGTGGCAGTAAACTTGCTTTTTTTCCTTACAGCTGTATAGCTTGTCATTAAAATATATACATATAATTTTCATGAATTTGCCTAATCTGACTAGAAGAATTGGAGGAATAATGTGAGCAAAGCAAAGTGTTTTTGCAGATGATGGTGTAAAAAGTTGTAACTGTTTTCAAAGGCCTCTGTCTTGGACAAAATCTAATACACAGGTACTTAACATTTGCAAAAATGAAAGTATGAGAATTCATATGAAATTAGCTTTTACAGAAGTTGTAGATTCTTCATCACTGGAGGTGTTGAAGAAGAGGTTGGACAGCCACTGGTCAGAGATGATCTAGGTGTAGGCATACCCATGTTCTACCATGGGTATTTCCCGTGCTTCTGGGCTTTCCTGGTTGCTCCTTTTCCTCTCCCCCCTGCTCCCCCACTTTTCCTGCTGTGTCAGGATTTTTTTTAAGCCTCCCAAGATGCATTGGGTGTTGGCTACAGCTAAGGTCAGGGACTTCAACTGGGGTGTGCTGATGCTTCTGCTAGGAGCAAGCTGGATGTTTCTGGCTAGAGGGCCTTGCCCCTCTGTTCAGGGTCAGACCAAGCCCCATATTTGGGGTTAGGAAAGAATTTTACCCCATGGTCAGCTAGGTATAATGGTGGGGGCTCCCTGTAGCAGGGAGCATGGCCCTCAGCCCAGGACCTCTTGCATGTATATTGACAACGTTTCACAGAAGCAGGATGTTGACTGCCGTGGTTCCCTTGCTTTACCTGTGGCATGTTAGGGTGTTAGGTCTATGCTGGGTCAGGGTTGACCGCAGTTTTATGTAGAGTTTAGATTATGGTTGTATGGGATGATTTGGATAGGGATGATCCCATTTCAGGCAGGGGGCTGAACTAGATGACCTCTGGAGGTTTCTTCTAGCCTTACTTCTGTATGACTTCTAAGACTGCTACTTGATATAAAAACCACACTCTTCTATATCACTCTTTGTTTCCAACTTAGACTAGTTGGATCTAGAAAAACTTAAAATACAAAATATTAGCTTCATTTCTAACTCCTCATGAAATCATATGTTGTTGGTTACTTCAAAGAAAACTAGCATTTGAGAAGGCAAGCTAAAACCTGCCTGCAAGTTTTACAGGCATTTTGTTTGCTATATAGATATGGAGGGAGCGGGGTGAGAATGTAGAAAGCTGTCCTGCAAAGCATCAAAACTCTCCAGAGTTAGAAAATATTAGAATTTGAGGTTGTCTGTACAACATTTAGTTGCATGTTTCTTCTGTGTACATGTGCGCTAGTCTTGCATGGTTGTGCTATGTGTTTCTGCAAGGCCTTGTCTTACTTGGCTGTCAAGAAAGTGTGATTGTTGAAAGGCAGCTGATTGAATGTATAGGCCAAAACTTTTTCACACCATCTAAACCCTGCACTGAATTTGGTTTTTAAGCCAGAAGCCAGGTCAGGGTAGTACCTCAGACACTAACTAGTTCAGGGATGCTTAAGCTTTTGTAGGCAACAGCTTACAAGCAACCCCTGCTTAACGCTGTTTCACTATCATGCTCATTTGAAATTGGTACCTGATTCCACTTAGCACTCAGCTAGTTTCGTTATAATGCTCGCGGTCGCCATCTTGGGTCATTAAAAACACTTGGAGTTGCCATCTTGGGTCGTCAGATACTTCCGGTTTTGCTTAATGCTCATTTCGCTTAACACTAGGTGTTTCAGGAACCAATTAAGAGTGGGGGTTGCCTGTACTTCATCAGATGTTATGGATTAATTTAGTTCTGTCAACTTAATTCCTGAGCTGATCATAAACGTAATGTACAAGTATTTTACAAACCCTGATGAATCCTTTTCATACCACTTTGTGGTAAGGTGGTATTACCCTTTTTTTATATACCAGTATAAGAAAGTGAGTTAAACTGGAGTTCAGCTGAAAAGGGCTCACTGACTTGTAGGGATCTAGCTTTTAGATTAAATGTTAAGAGGAGTTTAAAAGTTCCTGTGACTTCACTTGCATTTATGGACTGCTGTAAAGCAGGCCCCAGGTGTCTCAAGTCGGGTACCCAGCAATAAGACAGTGACCCCCTGTGAAGTTTTGGTTTTTTATGCGACTTGCCCAGTGCTACTTAGGAATTCGATGGCAGAGGCAGGGGTAGAGCCAGTTCTCCAGGGCACCATTTAGCATCCTTAACCATGCGACCATCCTTCCTGCCTCACTTACTATGCGCCTTTTGAGAGCTAAATCAATTAAAGCAGAGAATAAGGCAGCTGCCTGATTCTCTACATATGCTTACTTATTCCTTGCATTATCCATCTGTTGCCTAAAATAAGGCTCTGCCTGGGAAAGTACATCTACTTCCCAGTGAGCCTTGTTATAACAAACTTGGTTGTAACCTGATTTGTGGAGTGACTGCTGCCTTCCCACGAGGCTCAGTTGAAATGATTTAGCCTGTTGGGGGTAGGGGGTGGGGACTGGACCACTTAAATCATTTGTATAAATTAGTTTTCAAAGTTCTCTGGAATTTTGTACTTTTTTGCTTTTCTAAGGATACTAGTCAACTTCCAGCTTTCCTTCCATCTCCCTCCTTCCTTCTCTTCCTTATTATGCTAGCAGGCTGTCCTTGGAAAGTGAAGCTGTAGAGAATGAACGTCCCTGACTGCAGAAAACGAGACAATTTTCTATTCAAATTTGTAAATTGAACTACTTTAGTAATTTGTCAAGATGAGTAGGTATGAAATCTGCATGAGCAAGAAGGGATGGCATGTGGGACCGCATCTGTCACTTGCACAGACAACCTTGGGAGACGCATTTATAAAGCACTTATGGCAACTCACAAGCACGTTGCAGCGTGTGCCAGGACTGTAATAAGAAAGCAGTTCTTCACCAAAGGTTTCAGGGAAGATGGGGGGGAAACTTGAAGCTTGTGCTTTCCAGGGAAATCCTCTGTAAGCCATGTAGGGGGTGAAAAAAAACAGATCCTTCTTCCTGGGCTGGATCTGGGCACAGTGGCACAGAGCGAGCAGCTGTGGCATGAGGGTTATCATGGCTGACTCGTCCCCAGCATGGGAGTCTGGTGGCAGGCCCTACCCCTTCCCACCCCACCCCCAAATGCCTGGCCCTTCCAGAGGCTCCATGGGCCGGGTGAAGTACCTCTTTGAGTCAGATCTGACCTGCAGAATGGCTCTTTGACATCCTTGTTCTCAATGCTTGTTAGGAGCTTATGAAAATCCCTGACTTCAGAGAACAGACTGCATCCATTTCTAATGAGACTTGTGATCTGAAGTCATTTACAGATCCTGCTTCTCACAGAGCTATCTCTTGATGGCTCGTGGAAGAAGGGAGAAACACCTGCTTCTAAAGATTCCAATATTTGCAATGTTCAAGAATGATAAATTGTACCCTGAGCACAGAAAAACTGGAATTGGTTGGAAAACCAGATAATTGTTTCATTGTGGAGGTCAGGCAGCGTTTCCCTACTTCAGTGGTTCTCAGCCTTTTTAGGCTTGTGGATCTCGTGGTACCCAATGTGGGGCTGTGGTGTCCCTGTTAAGAACAACTACTCTAGTTCCTACAACCAACCGTCTTAGAGGTGGTGTAATCAATTGCTGCCCTTTCTTAGTGTTAGGTAAGTATTGATATTGAAAATATTGGTAAGGAAACTGCTAAGTACTTGTCAACTCGAATCAACTCTTGTTGAAACTCTTTAGAAAACGAACCTGCATAGATTGGTTTTCTTTTTGTTTCAGGGCGTGATTCTTCCTGCTGTATGATCTTTATGATGTGTTGTGACAGTTTAATGAGCATTTTTGCTGCTTTCTCTTGTTTATCCCAGGCTCACTTTTCGTTTTGTTTGTAGGTACAATGGCTCCCTGCCTAATGGTGACAGAGGACGTAGGAAAAGCAGATTTGCTCTCTACAAACGACCCAAGGCTAATGGAGTCAAACCTAGTACTGTTCATGTGATTTCTACCCCCCAAGCATCCAAGGTATGTGGCTGTTGGAGAGCTTTCTCCTCTTGATATCTTGACTGAAGATACAATATTAGTAGTGTACTTGCCCCCCTTTTTTGTGCTTTGTTGCCATTTCGGTGGTTCTTGATGTTTCGAATCAGTGAAAGAGCCTGATGAGAAATCTTCAATGTCTCCTCTTTCTGGTGATACTTGCTCTGATTAAAACTTGAAAGCTGCCTTTGAAAAGAATTTTAATTTCTGATCCTATGGCTTCCATACAATGGCTTATTGGTAGGACAATTATTATTATTTTTTTTGCTATTTGAGGTACAGAACAAAATGTGGCACTAACATCTAGAGTGCAGAACCTATTTTTGCTGCATAGCCAGAAGTAACTTTTAACATGTTGATGCTTAAGCTGTTGCTTGCACTTCAGTTAACACCTTTTCAGGAAGAAAATTAGCGTTCTATTGAGCAAAACAGTGTTGATCTCCCTGGGATTCTAGTAATTCATAAAAATCTGTGGTTGTATAACATGCACAGAAGTGTCCCATGGGTTGTCTGGTGTGTATATACCCTCCCTTCCCCTAACCTAGTCATGATAGGGAAGTAAACTGAAGCTTCTGATCGAAGAGATGGTAACTTGCTAAAGAATGGTGTTCTGTTTTAGTTGAACATGGTACTTCCTGTACAATCTGGGTGAGATGCTTCTTTTCTACACATTGTTATGTATAGTTACTGAAATCCTAAAATATGGGCAAGGTAGCTATCAGTTTTTGACAGTGGACTTTGATTTGAGATCTAGATAATATTGTCAAGTCATGTAAGAGTTTGTCCAAACACAGACTGTGCACCATAGATTTTGTTTAAAGATTTTTATTAAAGAAACTTCATTAGTTTAGACATTTTAAGTTGCTTTTAAACACCCTTCATCAGGCCTGATGAAGGGCATTTGTGCCCGAAAGCTTGCAATTAAAGAACTTTTTTGCAAGAATCTAGTTGGTCTAATAAAAGATAGCACCTCTACTACGAGTCCTGATTGCTTTTTCCTCTAGACCAGTCTGGCTACAACCTGGATACCTGATTTCAGATTAAGCATTTTGGAAAAAAATGGGGGAGTTCTTCATAGTTTATCTGAGTATATTACAAGTAGGTGAAACTCTTATGTTGTAAGTATGATATACTGTATAAAAACACACGTAGACTCCAGTCTGAAAAAAGTCATGGAAAAGAAACTGGGGGAGTGTACTAGGGGTGGAAACCTGAAATTTCAATGAGATGCTTATCTTGGACTGATTGAAGCTTATCTTGAAAAGATAATTTAAACAGAGAGAAGGAAAATCAATCTTGCTACAGAACATTCTTTTAGTGAGCTATTTTTTTAGAGTGAGGGAATTGCCTGACAAAGGTAAATATAACCATCTGGATTTCCAGTGTGTATGGTGATATTTTTCTCTTCCCAACGTATATAGATTTGCTGTTTTTCTTTAATTATTCTAGAACAGACATATATACAACAAAACAAAGGCAATAAAATTGATGCAAAGAAAACGCAGTGATACTGTGTACCGAGGCAGGAGGAAGAACCAATGTCAGGAGAATATCAGTAATGCTAAATTCTAGGAATGGGAAGAGGAATGCCCATTGTGCAAATGTGAGCTAAAAATAAATCTCAGATCATTAGTAGAAATGAAGAAAACTTAATGGCAAATGGTGAATATGAATAGAAAAGGACAGTCAGCGTACTAGAGTCCTGATGTGTATTTGGTTTAAGAAGAAAAAAGCAACTTTTTGTTGAAAAGGGTCCAGTAGCTGAAACACTGAAGAGCTGTCCAATTACTTAACACAGATCTTCAGCATGTTTTTAGAAGCCTTAAACTGTTTTAATATTTGGTTTGTAGAATGGAAGATGGGGAAGACACAGGTAGTAAAATAAATCCTCAAACTAAAAAAAAATAGCTTGCAAATAAAGACTTTTTTTGCAAATATCTAGGTGGTCTAATAAAAGATATCACCTGAACCACAAGTTCTGATCCCCAAACTACGTATTTACCAAATGATTCGGCAGAAGATACGGCTCCAAGAATTGAGAATGGTGCTTTTGTCAATCTGCTTTTCATTTGGAGAAATGCTGTAAGGAAAATAGCCATTTATAGTCGGGTTACGTGACTGGATCTTTACGAAGACGTAGAACAATTTTAGACAGAGGCTGCAAAGAACCGTTTGGCTAGTTGGCTGCAGTTTTGCAAACCTCAGCGATTCAGAGTTGCCTTCAACCATTAAATAAATGTGGGTGCCTTTTTGGAGCCCTTAGGGAAATGGTTCTCAACCTTTTCAGGGTCAAAGCATCCTACCACCGCTTTTTATTTTTGGTGGGGTTTTTTAATGCGGGGAAACCTTGGGCTGAGAACCACTTTTAGTGCTGCCTTGGCTTACCTGAGCGCTTCTTAGCTGGGTTCTGCTGCTGGGAAGGGCTGTGTAACTGCAGTGAAACTGCCCTGTGTTGCAAAGCCAGCTTGGGAAGGGCTGTACCACATGCAGGCACTCCCCTGGCATTAGCGCTCCCAAAGGAGCGTACAGCTGGCAGCAAAGCTGCCTCTAGCAGTGCAGCTCTTTCTGATCCATCCCTGCCCCCCACCCTCACCCCATGCTCCTCGTGGAAACGAGTAGCGGGACAGTTTCACCCACACCTGATCCTGTTTTGGTCCCTGTTCCTCTTGCTACCGTAGGATGACAGTCAAAACAGGGATATAGGCAGGAGCAAGAAATACACGGCTGTTTCCTGCTTTTCTTTTTTTCCAGAGATTCAAATTCATCCACTTCCTCATTGTGGAAGGGCATGAGGCAGAGCTAGGTAACCTAATGACAAACCCCACATTTCGTGAATACAAGTGCACTGGGGGAAGAGGCAGAAGAAGATACTAAGCTGTTCTCCAATCACTAAGCCAAACAGAGATAGAGTCACAGGTGGGGTTTCTTTTTTTCTTTTTTAAAGATCTCATCCTTGATGACTTTGAGTACCTGTTGCCTTAAGATGCACAGCCCCATTCTGAGTACCTGTTGCCTTAAGATGCACAGCACACATGACGAAGGCTTGCTGAGCATCCAGAATGGCATTATACACTTTCCTAAAGCTAGGATGAGGAGCGCTAAGAGTGGGAGGGTCAAGATGCAGGACCTGATTGAGAAGCTGAAAAATCACCACTTCATAAAGTGGTGGAGGAAGGGAGGTGAGAACTGTGAATGGCAGCGGGGAGGGAAATGTGAAACACATATCCCCCAGAGAATGAGAGTCGGCAAAGAGGTGATGCACAGCCACACCCTCAAGGACCATAGATCACACCTGGTCCCTCCCCTGATCACAAGGTCGGGGTGCAGGAGAGCAGAAGACATCAGCTAAATAAAAGTCTGAGCAAAGTCTTCAAGATTGGCCTTTCCAGATATATAGGCGGCTGCTGTCATTTGGCAAATGCAGATCTCCCACCATTTGACATGCTGTTACCTCGAGGCTAGACGGCGAGCAAGGCAGAATCCAGTTTGCTCTTAGACGAAGCAGGTGAATGACTGACTGACTGCATGAATACATATAAATATACAGTATGTATTTATAAATATACATGCATGTGCAATGTATATGCTGTGTTTACCCAAGTCTAAGGCAGCTCCATATCTTTAGGATGATTACCCCCCACTTCCCAGTTATAATTTTCCATGTATAGGATCTAAATTATTGGGGGTTGTCCTTTTAAATTTGTTCCCCCCCCCACCCCTCCTACCTGTTACGGGGAAAGTAATGGCAGAAGTGGGGAGGGCCCAGACCTTTTAAGTCGCTGTAAGTGCAGTACGTTTTATTTCACTGAGCTCTGACAGGCATGTGGTTGTTGGTTGATTTGCTGTATAGCAACTCACTACATCCATAGATAGGCAGTGCAGAAATTAGTGATTTAATGAATGCTTTATGCAACACATAATAAGCAAAAGGATTATGCTGCTATACTATATCATATACTGTAACAGTTGTCCATACCAAAAAAAAATCTTTCTTGCCCAAAGAAACTTTTTTGTTCAGGCTACCTGTTGAAGTCACCTTCAAAACTTAAGGTCCAGTATGGGGCTGTTTTGTATGTGCTGTTAATATTTGGTCCATATTGGCTAGAAATGTTCAGCAAAACTACATAATGCAGTGGATTTTGGAGATGTGCATGCTGTTTTCATAGTGGGGGAAGCAAAACAAAACCTAGACTTCAGATATGGTATCTTCTAACATCTGGGCTTCACAATATTTAACCACCTGCCAAGCACCCCAAGGCATCTGGTTAGCTAACATAATAACTTTCATCCGCATTACATTTATTGTAATGTGGATAAAATGTACATAATGCAGTCAGTGCTTTTATGAAGATGATAAGGGAAGTGCGAGTTGGTAATTAAAACCTCTTACTCTCTTGAGATGTTGGATTCAGGTAGATACGTTGGGTTGAAATTATTCTTTTGCACTTTCTCTGAACCTTTATAAGAAATCTTTTGTGTATTTATATTGCTGTGTAAGGGAAGGCTTATGGATGTATGCCAGACAGCAGTGATGCAGTGGATTTCAGCTAGTGCTGCCTCAGATATGCAAAAGGACCTTTTTAAATTTTAAACCTTTTGCTAGGGCTTTCTGACACCTCAGAAACCTGAAACTAAATCAATTTCTGCTAGAAAGGTTTGTGCACAGCTCATTGTAAATGGTTCCAGGAACCTGGAATAAAGAAAAGAGAGGGACCTTCCTTTGTTCCTGCAAATAACTTACAGCTTGACATTAAGTTTTTTGTTATGCTCTGGCTGTTTCAGCATAGGTCTCTTTTCAGCCATGAAAGTCTAAATGGTACTTTTCACTGTACAGAATGTAAAGAAGCAGATTTCTTCCCCCGCTTTTCACTTCCTGGTTATAAAACTTCAATTCTTCTTGTTTGCCCCTTTGCATGGACACTGCAAAATTGATAGGTTCCAGTTGAGGCAGATGCTTATTTTGCTTTCGCCCTTCCTGCTAGTGGCCTTAATTGAACCTTTTTTGCAAAAAACAAACAAAAAAGATCACTTCTTGCTGCTATGGCTTCAGAGTGATGGTCCATGCCAACAACAGAGTCATGGACAACAAATGAACCTCAGTATTTCCAACAGAATGTAGTGCTTATCCATCATGTGCTTTTGCATAGAGTGACACATGGTGAGACTGCTTATGTACAAACCCCATTAATATCTAGCACATGAAACTGAACATCTGTTCTGCTGAGTTGAGGCCTTAGGCATTCATCAGGTAGTTTTTCTACCATACCATGTTGTTCTGCAAAGCCAAGAGCATCCATTTGAGAGATCCATTTCTAGTGGGCATGAAGCTATCAATATTGCATAAAGGTAACTTGTGAGAGAGCTCTTATGCTATTTTATTGCTAATTGTTTCAGCGTGAATGTTCAAATAACTTGGATTTTAGTTTCCCTTTTAACGCGGAGTGTGAAATATTACTAGACTGGCAGCTTTTAAGCATAAACTTCACAGGTTACAAAACGAGTGAAAGGGAGCTTTCTCCTTTTGTCGCTATTAGTGAAACCTGAACGTGATCTTGTGGGACTTTTTCATCTTGCAGGTCCACAGGGGATGATGTCTCTCTGAATAGTGGAGAAAGCTGGGGGGTATAATCTATGGATGTCTTCCCCCTGCGAAGCGGATTGAGACCAACGTCAGCCTTCTGAAGGTCATAATTGACCTTGGTGGGACTTGAGATGTTTTCTTATTGCTAATAATGAAAACAGCAAAAACTTGCTGAAAGAATTCCAAATGTTGTGACTTTTTTTTTTTTAGCTATATGAAAATGGAGGCTACGTTGGATCTGAAACATGTGTCAATTAATAGTCAGAGTAGTCATGCTTGCTTGCTTGCTTGCGCAAATCTTCCAGATGTGAATTTGGAATGTCAGATTTGGAGGCTTATACATCAACCTTTATTGGCTGTTATAAAGCAAGGGTGCTCAACCTCTTACCCTTGGGCCAAATGCAGCCCGTGGAGTGCTCACATTTGGCCTGTGGGGTTGCCCATGGGTCAGGAAATTTGGCATTAGGGAAGTGGTGGCCATTAATACAGCCATCCTATACCGGCTGGGCCTGGTTGATTAGCCCCCTCCCCCCAGGGGGCTGCATGGAGGCCAGCTGGTCCCCTTGCATGTGGCCAGCTGGTGCCTGCCATGCCCACCCAGGGGGCTGGATTGGGACCACCGACTGGATCCAGCCTACAGACAGACCAGGCACTGCTGATCCGGCCGCTGGGCAAGAAGGCCGAGCACCATTGTTCTAAAGCATTGCCTGAGAATTGTGGGTTCATGAAACCAACCAGTGTAATTGTAA
>NW_017729025.1:14131070-14135558 GCF_001723915.1 Gavialis gangeticus | reverse complement strand
ATTAGCCCCCTCCCGCCAGGGGGCTGCATGGAGGCCAGCTGGTCCCCTTGCATGTGGCCAGCTGGTGCCTGCCATGCCCACCCAGGGGGCTGGATTGGGACCACCGACTGGATCCAGCCTACAGACAGACCAGGCACTGCTGATCCGGCCGCTGGGCAAGAAGGCCGAGCACCATTGTTCTAAAGCATTGCCTGAGAATTGTGGGTTCATGAAACCAACCAGTGTAATTGTAATTTAGGTGATTCGGGAGGGGAGAGGAGTGTATGCGTGGAAGTGTTATGCCTGAAGATTTTATAAATTTAGTTTAGTCATACATTGACAACTCTGCTCACACTATTTTCAAACAATTTCTATTAATCTTTGCAGCAGGTTGGGTGCTGGCGACAGTGTCCAGCATCCTTCCTCTTGTCTAGTCCAGTCTCCCTCCCGGTCCTGGTTCAGCAGGTTGTCACATTAACAATCTAGTTCAGGCTTTCCTATTATTGCAAATGTCCAGTTGACTCTTCAGTCGCATAGATTGCTTTCATACCTGTAAGTCTTGGCACTGTGTGAGAGAGAGCTTTATCTCTTGCATTGAATGACAGTGAGTCATTCCCAGAGGGCCCTGTTATGCCCTTGGCAGCCGGTGTTTTAATTCTGGTTTCACAGTGCTTGTTGGAATTGTACCCCTCTACAGAATCCCTGGAAGGGGAGGGTCTGCGAAGGGCTGGAAACACGTGGTTGGCAGTTGTGTTGCTGCCAGCTCTAAAAATTAAAAAAAAGCATGAGTCAGGCCTCAAAATGTTGGGATCTTATAAATTTGGGCTTTGTTTTAATTGCCTTCTGGTTTTAATATCTAAAGATCACCTATTTAAGCTCTTGCTTTGCAATCAAGAGGCCTGTTAAAGCTTCTAGGGCATCTGTGTGATTGCAAGAGTGGTGGCTTTGAGAAAAATGCTAAGCATGAGACTCATGATAAAATTGCAGGAACTGGCAATAGTACAGAGCTAAACCAAGAACAGTCCATGGGAGAGTGTGCCTGAATTTCTGGGGTAGCAGCAGGTAATTACTGAGCAACTGAATCTCTTCCAAAGTAGGCCATTGTGAAGTCGCAAGTGTACTGTGAATTAATGGACAAGAGATGCTTGTTAAAGCATGGCTACCCCTTTTTATTGATGATTAAATATTGTGTCTTGACACCCAGTGCCAGAAGAATCTGCGTTTGCTTTCATTTAAGCATTCTTGAATTGCTAAATTGTTGGGAAAACAAAAAGAAGAGTATTAAATGCCTCTCTACAGGCATGTGGTCTGGCTTGCTTGGGACTGAAGTTTCATTTTTGTTGGCTTGCAGTAGGGAAAAAGAACATCTTCCCTTGGCTTGAAGTTGGTATTTCAAGCTGGGTGGAGAGGGTCTTTCTGATTCCTGGTCCAGCTCTACCTGCAGGGTTGGTTTCTGCTTCACCATAACAGCACCAGGTACAGTCACAAACTAGGTTCCTGCAGACCTAAGCAAATTTCAGGCTGCTGTGGGGTATTGCAAAATGCAGAGATGCAAATAATTGCTAGGGTTGGTGGTAACACTCTCTTTACTTGAAAGACAAGGGAAGATGAGCAAGCATAGGACTTCCCATGACGATTTTTCCAGAGCTGATCCTTCCATCTGTGTAGATCAGGAAGATAGTGTTGGCAGCACTTTCCTCTTCTGATTCTGGTATGCGTGACTGACGTGTTATTGATAGGGATAGGCAAGGAAGAACTAAATGTTCTTATTTATCTTAAAATGTGCTTATTCTTAAGGAGCCTTCCATTCTAAATGCTTCTGGATGCAGCTTATGTAGTCAGAATTGGGGTCAGTCAGCACTTGATAGCTTCACAAACTATCAAGAAGGTTTAATTGGACAGGAGGCAATGATTTCTCTGAGTAGTCCACTGATGAGCACATATGGTGGCTAGATACCGCAGTGTTCAACAAATAGGAAGCCAGTTGCAAATTTGTAGGCTCCCTTGATTCTTTAACCTTCCTAATAGTCTCCTTTTTCAGGACTATTCGGGGGATTTTTGGCTCGTCTTACATAGCATTGGAACACAGTGCAAGGTGGCACTTGATGTACTTGCTTATTCTCTCTATAAGCCTATAACTTATATATAAAGTCTGGAACTCGAGAAGAGTTTATCAGTGGGGCTGCCCTGCCCTGCCTTCTGCCTAATTTCAGACTAACACAACTATCTCTCTCTTTCTACCGATGGAAGGCATTTGAAATAGGCTGTCATAGGGGATGGAAGGCACTGAAGACTCATTGGAGGACTGCATGAAATGAAAGAAGCTACCTTGAACTGTCTGTTTCTAACGTCTATTTTCCTCCCATCTTCCTGTACTGAAGGTGTGATGTGGTTTGGGTTTTTTTTCTACAGCCTTAAATGGGACATACCGCTAACGTGTGTGCTCCTTCATTCTATCATAGCATTTCAAATTCCAAGCTAATGGTTGCAATGCCTCTTAGGCTGGCTTGAGGCTGAACAAATCGCAGCTAGTTAATAGCAGGTCTCACTTTAGGAAACAGATTTAGGTGTTACTAATGGATCTTTTTTGTACCGTACCTATATGTATTAAAATCTATTAAATCAGTGCTAAAATCTAGTCTTGTGACATTAGCTCCTGTAGGCAAATTGACAAGCTCTTGGCTTTGTTGGGTGATAGTAGGAGTGTATACACTCCACCAAAGCAAGAGGCTACACTGCATATAAATTCCTCTTCCCAGAGGGAATAAGTTTTACCGGGTCAGTCACTTAAGGTGCTCCTGTTGTTGATGGATGGCATAATACAGAATACTGTCAGGTTTGTTTAGGTAAGAAACGGCTTCAAAACATTGGTGTGCAAGAAGTGGATGGGGGGCATAAAGGGGGTAGGTCTTCATGGTCCATCCCATGTTTTAGTTAGAGGTGCACCGATATTGGATCAGCACTGATAAAAGGAAAATTAACATTATTGGCTATCAGTTTTTTTTTGGCCTGTGTAGCCGATAATCTTACCAATTTTAATATAATGTGCCTTCTGGCTGGGCCCCCGGAGACTGTGGGCACGTGCACAGTTGCAGCATGCGCGTGGCCAGAAATGTAACTGGGCAGCGTGGACGGCACCAACTTGCAGGTAAGTTGTGGGGGGCAAGGGGCATGGGGGTAGATTGAGGTCCTCACAGTGAGGGAGGGAGTGGGGCAGGGGCTGGTGGTGCTGCCCAGCCAGGGTGGTGAATGGGGCCCTGAGGTGCTTGTTCAGGGGCGCAGGGGAAGTGTGTGGGGTGGGAGCTCCCCATCACTGTGTTCACCCCCAGGGGGAGCATGTGTGCTCCCCGATTTGTGCATGAGGCAGAGGCAGGCTGTCTGCTGTGGGCTCGGGGCTCTCCACCCTGCTGCCTTTGTCCTGGGAACCGTGTGCTGGCTTCGTGTCCCCTGCCTATCCGACAGTAGTGGGAGCGGCAAGTTGTTATGCCTCCCGCTGCCAGGTGGGCAGGGGACATGCGGCCAGCGTGTGGCTCCTGGAGAAGACAGCAGAGTGGAGACCTGTGAGCCCATGGCGGACAGCCCACCTCTGCCCTTGCCTTGCTCAGCTCTGCTCCTAAAAGTGTTTCTCTCACTCAAAAATGGTGGTGGTGGAGCTTGAACTACAGCTCATTTGATGAACTTTAGTTCAAGTGGCCCCATCACCATTTTTAAGCTCCAGGATTCTGATCCCCTGGACGAGCCATCTGTGGCTCTGACCTGGCCCCAGGGACCTGTTCACCACCTTGGCTGGGCAGCACCCCCTGCCTCTGCCCCACTCCCTCCCTCACCATGGGGGCTTTGATCTGCCCCCATGCAACTTCACCTCCACAGACTTACCTTCAGGGAGCTGCTCTCTATGCTGCCCGGCTCCGTTCCTGTAAATCAGCTGTCGGATTGGTATAGTCTGATATGCCTGGTGAATAATCGGCTATCAGTATTGGCCAAGAAAATCTTTATCGGTGCATCCCTAGTTTTAATATAATGTTGCCACTAGTATGTTCTGAATTAGTCCTCTGTTTGGGGAAGTGTCTTAAGTTCACTTATTTACTGACTAATAATTAGTTTTCAAAACTGATGTTGTTTTACCTTTTTTCTTCTGTCTCGTTCCTCTTTAAGCATAGAAGCATCTTCAAAAATGTTACTTATAATTGAAATTGTAATAAACCATTTTTGGGGGCTGTGACAGGCCTGGAGACCAGCCTTGGAAGGGATCATTTGATAGGAGGAAAGTTCTTTTTGTTTGTTTGTTCGTTTGATACTGTAGCAACAGCATCAAAATCCTGCGTAACAGGAAGGGAGGGAGGAAGTTGGCACATCCCTGCATGTGACCGCAGTCTGCTCTGCTGACCTACCTTGCAGGCAAACCTGCTGTTTCATCCTCAAGCACACTTGAGAACAAAATTACATGCAGCAGTGAGGCCAGAACTTCACTGTTCCTTCTACTTAACGTTGACAGTGAAGCTCATATTC
>NW_017729025.1:14123886-14126070 GCF_001723915.1 Gavialis gangeticus | reverse complement strand
CTGTAACAGGAAGGGAGGGAGGAAGTTGGCACATCCCTGCATGTGACCGCAGTCTGCTCTGCTGACCTACCTTGCAGGCAAACCTGCTGTTTCATCCTCAAGCACACTTGAGAACAAAATTACATGCAGCAGTGAGGCCAGAACTTCACTGTTCCTTCTACTTAACGTTGACAGTGAAGCTCATATTCAAACCAGCCCTGACAGGAGCTTGAGAGCTGGGCTGTAGAATTCATTTGCCATTAAGATGCTGCTGTATCGGTTAGCAATTTGCCTCATTCCCAGTGGGCTCCATTTATTGCTGTCTGTGGTTCTTGGAGCAGTAGTCTGCTTTGATTCCCTTGCCTAAGTCAGACTTTTGATCTCAAGTCATCAAAACTTTGTGCTGTAGCAGGGTTTTTGGCTCACTAGTTTGGGTCCATTAGATAATAGATGCTGCAGCACGAGGTGTCATCACCTTTTAAGCTATTGCTTGTTAACGGGCACAGTGATTCAGTACATTACCCCTTTCCCATCCATGCAAACTCCAATGGCTAGATTTGGAGAGGGGAGCAAATGGACTTCTAATTAGCCTAGTCTGATAGCTCACGGCTGCCTCATTTTGAATCTTCCTTTATGAGCCGTTGGGACCCACTGGGAAGAAGGCAAGACTTTAGTTTTTTTCTAACGGACAATTAGTTAGAGGACCAACTTGTATGCAAGAAACTGTAGATACTCACCGAGCATGTTAGATTATTGGCAATCATTTGTTTATATATTAGTGTGCATAGAATTGCATTTGGTGTTCACTTGTAATGAACTTTTTGTCCAGCCAAGCATAATTTTCCCAAAACCAACATTTTAAGCAAATCTGTTTGCAAAAGTGGCTTCCCACTACTGCTTCCTACTACTGATTTTGAAGTCGGGCATAAGGCAAGGTAGATTTGCACCTTGTAGACTAACCAAACGAGATGTATAGCATAAACTTTCGTAAGCACGGGGCTTGCTTCATCAGATGCTGCTTACAAAAGCTTATGCTGTACATCTCATTTAATTAGTCTATAAGGTGCACTGCTACCCTGCTTCCTTCCTGCTGTCAGTCACAAACTCTGCGGTGGAGGTGTGCTCAGCACTGTGGCTAGCAGTGGAAGATCTGTGTATGAAACAGAAAGCACTCTACTTGGAAACGATCTTCATGTTTTTTCCTTTCCACTAACGGAGCGGTTTTGACTGGTGGCATCTCCAGACACTACTGCCCATTCCAGTATCCTTGTGCTGTCTTCTCTGCAAACTGAGGGCATATAAAAAGCACTTACTGCTTTGGCTCTAGCGTTGCAATTATACTCTGGGGAAGAGCGGAAGATGGGCTGAATGTGAAGCTGTAAAGGTCTTCTCAAAGAGCTCTGGTTCCTAATGAGTTGAAACTCCTGTTTCCTGCTTAGCATGCATTTAATTCCACTGGGGAGGGATAATTGATTTGTGTTTTGTTAGTAAACCTCTGGAGCTTTTCAGAAGCTTTAAAGGTCTCTTACCTTTACATTTTTCAGCCACTAAATGGAGGTGTACCTTCCTCAATTCAGTCGTTAGGTCAACTTTTGCTTCATCTGCCCAGACTCTTCTCTGGGTCTTTAGAAGTTGCTGTTGTCTAAGAGTCAGGCTCTTAGTGAAGAAGCTGCAGCTGTTCTAGGCCGTGATATTGCACCGATCTCTGCGTGGGCCAGTACCTGTACTTGGATGGCTCCCCTCTGCCTTCATTAGAAGTCATTGGAGGTGCAGAGATTTTTGTGGCCCAAAGCTCACTGCAGTTGGATTCTTGGTAGGCTGACTTAAAGTAGCGCGCTGTTGTTTCATTTCTTCTAGGAACGACTTTACTCCAGACCGTGGGGCTGGGGCTCTGTATCAGCATCATTTAGAACAACTTGCTGGCTGTGGCGACTAAAGCCCGGCTGCTAGAATGATGCTTCAGGGCTGTTGGCAGCGAGACATTACCTTTTCCTTCAGAACATGTCTAAAAGTGGCATTAGCTATATGCCAAATGGATAATTCCTCTTACACAGCAGGAAACCTCGAGATACCTGATTTGCCGGTTTTCTTCCTTGCTTTGAGGTGCAAAATTGGAAGCCTAGATCTGAGCTTCTCTTACTTTTTTGCAGAAAGAGGATCTTCATTTTTTTTTTTTTTTTTACCTTGATATATTCCCATAATACT
>NW_017729025.1:14122299-14123811 GCF_001723915.1 Gavialis gangeticus | reverse complement strand
TTTTTTTTTTTTTTTTTACCTTGATATATTACCATAATACTCGTAGCAGACAAACTTTGTGCTTTGAATGGCAGGAGGTTTTTATCTGTACATTGCTGTCATGATACTCTTCCCCTGGTAATAACTAAGAGGCCCTCCGAGTTTGTTGCTGCTGCTGACTACATAATTGGATTGTGTCATGTACAGGAGGAGCGTGCAGCTCCTGTAGTTTGTGTTTCTGCTTGCAAGGAATTGCAGTGGCCCAGCAAAGGTTCTGCAGGCAAAGAAACTATTGGTTTATGTAGAAATAATGATTTCCCCTTTTTAACTCATTATAGTTGTTCTTAAACAAAGAGGAACTGTGTCTCTTGTCAACCAAGGACTCAGGACTTAGCTTTGCCAAATTCAAATGATAACCCAAATTTCAGGAAGCTATAGGAACTTCACAAAATTGTCTTTGCCTTTACCTTCCTCAGTAAAATGGAGCAGTGACGCTTACTCCCTTTAAAAAAAATGTTTGAGGTCTGCTGATGGAACGAGTTATGTCAGGACTTAGTCTTCACATTTTTAGCCAGTTGCAGTTAGATACTTGATTGTAGAATGGCTGCTAGTTGCTGGTGGAGCACTTGGAAACTGTGCACTGAACTTATACAAGTGATTGGATAGTGTCTACTTTGCTATAATTTGGGAGAAAGAAGAGGTTTTTTGTTTTGGGGGAGAGGGTTTGGTCAACCAACATTGCATCAACTCTATAAAGACGTGCTCTAATATTTGAATGATAAAATTCCAGCTGCTACTAGATCTAGCTGTGCTCGAGACAGCAGTTGTTGGAGCAATGGGTATAAAGAGGCAAGACAGGAATCAGAATCTTTGCTTTGGAGGTTTGGTGCCTTGCAAACTGACAGCCATTTGTCACGGTGAGATGTCCCCATGTTTTATAGTGCAGTCTGTTTGCAGTTCCAGACCTACTGCATGAATAAATATGTGAATCCAACTTTTAAAGCTTGGAACAAAGCTTCAAGAATTGCATTTTTCTCATCTAACCTGCATGTGGCTGCTTATGCTGGGTGAGCAGAGTGGGTTTCAGGTGATTAGGAGCTGAAACTAAAGTCCCACATGCAGCTGTCCCAGCAGCTCCCCACCACCTAGCTGTGAGTGTGCTCCCCGGCATGTGTCCCCATGGCCACTGCCACTTCCCGGTGCTGCCTGGAGCAGCACAGCAGGGGCAAGAGGAGGAGGAGCTGCTGGAGGCGGGGGAGCTGAGCAGTACTTAAATGTCTGCCGTGGAAGCAGGTCTGCTGGGAAGCTGTGCGTGCTGACCGGGGCTAGGGCTGGGATGGTGCCACTGGGGAGCATGGTGCAGGTGGGAGTGGTTGGGGCCTGGCCCCATGGGGAGTGTCACGGGGAGGGCGAAGGGAGTGCACCGCGCCTGCACCGTACTGCCTGGGCGAGCTCTACTACACGAACCCAGCTGCCTCCTGGCACCTAGCACACAGGTAGCCCCCTCTCCCCCCACCCCACACAATATACAAG
>NW_017729025.1:14109124-14117299 GCF_001723915.1 Gavialis gangeticus | reverse complement strand
GCCGTAGGAGCAGGTCTGCTGGGAAGCTGTGCGTGCTGACCGGGGCTAGGGCTGGGATGGTGCCACTGGGGAGCATGGTGCAGGTGGGAGTGGTTGGGGCCTGGCCCCATGGGGAGTGTCACGGGGAGGGCGAAGGGAGTGCACCGCGCCTGCACCGTACTGCCTGGGCGAGCTCTACTACACGAACCCAGCTGCCTCCTGGCACCTAGCACACAGGTAGCCCCCTCTCCCCCCACCCCACACAATATACAAGAGTAGGACTTTATTTTGAGCTATTATACAGTCACCTCTATATGCACTACTCAGAAAAAAGTAGGCACAGCAATTATTTTTCGCCATAAAATTAAAATATGCTACAGCAGATGTTTGGTTTTTAGTATACAATTTGTTTTTGGCTATAATTGGTTAAAATGCTATCTTCTGAAAGGTTTTATGCGTGAAGCCCTCAAAAAGTCACCAAAAATCCCTCAGTGGCTGTCTGGCCCAAATAATTGCCCACCCCTGGCCTGTATGGACTGTGTTGCAGGGCCTGTCTCCATGGATTCTGGAACTGTTGAGACGGTACAGTGACAAATGAGGAATTAAGCCACTTCCATTAAAGTGTAATTAAAGGATTCTAGTCAAGTAAACTAGACGGGGTAGTCACGTCAGGGTAGACCTGCTGTGCTGTTGGCTATAGAAAGTAGCTTCGGCCATGTAATCTAGATGGATAGCTGGGTTTAGGCAGGACTTGGAGTCAGATAAACTTGCTTCCATAGTGGTTATCCTAATTGAGTAACCTAAGTAGATGCAATTTATACATACTTTTCTTTAAGGGGCATCTTTTGAGAGCCACACTTATCCCTAACTTGCCTTTAACTCCAATTACAGCTAACTTCTAAACCTAATATAAGTGAGAGCTTAGAGGAAAGCATTACTCTTCTGGTTTTTCAATTCATGCATTTGATAGTACTTTACACAGTTGTGTTTTTCTGTGAACTTGCAGAGTGGGGTGGATACTGATGGGCAGGTCCCTGCCTTTCCCTTTTTATATCTGTGGGGTTTTGCACAGCAGGAGGAAAGAGAGACTAAATAGGACAATGACTGCAAAACCACAAGAATGAACAGAAGGACTGAAGGGAAATGTTTGACTGGCAAATTAGACTTCATGGTGAATGTATCCATTGTGATACAAGTTTATCAATGCTCACACAATTCTGCTGGGTATTTGCCTTTTTCAAGGCATGCTTGTTAAGACTGCAGAAATTCCTCCTCCTTCCCACCCAGCTCCCTGGACTACAGTGTTTGTGTTTGTTCCCAAACTAAATTCTTCTGCCTCTGTCCAGCTTGAACCCACCTAGGAATATTTCAGCCCTGAAGGTCAGTTTAATAAGGAAGTGTCTTGGTGGTCTAAGCTGGAGGTGACCTGACCTCCTACTTGGGCGTGGACCGTTGGTGTGTGTGGGGTTTTTTAGGGTTTCTCTTCCCCTCAAGTGAAAACCTGGCTGCGGCAGGTTGGATCTCCGAAATTCCAGAAATGGATCAAGAGTTCTTGTGAAATGAAGTTCTTCGAAGCTGCATCCTAAAAAGCAACTGCAGTATTTCTTCAGAACAGTTCCCAATATAACTGCAAGTGAGAAAAATGCTTTGCATTCTTTTCCAGAAACTTTTCAAGGCCCCGGTCTGTTTTGAAATAGCACTTAGCATTATCTGGCAAATCTAAAATTAGTAAGTACATAGTTGTGTTAAACTTTCCTTGGCTCTTGAATTTAGGAGTTTGTTACCTGACTACCCAGAGTTCCTAGCTGCATATGGTTCTGGATGCATGTTTTGCAGACACTTATCTGACTTGTATCAAAAGATAAATTACATTAATCATGAGATCACTTGATGCATCTTATATTGACCCAGGGGATGCCGTAGAATATTGGGTGAACCAGGGCCTAATATTCATTGAAAGCATAGTTGTATTTTCAGAGGAAGGATCTGTAACCTTGTACATATAAGTCAAAAATTGCTATTCAGTGGTTAGGGCACTGGCCTCTTTTTGGCATAAATGCTGCACAAATAGCGGTGTATTTGTTTTGTTTTTGTGTTTTTTAAGCACTCTACCCTGAGCAAATATAGACCATGCTTAAACTATTACAGAAGGCTTCTTGGAGGAATGAAGCAGACAAATTTCCCTCTAGCCACCTTGTAGTTCATTTTCGTTGTCAGAGGAAAACTCTCAACATCAGCTTAACTTTTCTTCTGGTCGTTGTGGGTCTTCATTTGCACTTTTTGTCGAACCTAGAAAGCTGCCGTCAAAATGATTTATTTTTTAAAAAACAGGAAAAAGCTGAAGTTCATTGCTGATCCATTTAGTGTTTCACAGTTTATCTCTCCGTTTGAAGATTTTTCTGTTTTTATATCTGCGTGTTTCCTGCTGTTTTGCCTGCTATCAGTCTAATGCCAATTTTTCTGCCATTTCACGGTTCCGCGCCCTAGACGTAAACCTTTGATGTGGAACTTTTCTCAAATATCCTGTGAAATCTAAGCTTGCATAACGGTGGCTGCTGCGACCGGGGTGTTGGTATCCTCTGAGGATCCCATCACATTAAGGAAGGATTACCCCTTCCTGAAATCATTGTCTGCTCTTAATCAAGATGTGCTTTACAAGATATGAAAATATGGCCTCTCGCCTTTCTTTCACTGCCTGGATCATAAATTAAAAATGTATTATAGAAATCGGTGTAAAATCTAGCCTATGTATGCAACAGCATATGGTATCACTATGAATAACAGAGAGGGCAGAAAGAAGTATCTGATTTTTTTTTTTTTTTTCCCCAGCAAAACAGTATGAACATAGCAGCCTTGTAGTGGCGTGTGTGGTGTTTATCTTATCCAGGTGTATATTATTGTAATGTAGTATTGGAATTTAACAAAACGTGTACCTCCCATATGCCTTCAAGGCTAATCCTCTAAAACAAGGATGTACAAAGCCTCCCTCTGGGCAAAAAGGTTGGACTGCTTTTTAAGTAGTCTCTTAAAGAATGCTTAATTTTGGTATACAACACAACATACACCTTTGCCTCCACTGAAATGGCAATATTATACAAGAGCTGACAATAAATTAGCACCATTTTAGTTCGCTAAGAAGTGGGAGCTCATTCCTAACAGCTATTAAGAATAAGTGACCCTGGATCTAGCATCTGGCCAATAGATTATATATGATTCAGGGTTCATGGGAACCGAGTTGAAGCACCTAAAACAAGCACATATGGTTTCAAGTCAGAAATGAGCCTGCTGTTCAAAAAACATAGCTCTTGAGCTTTTCTAGTTCTTTGCCAGAAGCAACAAAGTGCCCTTGGTGTTGAAAAGATACAGGGATGCATAAATGCATCTGCAGTGCTGTTGGATTAGAGCAGAGAGCTGCACTGCATTTGCAGAAATTACGCTGTTGATTTAAAGATCAAATAGGATATAATTAAGATGACTCCTGTTAGGGTCAGTAAGTATGAGTGGATGCAATGGATCTGCTGGATCTTTCATGTAATCTTTCTCCATGTGGTCTCCCAGTGTCTCTTGATCTTCTGGTTTGGGAAAATATTCTTTTTGTCTCTCTCTCTAACCAGTCATTTGGGTTGTTTCTGATATTCATTTTGGCAGGGGTACATTTTATTTTTCCTTGCACGCTAAAATGATATCTCCAGGAACAGAAATTTTATATTGAGCCAAAGCTGACTTGCCTCCAAGCTCCGCTTCCTTTTTTTTCTGTTTTAGACTGTCTTTATTATCCCTGAAGTCTCTTTACCTCTCAGAGTCCATGAGTTGTGGTACTGCTCTCTGTTGCAATGGGAAGGGCACTTGCTTTTGCATTTAACATCTGGAGGCTTCAACTATTCAAGTCTCTCGAGGTTCCTCAAAGGGACGATTATAGTGTTTTCAACAATCAGGAGCCTAGTCCTGATGGAAAATGTTTGCCTAGTGCTGACAAAGTTGTTAAATATTTTTGGGGAGTTTGTTCTCTTCCCCTTCTTTGTAACACTGCTGTTCTTAGTGTTCAGTCTGAGAAGAAGAGAGCTAGTTGCAGACTGTGGCAGCTGGTTGTCCCATCACTCAATTCAGTAAAGCTCAAGTTATTCTGTGCCCTTATCCAGAGCTAGGAATAATCTTTCAATTAAGGTAGACCCCTAAATTGCAGGTTGGTCTTTTTTAAAAACTATTTTTGGCAAGTACTTTAGCAGCGTATGCACCCACATTCACAGCTTTGATTCCTAGTAAATCCTTATTAGGACATGTTAGATGTTTAGGTACCTTCTGGTCATCGTTAGAAAGGGAATGTCATTTTTGCTTGCTATCTCTGTGATTGTACATTTGAGACATGTTGAGCTTCAGGCTGCTATACTATTTAAATTAGGAGATCGGCCTCTGAAAGTCTTGAAACTCACTTTCCACTTGCAGGCATTGGCAGGGCTTCTGTAAGAGCAGTGGTTATTCAGCATGTCTGAATCCAGCAACTTTAAATTGAAGCCTGGAATTTAGGGACACAAGTTTTGATCGGCATTCATTTGAATAATCTGGAAACTATTTTTACACCATAAGTTGAACTGCTAGTTTAGGTACACGATGCAACTATTTAGATTTTTCAATTGATGAATCCTGTAGAAAGAGTAATGGGTGTATTTGATTCTGGTTCAGCTCATGATTTAAGGGCAGGGATAAAGCTACAATGCATTTTAATAATCATACAGGCAAAAACAATTTTCAATGTTATCAAGACATGTAAAATGCAAAGCAACCATCCATAACTTAATAATACCCAAAAGTTCATAGGGAATTCTTTAAAATCGGGGCCTCTGTCTATTTATATTGTGAAGTACTTTCAGACTGAGATCTGGAATAGAATAACATTTGCAGTGCAGCACAAGCTTCTGTCTCAATGGATTTTTTTTTTTTTAATTTTAAGCCTTGCAGGAAGTTTTGGTACCAGAGACTGGTCATTCCTCTGGCTAGCTTTTGCTTGTATCAAGTGGTCACTTTTTGGGTCAGGGTTCCTGCTTCCTTTTGGACTCCAGCAGTTATTTACGGTTTTGATGAGGAAGCCATATTATGAATTGGTATGAGACTTAACATTTATGAAAGCTGCTTTTAATCCTTATGCGTAAGAGGGAGAGAAGATAAGAGGGTGAAGTCAGTGGTTGCAGCTGAAAATATCTGTGCTGATTATAGATGTTTTTCCTGGATGTTTTCTTAAAGGTTTGAATTCTTTAAAAGGTTGTTTGGCTGTTTGGAATTTGGTCAGATTGACTGGTATTGCTACATGCTACACTAATTTATTGTGTTTCTGAGAGTTTGGCTTTAAATGGGTAAACAAAACATCAGCCTAATGCCAACACCACAGACAGATTTTCTTGGTCTTCTGCCCTTGGCTTCAAAATGTTAGTATAATTTACACTTGGATTCAACTACTCGCACGTTGTTTTTGTATAATGGCTTTCTTTATAATACAGACAATGAGATCAAATGGGGTTATTTTTTTTGTTGTTGCAAGGAGGAGGAGGATCAGACTCTTGTTTTTAAGCTTGCTTTCTTTAGGAAAAAGCTGATTGGACAGGTTGTAAAGTTTTTTGCGCAAGGTGTATGGGCTTAGCTGTAGCATAAGTAGAATAGAAGTGGGAATTGCACATGTGTACAGTTGTGCACACACTTGGGCTAAGCTCAGACAGTCTAGAAACCCTGAGGCTGAATTAATTTAACCATAGCAGGTTAATTTAAGCTGTGTGGATTGAACCATTAAGCAAGTGAACAGACATTCACTTTTGATTCTGGAAATGCAGCCACATACCTGCAGTGGCCCAGGCCAGAAACCAAGGGGACACTTGACCTGTTTGTCCTGAAATGTTCCATGCTGGGTATCTGTATCATGTTATACAGGTCTTCAGTACGGGACTTCCCAATCGTTGAGTGCTTGGTTTTGTTAACTTAATGTTTAATCTCTTGGACCTTACGATATAGCTCACCTTCTTGTGTACTATACAAAAATACCAAGTTACCGCAATTTTGTGCTGGACATAAAATAGGCACTTTGTATGAGAGTCTCTTGCCACCTGTTCCAGTGTCTAGGTCTTAGAGAAAATCTTATGAAAGAAATTTTTTGCTTAACAATGTTGTTGCTCTGGTTAAAGGGAGTGGTACGTTCCTAAGTAGTTTAGAGCATGTTATACCGGTGACAGGATGCACTCCAGCATTGCATCAACACTACAGAACACACTTGAGGGGATATAGAGCAGGTTCAGAAAAAGACCATAGGCAAGCAAGGAGGGACTAAATTCTGTCAAGTCCAAAAATGCTATCCTAAAAACAGCTGCTTAAACTCCATAATACCTTGCATTTTTTTTTTTTTTAACCTTCATTTTTCAGATATGTGAATTTCTGTTCTTGGACTTCTTCGGAAGCACCGCAGTTGTGATAGTGCTGAGCCGCTCGGTATCTGGCTTACACTTGAAGCTGATAGAAAATCAGAAGTTGGGTAGTTCTTGGCCAGACTTGCCAGAAAGGCTCAATCCATGAAATATTTTCGTGGCATGCCTAACGATGCATCTGCAGAATCAGGCTGTGCACAAAATAAACAGCACCCACCACTTCTTTAAACAAGGGATAGGTGGTTGGTAAGGAGGGTAAGGAAGTGGTGGTGGTGGTCCCTTCTTATATAATAGCTAGTGGTAAATGTCCAGGAAGCATGAGACCTGATTGAATGCTTTGCTCTGCTTTGAGGGAATTCAAGGCCACTTCTCCCATTGCCCAGGTTTGTGTCCTAACTGCCAGGCCACTGTGTCTTCTGGGGTAGGAGCAATCTCCATCCCTCCACTGTGCCAAGAAGAATTCAAGACCCTTTAGAGTGGAGTGAGGAAGGGAAAGCATGACTCTAGTGACCAGGCCGGTGACCTGAAATGTAGGGGGAGACAGGTCC
This sequence comes from Gavialis gangeticus, assembly GCF_001723915.1. Lineage (NCBI taxonomy): Eukaryota > Metazoa > Chordata > Crocodylia > Gavialidae > Gavialis > Gavialis gangeticus. Next base: position 14,110,368 of record NW_017729025.1, on the reverse strand, counting down.
CAGTCTCTGCTTTGGCAGCTATCTCTGCAAAACCAAACAGCTGTTAGAGTGCATTGCCACTGCCTTTTGAAACAACCTAGTGACCCTGCTCTCATCTTGAAATTAGAACTGCCTGCCTTCAGGAGAGGATGCCAGGCAGCAAGTACAAAGTAGATGGAGGTGACCTCTGCAGCTCCAAATCAGGCACCTAAATCCTCTCCGCTCACTGGCATTGATGAAACACCCAGCCTCCAGCATGTCCCGTCGGCTTGCTCTAAGTACAGGTACTCCTCACTCAACATCGTCCCGATTAACATTATTTCGTTGTTACGTCGCTGATCTATTAGAGAACATACTCGTTTAAAGTCGCGCAGTGTTCGGTTATAACGTTGTTTGGCCGCCGCCTGCTAGTCGGTAACTACTGTGACGTAATTGGATTTGCTTCGTGTCATTTTGCTCGGTCGCGTTTTTCAAGAACGTAACTACGATGTTAAGCGAGGAGTAGCTGTGGCTTTCTATGCAGTGTGTTAAGTGTTGTGGATCTTATAAGGAGTCACCCAACTCTTCCTGTAGGCCTGATCAAGGGAGCCTGGGCACCTAACACAGTTTTGGGTCCCACTTTTAGGGGCCGGGAACTTGCTGAGCATTGAAGTACTAAGTGTCCCCCTCATCTAGCTTTTAAATTTATTTACTGTATTTACTTGCATGCTTCGTATACCTTTTTCCCAAAAACCAATCCTCCAAAACTGGGGTGTACGCTGTAAGTGGGGATGCTGATTTTTTTTTTTTCTTTGTTGCAGTAGAAACCAGGAGGAATATTAGATCAGGTGTCAGCTTGCTTCCAGCTGATATAATGGCTCCTGCTACTTTCTGTCTCTGCAAGCAGAAGGGGCAGAGCCCCGTTAACTCTCACCCATGTAGTATGTGTCTGAAGGAGTGTGGGGCAAGTGAGCTGCTGCATGCAGTTTGTAGCAGCATTTTGATGAGGCTTGTGATGTGGAAACAACACTTTATTATTTATAGGAACTTCTATAAAGAACCATTTGCAGTAAAGAAGCAAGTCTTGCTGTTGCCCTTGCAAGGGTGTGGGACAGCTTGTTGCTGTCCTGCCACACCAGGAAGGTCCTGCTGCCTCACCCGGGCTGGACACAATATTTCTAGGAAAACTTATTCTATTTGGCACAGTCAGCCGTGACTCTGGAAAATTTTCCCTCCCTCGTTACCTTCTAACTTCTAAAAACCAGGGGCATGTTTTATTTTGGGGG
>NW_017729025.1:14073473-14108907 GCF_001723915.1 Gavialis gangeticus | reverse complement strand
AGAAGAAATCTGGTTCCGTTTGCTCTGCTGATATTTTTGACATCAGCACCTTGTGCAGTATTGTACTGTAGCGGGCTGTAGCTTGTAAATAAGCAGCTATTGGTTCCCATTTACTCCTCCCCTCCACCCCTATTGACTTCTATTCGCTTATTTATCTATTTTCTGTTTCGATCTGCTTTCACTGCTGCTTTTTTTAGGATCCAGATCAGTGATTCCCAAAGGATGTGCCCTGGCACACTAGTAGGCCACGAGAGCAATGAAAATGTGCTGTGTCAGGAGGAAATGCTTCACCGTGCGCTTGCCCCAGTTACTACAGCGGTGCCTGCAGCTACACCTCGGGGACTGCAGCCACTGCTGCTGCCTTCCTCCACCCTTCCCCACTCCTGGCAACCCCTGTCCTGCCCCCTTCCTACCCCCCCTCCCCATGATCCTCTGAACGTGGGTGGGAGGGCAGACCCACCTGTAGATCTGTGCTTTGCAACCTGGCTCATCCATTCACTCCTCTTATGCTCCCGGGGCCAGCAGGAGGGGCCATGAAGGTGATCACCAGCGTTTGGGACTTTTTAGGAACAGATACAGCTTTGGGGTTTGCCTTTACCCCTGAGGTCTAGACTGGGGGTTGGGAAGCAGCAGATGGTGAAAAGAGCAAGGCACCGCAAGGTGAGGTCCTGCACCTGCCATCCTTAAGTGGCACCAGCCAGGTCAGGGATTCTCAACTTCTTTAGCCTCATGACTCCCATTGTATCATGTCTGAATTTAGCTCCATCTCCGTGGTTTTGTTTTCCATTTTGGTTTTTTACCTAGGATGCTGTGAAATATAGAGAAGTTTATGGAGGGGTGCCTTGAGGCTGAAAAGTTGAGATTCTTTGCTATAGAGACTAATCCTTTGCTTAGAGAGACATGTTTGGTGTCACTTTTCTAACAGTACATCTCAGCACTGATATGATTCCTTTTGGTAAGGGAATGGAATATTTTAATATGTTTTGTGCACACGTACTTCCAGGCGTAAGAGTGAAGTTTGCCATCAATTCTGATCTGGGGAAAAAAGTTTGCCTCGTGTATCAAAGGTCTGGGGAGCATTGATCCAAATGATCAGTCTACTGGCATAGATCTTAGAACTACAGCTTGGAAAGTTACTTGAAATATTTTTCGTAGATTGTCCTATTTTCATTACGGTCCAAGAGAACCATATAAATACACATTCTTAACTTTCTTGATTTAAGGGGTCTTGGTTTTCTTTGTTTAAAAATCCAAAATTTTCTAATAAAGTCCAAAATTTTCTGATTTAAACCCCTCCCACCAAAACCTGCATTTTTGCACAATTAAAATGAAACAACACTATATATATATGTGTGTGTGTGTGTGCATGCACACATGCGCATGAACAGAATGTTTTATTGATATATTTATAATTTGAAAGCCTACCAGTACCAGTGCCTCCATGGCAAGCCACTCCTTGCCCACCTGGCAGCAGTGGGGGCAGCAGTGGTGGCGCAGAGTTGTGCCTCCTGCTGCTGCCGGGCAGGCTGGGGGCCTTGCCTGGTGGCATGGCTGGCATGCGGGTCCTGGCAGTAGTCGTGGCAGCACCATGCCTCTCTGCCTTTCCACGCCAGGTCCTGCCCACTGGGCAGCAGGGCAGAAAGCCCTGAGCCCTGCAATGGGCAGCTCGCATCTGCCCCCGACCCATGCAGAAATCTGAGGCGGAATGTGCCCCCCCGCCATGCCTCCCTCCCTGGGAGAGCCCGCAGTGGTGGGGAGCCAGCCCCCCTGCTGCTGCTGCCCCCTGGATGAGCCACCTGTGGCTCTGTCCCACTCTCCCAACTGGGCTGCACAGCTGCGCATTCCCACCTTGGCTCGGCACCATCCTGGCTGGGCAGCACCCCCACCCCAAGCCCGTCGCCAACTCTGCCCCACTCCCTCCTCAATCTGCCCCTTCCACCTTCTCATCACCTGTGCCCTCTTCTGCCCCCCCCCTCCCCCCCTCCAACACACACACTTACGGTAGTTTTTTGTTTTGTCTTGTTTTAATAACCATCAGGTAGTCTGTTTAGAGTACTGCTAAAGTACGTGCAAGCAGGTAGGGGAGCTGCCCTCCACCGCTGCCTGGCTGTCCTGCTGGCCATGTGCATGTGTGCGTGCACACACACGTACATGGTGCTCCCTGCATCCTACTCCCCCCAGCCCCAGGCAGCTCCTTGCAGGCTGGAGCTCTGCCAGCCTCCTAGGGGAGACCCACAGTTTCCTGCATCTTTCTCCTTTAAAGGAGAAAACCCACGTATTTCCACAGCAGATGGAAAACCCAGATCCCTGTTGCTCAGGCTGTCTTTATGTGAACAATGCTAGATGCTTACTTTAAACCTGCACAAAATGTTTTGTAGCTCAGAAAAAAGAGCAGGTCAGTTTTGCACAAAAAACAAAGCAGAGATTTCTCTAGAGCTAGAGTGCTAGCTAGATAAAAATGTTCAAACCCTGGTTTGTCTCGTGGTCAGAAGCAGTGGAAAATTGAATCGAGTCCTTAGGCATATGGTGACCCACAAGATAGTCAGAGAGATGCTGTATATTATTGATAGTTGCTGACTGTTGGGGTTGATGAACAATCCTAAAGTTAAGTGTTTACAGGCATGACTTTGTCTGAATAAAGAACAAGGCTCTGTTAGTATCTAGACTCCTTGTCACTTCACTGTGATTTCATTTGTTCGCTTCCCAACCTGTGCCCTGAATTTATGGAGCTGGTAGAACTGCCCCAAAATCCCATATAAACATAAGACCTTCAATCCTGTTTATTAATGGGTCTATTCCTTACCTATTTCAACTCACCTCTGTCTGAGGATTTCTTTGTGTTTAACAGAAAGGTGAACTGTCTCCAGTCAGTCCTTTGGAGGCATTTGATGCTTCTCTCATTTCTTTTTTTTTTCTTTACCATTCATTTTCTTTTCTTTTTAGTGGTTCTACTGTTTTAGGCTGCCTGGAAATATCTTAAAGCAGAGCCGAGTACACTAAGAAGCAGGTGTTCTTTTGAATGCTAATTTCTGTAACTGTCTAGGCATACCGTTTTCAACACACATCAGTATTTGCTGACAAAGGATACATTTTATTTTTTCTTTAGGAGGAAAGAAGAGTCTAAACTTGTTAGGTCTGATAGCTTCCCAAGCTATGTACAGGTGAAATGGGTATGTTGGGGCTTGATGGGTGGGAGGCTTCAGTTCATCTGGCACTTTGCCCTGCTAATATGCCTGTTGGCAGTGGTTTTTGTGCTCTGTATCTGTGTTTTTAGCATATGCCAATTTAATTAATATGCCTGTTTTAATAATAGAGGCAACCCAGAAGTGTCATTTCCCTATAGAAAAGGGACATTTTAAGGAGCTTAAATGATTCAGCAATAAGGCAACTTGTATAGCCCAATATTTGCTCTGTTCTGTTTGTGGTGGCCAGCCAGTCTAGTCTCTGAACTTTTTTCAGTTGGGGACCTGTAAAAGGCATCAGCTTGCTCTAATCCAGTGGGGGCCAGCCAGTTTTGCAGATGTACCACAGATTAGCCCCACACCTTCCCTGAGTGCCACTTGATCCCTTTCCTCTGCCTGATTTGCTGCTCTCTGTTCTGTGCTCCCTACCCAGTCTGCAGTGGGAGATGTGGTAGAGTAACCAGGCAACTGGCACTTTCATCACCTTGCCCTCAGATGTGTTTCCAGTAATACAATATATGGGTGGCATATTAGATCTTGCATGCTAATGCACACCACGGTTTTTGCCACTGGTGAAGCTGGAGCAGAAGCAAAAGTAGGAATTTTTTTTAAGGAATCTAGTATATATGCTAGTTATATATTCAAATTAGTCTTTTTACTGTAACTAGACACTTTCTTGGGCACTGATGAGAGCTATTACGAGAGAGACTTGTGTAGTCAAGACTTGGTTGGCTGGAGACCTGGCAAGGGACCCGAGTGCTGCTGCTAGGTTGGAGGTGAGCAGGAAGGAAGGGGTTCTCATCACCTCTACAGCAGGGGCTATTTTAAGACTAGGTGTTTGCATCTTTCTGCAACACAATGAGACGGTTTATAAATTAGCTAGCAAGTATAAGGAAAAACTTTGTGGCATAAAAATAATGGCATAAGGAAAATGTATTCACATCTGATTTAAGCAGATTTTATATTTTTAGATTTCTAAAATTATGAAGGGGATGTGATGCTCATTTACAAATGACTCCCTAGATGGGGCTGGCTTTTTTGGCACGTTCATAAGAATTCCTAGTTATAAATAACTTTGGAGAGGCAGGATCTTGAATTCTTATGAACATGCCAAAAAAGCCAGCCCCATCTAGGGAGTCATTTGTAAATGAGCATCACATCGCCAGTAATTTATATCTGTACCTGGGAGGGATGTTCAGATTTGTGGTAACCTGGGTTACCTTTACCATTATGAATTGCAGCTAGCAGAGATGCATGCAAGACTTGCAAGTGTACAGAGAAGTGAACTCAGACCCCAACGCAGCATGAGAAATGGATGTTTTCGGAAGAACACTGTGCAAGGTGTGCATACTTTAAAAAAAAAAAGAGAGAGAGAAGAGAGACATCCAGCTGGGAGAGAAGCAAGATTAAAAGAGAAATTTCCTAGTACTGAAGAAATCTGTGATGTGGTACTCATGAAGCACCTAAAGGGTGTGATGTATTAGAGCTTGTGCACGGAGTCAAACGCTAGGTTGCATATACAGAGACATCCTTTCACAGGGCCAGGAGGTGTAACTCCATCTATTTTGTGTGTTTGAAGTGATGGCATCTGGGCTGTCGCTTTATTTGTGGGCCGTCCTTGAATTCTGTCTCTTCCCTCTCTTCCCCCCCTTTATATGGGAGGCATTTCATGTTAGTTTATTAAATGAATGACTAAATTAAAGTGAAAACTGTACTACCATACATTTCCCCAACTGCTTTTGTATTTAGTCTGTCTGTGAACTGTAAAGTTGGAAGTTAGCCTGTGCAAAACCATGGCTCATACTCCACCATAAGTCGTGGTCATAACATCTGGCATCAGTTTAAATCCCTGTATTATCCCTGCTAGTTGCCCTAACTTAATAGTCACTGTGGGACCTCTGGAATGAAAATAATTTTAAACCCATAGCCATACACTGAAGCAGAGAGGTCCAAATGCATTTTTATTTTTGTAATTTTTTTTTGTAAAAACTGTTGTAAATTACCTCCTTGTAGAATAAACTTTTAAACTGTATTCTCCTGGCACCTTATTAGCTGATCTTTAACCAAAGAAAATCAGAAGTTTGGTTTTGAAGTATGTCAATGAGCAAACTGCAAAGTAATTTTGAGGTTATTGCATTACGTACAGGGAATCTGTAAGGAGACTTGATGGGGTCCCGTCCTTACTTAGCTGCCCTGTCTGGTTTTATCGGTCACCCCTAGCTATTGGCTTCTGCGAGCATTGAACACCCTCATTGCTTAGCTTATAACAGCTAGGAATTAATCTTTAAGAAGCTTTTTTATTTTTTCTTTTACTTTTTTTTAATAGCCTTCAGGGTTTACAAACTTTGAATAGTCAGATTATTTATCTCCAAGACTGTATTTATCTACATACCACACACCTCTGAAAAAGACCTTGTTTTTGCAAGGCAGCTTGAAGGAAACTTTTTTTTTTTTTTTCCCTTGCCAGCGGCTGGAGGGGAGGGAGAGCTGTGGCTGCTTTGTTAACTTCCTAGCTGCACTGACACTGGCAGCAGCGGCTTCTGCCCTGGCAGCAGCTTGAGGGTATCCCTTCCACAAAGCAAAACCAGAGGAAAGGGAAGGTAACTCATAGAATCAGAGAAGTGGGGCTGGAGGGGACCTCCAGAGGTCACATCTCGTCCAACCCCCTGCCTGAGACAGGATCGTCCCTATCCAAACCATCCTAAACATCCGTCATCTCTTCTCAACTCTACATAAGACCGCCCTCAACCCTGACCCAGCCCTGACCTAACACCCTAACCTGCCACAGGTGAAGCAGAGGAACCGTGGCAGCCAATGTCCTGCTTCTACGAAGTGTTGTCAGCGTATGTGCAAGAGAGTCCCATGCCTCCCACTACACGGGAAGGCACCCCCCCCGCCGCACAGTGTGTACCAGTCTATCCATGGGGTAAAATTCCTTCCTGACCCCAAGTCTGGTGATTGGTCTGACCCTGAGCAGAAGGGCTAGACCCTCTACCCGGGAATCTCTGGCTTGGGTCCCAGCAGGAGCGTTGGCACACCCTAGTTAGTCATCAGCCTTGACTTCAGCCAACACCCTGTGCCTCTGAGGGAGGCTTCAAAACCCCTGACGTGTAGCAGAAAGGGAGGGTGGGGACAATCGGCAAATCCCAGAAACATGGGAAATGCCCATAGTAGAACATAGGCATAGCTACGCCTAGATCAGCCATGACCAGTGGCTGTCCAGCCTCTTCTTGAGCACCTCCGAGGATGGAGAGTCCACAGCTTCCCTAGGCATCTATTCTGCTGCCTCTGTGTCCTAACAGTGAAGAAGCTTTTTCCAGATATCCAGTCTAAGCTTATTTTGCTGCAGCTTCAAGGTACTGGTCTGCATCCTCCTCTCTCAGTGTGAGAGAACGGGTGCTTTCCCTCTTCTTTATGGCAGCCCTTCAAGTATTTGAAGACTGCTGTTGCGTCCCTTTTTAAGCTCCTTTTCCACAAGCTAAATGTGCCTAGCTCCTTCAGCCTCTTACCATATGACTTGCTTTCCAAGCCCTTTATCATCTTTGCCCACCTCTGGGCCATGTGCATAGTGGACGCAGTAGTGCAGTGAGCGTTCAGGGCTCCCTAGCTGCCAGCAGTAGACAGTTTCTTATGCAGCAGCAACCTCAGTCCTGGCAGCGTGAGGGTGTCTCTTTTAACAAAACTGGAGAAAAGTAAAGTAGCTCTGCCCACTCAAATGGTAGAGATGGTGCCTGCTTGCGAGCCAAAATCATGTGGCGGAGGACAAGAGTTCAACCTTTCTTCCGCAGGCTGGGCCATCCCATAGTCCCTGTGATGTCCTGTTATCTGCTACCAATCTCACCTCTCCCATTCCCTTTGAGGTCTTCTATGCATGCTTTGGAGGGCCTATGCACTAGAGCCGGGTCTCTCCCAAAAGGAGATCCTGTCAAGTCATCTCAATAGGAAAACTCTGAAACTTGATAGTTTTTTTTTATTCATAGTGTGGCAATACCCTGAATTCCAAATGATATTGATGCTGTGTTGTGTTAAAGGCCTCTATAGACAATATCTGCCCTTTGAGTCCATAGCCTAGCCTACATATCTGAAAGGATGCAACAAATAACTGAAAGATAAGGTAGAGCTGGGTTGGCACGATGACTTTTGAGTCTTGGTGCAAAGAAAATAAAGTAAAATAGCTCGCTTGTTGGTAACAGTGCAATCTCTTTATTCCTTACACTAACAACTCTCCCCAGACACATATGGTTAAATGTAGGGTGTTGGTCTATTTATTCTCTTGATTATGCAGAACTGATGCAGTGGTCTAGAGAGGCAAAGCTGGGGGTAGAAGAACTTAAAATATCCAGTTGCTGTGCATTTAAAAAAAAGAGGGAGGAGCTTGCTTGAAGTCACTGTTTGTGCTGGTCAGCAATCGCACCCAAATCTCTTGAGTCTGGTCTAGTTCCTGAAACTCCCATTCCTCCATCTTGGCTTATTAAACACTTCTAATTTCAGAGCACTGTAATAAGTGAATAAAATATGTCGTGGGATAATTTGAAATAATCTAAATTCAATTTATGCATGAAAAGATTAATTGGCATAGTGAGTAGCTGTTTTGTTAGAGGAAATGCAGCTTAAGTTCATATAAAGCCTTGCAAGTTGTTATTGTAGCATCAGTGAATCTCTGGTATACTGGCTTATCCAGTTTTCAGAAAGGGACAGCCTGATAAACGCGTTCATTTCTAATAAATATGAAATTTTAATTTGAATACCCTCTACAGTTACATGAGCTTTCAAGAGATTTATATTTTAGACAAGGATTTATTGTCTTTTGCATACTATAAACCTATCCTAGTCAGTATTTTATCTAAATTGCCATTTTAATCTAGCCTTGCTGCAGAGTCTTTCCTTCCCCCTCCTGTTCCAGCCATAGTACATGATTTGTCTAAGAATCAATTGGCTGCAGTGTAGATTTCTGCAGTAAATATTTGTTAGCTGTTTTTTTCTTAATCTAATCTGCCCAGCCATTGCTATAAACATGAATCTGCCTGTATAGTACCTGTGCTTAGTTCATGATTTTTATACTACTGTCTATTTACGATCCACTAATTGTTTAACATTCACATAATCCTTGCTTTAGGGAACCCCTTTAATCTGTTCCTAATTTGTTCATATAGTTACTATTATTTATAGTATTTCCAATATATTCAGTGCTCTTGGGGTTCTCTGGATCAAATTCTTTTGTATTGGAGCATCTGGATGTGCATCCAGTAGAAGACCAAAGGTAATGCGAGTGAACCTACTATAGAAAACACATATAGTGACAAGTTTTGTTACAGGATCTTCACTTTTTATTTCACTTTTATTTCAGCAGACAAAACTGGTTAGTCTTGAAGGAGGGGAAAATCCCTCTAAAAAGGGAACAGCTCAACATTTGCAAAATGTTGTTTAAAAATGCATTTGATGCAACAATTAAAACTTGTTTGGAAAGGTATTAGAAGTTGTGGGGACCTTTTCCTTTTTCTACTTGGAGAAAAGCTACTTAAATAAGGTGGAGATGGGTGTGTGTGGTCTCTTGCTGGACAGTTTTTTAAAGACTGTTTGGCCACTGGTAGATCCCTTGCCTACTTTGCAGAATTTTTTCCTACTACCTTGTTTTCTTTAAGGCCAAAGACTATGTGCAGTTGATGTGTTCCAGGGGGCATAGCCCTCTAAAAGTAACATGAATCAGTAAGTACGTTTAGTGCACACACACACACATCTAGATTTGTATGCCCTTATCCTAGAATCTGAAAACAATCCTTTTAAAGTCTGCAGTGCTACTGAAAGGTAGATAGGCAGTTGTAAAATGTGTTTTACACTGGATAAACTGGCATAGACAACTGACTTGCCTAGTCAGAAGCAGATCTGCCAGTAGTGCCTCCTCTGAGTTAGTCTCTTTTCAGTGCTACTCAGCCTGGCAACATAAATATTCCCATCCTGCTTTTTGCAAAAAACTGGGGCCGGGGGGATGACACGAACCAGCAGCAGAGGTGCTTGCAACAGTAATGGTGACTGCATAGTGATGCTGAAAGGCTTTGCCTGATTCACACTGGTCCCTTTAACCTAGGGGTGTCAAACTCCTCTGACCCTGTTGGCTGAATGAGGATCGCTGTGCTGGTCCTGTGGGCTGGATCTGGACTGATCCCCTGCTGGCTCCAGAGCTGGTCCAGATTGGGCCCCAAGCTGTCCATATGTGCTGCAGCCAGTGCACGGGGCTGGTTCAGCACCCTGTGCTGGCCCATTGTTCGTGTGCAGGACTCATGCCGCCTGATCCAGCCCACCTGCTGAGTGCAGTGTGCGGTGCTGGGGACCATTGCATACCCACATGCAGCTTCATGGGCTGAATGTGGCCCAGGGGCTGTGTTTGACACCCCTGCTATAACCCCAGAAATACTGTTCATGGCACTTCTGGAAAAAAGTGCAGACTAATTTCTAATGTCTGCAACAAAATATCCATTCTGAATCTGCAGAATTGAAGTAGCAGCTGGTATGGTTACAAATCTGAGGGCATCCAGGTGGATGCTAGCTAATATTGTTTTATATGTTGCCATTTGTTTTCTGTTTCTATACCCTTAAATCACTCAGGTGGATGTCCTTTTCTTGCTGTGGTGCTTGAATCCCTTCATCATGGGTTAAACTGCATGGTACGAAGAACAGTTTTGCCCTGGAGCTTACAATCTGGTTTCCTGACGGTTAGAATTTCAGATTTTACAGGAGATTTTTTTTTTTCTACTCAAGGTTGATGCCTTTCATTCCCTGTGGTGGGAAAAGATGCATCTTAGGGCCATATTAACACCTTACCATGAGAATAGTGCAGGTTTAGACAGAATGGTAGGCATGTAGTCCATGTTCTAGGTGTATCCCTACCACCTTCTGACTATATACTTAGTCACAAGTCAAAGCTGAAATATTTTGATTAGGTTGCACACTATCATGGTTTGCATTTTGGCATCAGTGGGACTTGCCCTTTTGATTTCCCTTTTATGATTAAGTGTGTCTGGAAATCTTAGCTTGCAATTTAGACTCTGTACTGTAAACCAACTTATTGTGGCCCATGAGAGAGGTTTTAAAAAGTTAATATTTTTTTCTCCTGTGCTGTGAACACTTATTTAAATACATATATTTGTGTTTATCGGGACTAATTGTGAATAAAGTTGGATACCTGCTAAGGAAGTTGCAGTTTCAGTACCTTGAAATTTTTCTACTCTGGCTTTTACCTATAGTAGTCCTATTTGACACCCAAAGCCTCTCCCAAGGGAGGATTTTAAAAAAAATTAATGGCTTGTTCTTTATAAACTATAAGGTTATAAACACCATTTCAAATTTAATTTTACGCAGCTTCAACCTGTTTTTTTAAATCAGTTGGTCCTCCCTCCCTCCTGTGACCATGACCCAACTCCAAGGACTCTCCTGGCTAATGCCTGCTGAAGTGACTTGCCTATAATAACAACTGCTGCTTCTATCACTTTAAATGACATTTTTGGGGGTATGTTTTTACAAACATTCTGGCTCCTACGTAGATCTAGAGTGCCTTTGCTTTGTAATTACAGATAATGGATATCCTGTGCTTATAAACATTATCTTATTTATCACTTTCTACGCATTCTCCAAAAGTACATCTTGTCCTTGGTTTGTGTATTAAAATCTTCAACAGTTGATGTTTTATTAGATTTTAGTTTTTAATGTTGCGTAAATCATTGGTTATTGGTTTTTTATATTGTAAGAGAAACAGGAACATCTTAGAAAGGGGTCATTAAAGTTTTCTGCATTGTGACTTATTTATGGCTTGGGTTGCAACAAGTTTTTTTTTTTTTTTTTGTAGCCAGGCTTTCAAGATTAAGGGAGTATTTTTCTGCACTAACATCAAATTTTGAGCTTCATGCTCAACATGTTCATTAACGATTTGGATTCGGGTATTATAAGCAATCTGGCAAAATTCACTGATGACACCGAGCTGGGGGGAGAGTTGTCACATTGGAAGACAGGCTGGCAATACAGGCCGACCCGGGCAAGCTCGTGAAGTGGGCAGACCTCAACCTGATGTCATTTAATACAGAGGAATGGAAAGTGCTCCATCTGAAGAGAAATAATCCACAACACACTTACAGGCACGGCAGTGCTCTGCTTGCCAGCACCACAACTGAACAAGACCTGGGTGTCATGCTTGACAACAAAATGAACACGAGCCACCAATGCGATGCCGTAGCTGGCAGAGCTAGTTGAACACTGACATGTATCCACCGAGGCATCTCGAGCAGGGCAAAGGATGTTATCCTCCTGCTTTACTCGGCCTTGGTGAGACCGCAGCTGGAGTACTGCGTCCAGTTCTGGGCGCTGCACTTCAAGAAGGATGTGGAGAAGTTTGAGAGTTCAGAGGAGAGCCACACACATGATTAGATGACTGGAGACCAAGACGTATATGGGGAGAGGGTGATAGACTTGGGATTGCTCAGCCTGGAAAAGAGAAGATTCAGGGGGGACTCAGTTGCAGCCTATAAGTATATCAGGGGCTTGGGGGAGCATCTATTCACCAAGGCCCTCCAGGGCAGGACAAGAAATAATGGGCCCAAGCTGATTAAAGGTTGCTTCAGGCTAGATGTAAGGAAAAACATCTTTACAAAATGAGTGCCTGGGATTTGGAACAGGCTCCCTCCAGAAGTGGTACAGTCATCCACCCTGGCGATCTTCAGTAAACGTCTTGACACCCATCTTGCTGGGATCATTTGACCCCAGCGGTCTTCCCTGCCCATGTGCAGGGGGGCTGGACCCAATGATTTGTAAGGTCCCTTCCAGCCCCTAACAACTATGAAACTGTGCTAAAAGGAACTTGTGAAGGAAATCTCAGAATGCTTTTCTGTAGCAGGTTCCAGTTTGGGTTCCTCAAAAAGCATGAACTGAACATAGTGATAAAATCATGCCTGTGTCAAGTGGGTAGCTTTGATAGAAGCTTATCTCTATCAAATTCTGGATAATAAGAGTTCAGGTTGCTTGTACATGCCTCTTTATAGGCTGCTTTAGATTAACTATTTTTTTTCTAAACTACACAACTCTAAAAGGAATGTGATACTTTTTTTTTTTTATTACATACATGTAGCCCAATGGGCTGAAAAATTATAAATCAGAATTTTAGGTCTTTATCAATGGGGCAAGTTGTATTTTACACACACACCCATACAGAAGCTAGAATTCTAAGAAACTAGACTTTAAGCATATAAGGTATCTGTGCCAGTATTAACATACAGCTGTTTAATCAGAATTCAGAAAAAAACACATTGAGAATATAACCCTGAGAACTGTGGTTGAGACCAACAAGCACCTGAATGGCTGTCAGTCCTCCTTAATACTCCGGCACCTAACATTAGTTGGGTATGTTGTTGCAGCAAAGAGAACAGTTGTCACTTTATCCAAGATCGATGGAAGATCTTGACATCCTCAGAAGGCTAACCTAGACGGTGTTAACTACCTCCGCAGCGACGTAGTCGCATCTCTATGACCAGAATGGGAATAAGCTGCTCCTCCCGTAAGAAATCCTTCTCACCGTACAACCTGATGGCACTACCTGGCTCTGAACTGCCACACCCATGTTTTGGTGCATGCTCAACTGCTTTATAGGGGCAGGGCTGAGGTCTTTGGCAAATTACTATATTTTCTTGCATACCCCTAAGTAAGACGCACCTTGTTTTGGGAAGCCAGAATGAGGAAAACAGATTTTTTCCAGAAACTTTCCTGACATAGATGGGCTCCCCGAGGTTGAACTTCCAAGTGCTGTGCAAGAGGGACGGAGCCCCGCTGTCAGTATCACTCAGTCTCCTTGCACCTCCAGCGCATAGGGTTTGACCCTGCTACAGCTGCTGCTTGCGAACTTGAAAGAGGCCCGTTTGCATAGCTATTTATACATTTGAAGGTGGCCTGTATCTGCTGAATGCCTGTTTTAGACTGGCTGACCAAGAGGGCTTCCTCATATGTATTCTGCTGGTGCTGTGGCTACTGAATGGTTAAATGCCTTGAACTTTTAGTATTGATGCTTCCAGATTTGATGTTGAATCTTGTGACATTAATGTAGTTTTAATGTCTTATGAAACAAGCATTTAACAACTGTGATCTTGGGCAGACTCACACTCGAGCTGAATTCTAATGTAGATATTTAGATTTCCTCTCAATAATGCAAATGCTGTAAAGCCGGGACATTAAAGTACTAACACCTGCTCAAAGCAATGCTGCTTTTCAACCACTAGCTCAGGGGTGTCAGACATATGGGTTGCAGATGGGACCTGGCCCATAGAGTCCTATGATCCGGCCTGTGGGTTGCTGAACTGACCCCATGAGCTGATGCTGCGTGCAGGAAAGCAGTCCAGGGCATGTGGTACTTGTGCTGGACTGGCTTTGGGGCTGGTCTGGATCAGGCCATGCTGGAGCCAGTGTGCAGCTGGTCCAGTGGGGTACCATACGCAGTGTGCACATGCCCTATGCTGGCCCCCGGTGCCGCTTGCAGGGTGTGTGGCCATGTGCATGCAGCACCCTGGGCTTCATTGTGCATGTGGCACGCAGGCCAGCTTGGAGGCATGCACTGCCCACAGTGTGTGAGCTGACCTGGTGCCACATGGCACAGGGTCTGGGGTTGAGGCTGCATGCCAGCAGTGCCAGGTCCAGCCCACAAGCATGCCCCATGCCAGCCCTTTTTGCCACGTGCACAGGGCTGGTACGTGGACTGGACCCAGTGCCGCACCATAGGCGAGTCCCGGTCCAGCACACCCTGGCCCAGTGACCCTTATCCAGTGCATGGGGCTAAATGAGTTTTGGCTTCCCTGATGTAGACCACTTTTCTCACAAAAGCCATCCACACCGGTCCTTTCTAATGATGACAGCTTTCATAGGAATGATAGTATGATCCTCAACATGCACCTAATGCTGGAAAGCATATTTGCATTCAGGTTGTGTGGCAGTATGCTTCACATTGCCTGCATACTCCCATAAAAATGGGCATGTAGTTGCATGACTTTATTACTAAGGTCAGGTCGCTGAAGGTTAAAATCCTTTAGAAATGGCAATCAGAAAAACTTGCTAACGCTTCCCCATGCATTCCCCCTGGACTCTTTCTGTTGAGATGCTTCTCTGGATCTGAGTTAGGAGAATCGGAGGTCAGGAGGCACTACCTGAGAGAGAGCAAACAGATGCCTGCCGAATCGCATAGCAGGCTGGCAATGTGAGACTTCATTATAAAGCAACAAACCAATCAGCTGTTGATCAAGACCTTGGTACTGGAGCTGATCTGCTTAGGGCACGGATGAACGTTCATTTGGGTTGGCTTCAGAAGGGGAGGGGAAGCTGCTACTCTGGACCGTGCCGCAGCTGTTAGGCTCTGAGTGCTAGGTTTGCAGAGCCTGTAGCAATACAGGTGTAGAAAATGGCCCCACTTTTAACCCTGCCTCATCCAGGGCCAGTTCACTTGTGGCTTTAGCTTGTGTACATATATAGCAGAGCATAACAATCGCTGCATGCTTCAGAGTAGCAGCATCCTCTCACCCCCATTGTCAAATCATTCCCTGTGAATGCTTATCCATACCTTTTAGCAATCACAGTGACCCCAGTGCACTAATGTGAAGAGTTGGTATAGGATTCTCCCTTTGTTTGGTTTCTTCCTCTGTAAATGGTCTGACAGGAGCTGAATCAACTCCACATACCTTCTGGTTTATGCAGAGTGGCTTTTACTGGCTCCATCCCCTCCTCTTTGTGTGCCAGGGTGGGTGATCACGGTCCTGAGCCAAGGCAATGGGGAGATAATGCATGCTCTTCTCCAAAAGGAAGGAGATGTTAGCCATTCCGGCTGTCTCAGCCAAACTGGCTATATGCGAAACAATTGTTCTTGCCTTTCTTAAGAAGACAAAGCCACATGCGAGTCGCACTTTAAAACTATTGCTGCATTTACATAGTCTAACCTGTTCACCAGCCACTTGAATTCAGACAGTAGCATGTAGATGCTCAGAAAAATCCAGTCACTTTGATCACTGTAACATCTGAACAAGGAGCTTTATCAGCAGAGTCTGAATATTTGTATTAAGCCTGCCTGTCTCTCTTTACAGCAGCTGTTGACCTTAACCAAATATTTCTTAGTCTGAAATATGTTAAAAGCATAACAGAATAAATACTGTGATGTCATGTTGGCCCTAACATTTTCTTCTACTCAACTGAAAAATAAATATTTAGGGTTGAATTGGAGTTGAGGTTCAAATAGTGCTCTTTAAAAATAATTGTACAACTGTTTGAATTTAGTGCATCCTTTACCAGAAGACTTACCCCCTGTGCCTGTACAGACCAGGTTTGGGATTAAAACATGTCAGCTTTTAAAAAGAAGTACAACGAGGGATCAAAATTTGTTTCCTGGAAGGAAAAGAAGCAGCCCGCCGCTCTTGAAGGCAAATACTAAAACTTCTTCCATCAATTGTTTGCAAAAAATGGGTTTCTGTTTAGAAGGACTTACTGCTGGACCAGGGGGTATTTAAAAGGGTGCAGCGGGTATTTAAAAGGGGTGGTAACATAGTCACTCCAATCACAGACAACCCTGTGGAGCTGCTCTGAAGGGTAACTGCTACAGTGGCCAGCAGTTCCCAATCTGTGGTACGGGTACCACCACTGGTATGCAGACAGCCTGTCAGTGGTACACGTTAACAGATTTATTATAATGACTTTATATGACCAAAATGTGCTGGTAGTGCTTAAGGTTGTATCATTTTAATTGGTGGTGCGCTACCTGTCAGAGTTTGGGAACCGCTGTGCTGCACTATTCGGGTGGAAGGCTTCCATTTCCATATTTCCAGATAATCCATTATTAACCAGTGCATCTCTGTATAAGAGCCAGGATTTTCCCCACGTGCACGTCACACCTCTGCTCTCCAGCTGTGTACAGAGTCAAGCAGAGAACGACACTGGTTCACGTTCATCAGTACTTTGAAATGGTCTTGGCAATTGTTAAAAGTTAGAAGCTTCAAGTGAAAAAATATGCAGGCAGTGAGATTTTTTTCAAACTTCTCCTTTTAAATAAAACGTCAAAAAAAATTTTTTTTTAAAGCTCTCTTTTGGCTTAGAAGCCTATCTGAAATACAAAACCGCAAATGATGAGAGGCGAGTGCAAGACTGATTGGCTGAGGTCTGCAGTTGTAGGGGGGAGGTCGTGTCGGACCACATATTTTGGACAGGGTATATTTTTGCAGGAAGAATGAGATAAATGACCTAAATCATTATTTATGGCTGTCTTCATTCTTCAGAGAAATAAGAGGGAAGCAGATCTCTCCATTAGTGAAAAATGTTAAGTCCTGGGGCTAGTGGGGGGAAATAAAACAATTTGACCCCTCTCTAACAGCTCACAGCCTGTCGTATATTCTGTAGGTGTATTTGTAGTACTTGCATAAAGAACGAGGGCCAAAATCAAATAAATTTCCTGTTTAAAATTTTTTATCCTACTATTTTATATTGCTTTTTATTTATTTGTATGTAACATCATATATAATGCTGGATTTTATTTTTGTTTAAATTAGTACAATGTTTAATTTTATTGTTTGCTTTTACCAATAACCAAATCATGTAATTTTTATTATTATTATAAAATTATATATAAATCTATTGCTAATGCTACTCTCATTTTAGTGAAAGCTATTGCTGCTACTGCCAGCTAGATGCTTTAAATTAAAAAAACTAAAGCTAAAACTCTGCTTACCATGGTAAATGAACCAATTTGTCAGTCCCTGCATAACACCATGGAGGAGGATTACAGTATGTTGCATTTTGATTGCTATTTAGGATTATTTAATTTTGAGTAACTAGGTCCAAAGCACAGCAGAAAAGAAGTATTTATACATGCTAATGATTTGCATGTAAGGCTTTCTAAAATCTGGAAATTGTAGCAAATGCATGGCTAGGTGTATAACAGCAAGCAAAAATGAACTGTTTATAGAACTTTCTACACTTCTAAAAATAAAAAAAACTGCATTTACAAGAAGTCACTTAACATGCATGGCATCCATTTTGCTTTGGGCATTAACACCTGAAAATATAGTACGAGTTTTTAATCAGACTTACTATGGGAGACTGTTTCTCACTATATTTTCAAAAAATGGCCCAAATGCTTTGCTGCAAAAATGCAGCGTTTGAAAGCTGCTCCCAACATTTGTGAACTTGCTTGTTTTTCTGGAGCTGTCAGTAGTAGTAATAGTACTATCAGTCTGACTTGCTCCAAGGGAAGAGTCTTTTAACACAGTGATTCTTGATCTAGGAAATATTTTAAAAATCTGGCATTCTTCAAGATCTGATCAGTTTTTCATGGAAGTTTTTAAACAAGTCTGAGCTGCCTTCGTTTTATGAAACTAATGTTCGTCAGTGGGAACAGTCGCAGACTGCCTCTGTTCTGGAAAAACACCCATAACAGTCTGGCTCGGTAGCTTTGAGTCTGGAAAGCAACTTTATTTCCCCATGCTTAGTTTCATAAAGTGTAGCTGGTTTCTGTAATCAATCAATAGTTTTTTGGCAGGGGTGAGTTCATATCTATTTTTATTTCTCCTGAGAGATTTTTGAGCAGCTGCTTAACAGGTCTGTGTCCAGGTAGCTATCTGGAGAGTCTTCGGCTGTCTTAATATAAAATCAATTTCTGTCAGATTCAATTTATGGTTTCTGGAAACTGCAGAATGATCTGAAGCTTCTCAGCTCATTACTATACTAACACTACCTGCCAGCAGTGAGCATAGCAGCGTGCTCTGATTCACTGCAACGGTCATTGCTAATGCACAGTTTGCACAAAGCCTCCTGTACCAAACCTGTTTGAGGGACTTATTTTACCACTTCATTTTTTTTCCTTGCATTTTTTATTTAAGAATTTTAACTTGCATGTGCATGGATCACTCAGCAAAGCAGCAGTGTTTTATAAGAGCAGCCGCACGCTTGTGTTCACTGCTTTCATTATTGAGATGCACAGTATCAGTTGATGGCTATGACTTCTATGGGGAAAAAGCCTTATGGTTGCTATGCTGGTGCTGTCCTTACTGTAGTAAATTTTCTTTTGGCTCACAATGCTCTGGACAGCATTTTCAAACTCCCATGACAAAATGGAGTGTGCCTCTCTGCATTTGAGCTTTTGGTAGGTATCTTTTCTGTAAAGATTCAGCTCTTCTGAAATAGTGACAGGATCCTTCTGCAGGCAGCCCAGTCGCTCGCTGCCAGGAGACCACAGATTTGGCAGAATTTGGCCTGTAGTGCCTTGACATCATATGGTGAAGACCTGAGTCACTTCACTATTAGGCTGTATTAGTGTGCCAGGCTCCTTGAAAGGACCAGTTCTTTTCTACCTATATAAGACATTTTTTTCTCTTGATGAATAATCAGGGCATGGCTGACTGTTAAAAGCCTAAATAAAATAATAACGCTTCCTCAGGCTGAAGAAGAAGGGTGTTTGTACCCGAAAGCTTGCAAAGAAGAATTGTTTCAACTGTTTTAGTCCATCTAATAAAAGATATTGGATTTTCCCGAAGAACCTCGTCTGCCTAAATAAAATCCTGAATTTGCCTTGATCAGTGGCGTTCTAACTGCTAGTTTCTCCTTTGTGCTAAGGTACTTGTATCTGCGTCTTCCAGGACTGCCGATGTCCCACTGCTGCAAGTGGTATTAAAATACACTTAAGAGGGTCATGCCCCTAACTACAGAGGAAGGCAAAATCCTTCACAGTCTGTATCAGTCTGACCATTGGGTAAAAGTCCCTCCTGATCCCAAATGTTGGCCTGACCCTGAGCAGAGGGGCACGGCCCTCTAACCTTCAAGTTTTAGTCCCAGCAGGAGCAGTGGCACCTCCATTCAAAATACCCACCCTTGGCTACAGCCAGTACATAATGCTTCAGGAGTGGAAAACTTCCTTCCCAGCTCCACATGACCAGTAAAGTCTGGGAAGCATGAAGGCAAAAAAAATCCACCCTCCATCATTTGCTCTACAACTTGGAGACAGCAAACACATCACACTGTAACTGGAGAGCCAGAAGTCTTTCCCTATCTGTTACATAAACTAGTGGTTCTCAACCTGGGGCACCGTCAGCACCCTGCTGCGGCCCTTGTGACATCTTATTAAAACATTTTTTTAAATGGATACCCAGGAAGCAAGTTGTGCGGGTGCAGCCCACATCACACATTGAAAGCTGCAAGTGTGGCCCACTATGGCAAATAAGTTGAGAACCAGTGCCCTATACCTAGCCCAGGTACTTTTAATTTTACTTGGACCAGTTGCAGAACTTGCCTTTGTTTGCCTGCTGCTGAGCGTGGTCCTCTCCCACATCCACACGTGGTCCTCTCCAACATCCACGTGGTTTAGGCCAGTGGTCTCCAAAGTGGGGTGCGCGCAAGATGATCCATTGGGGTGCGGGAAGAAAATATTAGAACTCCCATTTATATTTATATAAACATACATACATTGGGGGCGTGTGCTCAAAAATTTTTTACTGATAGGGGTGCGTGATCAAAAAAGTTTGGAGACCACTGGTTTAGGCTGCAGTAGGCTCTTCTCATTATCCGCCGGAGGGGAAGGGTGCATACGTGTGCTTCCAACCATTGCTCTTTACCTTGACCGATGCTTATGGAACTTCTTGAAACCTCTAATGAGAGGGATCCCACAACTTCCCTAGGCAGTCTTTCCCTTGCCTCTCTGTTTTGCTCTTCTTTAGAAGTGTCTATTTCTACTAACCATCAACTAGTCCGTGCCTTGTGCACACAAGCTACTTTTAGTTTCATGATTTAACAACTCTACCAAAATTATTCTAGATCGGATTCCCTCCCTGTTAGCTGCTCACTGGAGTAGCACCCGAAGACTCGCATAGGGTATTTTGAATCGGATAAGCCTCCCTGAAGCTGATGGGTGTAACTGCTGCCCCGCACTTGGAGAGAATGTCAGAAACAGTAACGCTCCTGCACAGACCCAAAGACGTCCTGCCACCACCACCCGGGAAGGGCATGAAAAGCACTTAACAGGTGCTTGTTCGTTAAAGGAAAGTGACCAGAAAGAGAAGGTGGAAGGGAAACACCAGATTATGGCCACAGGAGCACTGGTAACATGGGCCAGAAGCGAAATCCTGAGACTGTTTTTGCAGCAAGGTTTGGCCAGAAAGAAGTTTGTAACCGGGAGCAGGAAAATCACCTCCTGTTTGATTCCTGCTGTTTTCAGAGCAATAGGAAATTGATGTGCTTCGTAAGGCAGATTTGCATCAATTCCTTCTTCCAGCTAAGTGCTACAAGGCAAAAGCGGGTACAAGTAGTACAAAATAAAGCTGACAAGCTAACTTTCCAGCATGCTTTCCTTCCTCTCTCCCCAAAAACACGGTCCATGGTCCTACTGTGATGGGCACGTCAACCAGCTTGCAGGCAAAACCAAGGAGAACTACTCCTAAAAGTACAACAGAACTGAAGAAAATGTCAGGAGAAGCACTCTTGTCAGAGGTCCAGTCAGCCAATCCAGAATTTAACTGTACGTGCAGGGTACTGTGAATTTTACATGCCTCCCCAATTTCTGACATGAGCTAGTGCAAAGTCCATCAGCAGAGGGTCGTGCCATGTCACTCTGATTTTATTTCCTAGCAGCTGATGGTGCTGGAGCAGCACCTGGGTAGGGCCCTGCTGGGAGCACTCTGCATAGTTTACTGAGGAAGGGGTTCAGCTGGGTGTTGAGCCGTCACTCTCAGTACCGCTTAAATCAACAGATTATTTAAAGCAGTGTTGAGCTCAAGAGCTGTATACTGGCTTATCACTTCAAAATGAATCTTGCTTATGAAGGAATACGGCATTGTTATGATTATGCTCGTGTCAAACTGGTTTCAGCTCCTTTTTGGCCATATTTCTCCCTTGACTGAAAAGTTAGTCTAAATTTAGCTCTGCTACAAGTTAGAGCAATGCTGGATACAACCCAGAGACTGGAAAAATCACATCTTGAATCTGTTTTAGATTCTGTTACATGATGAGTATTGATATCCTTTAGCTTTAGAAAGTAGATGTATACTATGTTAATATTTCTGCAGTAGATGATGGAGTTAGCGTTTGTGCACTTTTTTGCCTATATAATTTTAATGTACACTTTGATCTAGTGCTGAAAATATTTCTGGACATTTAAAGCTGTAAATAAATGGTTAGAAGACAAAATCTGTATATAGTCTGCTGAAAGGCCTTAACTTTAAAGGTCTTGTTGTAAAGCTAAGCTTAAACACACACTTGTTACTGCTTTCCTTAAAACAGTGGTTTTAAGCCTGTGGTTTGCTGACCCCTGGGGTCTAAAACCACAGGTTTAAAACCCTGGGGGGTCTGTAGACTATGTCTCAGGGGTCTGCGAAAGAAAACTGTGATCAATCTAAAGTGTGTGAATATTCACACTTATAACTCAAAGGGGTCCACACCTTTATTTGAAATTTCCAAAGGGGCCCGCACCTCCGTTCAGAACTTTTTAGGGGTCTGGAAAGGAAAAAAGGTTGAAACCCACTGCCTTAGAGCATTGAGAGAAGACTTGGTATGTGGTTCAATAGGAAGGAGATGGAGCCTCTTTTTAAACTGCTGTAACTGATTGTGGTTGCAATAAGCACTTCTTCCTTTCCCTCACTCCTTTGCACATGAAGCTCATGAAGTTTCCATGACAATGTTCTTTTGCTAAAGGTTACAACCAAATTATACTTGATGGCCATATCAACGAGAGGTCAATATAAATTTCAGCTCTGTTGAAGCATAATGCCGTAGGAGCAAGTAATTCTGGCCAACTGCTGGTTGGCTTTTAATACAGAGTAAAATTTCAAACAGTTATTGTGTAGATGCAAGTTAACATGCTTACGATTGAAAAGAGCCGTGTTACAAAGCTGTCACTAATTGGTAGGGAATTCTTAGTTTTAACTGGACACGAGAAGCTATTCTGATTAGGATAAAACTTCAGTTCTGGCGATTTGCCTTTTGTAGGAACAAAATTTCCACTTTAATTTTTAATTTCGTAGACACTGGGGCAGGGGGCTGGACTCGAAGATCTTCTGAGGTCCCTTCCAGCCCTAATGTCTATGTGTAATGGCTGTGAGATACTGGGAATACTCAATTTTACTTCTAGCTAACGAGTGAGATCTTGCTAAAACTTCCTTCCTCTTTGTCTAGCATCACTCTAGAACAGTGGTTGTCAACCCGGGGTACACGTACCACTAGGGGTGCTTAAAAGGGTTGTCAGGGGTATGCAGAACAAATGAGAAAAAATTACTAGAGGTACACCAATACATTGGTTCCATATTGGTTCGGCACCAATATAAGGAATAGTGACAGTATTGGCAATCAGCTTTTTTCGGTTGTGTGGCTGATAATGTGGCTGATAAATGTCCCATGCACGCGTGCAGCCGCAGCACAGCACGCAGGTGGTCAGGCGTGCAGCGCAGCAGCGTGGAGAGCTGCTGGGCCCGGCTGGAAAGTCTCTTGTGAGGGAAGGGGGAGCAGATGCAGGCTCTGGAGGTGCGGGAGGGAGTAGGGCAGAGGGAGGCAGTGCATGGCTGGGACAGCGTGTAACAGAACCATGTCTTGTCTGCAGGGTGAGCGGGGGTGCGGTTCTTGCCTACGTGCACCCCGGGAGGGCATGGGGGGGTGCGTGCCCCCTGATCTGCGCACAGGGCAAGGCTGTGCTGCCGCTGCAGGCTGGGGCTGGGGGTGTGCCAGGTTCTTTCTGGCAGGGGGGCTGGGGCGGGCAGCAGCAGTGCTGGGAGGGCTACAGCAAATTTTGGGGTGGCTGCAGCCTCCCCCTCCCAGTGCCACCGCTGCCTGCCCTGAGCGCAGCCCAGCCCAGCCCCCCCGCCAGAAAGAGCCTAGTGCTATCCCAGCCCACAGCGGCAGCCTGCTCTTACCCCGCACAGATCTGGGGGCACGTGCCCGGGGTGTATTATACATGGAGACTCAAACCCCAATATTCAATGCCATTAGCCAGCTGAAGGCATTGCCCTCACCACTGTTAGAAATCTGCTCCAAGCTGGCGGTCAGAGTTGGACATCAGCCAAGAAGAGAAATGTTTTCATAAATTATTAGTTGTCTTAATCCAAATGTTAAAATAACTTAGCCCCGTTCCCAGCAGCAAACTGAAGTGGGGGCTGCTTTGCTTGTTTGGCTACTGGGAGATGCAGTGGAGAGGGTATAAACCATCTGAAGGCATCTGCACTAAGCCTTGGGGAGGAGTCTGGGTGGTGTGAATGAGGCTACAAAAAAAGATGTCACTTCTCTGAAACTTGAAAAAATGCTGACTTCCTTGTGAGGGCCTGAAGACCAAAAGATGAGTTCTACTCTGTACAGGTCTGGAGACTTGATTACACCCTTGCTCATTGGGTTCTGGTTGGATGAAAGCAGAAAATATAGGCTGACCATCGAGCAGGAGTGTGTTCAGCTCCATAATGTCAGTGAGACTTCAAATAACCTGTGCTCATGATCCAAAGGAGAGCTGGATGTTTTGTGCTTGATTTAAATAACAAAGCCTCCATTACTGCTGTGTTTTGTGCTGCCAAAGACTGGCATGGGTTGTTTTTTTTGTGGGTGTTTTTAGAGGATCATCACTTGGCATGCAGCATACACTTCTAAACAGCACTAAAATTTATAGGCAACTCTACTAAGTGTAGGTCACCTGACACTTCATTTTAAGATCCTGATTTCAATTGCTTGTAAATCTGCCAGACTTTGAAACTTCCCATAGCAGATGTCTGCTGCAGGCTGATTTTTTGTAGTTGTTGAAAGTAAGAGAGCAGCTTGAGAGAGGAAGGTTAAAAAAACATTACACCTATGTTGCCTTTTAATGTATTTCACGATCAAGCGTCTGGAGGCTTCATCCTCTAGAGAAGACACCTGAAATATGGCAGGGACATCACCCTCCTGCTAGGGATGAGCCTTTTGTTCTCAGTGTGACATTCTGCCCAAGCTTGGCCATGCTCCAAGCCTATGAAAATCATATTTGGCTTTCAGACTGTGGCTCAGGTGACCTAGGTGAACATCACCCACTTGGCATCATCTCACCTGGTATCCAGCATCCATTGCCTACTTGGGAGAATTATTTTAAGTTTATTCCAGATACGCTGTCGATCTGGAGTGTAGCTGAAAACCCCCTGAAAATTTGAGTGTGGAGCAGGATTTGGCCTCTGCTGTAAGCCAAAGTGTTTGTTAGCAGTCTGAAGAGCACCTGGGTGGTTTGAGGTAACTGGCCATATAACTGAAAAGCTTTGCCCCGAGAGGAAAACTTCTAGTTAAAGAGCTGCTGTTCCAGAAACCCGTGAAGTCATCCTGCGTATTCAGCTGTTATATTTTTTGTCATGGAAAGTAGCATAAATTAAATACAAGGTAAACGAAGTATTTGGCCAGGGGCTGTGTTGTAACCATGCTACATATTCCTCATCTCTTCTGGAGCTGGACACTACATGTGATAAAAGAAAAGCAAACAGCAGCAACTCATTGATCATTTCAAGCTTAGATATGTTGAGCAAATGAGAAAACGTGCTTGTAATACGTGACCCTAGTTTGGTGCAAGTTTGACACTAACCAAACAGGATGCCGTCATCAAACAAAATGTTACCTTCCTTTTTTTTTTAATAATACATGTCAAATTTCTGCCATAACTAATCCAATCTGCATATTGTGGTGTCATACCATTCAGTTTAATTATTTTCAGTGAATTGTTGTCCCATGGAAAAAGAGGGGCAGAAGAAAAAAAAAGTTCCTGTGCCTCTTTGAAAACACAAGAGCAAAGGACACATGCTTTCTATCACACGTTTAAGGCCATTAAAATATAAGCCTTGTTTATCCCCATGTCCTCTAGCTATGGGGAATTTTTAGAAAGGGGAAAGAAAACCTTGTTTGTGAGTATTTTAAATAGTGGTAAATATGGTAATGACTGTCCCTTTTGGGGAAAGAGAACATGTTTAGTTGAAAGGAGCTGCGGCTGTTAATCTGATCCTGTTTCCTTTGAAACAACACAAACAAAAGAGGAAGGAAAAGAAATTGCAGCTTTGTCTTCGGGGTTGGCTCTGCTGAGGGAGAGGAACACAGCACAGGCTCTTAACCCCTTTTGAGACCTGACCCAGCATTGACCCATTTAAAGCATTGCTTTTATCAATCCGTTTGGGTTGGGTCCAAGACGCAGGATTTGTGTGGCTAGTCTCTTTTGTTAGAACAAGTGCATAGTTGAATTCTCGGATGAGCTTTTGAGCACCAGATGCCCTTAGGTCACTCTTCGGTCATGGCCGGCCATACTGCAAAAAGTCTTGGCTGCCTAAGCTCAGAGCCCAGGAGGCTGGAAAGATGGTGAAGCTAGCTGCATGCAAGAGAGTACAGTCAGGTCACATCTTGACTCTTTGGCCCAAATTACCAGGCTTCTGGGTATAGTGCATTAGGGATGGCCTTTGATGCAAGTCCAGAGCAAGACCTCTTGCCACTACAGCTTGTGTGAAGTACTTTAACTGTTCTGTACCTGTGCCCCTCTCCTTGCCTGCTCAGTCCAGGAGGTAGAGAGAGGGGCGAAAGATGGAAAAGGACACATTAGGGAGTGAGTAACAGCAGTGACAGGTCTCCCATTTCAAGTAACAGTAGGAATTTAAAAAATGAAGCTAGATGTAGTGGTGATGCTACCACCACCTCCCTGGGAACTAGGATGAAGTCAGTTGTGCATGTTCAGAGGGCTTCTGCAGTAGATTTCCTAACAGGGAGCCCCTATTTAACTTTCTTTAAAATATGTGCATCCCAGGACTACCTTGAAAACTGCTGTGCCGTAGTAGGGGCTAGAGTTAGCTTTGGGAGCTCAAGGAGAGCTTCATAGAGATGAATGAGGATCTAAAAGGTTACATGCTTAGTTGTTTAATTGGTACGCCCAGTGATAACCGGTTAGCTTACCAGTTATCATTTTGCACAGTGCTGGGCACAGTCTGGCAGGGAGGGGAAGCCATGCAATGCCCCAGCAGGAACCGGAAGACGGCAGGGCAAGGCAGGAGGGAGGGGGGCAGAGGGGAGGGGCAAGGTGGGACTTGCACCCCCTCAGAATTGCCAGCCAGATGTTAGCACCGTGACCCTTCTCCTAAGGATGCTGTCTGATGCGTGGACTGCTCTTTTCTCTCTTTTTGGTTGTGCACTGAGGTGATAAAAATCTTCATAGACCTCAACTGTTCCTCTACTCTACTTGAACAACGTGTTATTAAAAAAAAAGGGGGGGGGGGCTGTGACTCGTGTTGATGCAGATCCACCTCCTTGCATCGCACCATAAGCTGATGCAAGTAATCCTGCGCTAGTCATTGCAGACTATGCTTGTCCAGTGAAGAGTAACTGAAGCGCACACAAAAGACAAATGGGAGAATACAGCTTTGAGATGCAGCAAAGCACGTACAACAGCACATCTTTTGGCTAGCTCTCATTTCTGCTTGGGTTACGGCAGTCTGGAATCAGATGTACGGTGTAGTCCCAGTGGCTCTTGGCAGCATTGGAGGAAAAGGCTTAAGGTTTGCAGGCTAGACTGTTCAGATAGAGGTGCACACAATCTAGAAGATAGGGGGTCAGTCTGCATTAGTTTCTGGATGGAGAATTAGGAGGGTTGCAGATTCTTGCAATTGTAACGCATATGTTTTGATTTGCTCTTTTTCCCCCCTGAAGCTTTTGTTCTTGGAGTGATGTCAGTATGTGACAACTTTTGTTCAAGAAAAGTGTGTAGCTGTCATGGTTTCAAAGAAAAGGCTGAAAGTGTAAAACCTCAGATGCTCAAACCCAAATAACACTAATCAATATGTGAAAAGCACCTTCAACTTTTCAATTATAGGTCAGCTCTGTGACCTGGTGGGCTGTTTTGAAGGTTTCGGGCTTGGCTGTGTTGTCATAATTGTGTAACCCTTTTAAATTGTGCCAGTAAAACTTGGTCATGACAAGTCACTACTGGACCGGTCTTATTTCCCTGGGACTTTTCTCCCTTTCTCCTACTGTGTCCTTCCTTGGATCACATTCTTTGCAGAAGGCATTTCCCATACCGTCGAAGCCATCTTTCGCAGAAGGCTGACGTTTATGAAAAAAGCCAACCTCGCCTTAAAAGTGCACAGGCAGCCTTCAGACACCTGAGGAAATGAGTGTTCAAATATCATAACATCAGATCTGAAACCAAACTTATGGCTTATCGAGCAGTCATGATCCCGCACATTCCCGTACAGTGTTATGAACAATGTACAGGAGACATCTCAAATCACTGGAGAAGTACCAGCAACGCTGCCTGTGGAATGTGTTTCAAATCCAGTGGGAAGACAGATGCACCAACACTAGTGTCCTCTTGCAAACAAACACCACTAACATTGAGGTGATGGTCATCTGACATCAACTTCGCTGGGCCATGTCTGACTCCAGACACCCAAAGCAAGTTTTGTTTTCCCAGGTCAGTCAAGGTGTACGCTCAAGAGGAGGGCACAGAAAGCACTTTAGGAATGTCCTCAAGGCCAGCGTACGGAAAATGAAACTTCAGTGTCAACTCGTGGGAGACTGTGGCCCAGGACCACCCCAAATGGAGGAAGAGTCTGCTGCAAAGATCTCGGTACTTTGAAATCTTACGACAACGACAGGAAATGGAAAAACAGGAGCAGCAGAAACAGTGTGTAACAAACTGAATCCAGAATCCTGGGCTACCCACCCCTCACAGAAACACATGCCCAAGTTGCAGCAGAGTCTGTCAATCACGGATCAGCCTCATCAGCCATCTTCAGACCCATAGATAAAAGCAGTCATGGAAGACTATCATCCTCAACTGCGAGGGATTGCCAATGATGGCCTTTTTTGTGTTTGTACAATAACTGATGCACTGGAGTGCTATCAAATTTTTCCCGTGGTTCTTTGACTTTCCAATTTGACAATTGCTAGTGGCCAATTTCTTTGTAAGATGAGCAGCAAAATGCATGTGAAATCTCTTTGAATTGGAGCAGCTGTCTGTGCCGAATAGACTCCGAAAAACTTGTCATCTTGTATAATTTCAGAATGATCTAAGTGCTTTGAAAGATTATAAAATACTGGGAAATGAAATCCTACATTTGACATTATTTAAAAGCAGCTTTTCAATGGAAGTTGTGAGAGGGGGGCCACAGGTATATCAGACTAGGAAAAGAACATCTGCTTTAAAATACATAATCTTAGTACAGGACTAATTTATTCAAGTAACACAAATTTGACAACATTTGGCAATTGTATGGAATACAGCAACCGAATGACAGAACAACCTATAAGCAATCTATAAACAATGGCTAGAGTTCCAGTTTTAGATTTGATATCTATGATAAAGCATCGTCAGTAGCCTGGTGTGGGTCTTCAGTGCAACCAGTAAAATGATAAATAGGGCACTCCTCCATAATATGTGCTATAGTTTGGAATTTGCCGCACTCACACGTGGGGTCTTTAATAAAATTCCATTTATGTAGTAGGTAGTTGCATCTATCTTGTCGTGTATGAACCCTGTTCAGTGTTGTCCAGCTTGGTAAAGCAGAGCCAGGGATTTAGATGTGGGGTCTGTGATAAGTAATTTGTTAAATTTATGTCAATTTTGTTCTATTGCTGGGTCCATTTTTTCTTGATGTTAAAATTTTCGTCATTCAGCTCTTTTCCTGCCTTTGAAATGGCCTCGTTGACTTGCAGGGGGATCATTAAGTTCCTCAAAAATTGTTAGCAGATTGAATGTAAGCAGTTTTTTGTAGACTTTTAAAGTAGCCTGTTTACATCAAAGATCAGGAGGAAGGATATGCGATAGAGCAGACAACCAGGGAACAGGAGTGGATCTGCAAGTACCTGTTTCATTCAGTTGAGAGTCATTTGGGCTCATATGAGTGCTCCTGCCCCGCTGTGTGCATGGCGGCTGCCACTCTGGCCAGATCCAGCCACTCATGGATCCATGCCACATGTAGTGCAGGTCCCAGACCAGCTGGAGCAGCTGCCTGATCAGGTATGTTGGGGAAGGGGAAGTGTGGAAGGGGGATCCATGGACCCAGTCCAGACAAGCCCCACACTACTTATCCAGCCAGTGAGGCCAGATGAGTTTGGCACTCCTGGTGTATGGTATCAGACTAATTTGGATGTAGTAAAATTAATAAGGGAGCCAATATCAGTGCCGTGCATTTTGAGAATTTATTTTCAGGTCACATTAGATTGCTCATCAATAATGAAAGCTGGACTCTATAGTCTAGTGGTTGGTATAGTGAAAATAAAAATAACTTATAGAAATGTCCTAATCTAATTTTGCGGGAAATGAATTGGTCATGCTCAATCTAACAATAATCAATCAAACTTATGAATTCCAAAGTCTTTGATTTATGCAGTCTAGTTCACGTACCATGCTATGGATTTTTACAGGTACGGTTATGAAAATAGAAAGCATTTGTTATGCTGAAAGCAGTGAGCTAGCATAGTGTAAAAATGTTAGACTACTTCAACTGTCTAGGCTAAGAGCTCACAAGACTTTTCTCTTGCAGTACATAGAGAACTATATAAAGGTACCCATTTAACTCTGACAGGGCAGAATCTAGGGTAGCCAACTGTCTGTAAATTTGTGGGTGGTCAGTGAAAGAGGCTAAAAATATATATCCATAAAGTTCATTAAGAAAAAAAGAGGCCTCAGTAAAACAAAAAACTGAGCACCTCAGAGCTTAATTGAAGCTCTGTCCCTGACCAAGGCTGGATGTTGAAGGCTAGAGAGCAGAACAGTGCCACCTGGTGTCTGAGTGGGAGTACAGCACCCTGCAGGGAGCATGGTATCAGAGGGGCCCCACGGCTTGCTCGGAATGGGCGGGGCAACGAAAACCGCAGTTTTTAAATATTGTACCATTTTTGCCTCCTGCCACCGATTGGCAGAGGGCATCTGGCAGCCCCACTTCTTGTTGCTGAGTGGCCAAAAGGCAGAAATGGTGCCACATTTAAAACCATGGTTTTTGCCTCCCTGCCTAGTCAGGAGCAAGCAATGGGGCCCCTTCACCAATCAATGGCAGCGGGGGTGGGGAGCACACAGGAACTTGCAAGATTAAAGGCACTGCCATGTAGCCCCCTTCTGTTGCAAATTCAGTAGGTCCCTAAGGATGAAGGAACAGATGTCTTGCACTTTTATAGTTTATGGTGTAGTATTATAGCTGGTAAAAGTCTGTAGGATAGGTCACATAAATCTAATGAGAAATATAGGGTCCATCCATTTATCAGTGATCATTGCACGTACGTTCCTTGTTTTTATAGGTGTTTCAGTCCTTGCCATAACATTCAAGAGAGTTTTCTCTGATTCACTTAACCAGATAATCTGTGGCTTTGAGATCAGTTAGAATGTCTCAGAGAAGTAAAGTGACTAAAAATGGTCTGAAGCAATTAAGCAGAGTAGATTGGAGTTGCTCAATTTACTCGTCCCTTTCCATGTTGGATACTTGTAATTTTTAGATCAAGAGCGACAAAGGGAAAAATACCACTACGATAGAATCAGTAGATATAATTGCATGTGGTGTCACCCTGTAGTGTTGTCAAAGCTTTGGATTTGGAGCTCTTTGGAAGTACTTAAACTCCCATTATTACATGTACTTTGTGTTACAGCAGCTCTTTTTAGAGGCGATTCTACATGCTGAATAGCTCCTGAGACCACTAAAATTATTTATTTTTTGTAGAATCAATAACTTCAGTCAAATTGCTTCCACTCCTTCTAAAGACTAAAGAACTAGGATTTTTCTGAAATTATTTTGGCTCTTTTTTTTAAAGATTTAATTATTAGATTCTAAAGGTCTTGTGTGACTGAAGGTAGTATCAGGAACTAGTTTAGGAAACAGAGCTGCACTGTCATTGAGTGGCTTTGCAACCTAGGGCAATGTCACTTTGTTCTGGTTTTTCTAACTGGGGATGTGTTTAATTAACCTCTTAGTAGAGCCTTAGTAGAGGAGGCTGAGAAATGCTGGGTAGGAGCCAAGTATTTCCATGAGATTTTGCTTAGAAAAAATTATAAAAGGTAAATCAAGATGACCTTTTTTCTTCTTACCTGATAAAATATATTTCTGAAAGAAAAATGTCTGTGGTATGATATTATGTTGTGCGTAGAATATTTAAAAAGAATTATGTTTGGAATGAGTTACCACTCGAAACTTTACACAATGAATCACTGATGTAAGTAAACTCTGTATTAATCACCTAGAGGATATCTGATGAATTGGAAAAAAAAAAATAAAACCTTAGACAAATTGAGTAGAAGGGCTGAAGTTTTTTAACTGGAAATAGATGATTTATATGCCGAGGAGGGTGGGAAGAGAGAAACGTGTGCAGGATTCATGGGAGAATTACTAATTTTAGAATTAAAGACAAAATGATGCATTGGCTTTAAATTACTGAACTGGGAGATACTCTCATCGTCCTAAAAGATTTAATAAGCAAATGGTACTTGAACCAAAAAGCCATTGTAAGAGGTCATATTTTGCATATGTATTTGCTCTCATTATACATCTGCATTACACAGCTCCTTTTTTCTGATTATTGTCAAAAGTATTTGTATAGTGAAGTGAGTTTGATATTTGTGTGTAAACTTATGTATAGTGATTTTTTTTTCTTATTCAACAGGCCATCAGCTGTAAAGGTCAGCACAGTATCTCTTACACATTATCCAGAAACCAGACGGTTGTAGTAGAGTATACACATGATAAAGATACAGATATGTTTCAGGTAAGACCTTTTTTTTCTTTGGTTTTGAGCTGAGCCAGTATCTGTTAAACAAAGCTGGTGGGTATTTAATTCCTTAGAAAATACTATAGTAGAATGTGGAAATGGCACTGAAATGAAGCACCTGATGCATTTGGTTAAATGCAGAAGCCTAGTAGAGAGGCCTTGCAATAGCACTGGAGTGATTAAGGAGCAGGGCACAGAAAGGAATGAAGGGGAGAAAACAGAGAGCGGCCCAGGATGGTGGGGAAAGGGAGGGGAATGGAACAGGGAGCAGGAGATGGGAGCTGTGCACCGACAAAGACATGGGTACTGTGCAAAAACAGTATGTGGTCACGATTTACGTTGAATCGCAGAGCCTGCACACAAGACAACTGCGTTGAGATTTTACAAACAACTTTAATTCTGACATTTCTTAACTTTTGAGCATTTGACTTTGCAGACAGGAGTGTTTTTATAATGTAGGTTATTTTTTAATCTAATGCTGGTATACACAATGAATCGTAGGAAGGGAAATCTTGTATATAGTAAAGGTCATGCGCTCAGAAGACCAACTTAGTAGTCTTTTCTTGTCAAGGCTGCACGTTCATGTATCAGTGGTATCTCTAATTAAAGCATCTTTGAATTAATGCATCCCTTCAGTTCAGCCTGTACATTGAAAACTTCAACATTTCTGTTATTTCTTTTCATGTTCTTTTGCCAACAGCGAACATGACTGCCCAAATGATAATATCCTCTGCTCTGCTTTAGTTGCTTTTCTTCCCCCATGTGTGAACAAGTCTCCCAGTGGGACCTAGTGGTGCGTGAATTCTTATTATGTCCATTTGATGATTGATGGAAGTGTGATTTTTCTTCTGTGCTATAGTCTTGCTTCTTTTGTCATAGCAAACAAACATCATGAATCTTGAGTTGATGAGAATGGATGAATGGCCTTTTCTAAGATGACTAATGAAACGGAAATTTAACTTGGATACTTAGTGCCAGTTTTTTCATCTAGAAACCAAGCTATAGGTTAGCATGTAGTATTTACGTTCCAGTCTTTTAAGTGTTTACTTTGCATTTCCACGGTAAACCTTTTGCAAACAAAACTGGATTTTCTCAATAGCTCGATAACAGATCAGTGGTGCTCAAACTTTTTAGACTTAAGGCTCTCCTTGTTAAGGATACTCAAGGTATCCTTTGAAATATGGCAGCTTGTAGCTTTTGCTTCATCTTTGACTACAGAAAAATAATAGAACAGTTCTTCTGCAAAGAACTCAGGCCACAACAGAGCAGAATATTTATATTTTCCTCTTTGAAATCTCTGCATTTATCTTGTGAATCTTGGGTAGGTGTTTGCATGCCTAGCGGTGTTAATATTGTGCAACACCTTTAAAAACCTCTGTCTTGTGTATGCCAGCCAGATCCCATGCATGGGGCCATGATATTTGTTCTCTGGGGCTTGGAGATTTGCTGAAGGAAAATTGTGGCAGCATTAGTTGCAACTGCTGCACCACCTCCAAATTTCTGGACCCTTGGGAGGCCCTGTAGGCTGGATCACAAGGCTACACAGGCCAGGGGTTGAGCACCCCAGACTTAGATCACTAGAGCCTCTCTGAATCTGTCCAGAGCCAAGAGGGAACAAAGGTGTCCTCAATTCTTGAAACAATTCTTGAAATCCAAAAAATGAGAAAGATAAGATGGTCCAGTTGTTTGTGTGCTAGCTTGAGAACTCGTGCCAAGTCCTTGCTCAGCTACAGTCTCCTCTGTGACCTTGGGCAAATTAATCTCTCAGTGGCTCAGTTACCCACTTGGGGTAACTGAGCCACTGAGAGGGTAACAGCATTGTGCTATTGTAGAGATAAATACACTAAAGACTCTGAGTGCTCAGATATAATAGTAATGAGCACCAGCTAAGTACTGTATTTTCTTGCATATAACGCAAAATCACCAGAGGAAAACTGGGATGTGCATTATATGCACAGAAAAGGGTTCCCCACAGGTCTGGAGATTTTGGGAGACAGAACAGTGGCAGCATAAATTGCCACGGCTCTGGGAGTCACAGCAATAAACACTACCGTGGCTCCACCTCCATCCTCCCCGCTGTCAAATATCTGGGTCCATAAGGAAACTACCCTCCACTACCACATGCTAGGTTGGGACAGTGTAGGGGGTTGGTCCATGGCTGGACTCAGTGCACCAGGTCTAACTCTGCACATAACCCCAAAGCCAGCATGTGATCCTGGACTTGGTGCACAGTCCTGGAGCTAGTGTGCAGGGTTGGACCTAACACAGCCCTGGTGTTGGTGTGCTGGACTGGGCCCCGCCACGTGGCCCAGCACCAGTGTGCCAGATTGGCCCTCAGCACCAACGTGTTGGGTCAGATTCCACTGCCCCACTGCCAGCATGCCAGATCAGGCCCTGCCACACACTGTCCTGAATCCTGGCATGCAGGTCTGCAAAGAGGGAGATCAAGGGTAGACTTCTGCTCTTATTTCCTCACTACCGTAATGTGTCATCTTATGTATGAAGAGTCTTGAGAAGCTGAATTTGGTAAGCTGGAACTTACTGCCCTTGCAGGAGAAGGGAGATCAGTCAAAGGTCCATGAAGAAATCTGTCCTCTCTCCAGCCATCCCAGGAGCTAGAATGAGAATTGATGCAGTTGGACTTCTGAAAGGAAACATGAGGGGTCCTCGTATTCTGCACTGCTGCTGATTTGTGCTGCAGAGACAAACTTGAAATTCCTTAATAGCATAAATGCAGAAACAGGGCTCTTGTGTTTATTGTTGGTAAACCTGGAGGCCAGGAGAGCCAAGGCAGATAGGGAGCAAACAGGGAGCTGGGGTGGCGGGTCGAGGAGGCTTTTCCTTACTGCCCCAACAAAGTTGGAAAAGTAGTAAGAGCAATACTCAGATTTCAGATTTACTACATAGGTGACTTTGAATGGGTTTTGCCGTCCATGATAGAGCAAAAAATACTTGGAACTCTGCCAAGGAATCGTCTTGCTTGCTGGAGCCTTGAAACTTATTTATTAATTAATTAACTTTTGGTGACTATGTCTGTCTTATGACACAGATAGGCTATGAGCATTCCTTACCTGATCTTGGTAAAGCCATTTGATTGGAAACCTTCCATAGCTGTGGTCCGAAGTGTCTGCTTTGCCCTGCTTTATAGAATTTAGGAGTATACACTGGAAAATAGTGGTACACCGACAAAGATTTTGGGGGCCTACCGATAGCCAATTTTTAAGGAG
Source organism: Gavialis gangeticus (assembly GCF_001723915.1). Lineage (NCBI taxonomy): Eukaryota > Metazoa > Chordata > Crocodylia > Gavialidae > Gavialis > Gavialis gangeticus. Next base: position 14,073,797 of record NW_017729025.1, on the reverse strand, counting down.
ACATGTTGGCCGATACAGATCCGATTTCTGATATAGCTGCGTGCAACTAGTAAGTCTGTTGTGGTGGAAGGTGAGGGAGAGGGAAGGGGTGGGTGGGGGGAACAGATCAACACCCCCTGCAGTGAGGGAGGGGGCAGGGACAGGTGCTGCCCAGCTGGGAGAGTGGGCGGGGATGGGGCCGATTCAGTGGTCGCCAAATCTCCAAATCAGATTTAGCCAAATCGATTCGGCACACTGATTCGAATCACTAAATAGAACACTGTCCCCCGAATCAGCTGAATCCAAATCCGAAGCAAATACTAGTCACTTCACACAGGCCTAATT